>NC_138108.1:18102500-18772500 GCF_964146895.1 Miniopterus schreibersii | reverse complement strand
CTTTCACTCAAGGAGTAAAAACTACAATGCTTTACTCTTATAAAGAGCTTTCTAATGATATTATTTTGTTTGAGCTTCACAAGGCAATGTAGGGAGGCCTGGGCATCCACATTTTTAGATTCAGACCTGCTAAGTGACTTGTCCGAAGTTATGGTCGGCGGTAGAGGAAATTCAGGCTGCACTTGGCCAATCATTTGACTAATCCAAGAAATGGAAGTCATCTGGATTTTTTTATGCTTGAACTTTCAGCACAGGAGCTGGTCATCGCCAAATAAAAACACATACATAAATGGCCTTTTCTCTTGACGCCATCTGGGCCCAGGTGGAAGGAAGTTCCGTGCACATATGTCTGCACTCCCCCAGCCATGTGCTCAGTTTCTTCACCTGAGGTGCGGCTGGATGGGGAGGACAGGCTGAGGGCAGAGTGGAGAGGGGCTGCTTGAAGGGAAGCGGGGGTTTCCCTCCACCACCACCCCAAGTGGAGGGTCTGTCTCTCCTCTAATGTTGCTCCTTTCCTCACTAAATCACCATGCCAGGCGAGTGGTGACAACACGGAAGGGTTTTCCATAAATTTGGGTTTAAACAGGATAATGCTTGATGTTAAATCGTTAAATTAAATCATTCTTTACTAGACATTTTTACCATTTCAAGCCATTTTCCCAACTAGAGCTCCACAGTAAATTAATTACCGCATTAGTAGTTCATGGGTGACTCTTGCAAACACGCTTTTACTCAAAACAAATACACACAACTAGTCTCCAAATGTTTGTTCGCATATTTTGAATCCATTAACAAGTACTTGTAATTTTAGGAGAAAAAGCTTTCTTGGTAATTTTGTCGCTTGCCTCATTTTATCCTGGAAGGAACTGTGTTCATTTCCAGTGGTGTATGGGATAATTTATCACAGCTATTTAGGTGGTACTGGCTAACAGAACTGAGGACAGCTTAGAAGGTAAGCAGGATTGGGGAAGGGTAGTTACTAATTTAGTAAAAATGACTTCATTATATATATGTATACATATATATATATCCCCTCAGAAGAAAGATGAACTATTTTTCATCCCTAATGGCTGAAAATATGAAAGGTAAAAATCTCATGTTAGGTAAACATACCACAAAAGTCATATATATTATATCCAGTTGTGCTCTTTCCAAAAATGTTTTACTTCACTTTTGTAAAAAAGTGCTTAATCTTATAAAATAAATGATATGCAATGAAGAGAACATACTTTAGGATGGTCTCCAACTAAGGTGGGTAAGAAATATAATTTGCATAAAAATGTTCCCTATATCAACCATGTAAAAGTACACTGTACTCAGATGCTATAAGAGTAACCTCCATTGGGTTTACATGCAGTTTAGGCTTTTTCTAAATACACATACTTAATGCATAACTGAAAATCACAAAGCATCAAAATATCTATGTACAAGGAGAAAATTTTTGTAAGAAGTATATTTGAGCATTTTAAATCTGCAGAAAGCATTTTCTCCAAACTTAAACTTGGCATAACTGATTTGATGAGCTCAAGTATACTCATGGAACAATGACTATATCTGAAATCAGAATATTGGAAATAAAACTTGAGCTCCAAAATTGATGCCCTCTGACTGGGATATCACTGCAGAGAATGAGGTCACGCATATGCACTCACATCCATGTGCTCCTCCATCTATATCCTCTGTACATCAAGAGATGAATCCACAGCTAACACACCCAAATGCCCATGAACAGTGAAATAGATAAATATACAGTGCCATAAACATACAGTGGAATACTGAGCAGAAATTACAGTGCATGAGCTATTACTATGCCTGTTACATGAATGAATGCCACGCCCATAATGTTGGGCAAAAGAAGCTAGACATGCAAGATACAGTGTGTTGTTTAATTTCTGTGAAGCTGTAAAAGAAGCAAAAACGATCAGCAGAGTGGTAACCCTTGGGGGAGGAAGGCAGTGAGAGAGGGGTATTGAGGGGTCTTTCGGGGTCCTGATAGCTTCTATTTCTTCATCTCTAGGCTGCTTACAGTCTGGTTTCACTTTGTGAAAATTTATCTAACTATATACTTTTCTGTATGTAAGTTATGCTTTCATAAAAAGTTTACTTAAAAAAATAAAAAGGCAGTTAAGATATCTCTCTTCCAAACATAACTGACCCAAAGTGAGATATAGGGTTGAGGCTCTCCATGCCCTCTGCAGGGGAACAGAGCCCTCTGGATTTTTCAGAGACTCAAGGGAATGTGCATTCAAGTCCTAAGAGCCCTCATCTCTTACTGGCATGGTGAACAAAACATTGTCACCCTAAAATAAAGGTGGGGAAAACCCATGGCCTCTCTGAGTCAAATATCCACTACTGTGTGTTAATTCAGCTTCAACACAACCCAGTCACACAGAGCCAGGGGTCCCTCAAAGGGGATGCCAGTGGTTCCAGTTAGATGAACTACTTGCTAAATATGTGGACAGCCTCACTCCCCAGAAGAGGCCGTATTGGCTTTTGAAAAAACAACCCGGTTGGGAAAGAGCACATTCTGCAAACTGCCTTAAGCATCACTCAGATTTGAAAGGGTGTTGTAAATGCAATATTACAGTTTTATTGCCAGAATTAAGAAATAGTCTGAACTTTCTTCAAGAAATTCACCACAGGTAATGCATCCTGGTGTGATTTCATTTCAGCGAATCCCCTGGGGAGCATGGAGCTCTGCTGTCCTCACCCAGACCATTGCTCTGCTTGGAGTCCAGAACCTTCTGGATAAACAAGACGGGGAAACTCACAAATGGGAAGACAAAGCCCAGTGCTGAAACTGGGCTTGGGAGGCACACACCAACATAACATGGACTACCAGAAAAGGCAACAGACAGACACCGTGTCATCCCGCAGAAGCAGGCACAAGAACTGAACATCAGTCCCCACTCTGGCTCTGCTGGCTCTGGATAGCCTCTGTAAATTATCTTACCTTCCTGGGAAGTGGGTATGAAATGCTTTCTCCAAGAGAAAGTGCCTTTCTCCAGGCAAGACAGGCTGCTGGTTGTGAGGGAAGACAGAATTCTCCTGCCTCTCTGGGCATGTGTCCATGCTGCCCCAGTGAGAAATAAATATCTTTATCAAGCCTGACATCATTCAGCATGATCATGACCCTCTGCTTTTTGGCAAGAACACACTAGATCTGTATGCTTTAGCTCTTCTTCTGACCCTATCGCTTACTTGCAATGTCATCTTCAGCTAATCATTTAACCTCTCTGGGCTGCAAATATTTTGCCAACTGAAAATGCCCTTATCAGTCTTCAAATACTCAGAGGAGCAGGATAAGGGATGTCTGTATATTGCTTTGAGCATTCATAAACTTAAGTGATTCTGTGAATGTGAGGCCAGGCTTGCTTGCTGTGCCCTGCCCAGCTCCACCGAGAGGATTCAGCCCTGCTTTCTGCAAGAGAGGGGGCAGGTCCTATACATCTCCTAAGTTAAGGAGCAGTTGGGTCACTCTCCACATCTCTGTTTTTGAATTAGTGGCCTCTAGCTGCTAGCCAGGCTCCTGCCAGAGTTTTTGACCCTCCAGTAATTTCCCTTTTCTTGACTTAAAGAGACTTTAAAAATTCGCCAGTTTTTGAGGAAGTGATGAATGCTAAATCACTATAAAGATAACTTTTAATGTTTTTAATCACGTTTTTGCAGAGGAGGAATGACATTTGGGACCATCGATGATTTAAGAAGAACATACTTTACAACTAAAGTGTTAGAAGTTAGGGCTCAGAGAAGGTCAAAGAGAAAGTGAAAGCAGTGCTAAAACTGTAATTCAAGCACAGGGGAAAGTACAATTCAACTTCACCCCAAAAGGGTGACTTTATATCCGCATTTTTAAGGGAACACATCATGGGCAAAAGTGAGCTACGTGTAGACCACGTTCCTCCAGCACTCCCAGCAATGCCAGCGCGGTACTGGAAAAACAAATTCTTCTCTTAGTCAAGCATGTAATCACATATTTCCAGATGAGAGGCACAGAAAATGATTAAAGGTTTGGTAAATTGGATCTACACAGAGAGACTAATAGAACTGGCTTCATGTAGCCTGAAAAGGAGAAAAGAGGGGTAAGAAGGGGGCTCTCAACCCTGCGAGAGAAGAGGTGTGTGCAGCCAGTGGATCCATAAAACTGAAGGCAAGAGCAAATCATTAATGAAGAGTCTCATACACTTTACTTGAGTTGAAGAATACTTCTAAATCTTTGAGTTCTTAAGCTATAAGGATACTCAGAACCACCTCTAGCTAATATCTAAAGAGTTCTTGGGCCTGCTTGAAAACTCTGGAGCAAAGTTAGAGCCGGCTTCTTTCCTGGATTGGTTTGGTTTGCAGCAGGGAAAAGACCGGAATGACTTTGGGGGTTCCTCTCAGAAGTGTAGTTTTAGGACCTTGACTACCATGAAGCTCAACAAGGGCAACGGTCTGGTCGGAAAAGAGCAGTGACCCTCGGCCCAGCTTCCTCAAACACCATCCAAATGCTGTCCCAGGTCTACATCATTTTCTCAAACAGCAGGGCTGCCCTGAGCCCACCAGCTCCATAAAATAAGTTCTTTAGCATGACTTTCCTCCCTCTGTAAATGATGTCCCCTTTTCTCCAGCCATCCCAGCTTGGCACCTCGGAGTCATTTTAGACTCTGTGTTCCCCCTCCTCACCGGCAGTCTGTCCACAATGCATGCGGAGCCTCCCTTCTGTCTCCGTCTCATAACCACCCCCTCCTTTTTATTTCCAGGGCCACCATGCTAGTTCAGGAGATCATTAAGACACATCAGGGAGAAAATTAACTTTTCAATTCCTGTCTGCTAAATTCCAAACTCCAGTGTTTCTCAAAGGATAGACCAGGGATTGCCTCCGAGAATTTCACCAGGGACTTTGTTAAAAGTGTAGATTTCCCAGGCCCCAGTCTTCTGTCTTAGACTATCTGAGCTTTGCTCTCAGGTACCTAAATTTTTGACAAGCGTTCCTTCATGCAACACTTGTATAGCCAAAGGTTTTAGAAACCCTCTTCTACCAATTTAATCCACTAGCAATTTATTCATTTATTTATCCAACAACACATGCCAGGAACAGTTCTTATTTTCATCAAGTCATTCCATACATTAAAAAGTCTTAAGTGTGCTCATTAATAACAGAAAGTATAAATAAAATGTAACGTATTTATACAATGGGTTACTAAAAAGCAATAAAAAGAACCAACTACTGCTGCACATACAACATGGATAAATCTCACAGGCAATAATCAGCAAAAGGAACTAGACATAAAATAGTACCTACAGCATGATTCCATTTATATGAAATGTAAGAACAGGCTACTCTATGGTGATAGACATGATAATAGCGGGAGAGTATTGCTTGGGTAGAGGCAGAAATGGCACCTTCTGGGATTGTTCTATAGTTTAGTGCTGGGATTGTTCTATAGTTTAGTCTGGGAGGTGTTTGCATGCGTCTGTATATGTGCGAATGTGTGTTAAGTAAACATTTATTAAAGTTCGTGCACTTAAATATATATAAATTATGCCTCGATTAATATAATAAAAAATAAATAAATTCCATTGCAGTCCTCTAAAAGTGGGGAAGGAAGGGAGAGAGAGAGGCAGGAAAGAAAAAGAAAAACCCTTGAGTGATCCATCATTGCCTTCATAGTAAAGGACAGACTTCTTAGCATGTTTTTTAAAATCTTCCAGAATATATCTATAACTTTTTTTCTTGCTTGCTTTATGTTTTTATTATTAATATTTTATCTTTCAATTACAGTTCACATTCAATATAATTCTATACTAGTTTCAGATGTACAGCAAAGTGGTTAGAAAACCAAGTACTTTACAGAGTATTCCCCCCACCCCCGCCCCAGCTGCTTCAAGTACCACCTGGCTCCATAGTCCTTCACAATATTACTGACTATATTCCTGTGCTGTGATCTACATCTCTGTGGCCATTTGTAACTACCAATTTGTAGCGCTTGATCCCTTCACCTTTTTCCCCCAGCCCTTCTGCCCCCCTTCCTTCTGACAGCTGTCAGTCTGTTTTCTCTTCTCTGCCCAGACTTCCTAGCATGTCTTTTTAAAATCTTCCACAATATATTTATAACTTGATTTTTCAAACTAAAGCCACACTACTTTCCTTCCATAAAAAGTCTTCTCCAATTGGGGTGACCAACCGGGTGTGATTTTACTGAATAGAACTCGTGGTTTCTTACCTCCCTCTCCTCCTTCACTTACTTCTTTTGCAGTCACACCATCACCCACCTAGAATGTTATTCTTTCTCCGTCCAAATCTTAACCACACATGAAAGTCCAATTCTGTTTGCTCATGACCCCTTTCCAGGCCACTTGTTGTGGGTTGAATTGTGTTCTCCAAAACGTGTGTTAAAGTCCTAACCCCTGGTACTGAGGAATGACAGTATTTGGAAATAGGGTCTTTACAGATATAATTAGTTGACACGACAATACTGGATTGGGGTGGGGGGGATTAATCCAATGACTGGCATTTTTATAAGAAGGCCATGCAAAGATACAGAGACATATGGGGAGAATGCCTTGAGAAGATGGACACAGGGGCTGGAGTGCTGTGTCCATCAGAAGCTAGGAAAGAGGCAAGAAAGTGTTCTCCCCTAGAGTCTCCAGAGAGAACCCTGCAACACCTTGCCTTGGACTTCTAGTTTCCAGAACTGTGAGAGAATGAATTTCTGTTGTTTTAAGTCACCTAGTTTGTGATAATTTGTTATGGCAGCCTTAGGAAACTGATATACTGCTCCTACCAAGGCCAGCCTCTTTCACTTCTCAACTCCTTTAGCCTCTAAATTCTAAGTAAATCACTTGGCACCTGCCATAACCAGCCTCCCACATGGCCCACAGTGATGTCCACTTCATGGTATTAATGCCCTTGTGTAGCCCCCTCCCATATTGACAGGACTGATCTATATTACTATTTAGTACTATTATTTTCTATACTTATTATAATTAAATTATATTTATAAATTCTAAATTAAATTATAATAAATAGTATATTGTGGAAATGGTGTGTGGTTTCTGAGGCCAGGTCATGAAAGACACTGCAGCATCTGCCTTGCTCCTTTGGACCATTCACTCTGGGAGAAGCCAGGTGCCATATTATTAGAATACTCAAGAATCCCTATGGAGAAGTACACATGGCAAGGAACTGAGGCCTCCTGCCAACAGCCATCACAAGCCCACTATTTATCAGAGTGAGCCAATTTGGAAGCAGATCCTCCAACCCCAGTCAAGCCTTCAGATGACTGGAGCCCTGGCTGAAATCTTGATTGTAGCCTTGTAAAAGTCCTTGAACTAGAATCACCCAGCTAATTCACTCCTAGACGCCAAACCCACAGAAACTATGTGACATATTAAATGTCTATTGTTTTAGGGCATTCAGTGATGGGGTAATTTTTTCTGCAGCAATAGATAAATAATACGACACCTGTTATCCTACACTATCTCAAATTTCTTAACTATTCTTGCCAAAGATTTTTACTTCTCAACTTTGCAAACTCCTTGAGGGCAGGTATCATTTCTTGTGTTTCTCTGCATCCTTAACCATGCCCAATAATTATATAGATAGATAAACAGATATAGATATAGATTATATAAATATAGATATCTATATATAGATATATAACATTATATATACATACTATATATGTATATATCATACACACAATGTGTTTGGTAAACACATGTGAATGGTGACTGAATAAATGAGCACAGTGTACCCCATTAGATAAGCTTTCAGAATATTGGATTGAACCAACAAACACAACTCTCATTTAAAGACCAAGTTTATGGAAACGTCTGTCACAAGCAAATCACTTGAGAAAAGTTGCATTTGAAGTCATTCTTTTTTCTTTCCCACTCATTTTCCTACCTCTCTGTTGTTGCTTGTTGGCTTCTGAAATGTAGGTCACTTCCAGTGGCGTGACCTAATTAGGAGATGTAATTTAACAGGGAAAAAATAAAATAAAAGAAATCCCCTGAGATGGAAGATTTGAAACAAAGAAAAGTGGTTCTTTCATTTTATGTTTTTGGCAATAGCTTCCCTACTAAAGTTATCCCCTTTCCACCCCCCAAGCTACACAATTTGTAAAGCACAAAGAAGGTAGAAATGAGTTCAGGAGCAGCTGGAAATGATGAATTCATAATGATCACAGAAGGAGTAAGAATAAGCTTTATTTCACTAACGTGGCACTGTGGGGCTGCTTCTTGGCAACGCAATGACTAAGACTGTGAAGGAAGAAGTATTGATGATGCTGATACAAAGTACCACACACTCTTAGGATGGGAAGAGACCTTATGGCTCATCTAATCCAACCCCTCAGGAAATGCCGTGACACCTGTTGTGTTTGTAATGCAATAAAACTCCGTATACAAAGCATCTAAACAATAGTTTTTGTCATACATTTGGCACTCTTGTTTTAAAGAGAAAAAGGGTAAGTAAGCTAAGCAGATTTTAAGGGTTCATTACAAAATTAACTTCCAGGGGATGTCATTGAGCCAGGTTGGATTCAGTCCATCTCCCTCACCTCTTCCTCTCAGAGGCATGATGCTGGGTTCCTGTAAAATGCTTAAGTGCTTTCTGAATCACCCCAGAAACACTTAACTACACTGATCATAATTGAATGCATTATTAATTCTTTCTTTGAAAACTGATATTCCATGTTTGTCATTAGATAATTCCATTTATCCATCTAACAAAACTCGAAAGCCTACTATGTGTATGGCCTGCCTGATGGATGACATTTTTTAAGGTGAAACTATTATATTATCATCATTTTACAGGGTACAGAAAGGTTAAGTAACTTACCTAAAGCCAGACAGTGAACAAAAGGTAAGGTCAAGAAGTAAACCAAGGTGGGACTTGGTTTACTATAGATGCTGTGCTTTCAATTCTCTACATTTACTTTAAATTAACTATAAAATTATATTCTTCATCCACTTGGGATCAATGAGCATTTAGTGCATAGATAGCATATCTATTTCTCTCTGCAAATACTTTCTAATTACAGGAAGAACCCCAGTCATTTTTTAGCCTTCTTTCCATCCCAACACACCCATCAGACATGTCACCCTACCACTGATGCCCATGACTCATGCACCAGTTACTCTCCATGTTACTAGACAAGATTCCAATATGCCCTCCTAATACCCATATTTTACTGTAAATTACTACCCTAGAATTGAGGAGTCTCACTTTGGGGATTATTGCACAAATAGCTCTGCACACCAACTCATACACTGCTAGTGAGAATTTTAAATGGTGTAGCCACTTTGGAAAACAATTTGGCACCTCCTCAAATAGTTAAACATAAAGTAACCATATGAGCCAGCAGTTCTATTCCTGGGTATGTGCCTAAGAGAAATGAAACATGTGCCTAAACAAAAACTTGAACATGAATGCTTACAGTAGGATTATTTATAATAGACAAAAGGTACAAATGACCCAAATATCCATCAACTGATGAGTGGATAAATAAAATGGGCTATAGCCACACAGTGGGATATTATTTGGCCATAAAATAGAATGAAGTATTGATACATTCTATTACATGGATGAACCTTGAAAATATTATGCTAAATGAAATAAGCCAATCACAGAAGACCATATATTACATAATTTCATTTACATAAAATGCCTAAAATAGGCAAATCTATAATGAAAAAAGTAAATTAGTGGTTGTTTTAGGACTAGGGAGAAGGAAGACATGGGGGTGTGTAGGGAGTGATAGTTGAAAGATATAGGGTTTCTATTTGATGATGAAAATATTCTAAAACTGACTATGGGACTGGTTGCACAAATCTGTGAAGATACTAAAAAATGTACACTATATTGGGTGAATGCTATAGCATGAAAACTATATCTCAACAAGTCTATTAGTTAAAAAAACAACAACAATTGAGTAACTATCTACAAAATATCTGACCAGAGCTCCTCAAGATTGTCAAGGTCATCACATACAAGAAAAGTTTGAGAAACTGTCACAAATCAGGAGAGGCTAAGGAGACATGACCACTAAAAGCAATGTGGTATCCTGGATGGGATTCTGGAGCAGGAAATGACACATTAGGGGGGAAACTGAGGACAGTGACAGAAAGTATGCAATTTAATCAATTGTAACATAATGTCCCAATGCTGGTTCTTCTCTTGGAACCAGCATAATAGTGTAAGGTGTCAACAAGAGGTGAAACTGGAAGTGGGTATATAGGAAATCTCTGTATTATCTCTGCAACTTTTTTGTAAATCTAAAAATACTTTAAAATAAAAGATTTATTTAAATTTAAAAAAACACACAAAATACTGTCCTAGATCAGTGTTTCCAGCTTCTCTTAATTCTAGAAATTAGCTTAAGATGATTGAATTTACCATCACCTTCCTTTGTGGAGAGGCAGATGAAATATTGCTTTTTAAGGGAAGAATGCTGCTGGGAAGGGGAAAGGCATTACACAGTTGGAGAGCATTAAAAAGGGAGAGAAGCTCTGGCCAGTGTGGCTCAGTTGGTTGAGCATCATCAGTGAACCAAAAGGTTGCCAGTTCAATTACTGGTCAGGTCACAAGCCCATTAGGAGATGCGCAGGAGGCAGCTGATAGATGTTTCACTCTCACATCGATGTTTCTTTATCTCTCTCCCTCTCCCTTCCTCCCTCTCTAAAAATCTATTTTAAAAATCTTAAAAAGAAAAAAAAAAGAGAGAAAATGTAGGAAAAAGTGTGGCAGAGGTTGGCACTTAGTCCTGGTGACCAAAGTTGAGCGCAGCCTACAAACATTTAGGAGGTTAGAGGAGAGGAACTTGAGAAGAGGGAGGGGACTGGCTGACAGGTGGGGGGGACCAGGCAAGGATGTTGGGTAGGAAGCAGAGTCCCTAGAAGTTGTGTGTGCAGGAAAGAAAGCACAGGACCTCAGCGTTCCTCTCCAGGTCTCAAATTGTCATATGTCTCTCCACCAGGCAATTCTTTCCAGGGATCCACTCCTCACAAAACAGGAGAGGGGATACAGATGGCCATCGACATGTTTTTTTCTAGTGCTTTCCACTGGGCTAGGATCCTGCAAGTCACATGCACTTTGGGAAATATTTCAGGACATAGTCTTACAGGAATATTTTACAAACATAGGCTCCATTGCCAACCCAGGTAAATGTTCAGGATGTAGGACTCTAATAAAAATAGCAAGACAAGAATCTGATCAGAATATAGAAAGGAAATCACTTAAAAGGCATTTATTGGACATCTACTATCAATCATATCCTGAGCCAGGAGCTGGGGATAAGACATAAATGCCCTCTCTACTGACCGCTGAGGAACTCACAATCAAGGTGTGTGTGTGTATGAGGCAAGGAGATGAGGGAGGCAGTGGTCTGGAAGAGAGGACTTTGAAAAGAAAGATAGAGAAAAAACATAGTGCAATGCAAAGGGCCAATAATATAGATCTAAACCAATTTCTTGCCCCTTTTGCAGAAGCTCAGATCTAAAAAAAACACCCCAAATTGCACTGAAAGTAAAGGAGACATGGGAAGGGATGATTCTGGCTAACACTCATGGAGCATTAACTGTGTGCCCGTCAGAGCTCTGCTAAGAACCTGACGTGTGTTCTGTCATCTAATCATGCAAGTCTTCAGGAAGGGACATTTGAGTCCCAACTTTCCAGATTGTGAAATTATGGCTTAAAGAGGTTGAGTGGCTTGCCCAAGGGCAAACAGATAGGAACTGTTGGAACTCGGGAAGTCTTTCCTCGGATCCATGAGCCTCAGCTCTACACAACAGTGCCTAGGAAAAGCCATGAGAGCTTTTGTCAAATAAACAAACAAATAATTTGTCAAATAAACAAATTATGTCCCCATTTTTAAATGAAACTTTGCACAGGGTGAAAGGTGGATATACTAGGGAGAAAGAAAAAATTATCATCTAAGTCCTGCATCCTTATATCCATCTTTAACAGCCTCAGCTGAGGAAGGAAGACAAAAACAGGAGGGAAAGAGAAATGGAAAAGGCAGAGTTATAGCCGCACTGCAAGGAGACGCCTCCCTTCCGTAAGAGCTGTCGTTCAGTTTGGTTATCACCCCGAGTTAGCACTCCCCATGCCAAATATTGATCCAATGAGACAGTGACACAGCAGAAAGAATTGCTAAATGCGTCCTCAGAGCTATTATTGCCGCAGAATAATGTATGCACCTACCTATTGTGCAGTGTAAGCCGGGGAGGAAGGTGTAGGAAGGCTCCGAGGGACAGTGAAAGAAGGGGGAAATGTTTGCTGAACAAAAGGAGTTGGGCAGTTTACTTGTTTGTTAAAGCTGGGAGATCACAACTCCTCTGGCAGAAGACTTTTAGCTGCATCAACCCCTGGCTCTTGCAGTTAAGGATATATATATATAAATGCCTATGGCCCCTGAGAATTTTATGCACAATATGTAGAAACAAGCCCACTTACAGCAACATGTGGAGTTGTCTTGGCCATATTTCTGATGTCAGGAAGTGTTGTAGCCAAAGTAGGAGTAAGGGTGGCACCTGAGACACATTCCAAGAGCTGTCGTTCAATTTGGTTATCACACAGACTTGGGGACAATGGGCTTTTTTTCTACGTATATACTCAACTTCCAGACCTCAAATCTCTCTATCTTATCCCATTGCCCCCATTCTGAGATCGAAACTGGTTCTCCTATTTGTCATTTTTGCCTGTTGCTAATGTGGCTTCCCATATTGTAAATCTGAATACATGAACTTTAGGAAATAATATATAAGGTGTGAATAACTTTGCATAGATGGAATTCACTTGACTCTTTTTATAGTCACAATTGCTTACATTTGCCAATAAGACCTTCATGATAGATTTTCTTTCTTTAATTCCCTCCCCCTCCCCCCCCCCAGTATATCCATTATATACCCTGAATCAAAAATATATGACTTTTCAGAAGTAGATATGTTGTGTCAATTGTCAGCTGCACCTTTTTGGAGGTGGGATATGGGAGAAGTTGTGGACTTGGAGACTGTTTAGGGAAGACATTATCTGGGGATCTAGTTATCACTACGGATGATAATTAATACCATCAGTTCTTATGTTATACTGAGCTGTTCCTGCACCTCTGATTGTTAATGCTGAGCTCAGTGTCAGTGAGGAAAGCAGAGGACATGAGTGCTGGGGAGCAAACCAGAAAACATTTCATCCGACCCTCTCACTTTACAGATGAGTCCAAAATCCAAGCATTACTCAAGATCATGTCACTTTGCAAGTTCAGTAAACATCCCAAGCCTCACAAACATTATTAAACTTAGGCTCAGCTTATATGGTTCAATCCACTGAAAACATAAAGTGGTTACAATAATTTCCTCTCATTCTCAGCTACAGTCCTGAAGAACATTGAATACTACTATGCAGAAAAAATTAGGTGTCAGGAGCTGGTGCAAATTTTGTGGGCCATGAGGTTTATAAAACTTGGAAGATCCTCTGAGAAAAACAATGTTAAACTTCAAATTCAAAAGTAGGTACCAAAATTATTTAGAATGAGGAAACAAAACACACCTAATTTTTTTAAATTAGTGGATAAATATCACATATCTCACAAATACAAAAAAGTATTAACTTCTTGACATACCTCTAAGAAACTTTTCCCTCTACATTTCTGGCTACTTGCTCTTCGATGATTTCTTCACATGACAATGATTTTGTCATATTTTTCCTATGGAAGAAACAGAAAGAAAATTTGGTCTTTCCTCTAGCATGATTGGTCAAATTTTGTATTTTATTACTGATAGTTTAGAAAAGTTTTTTCAGTTCCAGAACTCATTATTGGTAATGTCATGTAAATTACTGGGTAGTTGTCAAATTTGGGGAAACCTTTATCAAGTTTCTTTCAAACATATGAGATAATAAGATTTGGGAGAATTTTCCACAGACTAGCTTCTGGCTCTGCACATTTGAAATATGTTTTGCTCCCTGAATACACATGAACTCTCCATCTTCGGCATCTTATTGGGATACTGTCAGAACCACCCTTTACCCAGGAAAAAGGGAATCTGTATTTACAGGGGTACATTCTGCTTCTCCTTCCTTTCTGACCTTCTACACGGGGCAAGGAGTCTCTGCAGTCAAAGACTGTCTACTCAAACCCCATGCCTCCAACATCTTGATTTTGTTCCAGGCATATGGAACCCTAGAATTTCTTGTTCAAACAAGGCCTACTTAGGTGTCTTCCTCTGTCTGTGCTCCCAAGGGCAGACTGTACTTACAGTGTGAACATGCCTTGGCCAACCTCAGAACCATGCAAACAAAGGGACCCTAAAGCTTAAACTTCACTAGGTTTGTGCAAACCTACCTCTACATGGCACCCAGAGTCTATGGGACAAAGCCTTTTTCATCTCGGTCCCTAACCCAGTCTGGAAGCTACTACACCCACCAAAAGTACAGTCTTAAAAACATCTGCACTATCTCAGCATGGCAACCATGCAGAGGAAGCAGATAGAAAAAGCTCAAAGAGAGAGAAATGTACATGTCTCTGAACACAGTGAAATCTTCCTGGGGGGAAAAGAAAAAAAAAAGAATGACAGTAGGCTCTGTCCTCCCTCCTGAAGCACCCTGTCTCCATGTTGGCATCCCTCAGAGGGCAGCCCCATTGCCATGAGGTGCCTCCAGTGCTCCCATTTGGCAGAAATTGGACAACTTTTTCTTAAACCCAATCCTTTCACCATCTCTTCCTCCTCATAAGATTAGGTGCAAATCCTTCCTGGATCCTGCAACAACTAGGACACTGGCAAGGTGACCCTCCCTGGTCAGTTAATGGATGGCACACCTCCATTCTCTTCATGCATTGGCATTGAAGTAAGGCAAGGAAAGAGTGTGGAATAGCAGTGGCCAAAGAGGACTTTCCCCCACAGTCTACAGTGAAAAGACTTATTAAGACAAAGCTGATCTTTTAGGAGATCCCTTGCACTGAGAATTGTTTTCCCAAGCAGCTATCCGCTAACTTTCTTCCCTTTCTAGTCCTTTGGCCACTGAGCTCATATTTGCCTAACTCCAGCCCACCCGATAAACAGGGTGAATCCTTCTTACAAAAGGCCCCGGCCAACCCTAGACAAACCAGCTTAGGCCCCTTGGCCCCTAGGCCATCCCATCCTTCCCGGTAGCTCCAGGAGCTCTGGCTCTCTCCCCTGACTCCCTGAGACCCAACTCGCAGGCCCTGTTATTCACATTTGGATGTATGAGATGAGTAGCATCCCTTGCTTTAAGGCGTCTCTTTAAACAGGCAACAAAGTCTTAAGAAAAAGAACTGAAGTCGATGAGCTTTAATAAAATGTCTAATGTATATTTAAGAAAACTTTCAGGCATCTTAAAATAGGGCATTGCATTTAATCTTCACAACCTCCAGTAACTGAAAGAAATAAAGAAACCAAGAGCTTTGGGGGCAGTTAGCCAGGGTTGAGGGGGGTGACCTGGGAGGGAGCTGGGTGACTTGTCACAGAAGTCGGAAGAGTAGGGGTGGAGACAAGCTGTCACTGTCATGAATTCTATCTTGCTGGTTCCTCTCTGGGGACACACACAGCTCCAATGCCTTTGGGGGTTGCGGGCAGTGGTTCCCAAATCAAGCCTAAGCCCAAGCCTCTCATTTTGTATTCTCTGCACTGTGAGGGGCAGCCAAGTGCAGGCGGGGATTGGGAGGGGCATCCAGAAAGAGAAGGACACGTTTAACAGGAAAGATTTACGAGCCCATGAAGATGTTTCTCCCAGACTCCTGAGTGCAGGAGTATGACTTATTTATTTTATTTTCATTTGTAACCAAAACCTTCCCCTGGCTCCCATTGGCCCCAGCTGAGAGGGGAGAGAGGGCCGGCCTGTCAGGCGCTGATCACCGGGCCAACGGGAGACAGTGTGGCGTGATGCTGACGCAGGCCACTGACAAGCCAGCGAGAGGCCCAGGGGAGCAGCTCGGAGCCGAGCAGCCAGCGCAGGCAGGTAGGGAGCGGACAGCTGGGGAATTGCTAAGAGGCGCGGCTGGGGGGGCAGGCCGCTGAGACAGTGGACTCACAAAGGTGTGACCCTGTGATGCACAAACACTGCTGCTTACCCTGAGTCTTCACTTCCTCAGCTCCGTCAAGCTCACCATCCTTTACGTGTCCTCTCTCCCACTGTCCCCTGCCTCCCGCTCCTACATGATTACTGGTCAGTCCCCCCATCTCTACTCTGCAATGTTTCCCTCCCTACTCCGTTAGGAAGAAGGGAAGGAACAGATAAATGCACATTAATAACATCAAAATGTCACTTAGTGGTCAGCTAGAAAGGGACAGTCTCTGCTTTCCTTAGGCAACCTATTGAATTGGGACGTGCAGAGCCAGAGGAAAGCCCGGGCCCGGGGTTAAGGGGCTGTCTGTGCTGGGGATTCATGCACTCGTGGTGCAAAGGCGCGGGGGCATGCGCTACTGAAGGAGGCTCAAGGTCGGCCTGGTCCAGTGGGGACTCCCTGGAGGGAGGTGCCCCAGAGAAAGGGGAGCTTCGTCCCCAGGCTGCAGTTCTCTTTTAAGAAATGGAAGTTGGGAGGGAAAGGGGGAGCAACGCTTCAAGCCCGTGGATAAGTCCTGAATACTCTTAGAACCACCACCCCAACATTTGCACTTATACGTCCATTTATTGGGGATCACAGAATCCTTTGCAAAGGCACCCCCTATGGGGAAATCCATCATCCTTTTCATGCAAAACAACAAACAAAAATAAAACAAACTTTACTGATCAGGTGGCGTTTACCCATCTGGCCCTGTCACGTTTCTGGGTGATGTTCAAACAGTGTAAAACCCCTTGTCACTGCACATAACCGTCCTGTCCTCTTACCCCAGGCAAGGCAATACCACAATTTCACTTAAGTGAACGGGACAGACGCTGCCAACCTGACAGCAGGAGTTCTCAGGCTGACTTCAACCACCAGTGATCCTCAGCTGCCCAAGGTCACTTGTTCCCTGGTCCTCGAGACCCATGGGTCTCTGGACCCCCACCTCCCTATCTCGATGAGAGGTTACATCATTTTCAATCTATACATGAAACATCAAATGATTGCTTGAGCGTTCATGACTCCATGAACCTGTTTTACCAACTACCCTAGAGGGAGGGGCACCGTTGGAGACACTGTTGCATCATCCGAGGGCCTCGTACTTTGAGCCACCGTGATAAAGCCGCTCACTCCATCCGGGAGTGGGAGCCTCAGAGCTTAGCTTCCAGTCCCACTCTGACACCTGCGTGGTATGGAAAAAGGCCTTAGGTCCAGGAGTCAGAAGACCTGAGCTCGAGACTTACCACTTAGCAGTTGTGTTAATCATATCCCTTAAAATTCTCCTGTGGCTCCCTATTGCCCTCAGAATAAAACCATAACCCCTTACCATGATATTCAGGCCCCTGTATCTGGCTTTTGCCCATCTTTCTGACCTCATCTCACACGTCTCTCCCTCTCTACCCCACAACTACACCAGCCTGCTTTCTGTTTCCGAAGTCACCCAGGCTTGTTTATACTTGGTTGTCTTTGTACCTGTTGTCCCCTCTGCCTACAACATCCTAAACATGCCTGCAGTCTACTGATCATCTAGCAAATGATTAACAAATAGCAAATGGTCAACAAATGCTGAGTTACTCGATGGGTGGATTAAGCATAAGTATAGGACAACAATGAAGCAATGGCATTGCTCCCCTTAAATCCAAATAGTCATCATGGGAAAAATAGGAATTTTCATTTGTTCATAAATTAAGTCATTTAGCAGCCATTTCTGGTACTTATGTGCCATCTCTCTCCCATAGCTACAATATAAGCTCCATGAAGACAGGAGCCTCGTCTGCCAGTCGCCATCAGCACATAGAAGGTGCTTGAGAAATGGCTGCTAAATGACTTAATTTATGAACAAATGAATGAATGTAACTCAGGCTAAGCACTTAATCCCTCTGCACCTCAGTTTTCTCATCTTTAAAATATGACTAACAATAACATTTCTACCTACTTCAAAATGTTGGTGAGAATCTGAAATAAAACATGCGTATGAGACTTGGTTTCCTAAAATGCAGAGCCCGAGGCAAGGATTAAGTACTGGTGCTTTATTTGGAAGGTGCGATCGCAGGGCGCTGAGGGTGAAGGCAAAAGGAAAAGGGTCAAGAAGAATGGGAAGAAATTTTAAAACAATTAGTCACCACATTGGCCACTGCTTCATGTGAAGCCACAAGGGACACACCCAGTCACTTGGCAGGAGCATCCATGGGACCACATGAGACATCCTGTATGGAGAACTGTACCTTGAAGCAACCCATCGAGGAAGGGTAGGACATTGGCCACTATTTACTCACGGGGGTTTCACAGTCCCATGCGTCCTGAATGCCAATCCTGACCCCCCTCCACCCACATAAAAGCGTGTAAGAAGCACACACCTCTGTCCCTCACCACGATGTTTCCTCCAGGTCTGGAAGTGGCTGGAAGGGCCAGAGTCTCCAGGCTGTGGCAGGTTGACCACAAGAAGTGAAAGTCTGCAGCCCCAGAGCTTCGGGGGGCAGCTGCTTCAGAACAAGCAGCGGAGAGAGCCCAGGCCAGGGGGCAAGTGAATGATAGAAGCCAATGAGGATGAGAGGACACACACCAGATATTTCTAATAAAGTATCTGAAAGTCATTTGGCAACTGTAAAACCCCAAACGATGAAGAGTGATGTTTAATTGGTCTTTTTTTAAATAATTCAAATGTGCTTCCATCTCATAGCCTCTGCACTTGTATAAGTTTGATAAATTTTCAACTGGACGGTGCAAGTGAAAAGAAGTCTTCCCTGTTCCCTGCTACTGTTTAAACAGCACCTCTCTGAAATAAGCCCCTTTATCTCATAAAAACTCTTCTATCCAAAATAGAAACAGATGTGTTCTGTTAAAGTGGGGGTTTTTCTTGCTGTGTTTAGTTTATATTACTGAGACAAAACGGCAAATATTAGCAATCCACATGGGAGGCACTTTTCAAGGAAACCCCCTGCCTCTGGATTCTCCCTCTGCTGCTGCTTTTTGACAGCATCGGCTTCCTTGAGCCCATTCCTGTGCTGGTGTATTGTCCACGCCGCGATCCCTTTTAACAGACCTCAACGTGCCAGCAAGCTGTAATAGCACAGAGTCTATGTAATGGTCAGAATGGAAAGATTTCCTAGCCTAAAATGCCTGTCAGCAATTATACAACTTGTTGACACGTGGCCCCCTAACCACTAATCCAAGGCCTGTACTATGTGGGCTGAGCCTGAAGTGGGGTCAGCCTGAATTGGGGAGCCCTGTGTGTTTTGGAGTTTGATTGCATTCCAGAGCCCAGTAAAATGAAATGCCTGGTACATAGCAGGATATGCACGCACACACACACACACACACACACACACACGATTCATTAAACAAATGACTGGATGAATGGATGTAGTCAGTCTAGAGTAGAAATTTAAAAAATTAAAAGTATAGGCTCTAGAACCAAAGTGTCTGGGTTTATCATAAACCATCCATCAGCATTTTATCATAAATCAGCTCTATCATGAAACAGCTAGTGTGATATTGGAAAGTTGCTCAACCACTTTGTCCCTTGTTTTTCTCACCTGTAAAATGGGGATAATAGTCTTAGCTATTTCATTGGCTTGTTGTGCTGATGAAATGACGCATGCAGTTGAAGGCTCTTAGGCCAGCGCCCAGTGCCCAGGAGGACGAGCTTAGCTTGGATGGTAATTTTGAGTGTGCTACCAGCTCCCCATCTGGCCCATCTAAATCAGGGAAAGGACATGCTTTTCTATCTTGCCACCTGCCTTCATTGGTTCAACCAGACCCAGGTTTACACATGTTTAAAATCCAGTATAAAATTCGCCTTTAAAAAGCTCTGTAGCCAAAGGGAATCTCATACTGAGCAGAGCATTTATGTCGCTTTGTGATATGTTATGTTTTTAAATGTGGTGTCAATTGATTTAAGTATTTTATTGGACAATTTTACTGTTCTTGTGCCCCGAGGCTTTTAAAAACAGGGACCAATTTTTTAAATCAAATAGATAAATGTAAAGTCGTTGCACTTGATATAACAGCAGAACAAGCAATAGGGCCAGAATTTCCTCTTGAGCTGTTTATTTGCCTAAAAGCCTGGACATTTTCCTAAAATTTAGGGGAAGAACAGTGGGGGCTGGTGGCTCAGCTCTACCACCAACATGCAAGACCTTTTACCTGGTGTCACCCAGGCCCTGAAATCCACTTCCCCGAAGTTACTGCCAAGATCGGTCATCCTCCTGGGGAGAGGTGGTCTGACCTCAACTCCTTCTCACTTCCCTTTGGCATCCAGTTGTGTCTCCTCCATCAATGACAGAATAATGGGTAATGAGTCATCACTTTAGACTAATTCCTGCAAATTGTCGCCTGTAACTATACTGCAAGTGGCAAATCACCTTCATTTTAGTACAAAATAATTCTCTACTGTCCAAAATATGCACTGTTTTCTTATGGAAACACTGAATTTAAAAACTTTAAAAATGAGCATCATTAATAGTAGAACATTCTAACGTTACATACTTCCCGATGTGATGCAGTAGGAGTACACAGCATCACTTTTGAAGAATTCTCGACAAAAATATTTAACCTAAATTGAGCCAAGCCTTTCACCTAACTTCCAGTTTACAAGAAATGCTGGGGACAGAGGAAAAACTTTAATGACACCATAATAAAACAATAAGAAATCCCTAGCCAGTTTTGCCCAGTGGTTAGAGCATTGGCCCGCAGACTGAAAGGTCCTGGGTTTGATTCCAGCCAAGGGCATGTACCTGGGTTGCAGGCTCCATCCCGGCCCCAATTGGAGCTCATGCAGGAGGCAACCAATCAACGGGTCTCTGTCACATCGATGTTTCTCTCTTTCTCTCTCTCTCTCCCCCCCTTCCACTCTCTCTGAAAAGCAATGGAAAAAATATCCTTGGATGAGTATTAAAAAAAGAAAAAGAAAAACCTAGAATGTGGTATGATCTAGTTTCTTAAAAAGTGTGATGTGAAAAAAAATGAGGAGGGAGATCTGTTTCAGATTAAAAGAGACTAGAAACACCAAATGCAGTGCGTGACCTTGAATGAATGAATACTGGTTTGAGAAATAACAGATATAAAAGCTATTTCAGGGACCACTGGGGAAATTTGAATTTAACTATTAGATTATATTAGAGAATTACTGTGAATGGTTCTAAACATGATTATACTGAAGAATGTTGAGAGTTTTTTTAGGAGATGCATACTAAAGTATTTAAATACGAAGTATTGCATGCAAACAATCAGTAAAATAATAACAATCATTGAATCTAGGTTGTCGGTATATGGGCAAACAATTGTACTCTCTTCTAACTATTTTGTATATTTGAAAATTATCATGATAAAAGAATTTTTTAAATGTGGATTTCCCTGTATGAACTTCTGATGTTATTAAAATTTTCTACTTCAGGAATTGGGGATTGGTGGGAAGAGAAAGGTCACATCTTAAAATCCGACTTCTATGCCCTGTTCAGTGCACTCAGTAACTTCTCTGTTCTCTTGGTGACCACTTCAAAAGAAATATGTGATAATTATTCTTTAAGTGTATTCTCTGCTAAGAGTTTGATGAGCAATCAGATCAGGCACACAATATTTTATGTATGGAATGTATCTGGTTCATTATTTATTAGACCCAGCCTATACAATTTTCCCTCACCTCCCCTGATCAAATATCATGTTTCCATGCCCTTCTGTAATGCAGATTTCAAAGTCCTAGACCTGTTAAAGCTGGGGCAGTCTTTCTGTATTTCTCATAAAAAGATTAGTTTCTTAATCTAAGATGAAAGAATTTCTTGGCACAATAATTGATAAGGAAAATTCATCTTGGAACCAAATATATAGTTTAATCATTGTGGTGGGGGAGGGGGAAGCATTCATTTGATTGATGAGGTAGAGGCACCAATATTAGTTTAAATTGGTATCACCAGCATTATTTCGGGTTTCTGTGTCTTCTACAAGTCATAACCTTCAAAGTTATTATTGCAATCGCAAGCATATGAGGTCAAAAGGGGTGCTATCACTCTTACCATGCCTGTCCCTGTGTGTCATTACCAAAATAGGGCACAAGTGTACATGAAATTATTCAGGCAGAGGTCAATGTAGAATTAAAACCAGGACCTGAACAGCTGACTAGATTCTGAATTGTTTTTGCTTGGAGAACTTACCCCCTGGAGAACACTTTAGTCTGCCTTTTCCTATAAAGCGCTCTCTAGCAGCATGAATCCCTGTACCGCGAAACTTCAATATATAATCTCATCTACACCTCTGCTTCTGAGAACCCCCACCAAGAGAGTATTTTATTCTTTTCTTTAAAACCTAAAAAGAAAATCTGGACATTCATTCTATGCCATGTTTTTATTTTTGGATTTATTAAATTCCCACTGGATGGCAAGCCCTGTTCCAGGTACTTAGAAGAGAGCAGAGAACAAAGAAAATCGAGATCTCTGCCTCCCAGAAGTTACACTCTGGCAGGTTAATACAGAAGAGAGGACAATGAAGGCTGGGGGTGAGGGACACTTACCTTAGATATCATGGTCCAGAAAGGCCTCTCCAAGGGGGTGGCCTGAGAGTGGGAACCACTGATCAGAGTTAGCCACGTGGACATCTGAGCAAGGACATTCCAGACAGAGGAAGCAGCTACTGCAAAAGCCTAGGACAGGAGCAAGCCTGGTAGGTTTGAAGGGCAGAAAAAAAGTCCAAGTGACAGGAGCATGGTGAATGACAGAGAGTGAAATGAAATGTAGGTCTTAGCTAGGAGACTGGACTTTATTCTAATTGCGTTGGGCAGCCATTGGAGGGCTTGAAGCAGGAGAGTGACATGATCTGACTTAAAAAAGACCTCTCAGGCTGACGCTTTTGATGGGGGACTATCTCCTCACATTTAGCCCCAAATTCCTCCTGCTGCAATTAAAGTGCATTCTCTCTCCTCACAGTGAACAGATGCTGCTTGATGCTGATATTAGCTCAGATGCCTGAGGAAACATCAGATGGCTATATCAAGATCCCCAGAAGGCTGCGATGAATGTTGTAAGAAGACCAGGGTGATGATCATCAACCTGAATTGCAATCAGGGACCACAGATGAATGTAAAATCTGTTTCCAGCACTCCTTCCCCACTGAGGACCATGCCAGTGCTTTTCTTAAGCTGCCTAAAAACTCACATTCTCCCTGATTCTCAAATCCCACATCCCCACCAAGCAATCTGCGGCATCAGCAACATTACTGTCATGGAAGACTGGCTCTAGTATTCATGGTAGGGAACATACTCTTGGTGTAAAAAGATATTGGTGTAAGATGAGTGGGACTTCCAATGGACTGTCCCCAACAAAACAACTTAACTGGAGAGAATTATGAAAATAAATATAAAATGATTTATAGCCCCTGGAAATTGTCCTGAGGGCCTAGAGCAAAGGGAGAAATACTCCTTTAAGATAATCTACTAAATTTCATCAGAACAGCAAGTGTCAGCCATTCCCTGCTCCTTTAATTCCCTGCTCCCAGTTCCACATTATAGAAACTGTATCCTGGGCATGAGCTGCTAGGAGATAGGGGCCTCCTCTCCCCAAAGCACACAGCGTGGAATGGTAGTTTCACCCCAGGAGGGGCACATTTTCAGCAGCATTTCTCATTACCCTCTCCCCCAGCCTAGAGTTGCAGAATGGTCTAGAGGATAGGACTCCTGTCCCTAGTCCCACACCAGCTATAGCCCACTGAGAATACTGGGGCCCTGATCGCCATTGCCTCAGCTCCATCATAAGAGGGGTCTCACATTGGGAAGGGCAGGCTGGGAACATCAGGCGCTGGCACTGCCCCCCACAACCAGTGCCACTCATAGGACTGGAGCATAACCACCAGCTCCAGCGCAGTGGCACAGGGCTCCTGCGCAGAGGGTGAGACCGGCTCTAAGGATGAAGAGCTCTGCAGCTCTGCCTTTGGGGCTGACTATTCAGAACAGAAGGTAGAAAACTCCATTGTGTGGTTAAAAACAGTGGAAATCTTGGTACAGAGTAGTTAAGAGGAGTATGGTAGCTCCAGGATACAATCAAAACAGCAGGGCAGCCAGGAGTTTAATAGAGAGAACCGGGGGGAAAGAGCAGCCAAGAAACCCCCTCCTGGGATCACAGTCAACCCAGGTGGAAGCCTCACTGGCATAAGGGGCTTAAACACAACCTCGGACCAAACAGTGAGCAATAAGAATTTCTGAACCAGGGGTGACTCCTAGGATGTCAGGTTTAAAAATAAACATTCACCCCCGACTGCCTGGAAAATTATGGGCATGCCCAAGGTTGAGCCCTCTTGGGAGCACTCAGAGAAAGAACCTCCAAGCTACTAGGCCTTGGCTGAATGTGGGGCAATAAACACAAATTCCCTGAACTGTGAAACAGCCTCTCAGCCCCACACAGATCAAAAGGTAAGGAGCCAACATCTAACTGGCGAAGGGGGCTAAGCACAACCTTTGACCAATAAGTGGCTTTTGCACATATTATTGCACATATTTCAAAACCATATGAAAAGAGTACAAGATGATAATAGCAAATACATTTAGAGGTAAATGCAACCAAAGTAAGGATTAAGAATTCATTTGCCTTTAGCTCCTTAGCTGAAACATTCAATCTTTCCATTTCTGAGAGCGATGTGCTTATCGGTTTAGCATCTGATAAGACACTGATTGTGTATCTGAACAAGAAAACTCTCCAAACCTTTGGACTCAAGACTGTTCTATCTAGAACGATATGTTGACACGCAATCAAATTAAGAGACCATAATGTTGGCCACCAGTTATTCTATGGGAATAAATTCACATGTGGTTTGGCACCCAGGTGCAACCTCTTTTAGTCAGCAAGTGGCGACTGTATATTTTCAAGGGTCAGTTATTACTATAGGGTCTAAGGACAAATTTGTTTTCATAAAACTTATATTGTGGGGAAAGAGGGCTCATATTAAATAAGGAAACAAAAAGTAAACAAAATAATTTTAGGCCTAAGAAGCTGTGAAAAAAACTGACAGAGGTTACTAAAATGGAGAAAGACCAAGTGGAGTTCTGACACTGGGTGACTGAGGAGCCGGTAACTGAGTGCCACAGAGTCGGTCACGATAGAAGCTGAGGACAGAGTGCTCCGGGCAGAAGGTAAGTCCAGCTTCTTGCTGAGCCCACAGCTAGTGTTCCATCTGTACACAGATGACGCTTGAACAACGCAGAGGTGATGAGCACCAACCCCTGCACAGTGGAAAATCTATGTATGACTTAAATCATCCCTCAGCATCCTCAGATTCCAAACTACAGATTGAAAATACTTTTTTAATTCGCCATTCGTTGAATCTGTGAATGTGAAACCCAGGGATACAAAGGACTGGCTGTATAGTGATTGAAAACAATCAATATAAGTGGACCTGTGCCTTACAACCCTATGTTGTTCAAGAGTCAACTGCACATTCTGCATCTCATAGGATGACTCATGGAATTATTGTTAAAGATATATTTTTTTAAAAATATGTCTTTATTGATTTCAGAGAGAGGAAAGGAGAGGGAGAGAGAGAGAGATAGAAACATCAATGATGAGAGAGTCATTGATCGGCTGCCTCCTGCACGCCCCCAACTGGGGATCAAGCCCACAACCCGGGCATGTGCCCCGACCGGGAATCGAACCCCGATCGCCTAGGATCCTAGGTTGACGCTCAACCGCTGAGCCACGCCCGGCCGGGCTGGAATTATTGTTAACTAAACAAAATTCTCTCTAAAAGTAGCATGGAGTTTTGGAAAAATATAACTTAAAGCCATCAAGCACTTCACCTTTACATGCAAGTACCACAAGTGCCAAGACACAGCTCATCTCCCAGTCAGCATGGCTCAGCAGTTGAGCATCATCCTAGGATCCAGGCGATTGGGGTTCGATTCCCAGTCAGGGCACATGCCCGGGTTGCGGGCTCGATCCCCAGTTGGGGGCGTGCAGGAGGCAGCCAGTCAATGACTCTCTCATCATTGATGTTTCTATCTCTCTCTCTCTCTCTCCCTCTCCCTTCCTCTCTCTGAAATCAATAAAGACATATTTAAAAAAAAAAAAAAAAAGACTCAGCCCATTGATGTGCCAAGTAAAAAAACTCTCTGCTAGTCCTCACATGTGATTTTAATTTCTCTTTCATCTTGTATGTCATTAATACATATATGTCAACATGTGATCTGATGAGGGAATTTTGCTAATGTCCTGTTCCCCTTTTTTTCTAGAAATAATGCCTTAATTAACTTTGTACCTCATACATTGTGGCAAAAATGTGACCTGTAACATTTTTCCAACAAGAAGAAAACATGACATACGTCATTCTTTTCTCTACTGTTAGAAACAAAATTACTTGCTTTTGTATTGGGAATTATTTTGCATTTGTTCTGGAAAAGTTCAATTGATTTACCAGAGAGGACAGTGGGTTTTGAGAAGATGCACACAGGAGTAATAATAATTATAATTATAAAGCACTTGCTTTATGCAAAAGCTGGAGATCATAAATATAGCTGAACCAACCCACATGGTTGTTTGAAACAGACTTCCATAGCAGTAAACAGTTTATACAGTAAGATTTCCATCCACAGACACAGGGGACCTCATCCCCTTGTAAATCTAAAGTGACCTACAACGCCAAAGCCACAGTTTCAGCTATTTAAAAAAGAATGGGTGCCCAAACTTTTCCATTCAAGTTGTGCATAGTCCACAACAAAGCCGAGTGCTAAAACAGGTTAAGTCAAAATTGGATTTCACTAAAGACCCCCATGTCTCCTTTCTTTTTCACAGTTTTTAAGAAGATATCAACTTCCGTTTTCAGTCTTTGTCTATTTAAGAATCCAGTTTCTCTGATAGTAACATATCACACAATTATGAAATTTTAAAATCTCACCTTATTTTATTTTTTTAAATGGAGAGAATAATATTTAGTCTTTACCTGAAACATAAATCTTAAAATTAAACTATTTCATTCTTGAAAATGTCCCCTCATACTTTTAAGATTGCTTTCTTCTTAAGAAAGAGATCATTAACTGTGGTTGAAAACTGCTTTATCATTGCAGGCATTTTATAATTTCTTTCCATTGGGCAATGTGCTTAGCAACTTGCACATTAAGCCCTCTATTAAGATTATATTAATATCATAAATATGCAAAAAGGAAACAGCTCTGAAAGTTCAAAATAATAGCAATAACCTTTCCCTCATATAAAACCTTTTATCTCAAGATCTCCACGCACTTTCCCAACAAGCGTGAATACCCTGCCCAACCACTTTTGCAAGGAGCCAATTAAAATGCCAACCTCACTTTATTCACTAACTCAAAATGCTAGTAAGGACCGCAAAGCAAACGCCCAACATAATCACGATTTTAATTCTTAATGTCTCCTACGGCAGCCTCTCTAATCTTTAAGAGGACAGGGCCTCTAGTCTGTAAGAAGTCCCAAGTGGATGTCCCCTTTGCTTCATTCTTCAGGCATAGCTGACGGGGTGTGATGGGAGGAGGGGAGTGGCTGTAGCTCTGATAAACTCTCCCACATGTGACTGGAGAAATCAGAGACACTGATGCAATCATGGCTAGAAATGAATCAGGGCCCTTGAGGCAAGAGCCCAGGGGCCACCTGGCAAACCAGCTAGATCAGGGCCATTACCGAACAAAGCAAGGGGAGCGAGCTGCAAAATGAAAAGGGCGGGGCTGATGCATTTGTTCCAGGGCTCGGCACACATCATCTTGAGATTATTCTTGGGCAATTACAGGGCGCCAGAAAGGGCAACTGAGCCTTGGCCTGAGTCATACATGCAAACACACTGTCAAATCTAGGGAGACTTCCTTTACTTGTCTGGGCCTCAGTTTCCTCATCTCTAAAAATGAGGAAATTATACAATGACATCAGGAACACTCCTTCCTCTTCCAACACCCTGTGAAATACTCATAGTCATTATTTCTTGTTCCCTGGAGAGAACGGCTGCCATAAAAGGGAGCGGAGGAAATTCTGCTTCCAAAGGCCTTTCAGATTCTCAAGGAAGAGTGACAAGTTCTCGGGCCTGTCTCAGGACTACTTCCATTTGAAATGACAAGTCAGCATAAACAGGGGAGAGAAAAAGGACCCTCTCTTCCTCCTTCAGTCCGGCAAGTATACCCCTCTGTGGACAGAATCAGCGGGAGCCTTCCTGACGACCCCCCGTGTCCTGCGAGTGCCCAATGCAGGGCACCTCTCACCACAGTGGCTGATTCCACCGTCACCACCTTTGAGACATAAGTCTTTAAATCACATCCCAGGGAGGGCACTTACTAAAAACTTCACAAAAACCAATAAATATGTCAGTCTCGTTTTCCGCCTGAAAAAGAGGAAGGATAACCTTCCCCAGCTTGGGTCAAGACAAATTTCGGACATTTAAATAACTGGAAGAACATTTGGAGGAGGGGAGTCAAGGAGGGACCCTTGAGGAAGCCTGGGAGATGCTCACACCAGGCAGTGGCTACAGTGCACAGGAATATCCGAGGGCTCTACAGCAGCCCCCCATAGCCACGGTCTTGCTTTCCAAGATTTCAGTTACCCGCAGTCAGCCACGGTCTGAAGTCATTAAATGAAAATTTCCAGAAATAAACAATTTGTAAGTTCTAAGTTGCTTGCCATTCTGAGGAGCATGATGAAATCTCTCACCTTCCAGCTCCATCCTGCCTGGTTGTGAATCATTCCTTTGTTCAGCGTATCCTTGCTACATATGCTTTCCAATCATTAGTCACTTAGTGGCTGCCCCATTGTCAGATCAGTTTTGTGTGTGTGTGTGTGTGCGTGTGAGAGAGAGAGAGAGAGAGAGAACACATTCACATAACTTTTATTGCCGTAGATTGTTATAATTGCTCTATTTTATTATTAGTTATTGTTAATCTCTAACCATGCCTAATTTATAAATTAAACTTTATCATAGATATGTACATGCAGGAAAAGACATTGTATAGAGAGGGTTCAGTACTGTCTGAGGTTTTAAGCATCCACTGGAGATCTTGGAATGCATCCCCCGCGGATAAGGGAGGACCACTGTATTTTGCTTTTGTGAAAGTAGGAGAAAAGGAGTTGTCCCAGATTTTTCCTTATAATTGATGCCACTGGAAACCAAGTTTCTTCCACTGTGGAGGGTGTCTAAGGTCTTAGTTCTCTCTCTAAAGGGAGAACAAAGGTCCTATTCAACCACAGGAGAGAGGGTTTGAGCTGAGCTGAGCTGAGCTGAGCTATAGGTGGATCCCATTTGGGGTTTGCTTGTAACTGATACCACTTCGGTCACCCCAGACCATTAATGCAGGAGAAACATCCTTACACAATCAAGATCCTACTTTGTTCTACAACCACTGCCTGGTGTTCTTTGAAAGCTGTAAAAATAAAACCCAGACACATCACACCAGAAAGATGAAGTCCTAAAAAAAACTTTGTAAGTTAAGAGGAAGCAGGTGTCTGAATAGGGGAGTTTTTAGATTGGGGTGAAAGAGACAGCCACTGGAGAAAAGGAAGCTGGCTCTTTCTAATTCCAGAGAAAACGGGCAATTGCTTTGTTGAAGATGGAGCCCATACTAGGGCACAACCAGATCCACCAATGTAGTGTTACTCTTGAAGTTTATTGCCTCTGTCCTCTGCCCCAAGGGTTTTGGCAAAGGTATTTTCCACTTTCACTTAGCATAGGAACTGCGTGTCTAACACTGACATTTGAAAACCCAACCAGATGAGGGGATATACTGGATCTAGAAGAGAACCTCCCTAATGCATGGAAAACACAATTTACGAAAACTTCTTTTTTCATAGTACCTTTCAGGAGCACAGTCGTTATAAAATGTGAATACTTCTGGACTCAGGCATTAAAAAATAGTCAAGACATATAATTTAGTGTTGTTCAAAGAAATTGCACATTCATATAGAAAACAATGACTTTATATTTTTAAAAAATTCACTGCTCACAGGTTTGGTTTAACCTAAACTCACATTATTTCAATTGTGCTCGTCCCACAAATGTTGACACATAAACTACTTTGCTCTTTACGTATCAACTCAACAACTATTCCATGCCTTTCATATGCCCCAAATTAGACAGCTGCTGTGAGAGGTATTGAGACAGGATATGCACAGTGCACAGCCACCCTTGTGATATAGGTTTCAACTGCATCTCCCAATAATCTGGGTTCTTGCCGGTCATAAATAATATAATAATCCATGTGATCTGTAACAGAAATTTTCCAGATGGTGACCAATGGAATGACCAACTGTCCAGGTTTGCCCAAGACTGACGGAGCTCCTGGGATACAAGAATTTCAGTATCAAATCTGGGAAGGTCCCAGGAAAACCTGGATAAGTTGGTCACCTTAAAGAGTTGAAAAAAGAAATAAAATTAGTAAATCATACTAGTGTAATACTCTATAATATGAGTCACCAATTCCAATGTGTGGAGGTTTTTCCCATACCACCAAGCAATTCCCCAGCACAAGCTGAGTGTCCTACAATTTAGCCCAATTCTGACACTCGGTCCCTGGGGATAGCATCACGTTTCACAGGTTAAGGGTTTAGTCCTACAAGTCTGCCTCCACCACTTCCTTGGCCCTGATTAATTTGCTAGGGTGGCTCACAGAACTCAGAGAGATGCTGTACTCACTGCGTTACCGGTTAGATAGCAAAGGGTATAGCGCAGGAACAGCCAGAAGGAAGAGGCGCATAGGGCAAGCTATGGGGAAAGGCTGTGGAGCTTTTATGCCCTCTCCAGGCTGCCATTCTCCCCAAATATCCACGTGTTCACTACCCTTGAAACTCTCCAAGCCTGGCCTTTGGGGTTTTATGGAGGCTTTGTTACATAGGCATAATTAGTTAAATCATTGGCCATTGGTGACTGAACCCCATTTCCAGCCCCTCTCCACTCCCAGAGGCCAGAGAAAGTGGGGGGAAGGGAAAGGGGGAGGGGGAATTGAAAGTTCTAACTCTCTATTCCTACAGTTGGCTCCACTGGCAACCAGCCCAAATTCTTAGGTTCAGTCCAAAAGTTACCTCATTAACATAACAAAAGACACCTGTATTGTTCTTAGCACATAGGAAATTCTAAGGGTTTTAGGAGCTTTGTGCCAGAAACAAGGATAAAGACCAAATATATATATTTTATTATAAATCACAATATCCCACTCGTACACATGCTAGCCCTGGGCCCCCTCTCTTGCCAACCCATCTTATTCTCTTCAGGTAGCTCTATGGCACCCTCACTGAGAACCAGACTTTAGTCTCCAGGTAGACCTGGGTCTAAGTTCCAGCTTTGCCATGACTTTTTAAAAACCTTGAACAATTAATCACACTTCTCCAGTACTGCCCCCTCATTTATGAAATACCAGAAACTGAGTTGTGACCATTGAGAAAATGCATGTGAAGTACTTACAACCAGGCCTGGCGCCTGTCACATTTTATGTGTGTTAGGCATTTATTATCTCATGGATCACACAGCTATGGATACTTCAGATTTCCAGGGTGCTAGTTATAGTGAGACTAATTTCAGGCCACGGTGTGGGCCGCCCGGGATGAAACCTTCCACCGCAGGGCATTTGCATAAGCAGATCAATCCTTTGTCCTTTCATTAGACTGAAGCCAAGACGTGGGTAGTGCTGAAGCAATGTCCAGTTTACCAAGAGCTTTTAAATTTTTCTCATCCAGTCTCTTCAACCAAGGTCTTTGCATTATTTGTTACATATGCATCACACACGCACACACACAGGTGTGTGTGTTTTTTAATTTTATCTATTGATTTCAGAGAGAGGAAGGGAGAGGAAGAGAGATAGCAACGCCAGTGATGAGTTGTCTTTGATGGGCTGCCTCCTGCACACCCCTGACTGGGGACTGAGCCCGAAGCCTGGGCCAGGAATCGAACCTCGATCTCCTGGATCCTAGGTCAATGCTCAACTGCTGAGCCACGCCCGGCCGGGCCACACAGGTTTTTATTCTGTTGAGATGGGAGCTACCAAATGAACACTGTTTTTCTTTTGTTTCTTGACAATTTAGGAAGTACGAGGAAAATGACATGGCACTAAAGAGGAACCAAAAAAAAATGGAGAGACAGGGTTAGGGGCTGGAGGAGGGGAGGAAGCAGTGGGGGGAAAGTGCAGAAAGGAGGTTCTGCACACTTTGGTTCCTGGTAGGAGCAGCGAGGAAGCCTCACCACCCAATGTGTGTGACCCGCTGGTACTTTCCCTGGGGAGTCCCTGCTCAGAGAACCTTTCCCCCGGAATCACGAGGAAGCTGAGCTAGGTAAATTCCCAGAGTGGGTGATGACCTGGAGGCAGGCTGGGACAAGTTTCCAGGCGGGTTTCCCCTTCCTGCTCTGACAGCCACAAATGTGAGCTCAGCCAAGAAGAGGGGGTGGCTCGGCCGTGGCCAGGGGTTACTGCTGGTATTTTCCTTTGTGTCTCAGCTTCCTGAGTCTGAAACGAAGGAATCTGAGGCTTTCTGTGACCACTCTTGTCTGGGATTCTTTCCTCAAGAGGTGTTCACGAATTTGTGAGGACTGCCAGGAAAGAGTGTGAGTCATGGCTTCTGAGCAGACAGTATTCGGCTTTCGAAATTCCCAGAGATATGACTTGTTTATAGGAAAGGAAACAGAGCTATTCTGAGCTGCCAGGGGAAGAGGAAAGCACTGCTCAGTTTTTTAAATGCTGTGTTGAAAGGTCATACAAGCGGCCAGAGTGCCAGCAGGAACCCGGCATAGACACTGATGTGAGCGGTTCATTTGTCTACATTTTAGAGGATATTTTTGGGCTTGGCATTTAAAATGCAAGACCCATGGCATTGAAATCCCACACTTAGTGTTAAGCCCAGAGATATAAACAGACTCCAAATGCAAGCCAGTGAAGAGTGGGAATGCTTGGGGCGGTGTGTGTGTGTGTGTGTGTGTGTGTGTGTGTGTGTGTGTGTCAAATGCAAGCCAGCAGGGAGGGGGAATGCAGTTGGGGGATCCTTGGGTCTGACTGAGGGAGCAGGGCCTGCACCTTCAGTTGGAGGGAGAGGCACCTCCTTTAACAACTTTCTAACTTCATATTTCATGAGCAGGCCCACTGGGTTTCATTCCCATTATAAAGGAAGTAAAATTCCTTCCACCCTCCTGATCTCCAGCTGAGACTGACATAAACCAGATTAACGGGGGGGGGGGGGGGGGGGGGGGGGGGAGTATGTATGCACATTTTTACATGCACATGGGAACCTTCACAAGAAATATGAAGACCCAGAGAAATGATGAGGCCTGAGCACTTATATACTCGGTTGAACAAAGAGTAGCAATTGTGGAAAGCAACTATAGTAAGGGGAGACTGAAAGAAGATGAGCCATTTTCACAAGGTCTGTTTGTACAAATTTCTCTCAGCCTCATCGCTGGTGATGAGTGTTTCTTTCTCCTGGTACAGGGAAGGCACTTCCCCATGGGAATGTTATCTCCTGATGTTAGGAAGAAAAAGGAACGTCAGGCGGCCCTTCTTGCATCTACCGTTTTTCAAGTGCTTTTAACTCAATGTAATCAATATGCCAAAGCAGCATGTTTCGGGGTGGTGTGTCCTGAACTCCTTCGCCATATTCCATGCTGCTTCCTCTCATGTCTTTTTTTCAGTGTTCACAACTGGGATGTCAACTGTCACTACCTTAAGGAATTGTTCAACACTACTAATTTTGGAGAAGGTGCCCAAGGAGAGAAACTCAGAGGGATTCCCTCCCACAGCTCTTGCTTCTGTATTGGTACTTTCTTGTGTATTGAGTTTGGCCCTGAGATGTTTAAACTCATAAAGTCATCATTTACACATTTGTTACTGTTAGTAGCGACAATCAGCTGACCACAGAGATGGATTTCTAAGGAAAAAAATAATCTATTGAGTATTCACTGATTCAACAATAACTAACCTGCATGATAATTTCAAGGATACCACATCTGATAAAATCAGCATAGTTTCTCAATTATAAAATAAACATTTAAATAGAAATAGAAGGATGCCCCTTCAATGTGATTAAGGTACTCTTGGCTTAAAATAAATAAAGATTAGTTTGAATGGGTAAACACTGGAAATATTAAAAATCAGAACCAAACACAAAGAATGTTCTTTTTAGTTACATTATCATTTTAGATTCTCTGGCTAAGGCAATAAGTCATAAACCAAAGGAATCGATTTTGTGAACTAAGATACTAAAGTACTTGAAAATCACATAAGTATATATCTGGAAAAACCAAATGAATTAGCTAAAAGCTTTCTTAATTAACAAAGAGTCATAAAGTGTCTTAGAATAAGATAAATACCTAAAAAGCAAAGTATTACTGTATACTGGCAATAACCAGATAGACAATATAATAGAAAAGAAATGCTATTCAAGTAGCAACAAATATAAAATACCTACAAACTCAATGAAAAATGTATTAAAACTTTTAAAACTTTGATTGGGAGATACAATTTCAATAATTAATGGGAAGAGTTACATTTTTATTAGGTGGAAAAATTCAACATAAAGATGTCAAGGCTTCTCAAACTTATTAAAATAATGATATTCAAATACACAACTGGACTTTTCTTGGAAATCATTAGAATTAGCATAGGCTAATTGCTAAGCTTGGTGCTTACCTTACAACAACAACTCAAAACTTTAAACAGGAAAAATTACCAAGAAATATTCCTCGGGAACAATCTTGGCAGATATCAAAACATGAACCATAAAACTATGAGTCTGATATAAATGTAAAGATACAAACCAAAAGAAAGTAATTAAACACCTTAAAACAGAACCTGTTCATATATAAAATGGCTTTAGAGTTTATAAAGCTTTCTACCTGTGTTATTTTTTATGCTTCATAACCATGCAATAAAACAAATATTATTATTATCCCTATATTTTTATGAAGCAACTGATATTCAGAAATTAAGTGACTTGCCCAGCATAATTAAACTAAGACTAACCCACACTTAAACCCAGGTTTTCTGACCTCTCAAAGCAGGCCTTTTTTACTATATTGTTCTCATAAAGCAATGGAGAGGGGACTTTTTTTTTAGTGAAATTTGAAAAAAATTTTAGGCTTGCCCCTTACACTATATACCCCTGCTAAAAATAAACAAACAAAAACCTGTAATTGTTTAAAGATTCCAGTACTAAAAATTAAGTTATAGAACCTTGGCCAAAAAAATAGATATTCTACATAGACACATGAAACTGAACTAGTGTCTGTGTGGCTCCCCACCGAGCCCACTCATGAAGTAGGGAGCTATAGAATGCTTCTTATTAACTCTTGTCCCCATGCCCCACAACCCCACGCACTCCAGACGAATTCCCACCATGAGGAAGACTCAAAGTCCCAACGTGAAGTCAAAACTCGCCAGGAAGTAACTGAAAAGAAAGTGTAGTCGATTGATTTCTAGGGAGCCACAGGATGGTCAGAGAGTGACCAATTAGGAGCACATATTTAAGAGTAAGAACCAACATAAAAAACCAAAGCGGAGTAAGCAGTTAATACATAGCGTATGTCGGTATGGGCGGCAACTACTCAGCTCTGAGCTTGTAGCAAAGCAGCAGCTACAAATGGTAAACAAACAATAGTCATAAATGAATTAATGGGTCCCAATAAAGCTTCATTTCCATAAATTCCGGTGTTGGACCACTTCACATCAGTCAGCCCATTAGATTGTCCCAAATACCTTTCAGATAAGAAGTCAGAGACCAAAAGAGGTTCCTCAGCCTGACCCCTTGACAGAGGACAGACACAGGCCTAGAAAGTGAGCAGAGCCGAAAGCAGAGCTCGGGTCCTGCGGCTGGAAAGCTGGGAAGCAGATGGTCCTCTCGTCGACGGCCTCCGTCACTCGGGGTGTACAATCAGATTTTGTACGAGTGAAATCTCGGGAGGCGGAAGGGAACCCAAAACAGTGGAGTTGAATGAAACAAGCATTGTTGCCCTGAACGAGGAGGGGTTATGGGCATGATTCGCGTCGCGATCATTTTCGGAGGCAGGATGTCATGGACTTTCTCATTCACTTCAGACACCCCCCTCCCCGCCCCCTTGCAGACGTTAAATCGCTCCTCTGAACGCCAAGAGTTGTGTGTTGTGGAGAGAGGTGTATGCTTGTAAGGCTGTGAGAGGTGCAGGCAGGTTGGTGGCCGTTTAGGGAAACCGGGAAACCCGACGTTAAAGTGCTCAGAGCAGTTCATCTGACTTCTTTGAGCCCAAGCTTCCCTTTGTGTAGGACGGATACGTCTTTCTTCTTCCCTTTTCTTTCTCTTTTTTTCCAGGATGTCAGAATAATAAAACAGAAAAAAACCCTGTGTAAAGTTCATCGGTACCTCAGGGATATGTGTCAGAAAATGACAGTCTTATTGTCACCTGATATCTCAGGGCTTCAGCTGGCTCCGGTTCTTTGCATTTCCCTTTCTGCAGGGAACTTTGCCATCTCTACATTTAACACATCTCTGTTGAGGGACCGCCACTATTAAGCTGGTGCTTTGACAACCACATCGACAAGAGACCAAAATATATGACATGCAAGGGTGAAAGGACAGTGACGAAGGGGAGCAAATGAGCTTTTAAACAAGCCTGCCACCATCCAGCTAGTTTTCATATTGCCTCCTGTGAAAAAGCTTGACACATTGGTACATTGCTATGAGTGATTTCTTCATATAACTAGGTATAGTGGCCTAACGGTATTTGATCTGCGGACTGTTATCTGGGACTATAAGCTTATTTTATTTTAAGCTCAATGACATTTCATCAACAGTTAACACAGCATGAGCAGCTAAAGCTCACTTCAGAACAGTACGTGGGGCCCCCAGGATTTTGCTGCTTTATTTTTGTTTGAATAGACAGCTCTCTGACTTGCTCTACTTTTGACAGTTTCTGTTTATACCCAGCTTTGGTCTTTCGAGCCATATTTTTTAGTCCATTATTAGATAGTATATTATTGGTACCACAAGACTTATTTGTTATCTGTAATAACGGAAACTAATTCACTTCATTTGCCCATGAGAGTTACATCGGAAAAGGGAAGGCATTTCTCTCCTGGTCATGCTAACGGGGCTAGAATGAAAGGGAGATGGAGATAGTCATTAGGGAATCTCTGGGGTGATTCCACCCTGGCAAACCTCTGCTCTGGACTAGACCAACAGGGCTCACACACAGGCTGGGTTCATACTGAACCCTCAGGGAATTCTCTCAATTTGACACTGAGACCCTGGTGGTGCCTGGAGTTATATAATGCTTTCTGGACACTCAGAAACTATGAGTCCTGATCTCAATTCAGATACTGACTCTGGTCTTTTCTACTTAAAGCTGTGAAACTGCTTATTTTCTAGTTTAATTTTGTTTTAAGGTCTCTTACTTGATTTCTGCCCAATCAATAAGATCAGTCATACATTTAATCTGCTTCTGTCATCAAGACAGCAGAAAAGTCCACTGATCTTTCAAGCTCCTGTGAGTAAGTTTAGCCTATATGAGAGTCAGCCCACTTTTCACCAGCTCTGTGACAGCTTTCTCATCTGTAATATGAGAAAACTCTGGGCTAGGTCATAGAGTCATTGGAAGAATTATATAATAAGCAAGACGGCACTGTCTTGGGTGATTGATAACATACATTTTCTTAATAAAATCATAACAGCATATGCCTCCAAAAAGATAAACAGTAGATTTCTCCGGTGCTCTGTGTATTGTAGCACTTTGCTGATGCCTGACTAGAATTCGTCAGTCAGAACCATTGTATTAATAAGGATAAGCATCGGCTTGTGCAGTTCTGTACTGATTATAATTTAGCCTTCCCTTTAAAAAACACTTTTTATGGAAATATCACATGCATATGGAAGGGGGGATAAATGTTACAGTATGAGGAATTTTTACAAAATGAACACACCATGTAACCAACACTCGGGTGAAGAAACAATATTTCCAGCATCCCACAAGTGCCCCATTCCAGGAACTAAAAACCACTATCTTGACTTCTAATGCTATAGATTAGCTTTACCTGCTTTATAAGTTTTTATACATGGAATTATACAGCATTAATACAGGCCTTCCTGTAGCTTACTTAAGCTCACCACATAAAGAAGGTCAGAGCCCAGAATAAGTTTGTCTTTTCAGCTGACTTAAGGAAAAAGCATTGGAAGAGGAGAGTGACAAGTAAAGGAAACATATAGTTTGTCATCCAAACTGGAACACCTTTGAAAGTGAAAGGAAGTGCTATTCATAATGATGGTGGGACAAAAGACATAAGCAGTGACTGTCCCCAACAAACCAAGACATATGGTCACTTTGGTGAAAAGGGATGGTATAAGGTGGCAGGAACGCACTGGCAGGAAAAATCTCTCTGAAAGACCATAGAAGAGAGCCCATTCACGGTGCCTGAGATGTAGGTGAGATTGGGGTCTGGAGGCACATTTCCCATAAAGTGTAGTCACTGGGAAAACTCAGGTTAACAAATATTCGCTGAGTTCCTGCTATGTGCAACGCACCTGAATGACCCAAAAATAGCTCAGGCACTGTCCCAGCCCACAAGAAACTCATAGTCTAATCGTGGCAATAAGACAAGTTCCCGAATAGGTAAACTGTAAGGTAGCTGCCAGTGGAAATATACAAAGTGCTATGTGAGTTCCAAGGACATATATAAAGTATTATATGGATTCCAAGGAATGAGAGATCATGCCCATTGGGAGACAAGGAAAAGGCATCATAGGGGAGGGAGCAGTCAAGATGAATTTAGATTGTACTCCAGTGGTTCTCAACCTTGACTGCACATTAGAATCATCTGGGGAGCTTTTCAAACTCTTGATATCCAGGCAGTATTCCCAGACCAATTAAACCGGAATCTCTGGGCATGGGACCCAGGCATCAGTATTTCTAAAGCTGTCTCAGGTAATTCCAGTGAAGAGTCAAGATTGAGAACCACTATTCTAGAAAGATGAGTAGGCACTGGGTGGCAGGAAATTTGGGGAAGAGAGGAGACCATGGGGAGAACAGCTGTTGGTATATTCCATCTTTGGTAGGCGCACAAGGAAGAATCATCCACTGGGAATTAAATATGGAGGAAAAGCAGCAGGGCAAAAATAATTTAACCCCCTTCAGGAAAAAATTTAATTAATTATGAAACCATTTGCTAAGGCCAATAACAGGGATGGATGGGGAAAGGATGCACTGAACATCAAGGGAACTCAGAGTGGTAATAAATCCATCATAAATCGTACAAGCCATCTGATAACTTCTGTTCCTCACATTAGCATCCCATTAAGCTGCTATTAGTGAGAGCAGGGAAACTGAATGAACAGGCTTCCTGGGTTAGCACTAGCAGCCGGGAGAGAGTTAACAAGCTGCAGCCTTTCGCTGGCACATTTAAAGACCTGAGCTCCATTTATAAAGGATGCTCAGAGGCCCCAAACCTTGACCTATCACGCTCATGCAGTGGGAGTTTGGGGGGGCTAGAATTAATCACAGCAGGGACACAATTTCCTGATCAATATCAGCCAATTAGAAGGCTCCCTGCTGCGGAGAGTTCCCTTGGAATGCCAGATGACCTTTGCCCTTGACTTTTTGTGGGACAGATGTTGCTTCATCTCAGCTACTGATAAGGAGGGTATTCAGGGGTGCGGAGCTCATTTCACATCATGCCAATCCGGCCAGGGCCTTAGGAGGCTGAACCTTTTTAGGACTTACACATGAGCCACCTGCCGATGGAGGCTAAAGAAGACGGGGATGGAAATTATATCAGTAATTAATTCACAGCCAATGTGCCACTTTCTCTGTGAACTCAGTGGTGACCTTGGCGGTGACCTTCAAGAAGCCATGGACAACGACAAAAAGTAGGAAACTCAATCTTTTGGTGAATTCACTGTGGTGTTGCTTCCTCTGCTGTCTGTTGGGAGAGAGGAGATTGTGAGGCCTGGAGCACAGCCAGAAATGGCCGGATTTTTATCCCATCAATTTCCCCTATGGCTGACATAGAATCATCTAGAGGGAAGGATATTAATAATAATCACTGTGTCCTGTGATCTGGCTCAGGCCTCAAGATAGAGCTTGAGAGTAGCCCAAGGACCTCCCATCCTCCCTGTGCTTATGTGATCCCTGTTTGCCATTATTGTTAACAGGATTGGGCCAATATATGTATATATCAATTTTCTGAGATCTATGCCACAGAGGTAATATGCTCCAAGACACAAAAGTTTATAAGAAGAAAATGTACTAGATAATTCTGGAAAGTGTTCTGAAGCTTATCATTTATTTTCCTGTCATTTAACTTTTTAGTTTTATTTTAGGAACAATTATTTACAGTCCTTCCTGGCGACTCTAGGGCTTCAGGCATTTGGGCCGCAGTCTCCTGTTAGTTTCATCTCTTCTTGAAGGATTTCAGTCACGGCTTCTTCAGATGCCCATTTAAGGAACACCTCTCAACTTTTCCATTCCTAAGTATTTCTCTAACCACCACACCTTCTACCCCCAGAGAATCATGGTTTTCAAATGAAAAATGAAACAATGCTTTGAGCTGACATTAATAAGTACAAAGCCTGGGGCAAATCGTACTGCGATTTCCTCCCCTGCCCTTACCCCAACCCACAAACCTTTTATTTAAGTCAAACATGATATAAATGAGTATCAAAATGCCCTTGCCCTAGCCAGTTTGCTCAGTGGTTAGAGCATTAGCCCTCCAACTGAAGGGTCTCGGATTCGATTCCTGGTCAAGGGCAGGTACCTCAGTTGGGGGCTCAATTCCAGCCCAGGTCAGGGTGTGTGTGGGAGGCAACCAATCAATGTGTCTCTCTTACCTCTCTCTCTCTCTCTCTCTCTGTCTCTCTCTCCCTTCCACTCTCTCTGAAAAAGCAATGGGGAAAAAAATCCTCAAGTGAATTTAAAAAATATATATATATATATATATATATCCTTGCTTGAGCTAGCGTCCCTTCTCCCCCTTCCCTGTCAACTTCTCCACGAGAGAGCCAACACCTTGGCCAAATGGAAAGGCCCTGCCAATAGGAAAAAGGGTGAAGCTGGTGCCTAAATAGGAAAGACACTTTGTCTGTCACAGATCAGATATGTGGGTTAAGATGTTGGTCTTACCAGACTTGTGAGGTTGAGGGATAATGAAGAATAAATGTAAAGCATCGTATGTGCTTGATACATATGAAACATGCAACAAATGGCCATTGTTGTTATACACTTTTTATCCCCATGCTCTCTGTGACAAAGTTTAGTCAGATATCTCAAAAAGTCTCTGTGTTGGATTCCAGTGGTGGGGAGAGGGGAAGGTTAGCACTAATGCAAGTCAGGGAGTAGCAGACAGATAAAACCCAAGGACCCACATTTTGCTGAGAGAAACCCCAGTTATTTCTGCCTTGAAGTGGTGGCACATAGCAGGAAGGTGAAATCATTCACTGGACAACTTGATTAGAACATGCGACTGGTACTGTTGGGATCTTTGCCATGATCGCCTGCACTAAATCAGGCTGTGCACAATCCATTATTTCATAAGATTTTTAAGTTTTACCAAGTTTCCTCAAGCTACACATTCCCCCTTATCTTCAGTTTGACGTTGTAAGTATGAAAAGAGCTATTTTTTATGAAAAACATTTTTAAGCTAATATATGATTTTCAACACACCCTGTATATAAACTTGCTGTGTTACAGACTTTGCTTGGATTGCTTTACTCTGTTAAAAAATAAAGCTGACATAATACTTTTGGACACTTCTGACTCTTTGCTTTGCTTTGATGATGTCCTTTCCTTCTTTTCTACTCTTAGCTTTATCTCTGCACAAAGGCAGGGGTTTACATTCTGTAAGTAGAAACTGGAACAACTTCTGGGTTTTGCACAGAAACTCATGAGTTCCTGAAGATATTCCTTGTTCTGTTCTTTTTTAATGTACATTTTTGAAGGTAACAATAAAATAAACTTAGACCTTCAGATAAACCAATTAGCGAGAGAAAGGACCAAATAATGAGCAGAGTGGGGGGAAAATTAGACAAGAATAGGAAGTCATGGAAAAGCCCTACAATGGCATGTGCGTTGTTGTTGATCTTTTATGTATATGTGTGTTTTAGGCAAGCACGTTTTGAGTAAAAAAAAATACAAAAAATGAGAAAATGTGGTAAGTTGCATTTGAAGTTCCTTTCACCTGCAAAGATTTGTGAAGCAAAGAAAAGGGCAAAGTAATTGTAAAAATCAGCACAGCTCCCCCGCCCCCCCAGCCTTACACCAGCGAGCCCTGCCCGCGGGCCCCAGGCCTCCCCACTGCCACGGGGCCCTTTGTTCTTGGCCAGGAGGAGACGGAGGTGTTTTCTGTGTTTCTCTCGCTTCTCCTCTTACTTCTCCTTTATCTTGCCTCCTCCTAAACTTCCTCCCTCCTTTTCTCCTTCCTTTGCTTTTAAATTCAGTTTGTTATAGAGGGATTTTTCTGACTTACTTATAAGCATTGTCCTCTTTGCTGGTACCAATAACATTTTGTTTGATCCAAGTAAAATCAGTGAATTAGCACTCCTGCCGCTACAGAAATTTCTTCCACGCTGTATAACACTGAACTCGACAATGGAGACAGCCCCTGAAGCTGTTTTCATGCCGCAATAAACATGGAAGCAAGGTCAAAACCAGACAAAGGTGAGTTCAACTGCCACAAATATTAGAGGCTAAGGGGAAATTATTTCTGAGAGAAGTACCATGCTGGCTTAAATTCACTCTGAAATATAAATGACTAATGTCAAATCTTTTGATGAAACAAATTGATGAAGCGGGGGCAGAGATAGAAAAGGGTGTAGAGCCCTTTAAGAAGAAGAGAGGTGTCAGCACAGAGGAGAGAAGTAGCCAGAAAAAAGGAGGTAGAGCACTGAAGGTCAGCTGGCTCTGGATCTCCAGTTGGTCTTGAACCCGCTCTACCCTTCAGTTCATGATGTGTTTAAGTTTCCAGTTATATCCATTCAAAATCAGGCAGAAAATAAACACCTATCTCAGAAAAAATAGGAGGCATGTAGAGAATGCCAGTCGGTCATAGTCTAATTGAGTCTCAGGTTTGAGCCACCCAGCAGCTCTAACCCCTCTCAGCTCCTGAAACCCCCACCTACTCCCATCTCACCTAAGAGGCTGGGCAGAGCTGGAATTTCCAAGTTCGTCACAAATTTGTTTGTTTCCCAAGTGAATGGGCCTTCTTGTGATGGTTTTGTTGTCTTATGAACCTTCCACATTCTCCGAAATTTAATAGCCCTAATTTTGACAATTCCTGTCTAACCTCCAAAATCCATGGCAAGAGCTACTTGTCATTTGCTGAACACTAATTTGAATGCTATACTTTCTGGGTGTAGAGTTGGTTTGTGAAACTAGGATACCTCACTGAGGTTTAGTGACCCCTTCCTCCCAAAAGTAATAACTTAAAAGAATTAAAAGAAAATGTTGCTTCCAAAGCTGTGTTATATCATTATTCCCAAATATGGGGTTAGCAAAGGTCTCCTGACAAATATTTTCTCCATGAATGTCAAGAGTCTATGGTAGTATTTACATACATAATAATAATTGCTTTATTTGCTGATAGCTTATTATGAATCAGGCACCTTACATATATCAGCTCATTTATGGTCAAAATAATTATATAGTAGGACACACTACAATTCCCATTTCACAATGATACAATTGAGATTCAGTGCACTTGAGCTACTAATTAGTGGAGATAGTAGGATATGGACCCAGCAGGTCTGACCTCAGAAGCCTTGAGCTTAACCACTACACCATAAGGCTACTGTGTATGCCTCTAGCTACTACAAATGCTGCTACGTGGATCTTCTACAAAAAGCCAGAAACTCCTTACATGCAGCTTGTGTCCATACTTACTTGCCTTCAGATACTTAGTGACAAGGCCAGGCCTCTAGGAAAATGGTCAATGTATTTGGAAGTAATGCATGAAGGAGTCTCTGTGGTTGGTAGGGAGACATCCTCTGTACTTTTCCACTGTATATCTGGAGTTGTGGCTATCTATGATGCCATAAAAGAGATGCATTGAACAAGGCTTTATAATATGATGTGGAGTAAGTAAACATCCCTTTCTTCATATCTGGACCTTATACTGATTTGAGAAACCTTTTGTGGCATTTACCTGGAACTAACATGCGTGTTCCAATGGCTTTTAACTAGAAAGGTTCTCTCTCTCGCTCGCTCTTTTATACACACACACACACACACACACACACACACACACACCATCTGCTCCCTTCTTGATTAATATTAGACTATACTAGGTATGGTTCCAAATTTCCCAAACAGAAGAGTTGACCCAACACCTTTCCCCTAAGCCTGCATTCTTACTTCTTAAGGGAAACCAAGCTTAAGGAAGAAATGGGAGCCTGCCCTCCTCACCTCTGCACATTCTCAGCCTTGCAGGCTGCTCCAGTTTCAAACACGAACACTGCTCAGTCTGGCCGTTTCTGAAGCCTAGGTGAGTTTTACCCACAAAGGAAGCAATAGTGTTAACGCCATCTACATCAACAACGCAATCTTGATTGCTGTTCAGCCGGATACTCCTGGTGATGATGCTTTTAGAAGTGACTAGAGTCTCTTTAGGAAATTTCAAATGTATTTGGAATAGAACCGAATACATTTTTGTAAAATTATGCATAACAAAGCCACTTCTCCACCAGCTATTTCAGTGGACCAGAGTCTGCTCATTTCAGAAGCCCCAGGATGCCTTAAGAATCTTTGTCTCATTGTCTCCATTATTTTCCCCTTCAGGGAACTATCCCTAATAAACATTGCTATGTCTCTTCTCCTGGCTAGTTTTAATATGAGCCAAGGGAAAGATTTCAGAAAAGCACAAGTTCTTTTCTGCCTGGGCTTGCAAACTGTCTTTTGCTGCAGATGCATCTGTTAGTAAAGACTGAGACAATCTGTGCAGCAGAAGATAATTTCTTGAGAGATGACTCTGAAAAGATCCTCTTCCAATGAATGTTTAACCTCTTAATACCTTTTCATGACAGCAGGATCTTTAACTTAATGGCCACAGAAGACCAGATGATACCTTCTCACCAGCATGGCCATTTTAAAGTAATGCTAGCACCTTGAAACCAAGAGGACCTTGAGAACTTCAGGAGCTACAACTTACCTGAAAGAATACTTCAGGTTCAAGTACCATTTCAAGTTCTCACCCTCTCTAATGGGGCCCAGGATGACTGAGTTTGATAAAGATCCTCTTTGGGAGGACTAGAATCCCTTGGCATTCTTTGTGTGTCCAAGGAGACCTCAAATCTAAAGCCAAATTCTCAGGAGACTAATAACATCAGAAAACTCCTAAATAAGTTCTCTAACCCCCTTTTCCTCTATTCTTCTGAGGATAAAGTCCTTCTAAGAGTAAAATCAGCATAGTTTCTAGCTACAGATTTAGGGTAGCCTGGGTACAAACAGCAGGCCCAGTGAGCTCACAACACAACTGGAGTCAACTATGGGTGTCTTATTTCCCTTGTAACTTTATTTGCCTATGTGTTAGCCGATATATAAGGTCACCCAATTTGAGCCGAGGATGACAGACTCTTGAGGAGTATATGGCAACATGCCAGGAAAGCAAGAAGCCACAGGATAAACATGATACATCTTCCTGGGGTACCAATAATAGGAGAAATGCCATTATTTTAGAGCTTTACAAACTAGAGTACAATGCAAACTTGGAGTCAAATGCAAAATTCATGGGCTTTTAAAATAAGTCTTAAAACTTCAAATAAATTTTGAGCTCAAGGCAAGAGCTTCCAACTGTTTCCCCAGATCTCAGGGGGTCTAAATGTTTATTTTCTTCCTCCATTAGAAACACTTTGATGGGTATTTGAGAAAAAAAACTGTCTTAATGTACCTTTCCCAGAGCCACTGGCATTTTAAAAAAATTCTCTTAATGAAAAAAAAATCTGCTACAAAACAAAAACAAAACCACAGAAGAAATCATGGAAAAAGAAAAAAGAAAGAATATTTAAAGGAGTCATCGTGCTTATGGCATTAGTCCTCACTTGATGAATGTGGAATCGGAGATCCGGAAGGTTGAGGAAGTTGCTCAACGTCATATAACTGTGACAAAGCCAAGGCAGGGGATGAGTGGAAGTAGTGAGGTAAGGAGAGCCTTTCCCGAAGCCCCGTCATTGCCCACAGTCAACCGTCCACTCCACCTGCATGAAAGGGCCTGTGGTTTCCCCCAGTTGGTGTCTAGCCACAGCACTGCCAGCCTGCTCTCTGAAGGACCCTGGCCATGTCCCCAGCAGCACAGCAGTGCCCTGCCACACTCAGGTAGGGAGAGTGAGCTTAGGCTGATTCTCTCAGGAGATATTTCTCTATTTTTTCCAGCTATATTGAGATATAATTGACATGTAACATTATACTAGTTTTAGATGTCCACCATGATGATTGGATATATGCATATATTGCAAAATGATTATCACAATAAATTTAGTTAATATCCATCACCTCACATGGTTATAATTTTTATGTATGTGTGTGTTGAGAACTTTTAAGATCTACTCTCTTAACCACTTTTTAAAACTCTAATCACCATGCTGTACATTATATCCCCAGAATTTATCTTATAACTGGAAGTTTGTACCTTTTGACCTCCATCCCCTATTTTCTTCACCCCACCCCCTACCTCTGGCAACCACCAATCTATTTTGTTTCTATGAATTCAATTTTTTAAGATTTCATATATAAGTGAGATCATATAGTATTTGTCTTTCTCTATCTGACTTATTTCACTTAGCATAATGCCCTCCAAGTTCATCCATGTCATTAATGGCAGAATTTCCTTCTTTTTTAAGGCTATGTATATATATGTGTGTGTATATATATATATATATATGTATATATATATCACATTTCTTTTGCCCATTCATCCAGTGATAGACACTTGGCTATTGTAAATCATAGGGGTTCTCAGAAGTTATTTCTGTTGACCTCTGTTTATCCCTCCTATCAGGCTGTGGATAGTCTTGATGAGACAGATCTGCTACTCTTGGCCAGCAGAAACGGGGTCTTTGAAGGGACCTCGTGGAAGTTAGAAAATGAGCAACCTGAGGAGGCCTGACCATTCTGGGCCCCCATCTCTGATTTTCTCTGAGCATCTCTTTCTGGGTCTCTACATGTTCAATCTCCCCTTCTGTTTCTTCTTCAGTTTCTATTTCTGTGTCTCTGTTTTTTCTTTCTTTCCATAGATTCTCTGTGTCTTCATCTTCTGCCCATTTCTCTTTATTTGATTTGAAAAATTGCATCATTTGCTAACAAGCCTGAGGATATAAGCATCACAATATGTAATTAAAATATATAAAGCAAGTGACAGCCCTAGTATATTGCTTGGAATTTTGTTGCATATTTATTAATTTATTTATTGTAATTTAATTTGAAATATTTCAGCCTAGACTGTGAGATATTCCACATAGGCGAGTAAGTTTAAGCTTCCACTCTAGGGGGGGTCAGTGGCCGTACTGGAAAATCCATGCTCAGTTAGCATCATGCCTGGAAGGACTATTCTAGAAGCAGGTGCTAACAAATGCTCTGTCTTCTGTATCTCAATCAGCATCCAGGGTTTTCCTAATTAGCATAGTGAATTTTTTAAATATTTAAAGGAGCTATTTATCAAATAAGTGAATGGCTTCTTAGTACATCACAGAAGTTTCCACATATTTATACTACTCCTCAAATACCTTGTTTTACAGAAGTGGAATCTGAGGTTCCTTTTAAAATAGCCTTTAAATAAAATTCAAGATGTATAAGATTGGCTAAAATATTTCAGGCACTCTCCCCACCTTTGCTTAAACAGGGTGTCAGAGTCTAGCTGGACCTGTAGCCTCTCTTTGATATCATGCCCAGGGCTTGATCTCTGAGTAGTCCCAGGTCCAGCCATTAGCCAGGATTTCTAATTGCCTGAACTGCAGAGGAACAGAATCCTGGTTTGCAATATCATCAAATCTGCCTCAAGTGGACCTTTCTTGCAAGTGGGGATGGACACAAACAGAAGGACAGAGGCCCGGATGTCATCATATTTGCAGAACAGGTTGTGTGAGCTATTTTGTGCCCGCCTGCTTAAATGGCTATTAAATGTTCACATGTGCGGCAGAATTTGTCTTGAGATCTGCTTTCATTATAACCTGGTAAAAGGGGTGTGAGGGAATAACTTTCACCCACCTGAAACTTCTTCAAGGGTCCTGTTATCTACCAAAAAGGACTTACGAGTCGTGCATTAAAAATTGGCTTAGGTCAATTCCTAACAACAACATAAGAAAACAAGCAAAGGGAGCTTTTTTCTGCTGTCTCTGAAGGACTCTGAGAAGGAAACTCTGAGAAGAGCTTGCATAATGACAGAGCCCTGCACTGAGGCTGAGATGGAGATCTGGACTCCCCACCACTACTACCACTTACCTATATAACTTTGGGCAAGCCATTTATACCTCTGAGTCTCAATTGTCACATCTGAAAAACAGGAGTAATTCCTAACCAAGTGTCTCTTGAGTTTCACAGGCTATCAGAGAAATTGAAGCTTTGTTTTTGGACAAGGGTCATATTCCACAACTCAAAAATGCTCCAACTTTTTTTAATTATTGGAGGTTATTATTTTGTGACTGGGAGCTTTACTGAGATATAGTTTACATGCCACGCATTTCAGACATTTAAAGTATATGACTCAATTTTTTTTGTATATTATAGAGCTATGTAATCATCACCACAATAAATTTGAGAACATTTTGTCACCTCAAAAGAAACCCCATATTCTTTAGCTATCACTCCCCAATCTCCCCATCCATCTTTCTCCAGCATTAGGCAAAAACTAATCTACTTTCTGTCTCTCCTTTCTCCCTATCCTGGATATTTCATATAAATAAAATCATAATATGTAGACTTTGTGACTGACTTCTTTCACTTAGCATAATGTTTTCAAAGTCCATCCATGCTGTAGCTTGTATCAGTACGTCATTCCTTTTTATGATCAAATAATATTTCAACGTATGGATATAAAACATTTTATTCATCCATTCATCAGTTGATGGACATTTGGTTTATTTCTACCTTTTAGTTATTATAGGTAACACTGTTATGAACATTTCATGTACAAGTTTTTGTGTGAACATATGTTTTCACTTCTCTTGTATATACCTAAGAGTGGAATTGCTGGGTTCTACTCCATGTGGTAACTCTATGTTTAATCTTTCGAGGAGCCGATCAACTGCTTTCCAAAAAGATGGCAACATTATACATTCCTACCAGCAGTGTATGAGGATTCCAACTTCTCTACATCCTGACGCTTGTTTTACATATATAGCAGGTGTGAAGTGGTATCTCATTGTGGTTTTGATTTGCATTCCCTTGAAAGTTAATGTTGTTTGGCATCTTTTCTTATGTTTATTGGTCATTTGGTTATCTTCTTTGGAAAAAACATCCACTTGAATCCTTTGCCCATTTTTAAATCTAGTTGTCTGTTACTGAACTAAAAGAATTCTTTATAAATTCTAAATATAAGTCCCTTATCAGATATATGATTTGAAATATTTCTCCCATTATTCAAGTTGTGTTTCACTTTCTTGATAGTGTACTTTGCAGAATAAAAATTTTATTGGTAGAAAAGCCTAATTTGTCTATTTTTTTTTCCTTTTGTTGCTTGTACTTTTGGTGTCATATCTAAGAATCCATTGTCAAATCCAAGGGCACAAAGATTTACCCCATGTCCTCTTCTAAAGGTTATGTAGTTTTAACTGCTACATTTAGATATTTGATCCATTTGAAGTTAATTTCTGTATATGGTGTAAGGTAGAAACCCAACTTTATTCTTTTGCACACAGCTATCTAATTGTATCAGCGCCATTTGTTGAAGAGAATATTCTTTCTCCATTGAATGATCTCGGCACCTTTATAAAAAATCAGTTGACAGTGGATATGTGGGTGTACTTCTGGACTTTCATTTACATTCCATTGATAAATGTCTAACCCTATCCCAGCACCACACTGTCTGGATTATCGTTGCTACGTAGTCAAGTTTTGAAATTGAGAAGTGAGTCCTCCAACTCTGTTCTTCTTTTTCAACATTATTTTCATTATTCTGAGTCCTTTGAATTTCAATATGAAATTTTAACTTGTTTTTTTTAAATCTTTGAAAAGAAAAACTATTCTAGCCTTGGTGGACTGGAACATCTATAAATGGGTCTTGATTTTTGCCTTTTGGGGATTTAAAAGCAAAGAAATCTAAAATGTCTATAGTTCTGTGGCTTCAATATAGTAGGAATTTCCCTCAAAACAAGCTCATCCAAACGAGCATTCTTTAAATTTCCTCTTGCTCTGTTTATTCTCTCCTTTCCCTAATGAGACATCCTTTCAAACTGTGAGAAGCTTTGCCTGCTAAGAATGGTCTCAGACCCTTGGCCATGGCTTCCTTAATTCCAAGCTTCTGGATGTTGTCACTGGTTGGTCAGAGAGGCAGAGGTGACAAAAAAGAATTAGCCCAGTATCAATTTAACAACGTGAGGGGGGAAAAAAAGGTTCAAGAACCCTTCTCTGAAACCATTGTCATTTAAAATTCTTGGTCCAGGCATCACCTAATAAAAAGCTGTCTGTTCTCGCACCCTTCCTTCACCCCACTGAGTAATGAAATGGTCTCAAGAATCCATATAAAAACCTCCTTTCAAAGGAGCACATAGAGAGACAAGGAAAATGGTATTGAAAGCAACGGAGACCTGCAGAGAGAGGAGAGGAAAGGACAGAGAGCGAGATAAGGGCAGGAACCAGTAGGAACAGAGAGGGAGTGAGAATGGAGAGGGAAAGGGAAAGAAGAGCTCAAAGGGGGAGAGAAGCATATGGCAGGTATCAATTATTTACCATTTATGGACAATAAAAAAAATGCACTTTAACTACAGGAAGAGCACCAAATCCACTCAATAACCATTTAAAAGCATATGGAAATAAAACGCAGCCATTTAAAGGGCTGTAATAAATGTGCAATGCTCTTTGTAATGCCCCTGAAAGAATATAAGTGTTAAGCCTTGGTAAATTACACTTAAAAGTAAGTGTAACATAAAAACAAAATTAGGCATACAAATAACCTCACACTCAGGCATTTTTAAAAAGTCTCTTTCAAACAGTTAATTAGAAAAGCCTCTGAGGAGCATAACTTTTCTTCTCTCATATTCTCTTCTCTTAGCAATAAAGCCAAGCAAATGGCAGCAGGAAATAAACACAGATCCAGGATGCATAGAAGGTCTGCACTGAGCCATCTGCCCTGGACAAAACGGGGCGGGGGGGATAGAAGGCACTGTCATAATTGCGCTCTTCACTTATTCTAGAACTGAATAAATCCCGTTAAACAAGGGTCCCAAAAATATGTAGATGGCATCACAGGCTCTGTTTCCCAATTGCACACTTTAATAGCTTCAATGTTCTCTTCAAAATGCAATAAGCCAATCAGAAAGTACTTCACCTGCCCATTCTTCATTAACATCTGCTGTGTAATATCGTGTTTCCAGTAAACCAGGCCCAGCATGCTCCAGCCCTAAAAGGGTGGAGGGGAGGAAAAGTTTTCCCTTCTCCCCTTCTAGGTCCTTTGGCTGGTCTAATTGACATAAAACAGACTAACAGGAGACAAATTTAATTTCATATGCATGGGAGCTCATAGATATATTAGATTCAAAGAAGTAAGTAAAGCAGGCAGCTTTTACACCTCTTAGACAAAGAAGCAACACCTCTGTGAAGTATTGACCAGAAAAGGTGTTTGGGCTTGGGGTGGTAAATTAAAATAAAGAAGTAACAAGGTTTGATTACACAGCCCTCTCGGCCCTAAATTTCCTATCTCGGGTGATAAGGATGCCTCTGTCCTGGTGCAGGAAGGGTACCTTTCCCATGGGAGATTTATTTTCTGCTTTCAGGGGACAAAGGCCGGTCAGAGTGTCCTTCTTGCTGTTTCTTAAGTAACTTTAATTCAAAATAATCAATCTGTCAAAGTGGTATATTTTGGAGTGGCATGTTCTGCTCCTCTTTAGGGGAGAGAATGAAAAAGAGTGTTTTTCCAAGGGGACTGTAGCTATTAGATACCAGATTAAAGTGGGGGGCTGGGGGTAGAGTGTGGCTGCTGGTTGAGTTTGCTGTGTTCAGCCTGCAAATTTCACATAAAAGTTCAAATCACAAACAAGGGTTCTCTCATCAGTCAACAGTAGCACAGGTCTTCTTCACCCTATCTGGTCACCCCCCAAATCTCTTCATATTCAGAACACAGTATATGACACCCACATAATTTCATGAATGTTGCAGCTTGGGGTGCCCCAGGACTCTGGGACAGAGGTTAGCATGCAGGGCATTTTTAGGAAGTGCTCTTGGGATCTAGCACCTGTGGAAGAGATGGAAAGAAAGAAAAATTGGGCAGAGAAAGAAGTCAGGCTGCAGTGCAGTTTCAATGAATATGTCAGCCGACCCTCTGGGGACTTCTGAAGATGGACTGACTTCTCAACACTGTTCCAGTTGGCTGAGATGGCCAGGCTTCTCTACCCCTTCATCAGTCAGTCATTGGATGTAGCTGTCCCAGGAAGGAGGTATGTCCTTGTCAAGGCCGCTGTCCTTAACTGAGACAACCTGGAGGAGGCTGACAGCTGACAGCCAGCTGCCTGCAGCACCCCAGCAGCTGGGGGCATCAGGTCTTCAGTCCTGAGGAGGATCCAAGAGGCACATCTTCTAGTCCACCAGAGCGAGCAAACAGAGAAGGCCTTTTCAGGCTCATCTATTCATTCAGAAAACATCTGTTGCATCATTGTAATGGGCATAGCACTGATCTGTGATGACTGATTTCTTCAATGTCTTCAAGTACATAACACAAGTGTTCTATGCTCGCTTCCTCTCCCGAATCTCTGGGAGGCAGTGCTGTAGCAAGGGCTCACCTGCCCATTTTACACGTAGAAAAACTGACAGTGGAGAAAAGCAATCAGCCAGGGTCTTTCACAAGCAAGCCCTCCAGTATTTAAAAGAAAAAAAAAGCATCTTGGGGATATGATAGCAAACTTTGCCTAGAAATGCAAGCAGTTCACTGACAGGGGGTTACAGATGGACATGAAAAGGAGAGATCTAGGTAAGGAGAAAAATTCCTGGAGTTTTGGATTCTTTCCCCCTTCTGTATTTTGGGGTTTTTATTTGTTTTGGGGTTTTTTTTCTTCCTATCTTTGCAGGTTGCAGGTGCTGGAGGGCAAGATTTAGTCCATAAATTATAAATTTCATTAAAATTTATAATTTTAAATTTTCATTAAATTTTTTATAATTTATAATTTCATTAAAATTTATAATTTCTCTAAATTTCATTAAAAACATATTTTTGTTCTTTATCTGAAAATTCCTTTTTCAACTCTTTCAAAGACACTCCTGGGTCTGTCTTATTGCCCAATAAGTAACCCACCGCTGTTCACACTGACTGCAGTCAGCCTGCACCGCGGCCCTCACAGGCCACCTAAGTGTGCCACCGACCGCCAGCACGCACCCTCGTGTGTCGTTTCACTTAATTAATAAGCAGAACAAAGATTTCAGAAAGGGAAGAAATTTGATTATGCAGCACTGTAATGGCACTCCGGTCTCCTGTAAAGACCAAGTGGGGTCTGCCCCCTTAAAATCCCCGTTTGCTCCACCTTCGTGCCATGGAAATGTCAGCTCGACTCCCCCGCCCTCCACCCGGGGTGACCTTAGGCCGCATCTCTCAGTAACGCTAAACCATTAGTCATGCCTGGGTCAGTGATGTGTCAATAACAGAATAATTACTGAAGGAAGCCTGAAGAGGAAGGACAGCAGCCTCGATTCAGAATTAGCTCGACCCAAACCGGCACCACGGCTTGTTGAATAAATGAATGGATGTCGAATAAATGGCCCCTTTGCATCTAGAGACCTAAAGACTGTTGATTCCATTAATCCAGGAGGTTATTTGTAGCTGCTAAACACCTTTTTAGACCAATAAGTGGCATGGCTTTTACTCCTGCTGACTGCAACCCGGTCTTCTGTAGTGGAACAAATTTACTGTCGTTAATGGTTCTGGCATTTTAAAAGGCAGTCAGTGGGCAGGGCTGTTCAGGCACCTGTACCTTCTGTAGGGCACTGAATGCGGAGAAGAACCTCTCCCCACTCACAGGAGAGACAACCTTGAGATCCTGCAATTGGAGATGCCTCCAAATACCATGCTAGGCCTCTGGTAGAAACCACACATTGAGGTGCAGTAAAAAAAGTGAGGCACAATAAGAGAGGCAGTGTGGCTTAACAGGTAAAGTCAGGGACACGAGAGACAGACGCACACATGGGGAGAACGCCATGTAGAGACCGGAGTGATGTTGCCACAAGCCGAGCAGCTAGAAGAAAGGAACTGATCCTTCCTTGGCACCTTCAGAGGGAGCACAGCTTTGCTGACATCTTGGTCTTGGACTTCTGCCCTCCAGGCCCATGAGACAATACATTTCTGTTATTTAAGCCACTCAGTTTGTGGTGCTTTGTTATAGCAGCCCTGACAAACTAATACTCTGGGGTAATCATTTGCAACCAGCAGGGCTTGTAGTAGTTATGTCAACTTGGGCAAGTTACTTAAACTCCTTGACTTTCTATTTCCTCTACTACCAAGAAAATAATACATGGTTTACCTGCCCCACAAATATATTGTGGAAACCAAATATTGGCAATCCAAACTTTGTTTTCATCATTTGAAGAGTGTTAGAGGAAATTAAATTTATGATTCACAAATACATTTAAAATCTCTTTCCTCCAGATATTATATAACCTAAAATTTCTCCAGAACCTCTTGCTCTCTCAAATCTTTACACACACATATGTGCATGGACACACACACACTGCCTGACACCCAGGAACCATGGCTTTTTTGCCTCTTGTCCTCCCTTGCTGATGTAATACTATCTCCCCTGTCACCATTCTCCACTCCCAAGTCCTCCCCGAATGTGTCACCACCAAGTCTTCTGCTCCAGTCAGCCAGCCACAACCACCATGTGTCTGCTCTTTCCTTGCTGCTCATGGAAAAAGCATGAGGCATTCCCTAGAATGTGTAGTTCTTTTCCAGGTCTGTCAGATTTTCTTATAAGTAATTCTAGTGAAGAATTTGTAATTAACACATTGTTTGCGGGTAGTTTTTATCGCATGCTCTACTACCAGTCAACGTAAAACATATAAATATGTTTCCCGCATACAATGTGTAAATAAATTGTTTTACCTCAACATTTGATACATATTTTAAAAGTCAAAAAGTAGATATAGCATTAATTTCATTCTTTTACTACCTAGATGTATAAACTAGTGTTGAGTTTAAAAGAAAACTGGCAGTCCCAGAAGACCATATACAAAACTAACACTATTTTGATAAGGCTCAAAAATAAGCAAAACTAAGGATAATATTGCTTAGACATACCTGGATATGTAATATAACCATTTTTTTAAGAATCAAGGAAAAATAATTTTTAGAGAAGCAAGAGAGTAATAAAAACAAAATTTAGGATAGTGGTTTTCTCCTGGGGAAGGGGTAATGTTCTAGGTGTTACCTTGAATGAGTATTACACTTTAAAACTTCATAAGTATTGTACTTATAACTAATGTATACCTTATAACACATTCTTTGGTATGTATCAAATAAAAATATGTATTTTTAAAAGAGAGTAAGAACCTTAACTGGGGCACTGTGCCATTCAGATTCTTGCAGGCAGGGAAACTAACTTTGGCTTATTTAAAGAGGAAAAGAAGTTATTAAAAGATATTAGGTGCTTAATAAAACCTATATAATGTTATTAACCAATATCACCCCAATAAATTCAATTTAAAAAAAAAAAAAAGAAGACAGTAGGTGGTTCACAGAATAACCAGAAGAGTCAGACAGACAGGTCAGGGAGTCAACCAAGAACTCAGGCAGCAGAGCTGGCCTGAGAAGACATCAATGAACACAGACACCACAGCTTACATCTCTAAAGCCACCAACATGGGACACTGAGGAGAGCCCTAGAACCTTGCCACGCTGCCTCTCAAAACTGAATAGAGGGCAGCTGCTGCCACCACGTATCCTCGTGGTTCCTGCTTGTTGGCATTTTCTAGCTCTAGTTTCTGGCTCCAGATGGATGGATGTAACTGGTGGCATTTGGGTCATGTGCCTATGTCCTACCTGCAAGAGTGGCTGGGAAAGTGTTCAGCTCCTGCTCTAGGAAGCAGGCTCAGCTCCTCCAAGCATCTCCTACACAGAGACAAAGACCTCAGATGCTGGGTGTCAAAACAATGAACAAATGTCTACTTTTTTCAGCTGTTCAACATCAACATACATCCTTCCTCCCAGACGTATCTTTCTAAAAACGTTGCTGCTTAACACAATGTAACTATGCCTCATATAATCACGTGTCTACCTTATGCCCAAAACGGGGGAGACCCAAAGACCCAAGGTCTCTTCAGGTTCTGCACCAGCTCCAAGTGCACAGTCTCTCTATGTCTGTTCTCACACTAATTCCTTCATAATCTTCTCTTGATATTCTGTAGCCTCTAAATCAAAGTATTAAACTAACTCCCACCAATTCACCCTGAAAACATAATGGAGAAAAACAGAAAAAAGGAAAGGAAAAGAGGGGAGAGTATAAAAATATATCAGAAAGACTAGCTGAATCAATAGGTGGTAACTGCCAGTTTGTACTCCTTAATGTCAGTTAGGGATTCTTGACCTCATGCAGTGACCCAGAATTTTACTCCTGAGGGATCTGAGTCATTGCAGGTTCTATTTGTGCAGGTGATTGAGTCCTCCTTTAACTTTTATCAATGGGTATCCACCCTCCTCCCTGTCTCCCTTGCTAGCAGCAATCCTATTTCCCTTTTAGTGTCAGAATCCAATTCCTTGAGCCTAGCAACACCATAGCCCCCTCTTTGGCCTTTCACCCAGTTGGCATGTGCTTGTAATTGGAGTCTCGAGAGTAAGGCTGTTTTCGTAAGTATATTAAGTTTCTAGGGCTGTTGTTGGTGGCTTAAAACAACAGAATTTTATTCTCTCACAGTTCCAGAGATTGTGGAGGCCTTTTCTGGATATTTCTAAAATTAAGATGTCAGCAGGGACATGTTCTTTCCAAAGGATCCTTAACTCTTCCAGCTCCCGGCAGCTCCAGATGTTGCTTGGCTATGGCAGCTTAACACCAGGCCCTGCCTCTGGTTTGACATGGTCTTGTCCCCCGTGTGCCTGTGTCTTAACTCTCATCCTTATTTCTCTTATAAGGACCCCACCCCAGTCATTGGATTTAGGACCCACCCTGAATCTAGGGTATCATCTTGAGATCTTTAACTATGCTTGCAAAGACCTTATTTCCGAATAAGGTCATATTCACAGATACCAGGAATTAGAATTTGGACATATCTTTTTGTGGGACACGATTCAGCCCAATACAATGAGATCAACATAGAACACACAAATTTTCTAACTCTGGTCTCATTCTGTGATTTCTAACCATAGTCCTATTCTTCAAACCTCTAGGCCAACAATCTTCCATTCTTCTTGTTGCCAGGTCCCTGCCCAACCTATAAACCATTAGGCTTAGCCATGAATCAGGGAAGATTCTTATCTCAGGCTCTTTGCATCCAAAGTGGGCAATGAGATGTAGTGAACTGAAACCAGGCCTTCATCTCCAAATGGAGAACTGTGAAAAGGAACTGCACCAACCTTGCTGAAGCTCTAAGAGGACTGGGCTACTGCCATTCAAGATACCCTAACCCAGCCAGTGACTGAAAGATTAATACTTGTAAACTGTTCAGCTTTGGACAATTGCATGCCGGAGTGATTATTTGTTAGAGACATAGAACTAGAATATGCTCCTCTGTATGAAGTGGGATGTCCTCTGATATAATAAATGTTTCTATAAATAACCATTCTGAAAAGATGCCCATCCTCTGACCTTGAACGGTTGAGGTCTGGGTTTCTGGAAGGGTGGTTTTCAACTTCCAAATACAACACATTTTCTATTACTTTGCATTGCCTCTCAAAATGTCCCCCCAGACAAGGGGAAATGTAACCTACCCCTCAAAATACATGTTGGACCATATTCAAGTGTCACCTAATTATGCAGTGAGAAAATATTTAACCATACTTTTCAGGTCAGCATTTTTCTTCTTATCCTCACGGATTATTTGAATTTTAGAAAAATTAGACCGAGAATAGAACTGAGACCTTTTGTTCCATTACTTCTGAATTGGGAAGACCTTACTATCCTCCCCCTTTGTATTTCTTTTTTCCTTACTAAGAAATTTGTCACTCATGCTGTTTCTCTGACAATCAATTCATTGATCTTCACTATTCTACTCCAGGAATATTTGAAATGCAAATAAGGTCACAGGTCTTTTTTCCATTAAAAAAAGGTCATTCAGAAACAGTAAAATAGTGCAGTTCTATAAATCCCCCATCTTTCTAGTATGTGTACACACCAACCTTTCTTTAATTCTTCTCTTTGTCAAAACAGAAAAATAAACTGCCAGCAAAAGCATACACTAGTTAATCTTTGAAAACACAGGAAACCACTATACTGGAAGAATCCTTATTCATTTGACTAAAACTCCTCAACTTCTTAGACACTAAACATCAGCAGATTTAGCAAGGCTCTTCGTATCTATCAACTACTCATGCATCATTCATGTAAAAGGTGACCTGGGTCCCATTAGTTGACTAGCTGATCTGAATCTTTTGGGTTACTCAGATAAGTCATTTCTAGTGGTCCTCCTTTTAAAATTAATGAAATAGAACAGAATACATGCTACTTAAATGAATGCCCTGCTGGGAATTTCTCACTAAAGTGAAGCTAATTCTTTTCTGTAGTTCACTTTTCTTTCTCATCCTTATTTTTGCTTTCATTCCAAAGGACTATATTTCTGAATTTATTTTAGACCCCGGAGTACAGAAGATCAATGTCAAGGCCACAGCTGGGACTCTACACACATAAATTTGAATCGGTAACTGCCCTGTGGTACAAAGCCTTCTTCCCTCAAAGTGCTGTCTTTCTGCTCAAGGCCTTTGGTGAAACCCCATGAGAACAATGCCCCAGTAACTCCTTGAAAGCCCTGTTGATCAGAGCCTCATAGATAGTTAAGGCTTTCCCTATAACACCCTGCAGATTGGAGTAACTGCTCATTTCCTTATTTGCCATGCAATTATGACTAGCCCCTGGTGTGGTCATGGCTTTTTAATATACGTCTTGGGAAGTTTAAATAAATGGTCACTATCCTGTTTTAAAAATCCTTCAAATTATACCCCATAAATTTCTGCCAAGTTTCAAATTCTAAAGCTTAACACTCAAAGTCCCTAGTGGTTGCCCACTGCCTACCTTTCGATCATCACCTCGCACCTCTCCCACACGTAAACTTGATTTCCATCACCCTGAGCTGTCCTGTCTCCCATGTTTCTGCATCTGTGATGCCCGGCCTGCCGTCAGCCGCTCCATCATCATCTACTCATCCTCCAAAGTCAGTTCAAGTCTTATTCCTCGGGAATCCTTCAAAACTCCCGCCCTGATCCAGATGTCCCTGCTCTTTGCTATCAATTTTATTGTACCTACTTCTAAAATAGTACTTATCACACTGTTGTGCAGCAAATATTAACTCACTTACCTGTCTGCCATATGAGCTTCTTTCAATCATCAATAAAAGCATAAATTTTTACCAATCCAAGTCTAAGTGTTAAAGAAATGGCAATTGGCATTGTCTAGTATCTAAAATGAGGATACACAACCTGACCAAGAACTGATGTCATAGTTATCAATATCCTCAATAATGGAATTTTTTTTAAAAATTAGGGAGGGTATTTATCATATGGTGCAGGCCTAAGAAAAATTCACACTATTCAACAAATTCTTTACATGTAAAAGTTATCTTAGTTTTAAAATTATTGAAATTTTCCTACACACATTCTTTAAATCATAACTGAAGCTCTGAAAAGCTGCTTTTAACTACTGACCACCTCAATCAGTAGCAAAAACACCACCCTACTGAGGAATTATTTCAACGCTCTGTGTTTTGTGCTGCAATGTTTTCCTTGTGTCTCCAAATACAATAGTTTTTGTTTTGTTTCAGCCCCCTCTATAATTATAACCTTTTCTAATTCTTCACTGGTTTTCTGCTCAATTCCTCTCTTAGTCAAAATTCAGTTGTACGTATCAAAAAATACAGATCAAACCATCATAAACAGACAAACTAAAAATTTAAAAAAAGGCGAGGGTGGTTTTCCCAGGGCATGTAACTGAGCAATTCAGGGCACACAGCTAGATCCAGAGGTTGAAATGATGGCATCAGTAATCTGCCTCTTTTCCTCTTTGTGGATTCTAAACTCAGTCAGGCTCTGTAACAGGAAGAAGAGATTGTCCCATCCACAGCTCTAACCTTACATTGCCCTTTTAGCTGGCAAATTCCATAGTAAACTGCTGCATTCCTGAGAGTTGAAGCAAAAGTCCCAAGCAGAATCTTACTGGCCCAACTTGAGTCACATATCCATCCCTAAACCAATCACTGGGTTAATCAATGGAAAGAAAAGTCCAGCATTTGACATGGGGTGAATGAGAATGATGACACCTTAACCAGGCTGGAGAAGGAGCTGGGATGGGAGGTATTTTTATGAGTTAGTTTTACACTCATTAAGTTTGAAGTTACAGAGACATGCAAGTTGACATTGTCCATTAGGCAGTTGATGATGTAGTAATGACACTCAGAAGTCAGCTAGAGATTCAGATTGGGACATTGCAGCATGATGGGCATCAGCAAAATCCAATTTCCTTCGAATCCTGGGCTTTGTGTCTATGTTACTACATAGGTGACCTCCAGAGCATCTGCCAAAGAGAAGGTTTCTTCAGCCTAGGTTCTTCTGACTTTTACCTGAGGAATTTTCTAATTCCATAACCCAGAATAGATTTTTAAAAAAAGTAGGGAAAGAGTAGATATCTTCAAAACCACCACTCATCTTCAGTTACCATTGTTTTTCATGCTCTAGTCACTAATACGCATCTTTCTCAGCAAGTCTACATCAGCACATTTACGCCATTCATACATGACCTCCATTTGTATTACAGCTTAAGGAGGCTCATTAAGTTGGGTCAATAATATTCACTGAGCATATAATATGGTTCTGGAACAATGTTTACATTGAGGAAATAAAGATGATTAAGACCTACTCTCTGCCTTGAAGGAACCATGAGTCTGTTAGGAAGGCATGAAAACAAGTAGGTAAGGACAGTGTGTGGGTAAAGGAAAAAGATTCACTCTGCTTATAGGGTTTAGGGAAGGCATACAAAAAAGAGGTTCCTAGAAGGACACTTGGGAGACCACCAAGTGAAGAAGGTAAGAAGATGCAGGGCTTTCCGGGCAAAAGGAAGATTATCAGGGAGGCACAGGGGCTGTTGAACTATCTGGTCCACTGAAGAAACTGAAAACACTCAGTTGGAGGCTGCCTGGCACATAGAATGTGAGGCAGCAAGTGGCTGACGGTGAGGCTAAAGTGTAAGGCGGAGAGATTTTTGAGTTGCAGAGCACTGTGTACAGTTGAGGCTCATCACAAGTAAATCTCACATCGCTCGTCAGGGTATAAGCTTGGAGCACTGAAGACTATTTTCAGTCATTGGAGGTTTTTATGAATCTGGCCACAAGCCACTGCCCCAGACTCAGCCCTCAGAATCAGGGTCATTGTGATTCTCTTGTTCATCTAACCTGTTTTCCTCCCAATCAAGATCTCATTAGTTCTCATTATTTCTATCCTACACCTTTTAGACTCCTAGCATATATTAGGATTTTTTCATTGCAAGTAAAAGAAACCTATTCAGACTAGTTTAAACCAAAAAGTTTGGTTTATTGTAAAGATATAAGAATAGCTTACAGAAATTCAAGGCAGAAGAAATGCATCTTGGCCGTACAAAAGAGTGAATCCAGGAACCAGAGAAATACCCAAAAGACTCTCTCCATCTATTATCTCTGCTTTCATCTGTGTGTCATAGAGCAAAGACTAAAGCTGAATAGGCATACTCTGCCTCTTGGGTACATGTGGCAGGGAATAACTGCCTACGACACAGCAAAAAAGCTTTCAATTGTTCAGCTCCTCAATAAGAATCTGATGGTTTCTCTGTCATTCTCAATTCCAAATCCCTAGGGAAGAGACTCAGGTCCAGCTTGTGCTAGGGGCATACCCTGGGACCAATCTGTGTGACCAGAAAGCAGAGTCGCCTTGTTATAAATGTACCATGGAGCCAGCCACCGTGGCCAGCTGAGGGGTTCATTTAAGCTGGACAAACTCTCTAAGGCACTCTCCACAACATGTCAGAAATCCTAACATCACAGTCACCTGCACAACTAATTCAGAGAATTCCCCAGCCTTTCCCCACACAGATCCTTGACTGGCCTTCTCTTGATTCTGGGGAATGTCTTCATTTTCCTGAGCTAGACCTCCCGTATCAATCACCATAACCAATATTCTTTCTCTGGCCTTCAACCTGTTTCCGCCACTTGACTCTTATTTTTAAACTAGTTCTTTGAAGCCCCAGCCTACGCTTCACTCGTCTTCTCCAGCACAGAAGTTTCATCGTTCTATCAGGGATCCACTCAGCCCAGAGGATGAGCATCCTTCATCCTAGGCAATAGGTTAGGGTGTCATAGAAAGCCTCATTTAAATCTTTTGCATTCATTTTTCTGTCAACTCCACTGCTCTCAAACAGTCTGATAAGTGTCAAGTTAACAAAGGTAACAAAGATTTGGGGAGAAGTTATTTTACAGCAGACTACAGGCAGTTCTCGTTGCCATGCTAACTCAATTGAGTGCATAGGGGAACTGTGTTCTCTCCTTTGCACAGTTCCATTGCAACAATCTTGGCTACCTCTGCGCCATGCAAAATGATTACACGGTTCCAATGCTCACACATTTCAGTTAACATGGTATCACGCAAAGTGAGGACTACCTGTATTCTAATTTGATTAACGGAGTAATGGACAACAGAAAATTCTATATAGTCATGCATGTAACACCTCAAGAGTCCCCCTATTTTGTTCAGCTCCCTCCTCAAGTCTTACAGCCTTTTCAGCATCAGAAATTAGAGAAGTTTATGGGTGGCTGGGCTGGAAGTTTCTCAGGCCACCCTTCTTGCTCACTTATCCTGTCAATTTTCATTGTTACTCTTTTATTGTTATCAAGTTTATGGGAGAAAAAGATGGCATCATATGAAGGCATAATTAGGATAATAAACGGGAGTTGTGGTTTGCTTTTGGACTGATTCCAGTTGGGCAACACACATAATCACCTCTAGCTGACGGCTTGATGATTATGACTTTGACAAAGTGGCATTATTTACTGCTAATGGATGAGATGATGATTTATTACTAATTACTCTCTTTTTCTACAATTTTTATATTATGTTAAATGAAGGATTACAGTTGGGATAATAAATATTCACTAGAAAAAAACTGTTTAGCAGCAGAGTTCACAAAACTAGACCCTGAATAGAGGAGCCATTTTAATTACTCGGGACCAGATGTTAGAAGAAACTGTGGACTAGACAGCATATGGTTCACCCTCTCTCCCACCTCTCCCGCGGGTTTCTCTTTCCTTTCTTCAGGAGTCCCCACCTCACTCCAGATTCTTCAAATTACTCTACCCACATACTTTTAGTTTCACTCTTCCACTCTCCTGGTAAGACATTAGTGAAAATTTAGATGAAAGTGCTTGAGTTGTAACACAACACCCTCCCTGAGTTATTTGTACTTCAAGAGACTTCTGGGGAGGGAGGAAGCTTTCTAGATGTAAAAACCTAAAAATGGGATTATGATCCATTCCTTTCCAGAAATCTGTGTGTACAGAAAGTCAAAGTGACAGAAGTAAACACGATTAAATGTAAATGAGGGGCCCTAACTCTTATAAACAATGGTGAGAATTCTGGGGCATGTTTATAGCATGAACCATTTAAAATGCACCTCTTGGAAGAGGAATGAATGCAGGTGAGGGTGGTCCTAACTGGAGGGTGGGACTTGCAGAGCTGATGTTAAAAGTGAAAGAACTCCTATGCTGATGCTAACCTGCAAGAGGAGGGTGTGGATCCAGACAGCATCCATTAATCGGAGTCTTGAGTACAAGGGTAGAAGAGGGAATTAGAGATCAAGCAAAGCTGAGTAAGAGAATAAATTGAAAGCTCTTTGAGGACAGGACACCCTCTTTATAAGACCTCCACAATGCCTAGCACAGTGTTCAGAGCACAGAGAATGCTCTGAAAATGTTTGTTGACTGCATGTAGGTCAATTAATAACTAATTTACTTAAAGTTTGCAGACCACGTTTGTAAAAGATGGTATATTTTACATCTGTAATTCTTCAACAATAAAGATAATTTTTTTTAAAAGATGGTATATTTTTATTATCAGGAAATACAGTATCATCAACTTAAGTATTATTCTTCTATTTCCCTTTCACCAGAGGTTTCCATTGTAGGCTAGAATTTCATATACTTTATAATTAGCGCACACAGCAGTATCTGATTTTAATGTTGTATCTGTGATCAAATTTTATTGTTGAGTAAGTTGCTTTTAAGTTGGTTTATCTTATTTTTTTCCCTTGAATCTGTAGACCTCTTATTGCAAAATGTGGTTTCTTGTAGCATCTTTTAATATTATACACCCTGGTTTGAATTCTATTTTCAGATTGTGAACATATGAACTGCTTTATGAAATAACATAATGTAAAATGAATTTAATAATATTTTGAATTTTATGGAATGTTTATGTGTCTTCACTGGGCTGTCAGTAGAAGGGACCTCTCACCCCTCAATCCTTAGGATCCACTAGATAAGCCTACACTCCAATGGTAGATATAACACTGGACCCTCACCAACGCTACATGCTCAATATATCTGAAGAAGTGATGTATGAGCATAAAGGAAATAAAACTAACACGCTCTGAGCACCTACTAAGTGCTGACTTTAGCCTAACCTTCACATTAGTTTTCACAAAAGCCCTGTGAGGCAAATATTATTATTCTCTTTTTACAAATTGAGAAACTAATACAAAGAAAAAATTAATAACCTACAAAAGGTCACACAGCCAGTAAATGGGAGAACCAAAAATTCAAACTCAGGGTTTTTGGTTTTGAAAGAAATATCTTTCCTACCCTCTAACGCTGCTTCTTAGTAGAATAAGATGCATCTTCATAAAGCTCTACATTCGTGTTAGTAATTTCATTAGAGAGAATACAAAAGGGCTTTGAATTTCTACTTTGGAAATAGCAGGGAAAGGGATTAGGTAGTCATTCTAAAATCCCGACTACACACAAACTTCAGTTGCCTCAGGTTCCATCAGTAGCTTCGAAACTGGCTGGTGGAGCAGCCATGAGAGTTGTTTTGTGCTGTTTCATTTGTATCCCCCAGTGGTATTATTATTAGCAATAAGAATTATTTAAAAAGTACCACTTGTAATGCATATTCACATTAGGTCAGAAAGAACTAGTGTAAAAATTCCAAAACACATAGTACCTTTTCTAAAGACTTGCAAAAAGGCTATCTAACAGGAAATAGATTTATTTGTTAGATTAACATATCCCACCAGGTTCTTCCGGGATGGTACAATGAGGATTTAATGCAGCAGAAATGCTGGGATTTACTGGTTGAATGATTGATTAGCCCAACTGAATACTAGTGATTGAAAATGTGGAGTGGTGCCAGCCTTCCCATATCAACTCTTCTTTATGGATTTTTAACCCCCAGGACTAAAAGATTCTATCCATTCATTCAATAAATATGTATTGAGTGACTTGCATGTGCCAGTCATGTTCTGTGTGCTAGAATATATACAGCAGTGAGCAAGACAGTCAGGCATGGAGTTTACATTACACAGATGGAGAGCGGGGAGGAGACTGGATAACTAGGTAAACAAGCACAGGCAATTCCCGATAGTCGATCTGTGCTCTGTAGACAACTAAAACAGGTGAGATGGTAGACTATATTGGGTAGGCACGGAGGGACCCCTGAGGGGATGATGGCATTTGAACTGAGACTTGAGAGGTAAAGAGAACTATCCAGAATGAAATGGTCTGAAGACAAAACTTTTCAGGTAAAAGGAAAGCCAGGACAAGCTTGGTATTAGAAGAGGAAGACAAGTGTGGCTGCAACATAGTCGGGGGAAGGTGTATGAGAGGAGGTGGGAGAGGCAAACAAGGGCAACTTATGGGGGCTTTAGAGACCGTATGTGGCAGGATGGCTGTCCCCCAAAGATTCATGCTGCCCTTTCCAGAATGATGAGTTGTGCCTGGGAAGCGTCTCAGTCCCTTCTAGGTGGGGCCCTGTGATCAACTCTCACCAATGGAATGCGAGCATTGGAACATGGTCATATTAGTGCCACAGCAGTTAAGCAGTAGGTGTGCCTTCTCCACCTACTGTCCCCATCTGCCAGCTGGAAGCAGAAGCTCTGAGACAGTTAGCCAATGACGGGACCACAGGGTAAAAAACCCGGGTCCCTGAATTATCACATGGAGGAAAATTGTTCGAAATGAGCATCACCTGCACTGAACTGTTACGTGAGCCAGGGGAAAATTTTCACGTGTTAAGTTTTGAGTCACACTGAACTTTTGAGTTTTATTTATCACCACAACTGGAATTACCTTTACTAAGGCACCTGGAAAGGAGCTTGGATTTTATTCCAACAGGAAACAAATGCTCCTGGAAAAGTTTTAGGGAGAGGATGAAAGGGACATGATTAAGTGTTTAAAGATCACTGTGGCTGCTGTATGGAGCCTACAGGCAAGAGAGGCTGAGAAAACACTGAGGAGGTGTCTACCTTAATCCCAGCAAGAACTAACAGAATTGGTGGTAACAACACAGGTAGAAGGGAATGGACAAACGTGAGGTCTACTTTAAAGATTGGGCCAAGGATTACCCAGCTGATTGGATGTCAGGGTGAGGGAAAGAAAAGTCATAGGACACTCTTGGCTCGTGACTTGGCACCACATCTCTAGTAGGAAAGCCTGGGGAGCAAGTGCAGGAGACGTGCTGAGCTTTGTTTTGGCTGTTGTTATACCCATTGTCTAGATGAGAAAACAAAATCTCGTATTTAGTAGTTGTACAAAATAAATAAATAATAAGTTCCTTATTTATAGTATGCAGTCTAAAGGAAACCCTTAGTAACTTGTTTTACAATCAGTGAAGGGGAAATGCTAGTACTAGATTAAGTGTTTAATTAGTCACTGATCATTAAATTTTCCATTATGGAAAGTACAGCAAAATTAAATAATGAAATTAAAGGCTATCTGAATTATATGGTGAATGATGAAATTCTCACAGCACTATTGTTAGTGTGAATGTTCAATCAGATTTTTTTTTTTTAAATAGATACCATTTTTTAAGCTGGTCTTTTTAAATTCATAACAACATGAATGTATATTATCTAAATGTCTCAAACTATTAAAGGTCTGAAGGACTTTTAAGACTACTCAGTAAAACCTTCTCAATTTAAAAATTATATATTCTAGTCATACAAAAATGCCTTCTCCGAGGTGACAAAGCTAAGCTGTTTACCTGACTTTAAACCCAATGCTACAAATCCAATCTCAGCAATAAGACATCTTGAAACCATGTTAGAAACTAGACACTCTAAAGCTCAGAATCACAGACAATGTGTCTTACTTTATAGCAGGTTTTCTCAACCAAATATTTTAATAAAAATTACTGACTGTTCAACTTAAAGAGGAGTCAACAAGAAGAACACCAAATTCAAATATCATTCAACAAATTTACACTCTAACTTTTATCTATCTAATTCCTGTTTCCTTAATCATATTATTTGAATTTGGTAATTATAGGTGTGATATTAGACTAAAGAAAAAAATATCTAGGCTTTCAAAGTGCCTTGCTTCATCTATAAAACTATATAGAAGAATCTGGAATAAACATGAAAAAAATGTACGCTCACCTTTAGTGCCATAAACTGTTTTTGTTTCATGACATGGTGTTAATTAGAACTTCAGTTGGTGAGCCAGAGCTGAGAGTAAGGAGCTACATACCCCCTGTTCCAAAGACCCTCCCTGCAGGACTAGCTGGTAAGTGGCCAAAGCTTGTCTTAGGAACTTTAGCTCATTACCCACAGCCTGATCGCATAAAAGGGAGAAGACTCTTTAGAGAGATTCATGGGATGGATTTTCTAGTCCTTGTGCCATGGAGAGGGAAATGGGGGTGCTCTGCCTCTTCTTCCCCTCCCCTCATGCAAAACACCCAGCCAACTGGAAGGGGCTGGGACACAACCGCTTGCATACAGAAAGAGCAGCATCGTAGTCCATGACTGAAGGATCTTAAGGAATGGGCCTAGAGCTTCCGAGAGAACCCGGAGCATCCTCTATGAGAGCAGCTATCACTGAACAATAAGCAGACCAAGAAGATGGCACCGTAAGCAAGGTGCCCTCCGACCTGCCTCCAGAGCTTGGACCCCCCAAAACAGGAGGCTCGGTAAGGTGTGTAACCAGAGCAAAGCACTGAGAGGGTGTCACAAGTGGTCAACGAGAGAACACATTCCCTGCGCAGGATGAAGATCCCACAAAACACACCCCTGAGAGAAACCCAGCATTGGGGCATTTGCCACACAGGAAATAGGCATCGATTACACCAGTGCCAGCCAAGCTGGAAACTCTCACCATGTACCTTTGTTCCGTACTTGCAGCTCAACCCTGTAAGAATCCAGAAGCAGCAGCCTTCAGAGTGAAGACTTGGTGTGAAAAGGCCAAGTGGAGAAGCAGGGGAGACCAGGCCATGCCTCCCCGCCATCTACTGCAGTGAGGGGTCCTGCTCCTCTGAGCACTCCTATAAGAGAGTAAAATTTTTTTAAATATATTTACATATTTTTTTATTACAGTTCACGTTCAACACTGTTCTGTATTAGCTTCAGATGTGGAGGGATTAAAGTTTTTATATTAGATTGGGCTGTGCTATTTAATACTTTAAAACGAGCCCATTTTTTTTAACATTTGAAATTGACTGGAAAACTCTAAGATCTGCCCAAGTTGTCACCACAAAGATAGAGAAGGGAAATTTGACCAAGTATAATCAAGGAAAGTTATAGAAGAAAAACAAATGTGTTTTTTTGGTTAAACCTTACCTAGTTTAGCACATTTAGCCAACCAGTTCAAGTAGTAACAACAACAAAAACACTAATAAGATACTGCGTTAAATACAATAACTGTATCTGGTCACAGTCCATACATCTAAGATTCCTTTCTAGTCAAATCCAGTTTCAATATATCTGCAGCCATGTGAAATGAGAATGGTTTATAAACAATTTAAGTATTAATTATAAAAAAATAAATTTGAGAGAGCTTTTTAAGGGAAAGCAAACTAATACAAATGAAGCTAAGACCAGTAAACTGATGTCACCAGGGAAGCAGTTATTAGCCGTCTTCAATGTGCTAAGTGGTATTTGGTGGCATAAGAAGAATTAAAAAATATGGTTCCAATTCTTGGAATCAGCTGGGTGAGATAAACCCATGCTTAAGAGAAAACAACACTAGAGAAAAAATAATAAAGCAAAGTAAGTATAATCAAGTGCTAAAATAAGAATAAGAAGCTAGACCCCTGTATGGAGCCTTGCTGAGAATTTTACTTCTGGGAAGGACACCATAAGGAAATGGTTAACAGGGATTCTTTTTTTTTTTTTCCTGACCAGAAAAATCATTTGACAATAAACCTGTCAAGCTGTTTCAGGGAAAGTGGCGATGGCATGAAGGTATTTTGGACTTGCAAATACTAAAGGAAATAAATGGAGATAGGCTGGACTTCAAGAAAATAAGTGTACCTAACCCTATATTAATGAAATAATGAAGACTGAAATGCAACCCAATCAGAGACACTATGGAGAATTTCATTGGTAAAAGGATTTCTTTGGATTCAAGTTTGACTGAGATAAGGAGCCCTTCATCTGTTTGAAACTCCAGCAGGCTCTGCTCTCCACAAGGACACATGGCCTTGGATTTAGGTCTACCTATAAGATGATTACTTGATCTGGGTTTCTTTCTGAACCACCTTTGTGATTCCAGGAAGATACTCCAAGGATCATGGGTGGGTTTTGTGGTACAAATGACACATCTTTGGGGAGAGAAGCCTGCCTGCCTTACTCCCAGACAGTCACAGCATAATAACCCTGCTACCTACTTATTGCAATTTGGACTTACTGTCCATGGGCAGGAGGCATTCTGAGAATGCTCCCATTCTTTGGATAAAAAGCATTTGAAAGAGGGGAAGAGCACATGAACATTGGGGAAAGCTGTTCAGGTTGGATTTTTGTCAGTGCATATTAAGTTATGCTGACCCAGATATTCTGATTTCAACTGTTTTCCACATCCACTAGAAAATCCCAATATCAGCAAACATGTGGCCTGGCAAGCCGGGAGTATTAACCTGCGGTCCCACAGGATTCTTCATCATTTCAACATGGCTCAGCTGTAGTTTGCAAAGCTGTACTGTTCTCTCTCTTTGGGTGTGTTTTCTCTGGTACTTCTGCTTATAATAGACAGAAGTGATACCTGTACACAGGGTAAGGCCATCTGTGTCTTAATTTTTTATCTGGCAGTTTTCAGTTAGAAAGACAATATTCTTTCACATGGAAAAGGGGCAGTGCTGAAATCTAAAACACAGCTCCAGGTCTGATTACTTTCTGAAGAAAATAACATTGTACTTCAACAAAACTAGTCAGTCTGTCCTTTCCCCACAAGATGTGAGCTGTAGATTATAAGGGACCACTGGACAGTTCCAACCAAAATTACACCCTCTGATTAAGTAGTGTGGCCTGGCCGGCTGATCACCGATGTTGAAACCCATCAAGGAAGAACGTGAGCAAGACAACATGAGCCGCAGTGTTTGTGGAAACAGCATGGCTTTTTTGTTTTGTTTTTTGCCTTTTCATTTAACTCTTCAGTAGCTGACCTCATCCTCCAATTTCTGCAGTAAAAACCCAATCAAGGTGATCAAGGAGATATGACCAGAATCAGTAAACAACAGATAAGATCTGGAGAACAACAGGCAGTACTCATGGATTCATTCATTTATGAGCATGTGCCATGCGCCAGGCACTGGAGAAGCCGTGAATTACACTGTGAAACGGTTGCCTCTGATGTCTCCAGGCCTAAAGTGCACAGTGCCAATTTAAGAAAGGTGTCTGCACTACCTGTATAATCTCAGGAGAGGAGCCCTTGAGTGACCTCAGATGTTACGAAAAGTAGTAAATGAATCACTTAGGATGTTTTTGTTGGTAGGTAATAGAAACCCCAATTCAAACTGGCATTAATTCGAGAGTTACTTTATTGGCTCACATAACAGAAAAGCACAGAAATGATACAGACTTTAGGGACCATTTGATTAGGGCTCTGGCTCCAATTTTAGTGATTCCTTTGCCTTGTTCTCCCTCCAAGTGTTGGCTTTATTTTCAGGCTGACTTCCCATTTGGGGGAAGCAGCTTGTCGTGGTTAATTTTATGTGGCAACCTAACTGGCCACGGGGTGCCCAGACTCAATATTATTCCTGGATGTATCTTGTGAGGATGTTCCTGGATAAGACTAGCATTTCAGTCGGTGGACTCAGGAAAGTAGCTCACCCTCCTCAACGTGGGTGGGCATCATCCAGTCCGCTGAGGGTAAAAATAGAACAAAAGGCAGAAAAAGGAGGAATTTGCCTTTTTTTTCCTTGCTTTACTGCTTGAGTTGGACGTTTCATCTCATCTTCTCCTGCCCTCAGACTGGGATTTACACCATTGACACACACACACACACCCCGGTTCTCAGGCCTTCAGACTCAAACTGAATTACTGCACCACCAGCTTTTCTGGGGCTCTAACTTACAGAGGGCAGATCGTGGGAATGTTTTGGCTTCCACAACCTCATGAGCCAATTTTTCATAATAAATCTTCACATATATATACATGTAGATTTTATATATATAGTACATTATATGTTATATGTATATACATATAGTATCTGTTTTATACTAACATTGTTATATAGCAATATTGGTTACAGTTCTCTGAAGAACTGTAATACAGTAAAAAAGTGGAAGCTATAGTTTAGAGTTCACATTCCCATACCAGGCCATCCAGAAAAATAGAGAGAGCTTCCCAAGCAGTGCCCTAAAGTCATCGGTCCTCTTCTGCATTAATCACAGTAGATAAAATGTTGATTGACTTAGGTAATTCAGGGTCCGTGCCTGAAACTGGAAGTAGACATAATCCCAGACAACTACACAGCTGCTCTCCCAGTGGTGGAATAAATGCTAAAAGAGAACCTAGGCATTCATCTCCAGTGAAACTAGGCATTCATCTCCAATATCCAGAATTAGGAACAAGATTTACCAAATGTTTCCTTTTTAGGCAGAGGACTGGAAAGTTGCAGAAGAAAGCATACATTCATCTCTGATCACAAAAATCTCAGATTATGCAGGAGAATTAAGATGAATTTACTATTTCTCTATCACATTTCCCTGGAGAGTCTATGAAAGGTACAAGGTGCAATGCCTGCTTTTGACAACTTCAAAGGGCTTGCTAGGTCCATAGCCCCTTTTAATGACTTCCTGTCCCTCATTCACAGGAACAAATATTTGAACAAGGTGACCTTGAAAAGTTGGCCACAGATGGCTGGTCCAAGCAGGAGTGCCTGATCCAAAGGCAGCAAATCTTTCAACTGGCCTATAAGATGGTCTAGCATAAAAGCTCAGGGAGACAGGGACCCTCTGCACTGGATGGTGGCTAACTTAAAAAGATCCTCTCAGGAAGTTTGGATGTAAGACACACATGTCAAGACGTATGAGGAAATCTGCTAACAATTTAGCCTGCCACACTTTCACGGATGCTGGTGGAAGACACAAGACACCTGGGTCAGAGACAAAGGACTTATTACCCACAACACAGCAAACAGCATGAGCTTCATATTTGCCTTAATTCCCCTTGTCCCTCACCCATCTAGGTCTCAGAGGACTGACACAGAGCAGCCATGTGATGCAGTAGGCTTACATTACAAGTGAGGAACCTTGAATTTAAGAAACCTAAATCTTTTTAAATGGGTTATGAGCAAACCTGCCCTACCTTTGCCCCTAAAAGAGACATTGTTGAACTGAACAGCAAATAAAGCTGCCCTCTGCTCTGGAGGGAGACACTATCAGTATTTTCCAAGTCTTCTTGCTGTACAAACATCCATGAAAAGATAGTCCACAACAAAAGCTCTCAATGCTCACAAGAAGTGCAGAAATACATGAGACACGTGAAAAGCTGTCTCCCAACAATAGAAAGTTGTGGAAACAAAGAGACACATAAAGAGTGGGCAGCAAGTGCTAACATGAGGCAGCCGAAGTAGCGAGAAAGAAGATAGGAATAAAAACTACTTCATAGCAGCAGGAGAAATAAGTAAGAAAGGACACAGTTTCATCATACCAACGGAAGCCTAGTGATATTTATAAATATGAACTAAAATCAAATTCCCTCACCAAAAAAGAATCATGGTGCATTTATTTAGAAGTTGTCGGTGAATGTGGGCAACAAACCACTTTGCAGATCATTCTGTTTGAGAGTGGAAATGTCTCACATTTTCACTAAGGTGCTCCTCCTCATAGTTAAGTCAGCCACGCTACAATCTCTATCTGTGTCAGGCTTAGGGGTTTTGTGGGAGATTGCATCTTGTAGATGTGAGCGATAGACTGGAGGTGATTCACCTCAGAGTGCTACGCATTGGTAAACTATATCGCAGTAGCCATTTATGTTAAAGAAATTGATTTTGCACTGTTTTTAGCTTCCTGCATTTTATCTCTTACTTTGCATCTTAAACCAACCTGCTTCTCTAGACAGGAGGTATTATTGTTATTTTTCACTGGTAATAACAGCCAGATGATTCTAGATATATCCTTGTTAAAGTCAACACAACAATTATCTCCAAGGGAAATACATATTTATTTTAGACACTAACTTGGCCTCTGTTTCCTATTTGTCTAGTTATGGTTAGCTCATTGTACTTTATTGCCAAAGACACAAATATCTCACATTTTGAGCATTATGTGTACACCCCAAGCAGGCCTCTTGTTACTACCTCTTATTTGAATAGCATTAAGTATTGTATTCACTCCCACCACCACAACAACAAAAAGAAAACTTCCTGTTCATTGATAATTAGATGTTTTGCTTCATTTGGATTTCCTCCAACAATCTTCTGTTCAGATTCAGCTCTTATAATTAATTATCCTCTTGCTGAACAACTGAAAAGTGAAGTCTGACCAAAGTACATCTCATCCCACACAGATGTCCTAGTTACTCCACAAAAGGTTAATTAATCATAAGAGGTGCTTTAGAGCAGGAGGCGCTGGAAGAAATTCAGACCTAGTTTCTGGCAACGGAGAAAAGCCACCATCATGCCCGTTGCTATTGAGCTCACACTGAGAGAGCCATTTCAATGGAACAAAAATTCAACTGCACAAAATAGCTGGTGGATATAATATCTCGCCTCAGATAATGGAGCTGCCACTTCCAGTCGCTGATGATTCAGAATCCCAGGCTGCCTGGGAGCGAAGGTCAGCCCTGTTTATCTTCATTTAACAGAGATTCCTGAAACTCCCGAATCACGGCCACGGCAGACGCAGTCTTCATTGTCTCTTCTCTTTGGCTGGGTGCCATCTTATTATATGAATGAACTCTCCTCTCCAGCCAAAACAGTCTACACACAATCTTCCAAATACACCTTCCCAACCTGCGGTTTTAGTCGTGCTAATCCTCCCAGGCCAGGAATAGCCGTGCCTTCTTCCACTGTCTGGCCAAAGCCTGTAATTCAGTCAGGAGCCAGTTCCAACCCCTCCTCCTCAGAAACCTGCCCCTAGAACATTCCAGCCCACAGAAAGTGCTTCTTCTTTTGACCTTGAAGCGGCTGTGGTAGGAACACTGTCCTGGGCAACAGAAAATATATGCAATATTGGCTCTATTAAATGTGTAACTTTGAGGCAGTTGCTTAACTCCTGTGACCCTTAGCTTTCTGGTCAATGAAATGGGAAGAGTAACAATTACTCTGTGGGGCTTATCATGGGGATTAAATAGAATACGGTACATGAAAATGTCATTTGGTGCTTCTCAGCACTTATTTCTTTGATTACTTGATAACTGACCACTCTCATGTTTTTATTTTCTTTGTTTGTTTTTCTTCCCTTTAACCGAAGATGAGATGGAAGGTCACCTTGGTGGTCCTTAAGATACTAATCATCATCAAAATAGTCACCCTTAGGAGAACAGGAGGATGGTTGCATTTTTTCAGGGACATGGATGTCATCAATGTGTATCTTAGAGATCTATGGGACAACATTTCCTGACTCTGGAAAGAAAGCTGTTGGGAAGCAAAGAAAGAAAAAAGTCCAGGACTCTGAGACCAAGAATCTGAACCCCTCACATCCAAGAATTGACCAGGGAGAGAGTCTGCCACAGTGGGTCATGCTGCCAGAAGTAGTAGCATCGGTAGGAGGTGACCCCAATTCTGGCTCCCTTTGCCCAGGAGAACTGTCCTCTGCTGCCGGCGTCCTCTCCTGGACAGTAAGAGAGACTACATGTGGATTTCTAGGTCCCCTTGGGAGTCAGGAGAGAGGGCTCTGTATTCTGGAGATGGAAGGGAAGTGATGCTCTTGGTGACAGCCATAAATTGCCTCATCAGATCTCATAAACTGTTAGCATGCTTTTCTCCCCTACTAGACTCCGTGCTCCTGGAAGCCAAAACCTAATCTTAAATGTTTCATATTTTCTTCAGGACACGCTCAGAGCTCAGTGTGCACTCAGTTGATTCTAGTGTTTTCCAGGGGCCTCACTCGATGAGCCGCTTTTCTCTTTCCCTCAGTCTTCTGTCACTTGTTTATTGTTTAGTCATGATTTAAACCATATTAAAGTGGATTCTAAATCAATGTTGAGTCTAGATGGCTGATGTTTTCTCCTTGCTGAGTCATACACTCCATTCTCTTGGAAGCTGCCACTGAAAGAGGGAATTAATGAGCTTGAGGGAAAGAGAGAGGGAGAAGGGGGCAAGGAAGAGGTTGGGATACGCAGCTGTGTATTGGGAGCCAAAAGAGCAACTTGTCTTTCAAGAATAAGAAAGACTCTGAGATAAAGAGATGGCAGTTCCAGCTTATGTGGGCAGCAAGGTGGCAATGCTGCTTCCAGAGAGAATCAGACCTTCCCAGCTCCTGCCCACCATGCTTATGTAGTTCCCATTTCAAAGTCAGTATAGGAAAGGCTTCCTTCCTGTCTAAGATGCCAACCTGTAAGACATATTGATTGAAATAAATATCAATTTGCATTCCAAGCAACTTTATGCAAGGGTTTGCATCTCTTTTCAAGCACGAGTGTGCCTAGTCTTCAGAGATAACAGGGTGCTTATCAGTTATTTAATTTTAAAAATCCAAAACTGAGTCAGTAAAGTCAAATAACAAGTTCCGCCAAAGAGAACAGAAACTCAATTTCATTCTTTATGAATATATATAATTATTATAATTATTATCATCCAACAGCATTTCTGATGCTAATATAGCCCACTGTGCAGAATTCAGCCAGCACCTGAAATGTAGCCAGGGAGGCAATGTTTAATAAAAAATAATTCTGAGCCCGGCCGGGCGTGGCTCAGCGGTTGAGCGTCGAACTAGGATCCAGGCAACTAGGGTTCGATTCCCAGTCAGGGCACAGGCCCGGGTTGCGGGTTCCATCCCCAGTTGGGGGCGTGCAAGAGGCAGCCAATCAGTGACTCTCATCATTGATGTTTCTCTCTCTCTCTCCCTTTCCTTTCCTCTCTCTAAAATCAATAAAGATATATTTTTTTTAAATAATAATAATTCTGAGACCATAGCACTCCTAGCTTTTCAAAGTCTTAAAATAAATCCCAAATATATTCATAATGTAAATAAATTACAGAATCAAAGGAACCAAATTATTTCCACAGCTGCTCCAATAAACATCAGAAAAGGCCTTGCCAACTCCTAACTATTCAGGCTACCGTTGTACAAAAGAGGAGCTTTTTAAAAGAATGACCCTTCTCTGTCCTCTCACAAGGCTAATAAGCAGGCATTATTAGGTGTAAAAAGAACATGTTTTCTGTCAAGTCCTCTCAAAACCTTCTGTTATACTTACTCACTTTCTCCATTAGCAGGTGTTTGAAGCCCTGAAAAAGGTCTCACTGCTATAATTTTATAGTCAATGACAGACACACACATATAGACATAGAAATGTAAAGAGGTATAGAGAGATATCTTGTCTACCTTCCTGACTAGGTTGTTAAGCTACTTGTGAATCCTAACTGCAGCTAGAGGCTTCCTGTATGTCCCAGGTAGATAACTACTATGGTTTGCACATGGAGAGGCCTTTGTAAACGAGTGTGGGTTGATGACTCAATGTAAATATATGAGCTAATTCTGAAAGGATGGAAAAGTAATAGTGAGCTTGAGAAATCATGCCACAACCTTACCTTTTCAATTGTAAAAAGCAATGCTTTAAAATACCGAGGCAGTAAAAAGATCAGTGGTTTCCAGGGGTTGTGGGGACAAGGGAGGAATTATGAATAGGTGGAGCCCAGAGGATTTTTAGGTCAGTAAAACTATTCTGTATGATACTATAATGATGGATACATGTCATTATATTTGTCTAAAACCATAGAATGAAGCCTAATGTAAACTCTAGACGCTGGGTGATAATGATATGTCAGTGTTTATTCGTCATTTGTCACAAATGTCTCAGTTTGGTGGGGGATGTTGATAACGGAGGGGCTATGCATATGTGGGGGGGGTGGGGGTACATGGGAAATCTCTGTAACTTCCCCTCAATCTTGCTACGAACCTAAAACTGCTCTGAAAAATAAAATATAGTTTTAAAAAGTGTTCCTGCATAATTTTGTGTAAAGACATACGTGCTGGTGTGATGCAGAACTCCCAAGGGAAGGAAGGCCTGCAGTGCTCAGGGGATGCTGCCCGGAGTGACACGGCTTCGGGAAGCAGGGTGACAGGTGGGCCAGGGAGCAGGAGAAAGACAGCCCGGCGATGGGGTGAGACAGCTGCAGGCTCCACAGTTGCATCGGCTGTAGGATGCCCCGCCCCCCGCCCAGGGATTTCAAGTGATATCATTTCCCTGTATTTGGCACCAGAGAAACATGGGTTCAAGTCCTAACTCTGTCTCTTATCAGATGGGTGTTTTTGAGCAAATTACTAAATCTCTCTAATCCTCAAATTCCTCATCTATAAAATAGGTGGAATAGCAGCTTTGCCGTGAGAATGAAATATGCTAATTCACTCAAAGCACACTGACATGAATTGAACATTCGAGTGAATTAATTTCTTTGCCTTTCTGACTTCCTTCTCTACCAAGGCATAGCTTTGCCATAAAAGCACAGGCTGAATGGGTCACTAACTGACCCCACTTCTCTCTGATACAGAAGTTCTCAACTTTTACAAAATCCATATACCCCTTGGTCATGCAAAGGTTCTCTTTCCCATACTCCCTGTTGAAATTTACAACTTTGACCCCTAAGACAGGTTGAAAAATTAAAAAGGCAAATAATATATGAACATTCCCCAAATCTCTCTCTCCAAACCACAGTGAGCACTGTGGACGAGCCCACATGTCCGCATGTGGGTAAGTGTGGGTGTGTTTCAGGGTGAAATTTCATTTGCTGCTCTCTGATTACTTAGCCCCTGCCATAAGAATTCAATTATTCCCAGAAGTTGAAGACAAGTCAAGTCAGCTGTTTTGTTTGAAGGATCAAGATATGACCTATAGCCCCGTGTGGAAAACTGGGGAAAGAAGAAATGATTTGGGTGGCTAAATAATCACTGAATTTCATGCCATAACCCAAGGCAGGCACTCACCACCTGATTGTTTTTCAAGAAGAAATGCAAATGGCACATCTATTTGCGCTGTGATTTATCAGTAAGCCAGCTTGCTTGGTGCATGGGACTATGTGACCCAGCACTGGCAAGCGCAGGGAGGAAGCGAAACAGACACCTTTCAGACTTTCTTCCCTTCTTACTCTGTCTGCATCTGGCAGGAATCCACCAGACTTGTTCAAACACATTCCCCAATTTGTACCATTTGCTAGACAAAGGGAGCCATGCAGTTGAGGTGCCTGTAGCATTGCACAGGGTTAAGCAATGGCAGGAGGATATTTCCACAATTATCTGTCAGTCTGTGGCAGAAAGAAGGGAGCTGGTAAGGTATGTATAGCATACCTCCAAAAAAGTCCCAGTAGGACCTATGGGGAGACTTTGGGAAAATGTTTTGGAAAAAAAATATGTGGCATGCAAAATAATTTGAATAGATGCAAACTAAATTCAAATCGAGACCTCTACCACCCACCTGGGACTGGATATACTGGGTTACCCCTTTCATATTTTGCAATTTCACTTTCTTGATATAAGCTACATTCTTCTAAATTGGTTTGGTCTAATGCCAATTACATATACCCACACACACAGCCATATTCAAAGAGACTAAAAAATATTTTATAGTCATAAGAGCTGGGCTACAGTAGATATCAGACATCTCAGGGTAACCTTCTAGGATCTGCAAATTTTCTTTCTGAAACATTCCATTTTGACACACATAGGTCATTCTCTGGCAAAGAAAGCAGAGCTTAGCAACTACTTTACCAGAAGAACTCACGGGCATTAATTTCTAACAAAGCTAACCCATCCTCGGGCTTAGCAACACATTATACCCAGACACCCACACAGACGTGTACACACACACACACACACACACACCCTGCAATTCTGCTGTCAGCCCCTAGTCCTTCCTGCCTGGGTCGGGGAGAAACAGACTAAACATGTTCACCCCTATTCACATTTCTGTACTCAGAACAACCGGATTGGAGCCCCAGTCTCACCTTTCATTCTGTCCTTTGAGCAATCTTCTAGAAAGAAAATCCACTTGTGTGGGGAGGGGGTTAGGGGAAGTGGAGGAGGGTATAGGGGGGATAAATGGTGATGGGAGGAGACCTCACTTGGGTGGTGAACACACAATACACAGTACAGATGATGTGTTGTGGAATCATGTACCTGAAACCTGTATAATTTGGTTAACCAGCGTCACCCCAATAAATTCAATAAAAAGGAAAAGAAATTTTAAATAAATAAACTGTGGGGAAAAAGAAAGAAAATCCACATGTATAGGGAAGGTGTGGAGCAATGTCTAGAAATAGATACTGGGGCTAAATGACACCCACACAGTGCCTTTGACCTGGATTAAAGGCAGCAACAAGCACAGTTGGGAGATGGGCTGACTCCCGCTCTGAGCCATGTCTGGCAGTCATCTCTCCATGCCTAGTGCTAAGGATGCAGGACAGCCAGACAGACCCAGCCTCTGCTCTCACTGGATTTACGGAACAACGGCAGAGACAGGTAGGCCAAGAGGCAGTTTGGGACGTGTGCGGTAAGTGTGAAAAGAGGAGTGAAGGGCGCCCTTGGAGTGCAAAGGGGATGCCTAACCCTGAAGGTGGTTAGGAGTCAGCCTGAGGAGGGACAGGAGCCCAGCAGGAGTCCCTGGTGATCTCTGGTGGCTGGGTTTCTGAGTCATTCCCAGGGGCATGGTGAGTGGTAAAGCCGCAGGGCTAAGTATGGATCAGATCACAGAAGGCCTCAAAGGGGGATAAAGACATAGGGAGGCAGAAGTACCTTAAGCAGGGGGGTGACAGGGTCATATTTGCTGTTTAGAAAGGGCACTTTGTCCGCAGTAGGTTTGGAGAGAAGTGCAGTTAGCAGGGAGAGCAGTTAGAAGGCAGTTGAAGTAGTCCAGCGGGAGCGGCGGTGGCCTGGCTGAGACTCGGCCCGGCCGGTGTGACTCAGCGGGTGAGCATCGGCCTAGGATCCAGGAGATTGAGGTTCGATTCCCGGTCAGGGCACATGCCCCGGTTTCGAACTGGGTCCCCAGCAGGGGGCGTGCAGGAGGCAGCCAATCAATGACTCATCATTGATGTTTCTGTCTCTCTCTCCCTTTCTCTCTCTCTGAAGTCAATAAAAATATATTTAAAAAAGAAAAGAAACAATGAGGAAGCTGAATCCCTACTTTCCTTCAAAGGAGTAGGAATGATGCACTGTGGGGGGAGGGGGACATGAGGCATTTTTGCCTAATGTATGTTCTTCAAATACAAATTACTGTGTCATATATTCTCTCAGAAAAATCACCATCACTCATTCACCTTCTTCACTGAAATTCTTGGTAATTCAAAGAAATATCAATTCAAAGAAATAAATAAACTATTATTTATTGCGAAGCCAGAAAGGTCACACAACTCTCCTGGCCAATATGAACGGCTCATTTTGTAACCGTCCAGTGAGTATTTCCCACAGGCCCGGCACAGCCCCTCTTCCTCTCCTGGCACATGTTCATCATTCCACTTTCTGAAAGTGAGTGAGTGAGCAAATGGCAATCAATGTTCCCAATAAAAGTTTCAGCAGATAATTACAGTGACGGGAAATGCAATCATTACAATAGTCATGCTGGGTTTGTTGTGATGCTACTAATCACACCAAGTTTTCTGATTTCATGTAAATTGCAGGTACCTTTACTCCTGTAGGAATCTCTATTAATAGATAATATCATTATGCTAATAGCTGTTTAAAGTATAATTTAAGAGTTTCACGTGATCAAAGCTAGATATTTAAAAACACTCTAACAACATAACAGATATGAACCAAAAAATAAATCTTGTCACATTTAAGGAAATTATTTTTAAAGAGAGACACCTGCCATTTATCCATAAAAAACAGAATCATACTACTTGGGGCTGAATGATGAAATGTACACACTTTTTTTTTTTTTAATTATTCAACAAAACATAAAATCCAAACTGTTCCATTATCTGAGCTCTGGTTTATTGTTAATCCGTGAATGTTTATACATACACACTACAATTATAAAATGTGCATAGGTACACCAATATTTATTACTTCGTTCAACAAACATTTACTAAGCACCTACCCTATGCCCAACATTATTCTAGGCACTAAAGACCCAAGAAAAGAATAGAACACGCTCACAGGCCAGAAGGAGCAACTTATATTCAAATATGTATAATATTGATATATGAGCCAAATAAAGACAAATGCAAGGCACTGTAATGCTATATGATGCCCTTAACTCAATCATGGAAAGTCTTCCTAGAGGAGGTGATTTTTTAGGCTCTTAGAAGACAAGTCAAGAGCTTGGCAGACAAATTCAAACAAAGTGGGGATAATCCAAGAACAGAAAAGAAACAAAAAACTGTTCAAGAGGACAGAGGTCCAACAGGGAATGGTGTCATCTGGACCTGCAAGTCTGGAGCACATGGCCTGTAAGAGAAGGGTCAGGAGTAGATTATAGCGGGCTTGGTGTGCCGTAGTAAGGCCACTGCAGCAAGGAACAAGCATGGATAGATCATCTTTGACTTGATCTTTAGGAAAAAAGAGTCTATGAGGCTAGAACACCATTTTAATATTTAGTCTATTACAGGTAATGGTAGAGTGACCATGCTATTCACATCATAAAATGGGGTAAGCTCTTGGAAAACAAGAGTCTCCTTAGAAATTCAGGAAACATCTCACTTCTCTCCACCCCATTACCTTGCTAACGCAGACTTATCCTCAGACTCTGGCTTCAGCATCACTTCCTTAAGAAGTCCTCCTTGACCACTCAGGTTACTCAATGACCCACATCCATGCTGAGCTATGTTGGGAGTAGGTTGTGGCCTGCACAGGGTCACATGCAGGCTGCTGAAAAGTATCTTTACATTTCCTCCTCTTTATACACACTCAAACACACACACACTGTACACACACACACACAAAGTGTTGAAAAGTCTCAATCTTGCTAAGGGCTTGGTCAATGTTATCTGGGAGATTCAGCTAATTACCTAGCTGATGGTTTATCCAATTAACCTTAGCTACACAGTCCTAACTTAAAATCAGGACACCAAAAAAGTGGTGGCAGAGGGGTGCTAAGGAGTTGATGGGATGGGCACAGGGTAGCACGGGGAACACTTGGGGAGGAGCTGCAGTGGAGGGACAGAGGAAGGAGGCAAAGGGGACTCCAAGAATGGGGACACTGCAGGGGAAGGGCTAAGAGTTACCGAGAACTGTCCTTCTGATGGCACATACAGACAATTCCAGATAGCCAGTGAGTAGTCCGACAAAATAAAAGCCACAGAAGAATTTCCTGAGCCTAGTCTTTTCAGTGTCATCGGAAGTAGCACCCAGTCTTAACATCATCGCATTGCTGCCACCTGCCTCGCCCTTCAGCTCCTTTCAAGCAGCCCGACCCCAGTGAAGTCTGCAGCTCCCACAGGGCAGTTTGCAAATTAGCTGAAACTCCACTCAATCAGGGCAGCACTGGCCATCCATATTTTGGGATTGTAATCTTTGCACGTAGATCACTTCCTCCATCTCCTTAATCATGTCTGATAACTTGCAGTGACTGCATCTCGTGCTCTGATTTCCCTGAAAGGTCCTGCAAGCTAAGCAGGGTTAAGCTGAGTCAGTAACTTAGATGGAAGACGCAAGAACCACACAGGAAACACACAAAATGAGTCAACAGACAGAACACGTCTCTCTGACCCTCGGCTTCTCGCTGCCTGGAAGAGGGGCTCCCCGGGCCTAGCTCCTCGCTGTTTCCTGAGTGAGGAAGCCAGCCCACGCGCGGCACAGCATGCTCGCCTTGGCCCGCGGAAACCAGAGGCTGGACTGGGGACCGGCTTTAGTGCACTCAGCTTCCCAGCTTCCTTCAAGAAGCAGATTGCCCTGATCAGAGCCGTAGCGGAACCAATCAAGTCAGCGTGGCAGGAGGACTTTGAACCAAACTGGGAAGAATTCTGGGCTTTGTCAAGATCCCCAGGCCCTAACTGCTGGGAAGGAGGCTATGCTCCATCCCTTTATTTTTCTGAATTTAATGCCTCTATAGCCTCATACTTCCTCATCTATTAAACAGAGCCTCTAGGGGACAACCTCAGCTTATGTTGCCTCTGAATGTGATGTTAAGATCCACGTAATTCTGTGTAGTTGCTTGATCTAACACAGGATAAGAGACAGGTCTCCAGGTACCTTTTTTTTTTTTTTTTTTTGTAATAATAAGTAACATTTACCTGAGTGCTTAATCATAATAGGCACTCTTCTAGGCACTTTACTTATAATAACTAGTTTTAAACTTCTCAACAACCCTACAGGAAGATAAAAATTGAGACACAGAGAAAAGGCAATGCTGAGATTTGAACCCAGGTAGTCTGTTTCCAGAGCCCCTGGGATCTGCTGTTCTTCCTAGACCCTTTGATATTGCTGAGGTTTCTGCCACTTAAAGAAAACTGGGAACATAACAGAGCTTATGGAAATGATAAAAATATATAAAAAATAAGGACCATGAAAGGTGAATATCCCTAAAGTGAGAGCAAAGTCCACTGGCTCATCCTGGAAACGTGGGGTGGAACATGGGGTGATGAAGGTGATTCAATGGGAGGTGGAGCTAAATATCTACTAGTGGATCCAGAAGCCCGCTTCAAGGTGTAGGAAAGACAGTTGGTTAAAACTCAAGACTGCTGGGCAGGAAGTCACGTCACTGACTAGAGAGAGGGTGGTTGAAATGATGGTCATGAATGTAAGCTGGCTGAGGGAGGAAGCAAGGAAGGTGGGCGGGCACTGAAAGTACAGAGATCAAGGTTATGGGTGTCCCTCCAAATGAATTGTCCTACTTAATCCTCACAACCATATTAAGGCTTCACAATCATTCCCACATCAAAGATGAAGAAATTTAATCTTACAGAAATTAAAAAATTGCCCAAGGTCACGCAGCAGGTCAGCGGCAGTGCCTAACAAACAGACACATGGTACAGCAGCCTGATCCAGAGGCTGAGCCCCTAGTCACTCAGGCCACTGCCTCCCTGCCTCCCTGGGAGGATCAGTGAGGCAGAGAAAGCCTCCAGATGCAAGAAGCACCAGGAGTAGCTGGGGACGCAGGGCTTGGAAGCAGCGGGGAGGGATTGGTGGGCACACAGGTATGGGCAGTCTTTTAAAAAGCAAGATTGGACTGTTTCCTCCTCTGAGATCAGAGGGAAAGAGTAAAGAATTGAGCACAAGGACATTCTAGCGAGGAAGGAGGAGCTAGATCGTGTCACATCATCTCATTTTCTCAGCAGATTAGAGCAAAGGTCATCTGCCAAGGTCTTTAATCCTGGAGGGGTTGAGTGGAAGCTATGGCCCGCCACGTCTGAAACAGCTGTCGGGCTGGACTCCCCGGGAGTGAGCGTAAGCAATGCTCAGCAGCTTTGGGGGCCCTTTCTGAGCTCCTGTTGTCTTTTCTAGTGAAACCACTTTTGTGATTTTGTGATTTTCTCCGGCAATGGCTGGAAGCACGGGAGTAGAATTAAAGAAAATGACAGGGGTTTTTTCCTCAGTGTTGGGGATTGCTTGCAAACCCATGAATGCCCAAAGTGTTAAAATTATCCAGTTTCTTCCAAAAAGGAAATGTTTGACGGTTGGTAATCCATACAGCGAGAGACCAAGGCACAATGAATCTGAAGTGTAGCCAGTGGTTAATAGAATAGATACTGGCATCAAGTTTGGGTTCTGCTCCCAGTGGTGCCTCCTGCTAGCTGGTGACCTTGGAGAAGTTACTTAACCTCTCTAAGTTTCCTGTTTTTATCTGTAAAAGGGAGTATTACCTGAGCTTACTTCATAAGTTTGCTGTGAGAATTAAATAAAACCTACAAAGCACTTAGCATGGTATCTAAAACATAATAAGTAGCCAATACATGTTAAGCCTCAGACAACGACTTCACTGATACCTCTAGCTGCTCAGTGTCCTCAGTGATCAGCACTGACTAATAGAGCATGGACCTCATGCATATACATGTATGCACTAAATCACATGAGAGCCTAGGCTCTCCCAGCCATCAGCGGTGGTTTTAAATCGTCCAGCTGTGCTGATTAGTTTTTGTTTTCAGAGAAAAGCGAAGTGATGGTGTAACAGACTATGAGTTTGTTCCTGGGGAAAGTAGCCAACTGTTCCCTATTTAATGACAATAAGATTTTGACCTTTCCTGCTTTCTATGTCAGCCTTCCTCTCATAAAGCAAGTCCAGACCACAAGTCTAGCCAGAGAGTCGATATTAAATTAAACCTAGAATTTTAAAACATTGCTCAGGTCTTTCTCAATAATGCAATCCTTTTTAAGCATTAGATTTTCTGTATGGGCTCCCAAAGGGTCGCACAATAGAACTAGTATTGTTAATCCTTCCAAATCTCTACAGTCTACTCAGTGTCACTTCTTTTTACATCCTCTCAGGTGTAAATAATACTCATTGCCTGGGGTTGGGCTCTCACTCTGCATAACAAAAAAGTTTTCTTGAAAATGTGATTAGAATACAAATGCCTGATGCCCTTCCATGTCCTAAATAGCTACATTCTAAACTTCCAAAGAACTGCCTTTGGAGGAAAGAGGAATTGTTTTCTCTCTTTTTCTGGAAAATAGAAGAATAAAATACAGAAGCCTAATGACTGAGAATATCAATGGCATTCCTTTCTCTAAGTTCTTGTGTTGACTTGTGGTCATTCCCAGGTCATGTCTCTAATTGTGGCCATGTCACCCTCTTCTTCCTCCTCTGGACAGGAATAGCATTTGCCTCTCCCACAGTATCTAACAAGCTCACAAAAGTATAGCAGTGACCTCATAAAAATGTTTTGATTGACTGAAAGTACTTTTTATTTAACTAATTCATGAAAAACAGGGGACAAAGGAGGTAACTGAACAATGAAGCGGGCTGGGTGTGCGACAATACAGAGCAGTGGGGACTGAGGTTATGCGAAAAATGCGCGTCCTGGCAGTGCCCTCGGAAGGCCCCCGGATCTGTCTCTGAGTCCAACAGTGTTTGGATGGAACAGACCCAGGGATGCCCCTTCTCGCAGCCTCCAGCCACCCTCCAACCTTTCCCAGTCACCACCTTCAGAATCATCTCAGCCATCCTCGGCCTCCGACACCAACCAACACCATTTTTCGAGCTTAACTCCTTGTTGCCAAGCAACCGTGAGCTCCCAAGTTCATCAGAATGATTCCACTGTGGTGGAGTCGCCATCATCTGCATCTACAGGCCTCCTGCACCTACCTCTGTCTGGGCTTCTATTTCCACTCAGACGATGTGGCTCTGGAGGGTGTGGGCCACTTCTGTGACTTCATCGAGGAGAAGCACAAGGGCCCCGAGCGACTCTTAAAGACGCAGAATCAGCACCAGGGCCTCGCCCTCTTCTAGGTTGTGCTGAAGCCTTTCCAGATGAGGCGGGTAAAACTCAGGATGCCACAGAAGCCACCATGGCCCAGGAGAAGAACCTGAGCCAGGCCCTTTGGGATCTGCGCGCCCCTGGTTCTGCCCGCACACCCCCTCATCTCTGTGAGTCCTGGGAGCCACTTCCTAGGTGAGGGGGTGAGACTCATCGCGAAGATGGGCACCACCTGACTGACCTGGGCTGGGCTGGGCTGGGCTGGGCTGGGCTGGGCTGGGCTGGGCTGGGCTGGGCTGGGCTGGGCTGGGTGAGTCTCCCTTAGAAAGGCCCACCCTCAAGCAGGACTTTGGGGCTCAGAGGCCTTTGAGGGGCCCCTCTGCATCCTCCTGGTGTCTGACTTTTGCCTGAGCCTCTCCCTGAAACCACTCAGCATCTTTTAACCACCCTAGAGCCCTTTCCTATGCTGTTGACCAAATGGAAACAATAAAGCTTTTAGCAGAAAAATAAAAAGGCATGTCCCATTTAAGGAGATAGCTGGAACTCAGCTGTAGCTCACTCTTGCCGTGTAGCAATGGCCCTGTGTTACCAGACGTTCCAATTTTTAGAATTTTTATACAGAAGATAGATTTTAATGTGAAATATTACAGCTTTTACATCCTGTCAACCAATTTAAAAAATTAAAATTGTAATGTAATGCAGGCCCAGTATAATACACCTGTGGGCCAGGACAAGCCCAAGACAGTTTCTGATGTCTTGAAGGAAATTCATGAGAAATTATGACAAGTAGTTCAGACTCTCTTTATCTATCCTTTACACCACACTCACCTTCACGCAGCTCGGTGACCATGGCCTGCAGCCCTCTCCTCTCTTCCTACCACCAGCCACACCTGGACTGGCTCTCAGAGCAAGATTCAGCCTGAGTCAGTACCAAATGACACTTTAAACCACTCGTTCTCACAGCCCACTGAGCCTTTTGATGGTGTGTACAAACCTGAAATGATGGTAATTGGTAGAGGTGTCCAGGTTAAACATTGTGACAAGCCTTTTTAAAGGCCTGGATGATTTCATGACTCTGACGTAGCCCAGGCAAAGCCACCTAAAGAAATGACATGGCTAATCAAGTGTCATGCTTCAGATGTGAGCTGATTGTCTGCAGAGGGAGAGGTAGGGTCAGAAGCAATATTCCATTCTCCCTTATCTCCATCAGCTCCAAATTAGCTGGTGTACAGCAAAGATTCACACTTTCCTATGAAGCTCAAAAATATGTCCCTGCTAAAGCAAGAATATTTAATAGATTTGTCTTATCAGAATTTATAAATCTTCCTTTGGTAAGGCTCATTACTGTTTCTAAAATGAACACGACTGAGATTCCCCAAAGATGGATTCTTCGACATACAACCTTTTTATCCCCAGTTTCTGGCACAGTGCCAGTCACAGAATAGACTCGACTAATATTTATTTAATGAATGAATTAATGATGGAATGATTGAACTCAACCCATGCCTCAGATGGTCTTGCTTTATAGTAATGCTGGGGGGAGGGAAAAAGACCGAGGACAAAGATCAGCATCTTTAAATGCAACACGCAGGGCTTTGTCTTCATTTTTAAAATACTTAAGAGAATTGTGCAGTGATTTGTCTAACCCTCCCTGTCAGGAAGAATCTGAAGACGCAGTCCTACCTCCCTGTTAAGTCTCACATTGTGCTGATTTGAGGTGGCTCCAGAAGTGAAGCTAAAACAATCAATTGCACTATTAAAGAAACACTTTATGTTCCCTTGAAAACCTTTAACAAGAGCCTCAGTGTCAAGAGGAAAAGATGCTGAGGTATCAGAACCATGAGATGTTACATTCCTTGCTGCCAGCAGCCCTGTGGATTCCAGTGTCTGCTCCCCAACCCTGCAAAGTTCACAGTTCTTTAACATGACACTGAGCTTGACAGAGAAATTGCAGGTACTCGAGTAGTATCTGCATTGTAACAGATGTCAGCATCACATTTAGGAGGAAATTGAATTACAGATGGAAGGAGCTTGGGAGTTGAGAGCATCTGTTATAGGAATCTGGATTGGAGAGAAAACATTTAAAAAATAAGTCTCCTCAACTTCCGAAGGAACTAAAATTGTTCACGATTCTCATTGCCTCCCTCTCTCTCTCTCTCTCTCTCTCTGTCTCTCTCTCTCTCCCTCTGTCTCTGCCTTTCAGAAAGAGGGGAGGTTGAAGTTTTCCCACACGGTCAAGGTGAAGGATATTACAAGAAAACATTTCAGAGCATAATGTGTGGTTTTTATCAGTGGAATGCCAATTAGAAATGTTCCAATATTCTAAAGGTTCTTTTCAAGTAATCCCAATATCTTTAACCTAATAAGAAGTCCCGTGTTGTCTGGGGATTTTCAAAGGTGACCTGTCATGCTTGGTTCTGCACAAAACACCTGGAACCTGCAGGTGACCTTTTATATTGCCATTGTCCATTTTGTTTTAGTTAATGTGAGAAGGGACCATTCAATTCAGAAAGTTATTATCATTTCATTCAACAAAGAAGTCGCTCCTTGAGCAAAGAATCCTCAGAGGATAGTTTATGGCTCTAGGTAAAAATTATTCCTGATAAACTACATGCAGGGTGAGCTCACTCTTTCCCAATCATGTTCCAACAATGGCTCAACTCGCACCCGACAGAACCTGGTACCATTATGTGGACTGCAGCCTGCAAAGGTCTAAAAAGCAGCTTCCAAGGCTCTCACACCCTTTAGAGATCCCCAGTCTCATCGCCGATTGTGAAAGACAGGTGATTTATAGATTCTAATTGGAGGGACAGTGATAATCTGTGACCTGTTAGTATCACCCAGGAGACCAGCTCATGCCTAGACCAGGGTAACTGTGCCTGAGCCCTTAATGAGCCTGCCCAGCCCCCCCACCACCACCATGAGCTTCAGTTAACCCCTCAAAGTCCCCCAAATCTAGTTGAGGAAGGAGGTCCTCTCATTTTGCCCTAACACAGTTCCCGCACCGTCGGTGCTGATTCAAGCTTTCCACCAATCAAAAGTGGGTGAAGGGAGATGCGAGGAAAGTGGAATGCTTTACCCCCAAACAGAAAGCAATTAAGCCAGGATAAATCTGTACCAAGGAGGCAGGACCAGGGGTGGCTGCTTAAATACGGCTATGCAGAGAGCTTTTGAAATGACCTAATGAAGATCATTGGAACTGAAAGCCGGGATCAATTATCCAGAAAAATAAAACTTCTGCTTCCTTTTGCAGGACTTTTGAAGTGCCTTCACCATCACTCCCTGCCTCTTAAGTGGTGTCTCTCCACTTGGCAGGGGAGTTTCGGGGTGAATGAGCTGGGAGTCAGGATTCCTCTGGGTGTGTCTAGGACACTTTCCCACCACCTTCACTCTAATCGTTATGAATGCCACGGTTTGGGCACATCTGGCTAAAGTCAGAGTGTGAGGCAGTCACATCTGGAGTCTGGCAGTATTTCATCTCTAATAGCTGACTTCCCAGTTCCGAAGCTGACAAAGGACTTGAGTGTGGGAAAATGAAAAAGTGATCACTAAACTTTGCTGGCTCCCAAGCGCTTGCTATTGCCTTGGGGAAATTTATATCCTAGTCCATTGAAGACACGGCTCAAGTGACAGTCATAACTCAATAACAGTACTCACAAGACTTTCCAAAGATTGACACTCTCACTGATATTTCTTTAACCTGTGGTTTGGGTCAAACCTATACTGTAGGAACGCCAAGGGCGCAAGGTCATCAGTTCCCCAAGAGGAGAAAATACCCATGTTCACTTTCAAACTGCACAATCCATTTTTTAAATCTTCATTAACACCCTTGCACTGTCCTGAGATCTCATTTTTTAAATTTTGTTGACTTAGTAAGTTAGTTGGTTTTTAAATATTTTTTATTAGGACTGCCTCAAGAGGTTGTGCAAAAATTTTTCTTTGGGCTGCTAACAGAATACCATTTCTTTCTCTTCACCATCTCTTTTTGAATAGCATTATCTCTTAGGTATATCTTTATCTTCTTCTCATATAAACCCCTTATTTTAGGCCCCTTGTTCTCTGCGTTTACAACGTAACTTCATTATCTTTGCACAAAGCTTGATGAACCAAAGAAATTTACTGTAGACTCGGGGCCTCTGTTTATCTTTGAAATAGAATTCTTTCTATGGATCCAATGGACTTCATTAAAATATCAAACTTTCAAAATATAAAGTAAAATTCTGGGTAACTGCTCCCTGTGTGATAATTTTACATAAATGAATTTAGCTTGTGCTTCTGTAGATGATACCAGGGGTGGTTAACCCACCGCAGGAGTGGCTGGACAACAGAGCATGTTACCTGGCCAACTGAGGCTCCCCCCAAATTTTATTCCCCTTGGAAACAGCTAATGCACTCCTACTATGTACAAATTGTGAGGCAAGGTGCCGAAGGGGTTAAAGAGAAACTTCAAGACAACACTTACCTTCCTAGCTGCTTACCATCTAGGAGAAAAAGCAGACCCATAGGTATAACATTAGATAGTAGACCAAGGCTGGAGGGAACTGGGAGACGTTCAGTGTGAGTCAAGCCCTGAGTAATCAAATTCTAGACCAGCATGTGAGTGTCCAGCAGCCTTTCCTCTGAATCCTGCCCCAGGAACCAGTAGCTATAAGAGCCTCCCGTCCAGATCTGCAGATAGGTGGCCTTATGGTTGGGCTCCATCCATTACAACTTACTGTATGATTTTTATCTGAAGAAATGCAGGTGAGAGAGCTCCTACTGGGCACCTCTGCGAAACATAACTGGAGCAGGTGAGCCTCAAAAAGGGTTTATTAGTCCCAGTTGCACAGGTGGAAAGTCGGAGGGTAGTGAAGCCATTGGCCAGGTTCTGAGCGTGGGGGAGCGGGGGAGGCTGCGCTCTGCTCCGCATGTCATCGCCACGCCTCGCGGGGCCCCGGAGCCCCGCTGCGGGGCAGGAGCGGGCAGGAGGCCTGAGCGGTTCACCCGTGACCACGCCGAGGCCTCGGGTCCCCGTCAGGCCCTCTTCAGACACAGCAGCCCTCCCACGGCATTCCCAACAATCCACTTCCGACTACCTTTTTATGACTTTACAACACAGTTTTTCCTCGAGTTTTATGGCATTTCATTAAAGCCGCCAGAAGGTGATACTGCCCCTTTTCTAGGAGTGAAATAAATTCAAGTTTTATCGCTTCTGGAAATGCCCGAGCAGCTGTCAGGACATTTGATAGATTTTCTCAATTACAGGACTTGTGGAGCATTTTATACTTACATCTGCACCAAAGCCCAATAGAGTAGATGCTTGTCGGGCCTCCCTCTCTTTAATCTCGTGCATCTCCTTCCTTTTAATGACTAATTTGTTATTTTCTCCCTTTTATTTCTCCTTACATCTTTTTTCCCCTGCATTTTGTTTCTCTTTTTGCTGTTTGGTTTAGAGAATGATGCCTTTTTTTGTACAAACTTACATTGTTTGTAGAAGAAAAGGGAAGGGGAAACAAACCATGATCTATAGAAGAAAAAAGAAGTAGATTAAAAATTAAAAGCAAATCAATTTTCCATGGGGGAGCTTACTGCTAATATAAGGTACACTTTGCACATGCAGTATTTATTAATGTGACATGACATATGTTGAGTTTTTTCCTAATGGGATAGAGGCTTTGGGTTGTGTGACTTTTTACACTAATGAGGCTGTTCATTGGTGTTTTTCTTCATTATCAACAGAGAGAATATCAGCTTTCAGTGACAACTTCGTGGATTATTCAAAACTGCAGAACCATGGTCCCAATGGATAAAATAAATAAAAAAGCTAATGTGTAACATGGACCATGCCAATGGAATGTACTGAAAGACTGTGGTTATGGCAAGAAAATTTATTTCACAGACTTCGAATGTATCATTTTGTGAACGGAAAATAAACTTCAGAAAGCAAATGGGGTGATCAGAATGTCTCTTTTCATAGAGATGCTTTCACTTAAATAACATTTTGAAACAATGGGGTACGTTTGCAAACATTGCTAAGCATAACCTCCTCAACAATCCTGGAGGGTAGGCAAGATGAGTGTTATTACCCCCATTTAGAGATGAGGAAACTGAGGCTCATGGGGCTTTGTCCAGGGTCAATAGCAGTCTTAATTCCTGTTCAGCTCTTCTAATCCAGCTGGTTTTTTTCCTTGGTAGGTTCCTCCCAATATTTGACACTCTCAACAAGAAACAGTTAATTCCTTAGTCTCTGTATAGAATACCCTAGTAATACTTTACAAGTATAATACATAACTTTAAAGTCCTCAAATTGTGCTCCCACCAGTCTCTTTGAATTTCCCTTCAGTCATTTTTTAATTCCATCACCCTGTTTAACTTTTTGTAGCTCAAAATCACACTCTGGAATTACATTCCTTATTTATTTACTCGCCCATTTACTTTTGTTTCAGTTGTCAAGTGCTGTGTAACAAACCACCCCAAAACGTAATGGTTTAAACAAATACCAATTTATTGTTTCTCACAAGTGTGTGATTGGCTGGGCTCAGTTGGGTGTTTTTTCTGCCTGACATGATGTAGCTGAGGTCAGTTATGTGGTTTTGTTGAGCTCGGAGCATGGCTGAAACTTCCAAGATGGACTCTCATCCTCCGGGCACTTTCTCCATGTGGCCTTTCAACACTCAGCTCTCAAGTCCAAGCTTCTTCACAGCAGAGCAGCTGGCTTCCAAGCAGGAACATTCCAACAGCTAAATCCTCAATGCGCAAGCACTACTCAAAGCTTCTGCTTGCAGAAAGCAGACCACCTGGCCAAACCCAGAATCAACCGGGGAGAGGAATAGCCAAGGATGGGAAAGTCACATGTGATTCATCAGGGACCAACAATGTCATAGTGCACTCCAGTATTTAGAGAGGAAACCAGTACTGGAATGTCAACTCTATGTGGACGGAAACTTTGTTTTTCTTACTGCTATAACCTTAGCATTAGAACAACTCCTGGCAAATAATTGAAGCTCAGAAATTATAAATACAGTATTTGTTAACTAAATGAATGAGATGTGCCCTATTAACTTCATCTCTTTTTATTAATATAAACTTTTATTAAACCCTAACCCTTTATGTCCCTTCCCAGTCATTACCCCTCTTGAAGGGTAACTACTATCCTGGCTTCTAACACTACAACTTAGTTTTGCCTGTTTCTGAAATTTTGTATAAATGAAATCATACTGTATATGCTCTTTTGTGTTTGGCTTTCTTTCATCACCATTATGTTTATGAGATTAATCCGTGTTGCTGTGTGAAGCTGTAGTTTCTCATTCTCATTGCTGTATAGTATTCCATAGTCTGGCTCTCCCGTCACATATTTATTCATCCTATTGCTGATGAACATGTGAGTTGCTCCCAAGTTGGAGCTATTATGAACAGTGTTATATATATTTATGTTCACAATTTTGGGTGAAAGTATGCATTTGCCTTGAGTATATCTTCTATAAGTGGAATGGCTGAATCACAGGATAAGCATCTACTCAGCTTTAGAAGGCACGCCCAAACAAGTTAGACAAGAGGCTGTGATGTACACTCCACCAGCAACATATGGGCGCTCAAGTGGTTCCACCTCCTCACCAACACTTAAATTTATGTCTTTTTCATTTTAGCTTTCTGGGGGTGGGTAGATGTATCACATTGTGCTTTTAATTTGCTTATCCCAGACAATTAATAAAGGTGATTTATTAGTTTGCTATGGCTGCTGAAATAAATTACCATACACTTGGTGGCTTAAAACACTGTAATTTATTCACTCACAGTTCTGGAAGCCAGAGAAGTCTGACGTCAAGGTGTCAGCAGGGCTGTGCTCCCTCTGGAGCATCTGGGGGAAGGTCCTGGAAGATTCTTCCAGCTTCTGGTGGTTGCTGGCATGTCTTCGTTTATGGCTGCATCACTCCAACCTCGGCCTCTGTCTATGTGTCCCCTTTGCTGTGTGTCAAAACTGCTGTATCTGTGTCAAAACTCTGTCTCTCTCTTATAAGGACACATGTAATTGCATATAGGGCTCATCCAGATTTCTTTTGCCATATAAGGTATTGAATATATCTTTGAAGGGCCATTTCTTTCAGGCTATAGGTGGGCACTTTTAATTTGCATGTCCTCTCTGTGAAGTGCCTGCACTTCTGTCCACTTTTCTATTGGGTGGTCTGCCCTTTCTTATTGATTTTTGAATACAAATCCCTTGTCAGATAGATGTACTGCAGATTCTTCTCTCACTCTGTGGCTTGCCTTTCCACTCTTTAATAGCATCTAGCTCTTACTTTAATGTAGCCCAATTTATCTCACTTTTTAACAGATTAATAAATAGGTTCAGAGAAGCCCAATGACTTTCCCAGGATGTGTATCTAATTAGAGGGAAGTGTTTCTATTCAACCTTGTGTCCATGTTACCAAAGTTCATTAATGGAGAAATGGGGTTTTAGTGCTATAAAACCACAGTGTGTTTCTAAATGTTTCCTCTGGCATTTCAAGATTTTTAGGTTTTAAAATAATAACATAATAAATTTTTTAATTAAATTTTTAAGTTTTGGTTTCTCAAAATTCCAGCTGGCTTCTTTGCCAAAATTGACAGGCTGATCCTAAAATTGATATGGAAATTCAAGAGACCCAGAATGGCCAAAACAATCTTGATAAAGAAAAATGAAGTAGGAGGACTCACATTCCCTGATTTCAAAACTTACTACAAAGCTCTAGTAAATAAGACAGTGCGGTATTAGCTTAAGGATAGATCAATGGACTATAGATCAATAGAATAAATTTTAGAGTTCAGAAATAAACCCACATATCTTGGTCAATTGATTTTCAGCAAGGGTGCTAAGACCATTCAATGGGAAAAATTAGTCTTTTAAAGAAATGGTGTTAGGGCACTAAAAATCATTGAATAAGTACAATTTAATATGGGAAGATGGACAAACACATTTTTTTCTTACTGTTCTACAGTAAACCATCTTTAAGTCACATTCTATGCATTTGAAATTTATAATAAAATTTAGCAGCACATTATCTGACACAAAAGATTTATCATATTAATGAATGGTATAAACATAAAATTTTATTTAAAATGTTTAAGAAAACTCAGTGTACTTTTTAAAAATGCAACTTTTGTCTACCTCTATAGCTTTGCTTACCAGGTCATAGTAACTGCCTAGACAAAAGTCCTGTCATAAAGAGCTCAGAACTTCCTTTTTTTTAATATTTACAATGCCCAGTGCAGTGCTTGGCATTCACTCAATAAATATTTACCAAAATCTCACTGCTTCAAAGTACCATACTCTAAATGCTTCTGAATCCATTTACCTAAAAGCAACTATTGCGCACATCAAAAATTATTTTTATTTGCTTTTTAAAACAACTTTATAAAGAAAATTTTTCTAACTTTCTTCTAGTTATGTGTTTGTGTAAGTTATTAAACTTCACATCCTTACTTCCATTTTTCACTAATTCAGTTCTTTCAAAAAATTAATCTGAACTAGAAGTTTCACTGTACTAAACCAGTATTTGTGTTTTCGATTTTGGTTTTAAACATGCATACTTTTGGATCCAGACTTCTCATCCCCCATAAATTCACCACTGAATTGGTCATAATAATTCCAGAAAATTTATGAGCTGGAAGTACCTATAAATAAACTATTGGTTATATTCACTTTAGAACTAATGTCAGCACTTCATTGGGGTGGAGGCTACTCAGATGTTTGTTAAAATATCTTTTGCACTTACTGTACATTTTTTTAAGTTTTCAAAATTAAAAAAGGAGGAAGAAACATTTGGAAGCTGCCTTGAGAGGTGTTGCGTGAGAAGTTGTTCTGGACCTGGCAGGATGATCTGCAGGAGATGGGAAAGGCAGGGACAAGCAGGTCAAACATGCAGAAAGGCAGCTGGTGAAAGACGTGCGTGATGGTCCCGAGCCCTCAAGGCCAGCGCTGGGCTCCTCTTTTAACTGTATGTCATAGTGAGCTGGTGGTGGTTTTCATTGTGGATCAGTGGGGGGGTTTTGTTTTGTTTTTTAAATCCTCACCAGAGAATATGTTTTCTTCATTGTTCCTAGAGAGAGAAGAAGGGAGAGAAAGGGAGAGAAACATCGACGTGGGAGAGAAACACCGATCAGTTGCCTTCCCCTATGTGCCTGACCAAGGATCAAACCTGGGCATGTACCCTGACTGGGAATCAAACCTGTAACCTTTCGGTGCTCCGGGACAATGCTCCAGGCCAGGGCTGTCTTTTGTTGTTGTTGTTGTTTATAGTTGGTTGGCTTTTGTATCTGTTAAGTACCCAGAAAGCACCCTTCAATTCTCAATCTTGAATGCATTCTCTTTAAAAAGCAGACATGCTTATAAATGATGAGCTTTTATATCAAGCCAGAAACCAATTCTCCCATAGCCTTATCTGTATTTGTGTCTTCACTGACAACGGTTCCTAAGTTGTTTAGGGTGTTGCAAGAATTAAAAATAAAGATAGATGGATATGTATAGATATTTTTATAATACCCAGAGCAACTGCAAGCAAAGAGAGAAAGTCCTTCCTAATGATAATTAGCTTTATTCTGCACATGAGATTGTATTACGCTTGTTTTAGCAGGCAAAGGTTACCCTTCTTCGTAAATTTTATCCTGCCCTCAGACCAATTTAATTATAGTAAATAATTTTCTCAATTCACAATTCTGCTGTTCTCCAACCTGCCCATTATTTTCTATATTTTTTCAATAAGCTACTACAAAATTGCATGTTTCATTACCAGTTCAACATCTCTCCAAAAACGATGCATCCCTAAGTCAATTCCTTCCCACTCCGCATCAAGGGTGCTATATGCCGCAGTCTTTCACACCATAAAATCTCTATTCAATAAAGAGTAGTTAATTTTTGATCAGGGGAGTGGGGGTTGTAATATTTTTACAACACTGGCAATATTACAAAAACAGAGAAGCAGTATTTTATTTGTCAGTATGGGGTGGTAGAGAAGCATCAGATTGAGAGTCGGGGGCTCTGGAGACCTATTAGCTGTGCAACCTTGGGCGAAGCACTTTATCTTTCTGAGCGTCAGGTTCACCACCTATAAAAAAATGTCACCTATCTTCTAAGGTTATTTGGGAGCTCAAATAAAAAAGGAAGAATATTTGAAAATTGTAAAGAGCTATATAAACATGACACATTATTGTTTTTGTTATTGAAAATAACACATAACCTTTTAAAGCCCCAGCTTCTACTCCATTGGCTGAAGAAAATGCACACATTGAACCTACAATATGTGCCCCCATACTTACTATTTGTCTTCAAATAAATCTTCCCGCTATCTCCTTGTGTGGGGTTTTGGTTTGGTTTTTTTGGTTTTTCACGGGTTGGGGGTGTTTTGTGTTGTTGTTTTGCTGCCTGAGTTATTGATTTTGTATCTTTCCTCGATAAAGAGAAGTAAAAATTTTCATAAGCAGAAATTCATCTCCATTTCACTGCGCGGAGAGAGACAGCGTACAGAACCTTAAACCTTTTTTTAAAGACCCTGGTGATATATGAACATTCATTTCCAAGCGCTCCCACTAGGGCCATTCTAATCTGGGGAGCTCTGGGGACTGCTTGAACGCGGCCTATATGAAGTCGTTTCTCAGGCGCTCTTCTCACTGTCACGTAGCCAACAGGCTGAATCAACCACACGCAGTAATGAAAACATCCTGTATTTATAGGAGTATTTCTCCAAGGAACATCCTTCAGCAGGGAGGCCTGAAAGGGTTCTAAGAATTGAAGGACATATTTCAGACATGTCTAACCTGTCTCTGAACCCCTATAAAAATGGTCAGGATACCAAATTGTGCCTTTCCCTGCCTGTGCTGTAAAGTAAAATGGAAGAGTTGTTTGACTTTATGGCTCTCCATGTCGTTGTGTCTTTTTGCTATTACACGGGTGTAAATAAATAAATATAAATAAATAAATAATAAAAGCTATATTAAGTGTCATGCCATGTCACCACCTCACCAAACAGCTACATAACTTCAACTGTGAATTTTGTTTTATCTTAAGGAATTTTTTAAAACATCAGTCTGTTCAAAATAGTTTACCGGCATATAACTTTTAGATCTCGCCCCACCCCAGGACAAAGCCAGTGGCATCTAGACATACAGGAAGGAGAAAAAATAGATATGGAGGGTTTGCAGCAAAGCCAAGTTCACCCTTTCTCTTCTTTAAAGTGAAGGGGGCTTGGACTAGATTTGCGTTAAGATCCTTACACTGCTTAAATTCTTGAGATACAAAAACACAAAGCAAACTGAGTGGTAAGTTATTTTGTTATAAAAGATAAAATAGACATTTCTCAAAAGCTTTCCCATGAGTAGCCTTTATTTAAAATGACCTAAGAGCAGAAAGGTTCCCAGGATGTCTGGGACAAGTGATGGTTGGTCGTAGTGGGGAAAAGAGAAGGAACCCCGCCAGCAGAAGGCGCTCACACAGCGGGGCTGCTGCCCTGGGTCTCCGCTTCAGAAAGGCTAACAAAATGTCACACCTCACTTGCAGATTGATGGAGGTAAATCCAACCCATTGATCAGAGATCTTTGCCCGAGTTGGTACTGAGCCAAACATGTGATTTTCAACCATCCTCTTTGCTGTCCTAGTGAGATTTGGAGACTTGTTTATAACTCTGGTTTGGTTTGGTTTTTTTGCTCAAAACACAAGTTTAAAGAAATGAAGCAAGTAGAGGTAAAAAGTGTCCCCTGATCACACATCTAATACCATGAAGATTAAATATAGCCACTATGTCTTGAACACCTACTATGTGGCAAGTACTGGAAAGCTGTATGTATTTCCTTAGTATAGTGTCGCTGAAAATGACTCCCTGTTCTCTCCATGCCCTTTGTCCCTTCCCACCTTCACCCCAGGAAGTGACTTCAGCATAGTTATTCAAAGTGACAGCACAAGAAGTGGTCAATATGAGCAAAAGGATGTTCCACTCTGAAGAACCATGGCATGGGGAACACCTCCACACATGGAGGACCTTGAGAACATGCCACCTTTTCCAATGATTCATCATCATTGCCTTTCAAAGATGGAGACAAGAGCAAGAATTTCATCAACCTTGGCCAATCCTAGTGCCAGGAAAACGGAACTAGGACACTGCGAGGGGAAGGAAGTGTGGGTGAGGAGATGGTAGAGGCAGAAAAAAAGAAAGTGAGATCAGGAAGGAAAAAAATGTATGCTTTGATACCCACCAAAGACTGACTCAGAAGGCTAAAAGGCAACCCGATGGAGGAAGTTTTGCTGTTCACTTTGGACTTTGTGTGTCTTCATGATCATCTTAGATTGAGCTCTTTTAAGTAATATACTGTTTCTCAAGCCCTTCTGGATTCACAGGATTACAAGATCCTTACTGCAACCCATAAAATCCAGAGGAAACTGAAGCCCAGAGAAGTTAGATAACTTATACAAGGACACACAGCTAGCAAATAGCAGAGCCAAGATCCTAGCCTAGGGCTTCCTGACCGGAAAGGCTGTATTTTAGTCACCACACAGCACACCTCACTCGTAGCACCCCTCTGCTACACTTCCTCTACCCCACTAATGTACACGAGCTACCTAAAAACTCAATACCCATCATTCTCTTTAAAACAGTTACTTGTACTGATGGTATGTTTACTCACATATTTCTAGGTGCACTGTAATATTTGAAATAACTTCTTCCACTATTCATTTCACATTTATTCAACACATAGCTCCCAAGATCCTAAGCCAAGCCAGGCATTGTGCTGGGTGCTTTAGGAAGTCACAGTCCACTGGAAGAGATCACATTAAAATGGAAATAAGTGTTTGGTTTCCCATAGTACAGTAAGGCATAACCAAGAGATTAGAGCTTGCTTATTGAGCTGCAATCCAAAACCACATTATTGGGCTATAATTTCCTATTTGATTGACAAGAAAGGGCTGAGCAACTGGCCCAAGGTCAAGCAGCTAGTCAGCAGCAGTTCATTTCACTTACTTTATTGTCTCTGACATACCATGTTTTCATGATTCACCCTCTTTAATAGCCTTATGTAATACTCAAAACATATTTTATGTTTTACAGACAATTTAAAAATTTAAGGCCAAAGAAGCAAAGCATCAAAAGCTAACACTGGGAGGGATCACATTTTGACTGCCAGCTTTAAGGACAGCGGAGCCCAGGCGTGTTTCCAGGCTATGGAAGCAGTTAATCCTGCCCTAAATGCATGCTGTGTCCCCATCGCCTCAGTAGCCCTCTATCTGGCTAAGACTTAATTGGTTTGGGTTGGGTAATTCATAGTGCCTCATTAGGGCATCAAAACACATACTAGGCTCTCCAGTAATTTTCTCCCCTGAAAGAACATTGATTGGCTCCTTCATTGGGAAAGGAATTAGCTAAAGGACTCTTGGGTTTGTGTGGAGAGATTAAGTTCACAATGGATAATTTCAAAGTGTATTCTACAATCAGATTTCTTTGAGCCTATCTGTCAATCAAATTTCTCTTTTCTTGCTAAAACTTCTTGCACACCTACCCAACAGCTAGTGAGGGTTAGTTACCTTGCAGAAATTATATAAACTGGAAGTATTTTAAAGTTTACCAGTGTCCTGGGGTTTGTTTTTGGTTTTTTGTCTGAGATGGGACTTTGTTAATGCACTGATAGGAAAATCACCAGAAGATGGCTTCTCTGCTGATCCTGATTATTAATTACTCTGCCTCCGGCTCCTTTTCTTGATGTTGCTATAACAGGCCCAATCAGCACCCCATCCATATCGACTCACCTCTACACATCAAAAGGATGCTAACTGTGAATACCTACAATGCTCTGCTTATGTTTTCTGGCTTTAAGAGATGGCTCAGCACGCCTACAGGGCAAGCTGTAAATGCTGGGATGTTGATGTTCCTGGAATCAACCAATGGCAGAGGAAATTTGGGAGACAAATATTCCAGCCCTTCACTTCTCAGTTGGGACAACTCTAAGGCATGTTTCACACTTTCTCCTTGAGTTCCTGGGCAGAATAAGCTCCAGTTCTTGATAATACATTCTTTATTGGCCTCTCCCTTACCTGTCTCACTTCCTTGTTCCACTGCAAGTGTCTCCTAGGGTCACCTCCTCAATATATCACTTCCACTTGGCTCCTTGTCTCAGCGTCTGCTTCTGAGGAACCTAAAGTAAAATGCCATGATCTGGTCAATCTTTGACTTTTACCATGTGACATTTAAATCTTGAGGTCATTGAGACAGCTAGCCTGCTGTGGTGTGTGCAGAGCTTTCTCAGTTGACTGTTCACCCTTCAATCCAGACATATCTGATTGGATCTAGGGATTAATGGAGTAAGTTCATCAGGATCCTGTTTTCATTAAGGTTCAAGGAACTTCCTGGGAAATAACTTACCCTAAAGCAAGAGAAATTGAAACCTATCAACTTGGTCCAAAGGCTTTAGATCAGTATTGGTGGGAGGAGAGGAAGTGGGTTGGGACAGTCTTGAGTAGTGTGTTCATATAACTTCTACATTCTCTTACTCGAGATATCCTTACTCCACACCCACGATCTTTTGAAGGCCCTCTAGTGTAGAATGGTGGGGGTGAAGGAGGGCATGAAAGAGAGGTAGCAAAATAAACTAGAATAAATTAAATGGTTGCTCTCCTTACAGTTGCTGAAGGAGATCAAAACAGAAACTTGCTCTGTTTTTTGTTATTGTATCCTATTTTTACCCTCAGATTGGTATGTCATGGAGAAACATTAGTAAAACTTCAAACAGTATCCGATAAGTATTGTTCTGCCTTGGTATGGTTAAGATACCCAATTCCTAAAAACCTGCATATTTTCTCTCAAGATAATATTCTGGGACTTTCCTACTGGAAAAGAAAATAAGGCCACTCCTTTCTCTCCAATCATACAAAAGGTGTGCATAGGCATATTACCACTGACAGTCTTGAGAGGGTTGGCCTGCTGGCTTCCTTTTCATCCATTGCTTTCTTATAAAACTGACATGTCCCCTAGTATCAGCACAAACAAAACTGTGAATGGGAGATACCCCTGAGATTATGGATGCTGAATCCTCCAGGAGTGTCCCATAATGCCCCGTCAGTTGGTTTTGCCCTTGGGTGTCTAATTTATCTGACAAATCTGAAGAATCACATGGAGGCAGCCATGTCCCCAGTGTCTTCACAGATGGGAACCCTGCAGTGAGTAAGCTATTCCAGCAAGTTTGACATTAGCTTATGCTGAACATTCTCCTGACAGATCTGCTCACTTCTTAATAGCATAAAACATCTCACTGTTATGAGGCATGAGTCTCCCTTGACTTGATAAATACCATGGTTCCATTTCTGGCTGCTTTTATAGATGTCCTAAAGGCATCTGAATATGGCATTTTACATTTGGCAGACACTGATCAACAACAATTTTTTCTATTAGTCTTGGAAGCCTTGGCCTTAAATGCACAGGGTCAAATTCCAACAAGTGAAGGATATCCAGCTCTGTGGACAAGTGCATTTTTAGGGTGAGTGGAGGGAGGGAGGGCATCCATACTGCCTAAGCACATGTGGGCACATTTTGCAAAAATCAACTTAGCTGCAAATTTAACCTGAAATCAAATCATGTCTTGGCATTATGCCTAGCAGGCATTATATAGTTGTTAGTTTCAATCACAAGAACAGTTACTTCTAGTTATGGTGCAGATCAGTTTTAAAAGTCCTCAGGCCAGCAAAGTCTTCCTAGGATGCAGCTAGCTGAAAAAAAATCCATAGATGAAAGAAGTGTAATACTTTATACTTTCAGCTTTTATTAATATTTTGTCAGTCAACTGGCAACAGGCAGAGCCCTGGCACTACACCAGCCACCATGTGCATGGTGCTGAGAGAGTACAGATGAATGAGGAAGAAATGTCCCATGGGGTCAGAAAATGTGAAGTCTACATGGAGAGGAAGGCCAGACTGAATAAGCTTATCCAAAACTGGAGCGAAAATGCAGAACTCTATGTAAAGACGAGATAATGAATGTAAAGGTCTTAGTTCCGTGCCAAGGAGGCCTGCAGTAAACACTGAGCGAGAAGCGATATCATTAATGTTATTTTATTAGAAAGCTTAAATTCATAATTACATAAATACCGAGAGGGAACAAACTCTGGTTAGAAGGGGGTGAGTTCTAAGTTAGATTATAGAGCTTTGAAGAGTCAGGTTGGAGCAGAGAAAATGATCTAAGAAAATAATCTGAGAAGAAACCCACAGTTGTGCGTGTGAACACACCCCCCACTGCAGAATTCAAAAGACAAGGACAGTAAAGTTTCAGGTAGGTCATTCAAATACCAACTGTTATCTGTACGATGTAATGAAATGTAAACATCTGGTTCTTTGCATAATTTTGATCAAAGGAACATAATATGTTTTGCATACATATGGAGGAAAACCAACTGCATTAGGGTTTTCTTCAGGGAAGAACTGTGCAGGTGTGAACCAGGACACTGAATCACCACTCCCTATGTCACAATGACAAGGAGGTGGGTGCACAAATCTAATTTGGGTAAATGCCCAGCAGAAGGTACAGGCCACCTCAGTCAACACACTGGGTGGGAATCAAGGTGAAGCCAAAAGAAAGAGGAAAGAGAGAAGGAATTTTCTCTGGGCCCACTTTTTATGCTCATCACTCACCTTCAGTTGACACACTTTTGCTGGCCCTTTCTCTTGGCTCCAGCATTGGGCATATGATTCCGGGCAAGCCCATCCATGTATTTTTTTTCACTTGCCATAGGGATTGGTTCCAGATGTGGCCAAAAACAGTCCAAAGAGCACCAGCACTCCTTCTGGAACGGCTGCAGAGGTGCTGCTCTCTTTCCACAGACATCATTTAACTGGTAGGATGACTGCTGAGATCTTTGGTGTCCATCATGTGGGAAGGGCATACCTGGGAGTAAAGTCAGCACAGACAGAGCAGAACTGAGAAGATGGGGCAAGGTACCTGACACCATTGTTTGAGCATCTAAATGTAGCTCAGCTTCTGGGCTTTACCCTGGATTTTTTCAATTGTTAGATTCAAAGTAAGTTGAGGTGGACTTTTGTCCCTTGACATAGAGTCTTAACAAAGTGGCTTAAATTACCATGTCAGTGCAAATGTCTTGAAAATCTCTTTACCTCTCTATTAACCTATTTCTAGTTGCCTTTAGAGCATCTAAACTGGAGACAACTTCTGACACCAAGGTGTGAATGTGTTTAAGACTGAGCTCATCATGATCTCGACTCCTTCTCCCACTGTGCTTTATCTTCCTCCATGCCCCTCAGCCATGCCTCCTTTCCTGTTAGGGTTGGGGACATGGTAAGGGAGCCTGTTTTGACTAGTAAGCATTTCTTTACTCCTCCTTCTGTCAACAGCCCCTCCTCTCCTTTGGGTATTAGCCTCTCCCCCACTCCACGTGGATTTGGTGGCTCTTCCACTCAGCATCCGTGCACCACCCTCCTGGAAACTATCATTGGCCCAGGGATGGGCACATGACCCAAGCCGGTTGCTGTCCCTTGCAACCTAAATAGTCTTGATGAATAAAGTTTATGGCATCCCCTCTTCTGCCTACCTATAACCAGCCTGCTCCATTTTCAGGTCCTATAGTTTTGGAAGTTATTTTCTATTTCCCTTTTTTTCCGTCTAAATTAACAATATTTTTTCCTAATTATATAAGAAATAAATTTTCAATGTTGAGATGTGGAAAAATATAAACAGATATATGACAGAAAATACAATCCACTGCTTCTAAGGGCTCATGTGATTAGATTGGGCCCACCTGTATAATCTGTGTCTATAACCTTAATCACATCGGCAAAACCCCTTTTGCCGTGTAAGGACACCTATGCACAGGTTCCAGGGATCAGCGCTTGGACCTTTGGGGGCATTCTGCCTGTCACACACAGCTTATCAATTTTCCCCATCATCACTTTCTCCACTCCAAAAGAACCCATGCTACTGAATTTGGGGACTCCTTGATCTGCTCATCAGGCAGTGTATTTGGTTATGAAGTAGGAATATTTCATCAGGTTTTCCCAAAGTTTACATAAAATATCCTCCCAAGGCAATTTTTACTTTATGCTCACCAATCAGCATCCTGATCAAAATTCGTCTCCCAGGTAATTTGATACCAGGAAGGGACTTCTCAGGATAGAGAATGCAAATAATTAAGTCAATAGAAATTAAAATACATATTAAATATAAGTATAAATTACTATTTAAATATAAGTTATAAATACATATTAAGATAAATTAAATATAAATTAAAATGATGGCATTATGATGTCAACTGGAATTGGTAGTATGAGTCAGTAACCAAAAGAATGCTTATGTCTAGGAGCACTTAAAACATCCAGGGTCCTCAGTGTAATATGATGGCTCCAAGGAAGTGATCCCCTGAGAGGCTGTGTCACTAGAGCCATACAGCAGCCTCATCGTGGTCCCTCCCATCACAAAATCACCACTGAAGAGAGATATTAGAAAATAATTTTTATACACATGTTAATTAATATAATATAAGCACAGGAACTGCTGTAAGAGCTTCTATCAAGACAAAAGAGTCAGTAGCCCAAAGCCTTGTGAGAAGACACTAGTTATTAGTGGGTAGAAATGAAGAGGGGGTAATGGGTACCCAACCAGGGAGAAATGAGCCGTTCTGTAAGAGAGATTACTTACTGGCCTACCTCTCTCAGCATCTTGATTCCTGGGGATGTTACTTATCCATGGATTTATAAATTAGATAACTAAAGAATTACACAGTGTAGAATGGAAGACAAACCCATGTACAAATGCATATACATGCATACACATATTACACTTGTGTGTATATATTTAAATAGAATTCTCTATGGGCTTGGTGTTAATTTACAACACCTTAGGGCTCTGCTGCATCCCATGCCATCTGTGTGGCCAAGGGATCTACATCAGGGACCTAAATCCTGCCCCTTTTGTATCCGTACTATACTGGCTCTCACGCAGTCATACTTCTTACATTATCCTTTGACACTGTAGAGACACAAAATTTTCCCTTCTTTCCTTCTAGGTTCTTTGGCTGGTCTAATAATTATATTGACATAAAACAGATTAACAGAAGAAAAACATTTAATTTCTTATATATGGGAGTCCCAAAGATATGAGACTCAAAGGCACCAGGCAATTGAGGCTTAGATGCGATCCTGAGCGCAGGAATGGGACAGGGGCCTGGAATTGCAAAAGTGGGGGAGGGAGGGGGTAACTCACAGGACAAGAGCAGCTGTCTGGTAATTAGGTGTTAGCCCTGCCATACAGGTAAGTCTTTCAGATGAAGTCATCTCTGGTAACGGCTCTCTCTCTGGGGCAGTACCCCTACCTAAATTCTTTTAGGCAGTTAAGGGAGAGGTCAACATTTTTTCCTGAGTCTGCTGGGTCCTGATCGCCGTCAGTGCAAAACAGCCCACACGCCAAAGAGGCACATTTTGGGACAGCTATTCTACTCACCTTCAACACCAACTACTACTTTTTCTTACTTATCGTGGCTAAACTTCTGCAATGGGTGTTCCCCATCCACTGCTGCTTCACCTCACATCAAGATTTTTGGAATTGTGCTACTTTCATTACTGTATTACTTTCTCCTTTATTTTATTTTACTTTTTTTTACTTTTTATGTTTATGGTTATTTATTTATTTATTACAGTATTACTTTTATCACTCTGCTAACATTTGTGCACTCTCTGTAGATTCTTAAGCTACCAGATTAAGAAGAGAACCAGGAGGTCAAAGAGGAAAGAAGAGCCACTCACCAAAACTCCAACTGCAGCTGGACACCATGAACATATCATAGAACAGGTCAACTGCCCGGGACTCTCATTAAAGCTTGATTTTCATTAGATCTCCCTCCAAGTTTTTCATAATCTAGGCTTCCTGCCCTGTGTTAATTATATTTCTGACCCAAAACCAACACACTAAGAGGCTGCATGTAGTGATGGACAGTATGCTGGACTAGATGCCAAAAACTATGAGGTTTAGGGCCAACTCTGGGGCTAACCAGCTGTGTGACCTTGAGCAAGTCACTTCATCTCTCAGAACCGTTGTCCCCTCAATTCTTCAATGAACAGTTAACAAAGTTATGTCTATGATTTCTTCCCTGTCTAAGTGATGTCATTCTTTGATATAGATTCCCTTTCTTTTTACGATTAATATAAACTATGTCCAACAACATAAGTCTACAATTTTTATAAACCAGGCTAAGTTTTTATTACTCTTTCTTACTATTCATGAGCTATGTAACACTAAAAGTCGTACTAGATGCAATTTCAAAACCAATTTTGTGAAATTTATTTGGGGTATGATTCAGCAAATGAGGCATTTCACATACCATGGTGAGAGCAAACCTCGGTTTTTAAAAACCAGCAAATAAAAACTGGATCTGAGAAACTGGAGTAAGATTGGCTGGGGTCCATCACCGTTAGGAGAGCAGAGGGACTTAGAATATACCATGTGCCTAGTAACTGGGCAGAAAATGCGGAGCAAGAGGGCAGGGGTGGGAAATCAGTGGGAGAAGTAGAGACACATTTTCCCCAGCTGTTTGATTTTTCACGCTGCTGAGTTTTGAGGTTACAGTGTGTAGCGAGTATGAAGCATCGCTGGGAGAAGGGAACACATTTAATATTATGTTAGTTGTGGAATTATAACGAGGTATAAAGCAAAGACAGTAGTCATCTATTATTCATTCCTTCTGAATAGACATTTCCTGTCTGTGAACACAAAGCATGACTAGAATTCACTCTGAAACTCAGGGATGCTACGAGAAAGCGGTTCATTCCCATCTGATCTGACCTTGTGTATGACAATGGCGCTTCTTTAGAACACTGGTGCTTGTCTGTCTTCCTTATATTGCACCCCTGAGAATTAGTCCTACCCCGGGCTCACAGGGAAGAAAGTTAACCTTAGAGGGTTTCAGTGACTTGTCCAAGTCATCCCGAGTGAGAGGTTAAGGCGGGTGGTGCCTGGGCAGGCTAAATAGGCGCGTAAAGAAAAAGTGAACTTATTTAAGGAAAAGGAGATGGGGGATGGGGGATGGGGGTGGGGATATCCAAAGGGAAGGGCTACACGGCACTCAGCCAAAGGTACTGGGTCCATGATGGCAGCAAAAATATACTTAGGACGGTGAAACAAGGAAGGTGCATGGAGGGAGTAACAGGAGAGCCAGGCTGGGCTGCTTTGGCTCACTGGGAAGTCAGAGAAAAGGGGCCTTGGAGACAGGTTCAGGGGGTTAGCCTGGGATGAGCTGCCCCTGCCCATTGCTCCCCTGGTTGCAGGTCTCATGGGGTCCCCTCTGAGGGATGGCGCTGGCATACTCCCCTGGTGGGGAGCGCAGGCTGGGTCCTTTGTCCTGAGCATATTTATCTCTTTCTTGCAGGTGGAAATCTTAGGGGAGGTCTCAGGGGGGGATTTTAATAGAATATTCATCAGCTTTCCAGGTATGCGCTTTCAGGTTACTCTGGGGACAAGATTCTTGATTTCCCAGTTTGGGCCCTTGCTAGGCATCAGGGCTTTCTGCCTCGGTGAGCTTCTGTACCTGTCCCATCACCCTTGCTCTGCTCATGTCTGTCTACCACGGAGGTTCTGTCTCATCAGGCAATCCTGAACAGACCTTACCACAGACACCAGTCGAGTCAGTCGTCCATGTATGTGTATGTGACTGCCTATATGATATGATGGATTGCTCTCACTGGTGTCAGAGCCCACCCAACCAGCACGGCAGACTGGCCAGAAATTCACATACCTCCTTGCTCATTCCAGGTGTCTCTAGCTGTTGAGTGAAACTGTGAAGATGGCTGAACAAGGCGACACAAAAGAAGTGTCCTCGCTAGAGACATTGTACAGAACATAGGCATGCCAGACATAGATGAGACTCAGGTTCCACTGCTAAATCGAGGGCTCTGTCTCTTGACCAAGGCCTTGATCTGAACCAAAGCATTAAACCCCAAGCTGCAGAGAACCTCACAGAAAATACCCCCACTGGTTTTCTTCTCCGGTTTGTTTTCTCCAATTAAATTATGCATTCAATCAGCTTTAAAATTCAGTCAGATCTGACCTAGAATCTATTCTACTCATTTTCTAAAAATTATTAAATAAGAACATAATCTCATTGAATTGCCGTGTCATCCAGTTTCAGCTTTCTGAAAATTGATGGCTAGCTGGACAGCTAGATGGGTAGATAGATGGATGGGTGGGAGAATGAATGGATAGGTGGATAACGGATGGGTGATAGATGGATAGATTAAATGGATGAATTCCCTTCCCTGGACTATAGTTACTGGCTCCAGTCTCTAAGAGTGCATAATGTACCTCTTCATGCAGCTACTCACTTGCTAAAATCCTGCACTGATTAAAAAGTGAATGCAAATTGTCTCTGATGAGCTTTTTATCATGTTCATAAGAAGGAGAAGTCTGATATAAAGTAGTAAAACAAGAATAAACAAACCTATAATTTGGAGCAGCAGCTCTGGGGACAATAACAAGGTTTTCCAATCTCCCAGATCATAATTAACAGTGTAAAGAATTAAGGGAAGTTCAGGAAGGAGTACTTAAACCTTTTTGTAAATTTAAAAACAAGTAATGATCTCCATTGCTGTTCTCCAGGTTTATTCAAATTTGGACAATTAGGACAATTAAACATAAAACAGAGACAGTTCTAAAGAGGGAGCTGCAACAAAGCAGAATAATTGCTGGTACGGGCTATCAAATTTACATAAAAAAAGATTAAAATGCTGATTTACATTTAAAAAACAAGATCAGGCAACATCTAAAATAGATAACACAACCCACTGAGAAAAGCTCTTTTCATCAATAAAAGAGCAGCAAAGGTGATTATCCATAACAAAACTAATTTTCTATATTGCTTTAATCACCTAAAACCACTTTAACTGTTTATTTGGGAACTGTTACGTGAAAAAAAATATTGCATGTAAAAGTGCCTAATTTCCAGGTTGCAAGAAAACATAGACACTCTCAAGATCCTGCTCACACATTCTCTGCGCATCATCTGCCCTCTCCTCTAGATTCTGTTTTCTCTTGGTTATCAAATTCTACATCAATTACAAATCCACCCATTCTAGAACTTGAAAATTAGCCACGTAATTGGTTTAACAGATGCTTCCAGAATAGCAGTTTTGTTTATTGTTACAGCATCTCGTGAACAAAGTAGATTGTAAAGCCCTTTCCTTCCTGGACTGAGCGCCTACTTGGCATATGGAGCTTTTTTACAACAAACATAATTACCTGAATTTTAATATGTGCCATCACCAGACCCTTTATTAATATTTACTATTGTGTGTTTTTTCAAGAATAGTTATTTATTCATTAGTTCATGATTTGAGCTTGAGGCATCAAAAACACTTTCAAATTTAATGACAGATGTAGCCAGACAGAAATCAGAGGGGCCTGTAGGAGGAGCTCTTGTGCCCTATTTTCGTCTGGACAGCCCTACAGAAAGAACTCTATGGTTTTAACAGTCCTCTGCCCTCCCCTCCCCCTCAACTTCTTCTTCCCCTCTAGAAAAGAACTTCCTTTCCCTTATTTGCTGGGGGGCTTGCACTCTGCTCATCCTGGCTCTACCTACCAGATTGCAATCTTTTCTTTTTTCACAAATAATGCATTTTGCTGAAGGAAAACATAGCTGACTTTTTGTTTGAGGCCAATGACACTTAAACAGATCTCAAAATTGGGAATCAATTGTCATTAATATATTCTATTGTTCTTAAAGCTTCTCGTTAAACCACCCTAGAAATTAAGAAAATTACAATTATCCTAGTCATGAATTTGGGCTGATTAAGAAAAATGGAAAGGAGCTAAAAATTGGGAGAAACTCTCATTTCAGCCCATTTATATAAAGAAGCAATGAAATGCTGATGATCTCAAGAGCTTTTATGATACCAAGTGACAGGAATCATAACACACTACCCCAAAATATGGCACCTTCATATACTGAATACAGGCATCCCTCAGAGATACGGGGCTTCAGTTCCAGACCACTGCCAGAAAGTGAGTAGTAATCTTTTGCTGATAAAATTTGTAAAAAGCACACCTATGAAGTGCAATAAATGAGGTATGCCTATATTTTAAGCTGAAGGAGTTTGAGAAACAGCAGGTGCAAGAAGGACTCCCTGACCTCCCCCTTCAACTGTAAAAGCAGGTCATAAGACCCCCAAGTGAGAGGTGCCCTCCCTATATCCAGAGGAAAGGAGCATCCATATCTCTGAAGACAGAAGGATACCGAGAGGAATCTGAGTGAACAGGCCTTGCTAAGTTTCCCTCAGTTCACTACCCTTAGCCCTTTGTCTTAGCACACAACTTTCCACTTTTCATTAAATCTAATTTAAACATTCGGGTTTAACTATTTCTTCAGATCTTCATTTACTAATGAAGGCTCCTGTGTCACATAAAACTTATATTAAAATATTAAATAAATACCTATGCTTTCCTCTTGCTCATCTATCTTTTGTTACAGGGGCCCCAGCTAAAAATCTAGAAGAAAAAAATATTTTTCTTCCCCACACAACAAACCATAGCTCAAACAGCATGAATAAAAAAAAAAAAAATCCAGCCCTAGCTGGTCTGGCTCAGTGGTTAGAATGTCGGCCCTCGGACTAAAGGGTCTGGGTTCAATTCTGGTCAAGGGCATGTACCTAGGTTGCAGGCTCAGTCCTCAGCCTCAGTCAGGGTGTGTATGAGAGGCAACTAATTGATGTGTCTCCCTCACATCAATGTTTCTCTCTCTCTCCCCCACTCTCTCTGAAAAAGCAATGGAAAAAATATCCTCTGGTGACGATTAAAAAAAAAATCCAAATCTAGAACAAGAAAGAAGATAGATTTGACTTTAAATTGCTTTACAAATTCTCTCAAAGTTTGTCAATACACTTCTCTAGCCCCTGTGTTTTAAAACTATGCAGCATATGGAATACAGTCACTAATACTCTAATAAATGTGTATGGTGTCAGATGGGTGCAAGATTTATTGAGATGATCACTTGGCAAGTCATGAAATTCTAATCACTGGGGTGTACACCTGAGATTAATACAATAATATATGTTGACTGTAATTGGAAAAAAAAATTAAGTGCCTACTGTATGTTACTTACATGAAATAATTTCAATTGCATGTATTTGTGAATCAAATAGAAAGTATTTGTATGTCTTAAAAGATTTCAACTATCTGGCCAAGCCTGGCACCACTTCTTTTTCTATCAAATAAATACTGTTTCCCATTCACTTCTGTTATAAATAAGAAATATAATTCCACAGGGAACAATAAAGAGAGCTTATGGCAAAAAATATATACATATGGTCAGCACGAAGACCTCTCCTGAATTGAGGTCCCCAGTGTATTGAACTCCCCAAAAAATGAGAACATCATGTACTTTTATAGTGGAAAGGTGTTGATTAACACCTCCCCTTATCATGTCTGTAAATTTATAACTTCTTACATCTGATTTATTTAAAAGTAACATCTATAAAAAGTATCACAAAAGGTAGCGGACAGAATAAATTTAAAGACAGGTCGTCCCCCCTCAAACACATAAAATGAAAGAGCAACATAACAACAACTCACACAATAACATGATTCCAAAACTTTAAACCTCTCATAATATCTGTGGTTGACTAAAGCGTGAACTTCCATGAGAATAGTCTTAAAGCACTTCCCATGGATGAGAGAAGCCTGGGACTGAATCCAAGAGAGCGAGGGAGCTAAAACTGGATTATGCCTTCAGCTGTGCCACTAATGTTCTCTAGGACTTGGGGCCAGCGGCTTAACCACGGAGCATCTTAGCTCACCCATCGGCAAAGGGACATCAGTGGCTCTCCTGTCAAGCTCTAAAGGAAATGAGAAGATGAACTACAAACTGCAAGTCACTCTGAATCCCTTGGATAAAGGTTCTATAAATATTTGTTCCTGTTGTTATTATTTCGGTAAAACATGCTTCAACCCCAGACACAACTGCTTCAGCTACACATGCAATGCAACCAGGGAGAGAAGACAAAATTTGCTTTCACTAAGTAGCAATATGAACTTGAATTAGCCAGTGTTCACCAGTGTAGTAGCTTTAAATGTCCACAGTATCCTAATATATGTAATATATAAAAAACACAGCCTGCACTTTAAGATGTATGTAAGGTAAAACGGAAGACAGGATGCGAACATACACAAATAAGACAAAAACATAACAAGAAATGCTATCAACAGAAGAACAAACAATGTGGATGAGCTCAGTGATGTAACTATGAGTGAAAGAGGCCAGATACAAAGATACATACTGTATGATTCCATTTATATGAAGTTCAAGAATGGGAATAACTATTCTGTTGTTAAAAGTCAGAATATCGCCCAGCCAGGCGTGGCTCAGTGGTTGAGCGTCGACCTAGGATCCAGGAGATGGTGGTTCGATTCCCTGTCAGGGCACAGGCCCGAGTTGCGGGCTCGACCTCCAGTGCAGGGCATGCAGGAGGCCGCCGAGCAATGACTGTGGCATCATTGATGTTTCTATCTCTCTCTCCCTCTCTCTCTCTCTCTGAAATCAATATTAAAAAAAAAAAAAGCCAGAATACCAGTTGCCTCTTACTGGTGTGTGGACGATAATGAACTGAGAAGGACCATGGGTGCTGGGAATGTTCTAGATTCAGGTGTTGGTTTCCTGGGAAGATACATACATAAAAATTCATCAAACTGCACACTTAAGATGTATGCCTTTTATGTGTGTTATACCACATACATAGGCTGGTTGAGCATAGCTCTGTGGAATTTGAATGAGTGGATGCCAGAGAGGTGCAGGGGTGACTCAGTGGTTAGAGGTAGGGCAGGGTCCCTCGGAGAATGTTCTAGGAGTGTGGTTTCTATTCGATGAGAGACTTGATTTGGCAAAGAGGAAGGGAGAGGATATTCCCCACAAAGGAATAGCAAGAGGTCACCAGATAGTTCAAGACCATCTTCCCAAGTCATTAAAAATACCACAGACCTATGACTACAATGGGAAGCTCAAGAATGAAATTTTTGACAAAACACCCTCAGCAGAACAAATAGCAAACAGTTTCTATGACTTGAGAATTTTGGTGACATAGCTTTGCCGAGGCGGTTTAGGGTCAGAATGTTGAAAGTCTTGCATGTACGTGAGAGGAAGAGAACCTTTCTCTCTCCATCGCTCCTACTTGACATTTCTCCAACAAGATCAGGAGAAGGGCCAAGTCTCCCGGAAGCAGAGCCTGAGACAGGAACCCAGGGGTCTGTGATTTACTGAGGATGCACTGGAAAGAAAAAAGCGATCAGGAGGTGAGGGAAGCAGGCTGGGGGAGAGGAGGAGTTGAGAGTGTACCTCTAGGAGAGAAGTCCTGGCTTTTGTACCCGTCATGTCAATCATTGACTTCAGGCTGGGTGGAGAGGACAGTAACTTGATGCAAAAGGGCTCCTGTTGGCCTAGGGAATTCTTTGGAGAAAGGGAAACTGTGTGACATTAGCAGCCAACACTCCCAAAAGCTGGGGCTGGTGTGCCAGCCAGATAGAGGGATCTAGGCTGGGCAGTGTCCACTACTGTAGCTGCTTGAGCACCACACCCATCCTTAAATTAGCAGTTAGCTCATGCTGGCAATCAGACGAGCCCATTACTCTCACATCGTCCTCATGATTTTCACAGCCACATCTAAAAAAGTCATTTGGTTTTCCTACAAAACAAATCTCATCTGACTATGTATGGCGTCAGGTGAGTACTAGACTTATCAGGGTGGTCACTTTGTAAGTTATATAAATGTCTATTTACTATGTTGTGCACCTGAAACTAATATTGCATGTTAACTGTAACTGAAAAAAAATCCTTGCCACTCATGACAACAGGAAACACTATTCTCCTATTAATGTTCAACCTGATGTTTAAAAAACAAAACAAAACAAATCTCATCTTAATACCAAAGATACAGATTGGTTTTGGTGACACGTCGTATCCCCTGTGTTAGCGGCAATAGTAAACAAAGTGATTATAATTAGCATAAGGCGAGGCAATAGGCTCAAGTTTATCTTCAGAAATGAATTTCCTTCAGATCCCAGGAAGTTTGGGGGTAAGAGAGAAACAGAATGAAAGTTGGGGAGGGAGAGAGAAAGTGTCTTCTCTCAAGCCATAAATCATAGAAATTGAATTAGATCATCTCAAATTGAGGGACAAAAAGCCAGTTATAGATCCATTTCACGACACTGGCTGACATGGATTCCATTTGTGACTCACTGAGTAGCATTAGTTATTCTGAGTGCTCCTGTGACAACGCAAGCACTTAACATGAAGACAGGTAACGTTACAGGAGGGAGAAGGAGAGAGCGAAATCCGACTGTTTGCTAGAAAGCAAACTCTGAGCATCAAGCATGTGCATTTCTGAAGCCTACTCTCAGAGTCTCTGTTAAATTCTGCTGTTTGCATCACTCAAAATTTGTAAGATCCTATTCTCTCTCCAGATGCAGTCAACACAATCAAGTCATTTTTCTCTCAGCCTTAGGGCAAGAGAACAACACTAAAAGACTAACTATATGATAACTGGATAGTAAGGGATCCAGCTAGGGTGATAGAGGAGACTTGGATGAAGAGTTTATTTGTGGGAGTGGGTAGGGTTCAAAGAAACCAACAAGGATGGTGAAGCACCCTGGGGCTAGTGACAGCAGAGCTGTCACCAGCCCTAGGTGAGAGGGTGACAATAGGGGAGCGGAACTTGCCAGAGAGGAGCTGGGACCTGAGAGCCTCGGCCTCTGGGAGAGGGTTGCATCCTCTAGAAAAGCAAGCTGGGAGAACAGATACACCAACCGTTGGCTTCTCCAACCTTCTGATCATCTGTCTGAGTCCAGCCAGAAGCCAGGAAACCAGGGTCTGCCCAGTGCAGTCCACACAGGACACAGAGCAGGTGGAGGAGTGTGGGGAGCAGATCTGGGGCAGCAAACAGATCATATCCAGTGCGGTATCCAACTATCCTAAGCTGAAGTTGATGTCTTTAATAAACAGGTGGGAAGTTAGAGTTTTAAGAAAAAAAAATTAGTTCCCCTCAATTTATTCCTTGTGGGAAGCACTTCATGTATTATTGATAACAACTGCCATATGTCGGGCACTGTACCAGATGCCTTACTCTTAGTTACTTTTTGTTATTTAATCCTCATAATAATTCTGTGTGGTAGATAAAATTAACTTTGTTTTGTAAATGAAGAACTTGAGGCTTAGAGGGGCCAAGCACCTGGCTTCACGTTATACGGGGAGGAAGCACAGGAATGGAGGTAAGACCGAGACTCTCTAATGTCACAGCCCACATGCTCTCCTGTCTCACTTCCCTGTAACAAAGACACTGCCATTGTTCTCAGCACTTAAGAAGCTGTCCTCTGCGTTGCTTTCAGGGTGCTTTTGGGAGCCTTACCCCCTCCCCCAAATCAGTCGCATTACTTTAGAGTGGCACGTTTTTAACAACAAAGGATGGTGATGATTCATCCTCACCATGGTCACCAGATGTAAGGCCAGATGACGCTGGACTATTTCTAAAAGGCAAATTAGATTCACCCTCAAAGGACTGAAGATATTAAAAATAAGCTTTGAACAATAACTCCAAGAGAGAAGCCTCCAAAACAACATCTGTACTGCTGGACATCTCGATTCAGAAAGTGGGGCTTTTCAAACCAACAGCGGTTTTCCCACCGAATAACCCCAGGCCTCCAAAGAGGCCCACCGCTTGGCCATAGAAGCAGAAGAATTGAAAACAATGAAAATGTCCAAAAACAGGGCAACCAGTAAATAAACATGTTTGTGTACTACCTGCCTGTACCCCACCCTTACCCTACAGCAGATGGAAACCAGCCTTGGGGCAGGAACTGGCTGCCCTGCCCAACTGCTCTATCCAGCTCTGTGTACCCAGCCTGGCACAGGATAGACCCTCAGTGAGTATCTGATGAATGAATGAATGAATGAATGAATGAATGAATGAATGAATGGAATTCCTCTTCCTTCCTAAAGTATAACCTTTGTGTAAATATCCCTACCCTTTGGTGTCATTCTACCTGAAGAACTGACAATGATGAACACAAAGTGTTTTGTTCCCTCACACATGAGGCCAGCAAACCACCTACAGAGTTATCTATGGATAAGTAGGAAAATAAATAACCCCCTACTCCTCTCATCCTCTACACCACACCACACCCCACACACACACACCCCCGTTAGCTTCCCCCTCTCCCTCAAGTCAAGTGTCAAAACAATCACCAGCTCCGCTTGGCAGACACCAAGCCTTCTTTCCTTGCAAGGCCATCCAAAACATAATGAGTTTTATTATTACAGCCCCTCTATGGCCATGCAATTGGCTAATACTAAAAGTGCTAAGAGAGATGGCGTTTTGCTGGTTCACATCTAAAATTTAGACAGTCAACCATGAATGCCTCAGGCTGATGACACGCTGGGAGAAGCAATGATAATACGTCTGGCCAGATTTCCCTGCCAACTGGAAGGCCCAGGTTGGGGAGCAGATGTGCCATGGAGGTGATGCATTTGGTTTTCAGTGGGGAGGGCCTGTGGGTCTCATCTGTCTTCCGCACCCCTACTGGCCAGCTCAGAGCTCAGCACTAACGCCAGCTGCTTAAGGACCTGCTCCGATGTGTATCCTACAGCCACGGGAAAGAAGCGTGCCCTAAGGAGGAGACAGCCCCGCAGAGTTCTGTGACCTAGTGGCTCTGTCACACTTTGCTCACAGCCTCCCCTTTTTAATGTGGAATCAACCCTTCCTTTGCCCACAACATTCTTTTAGGCGACTGCAGCGTTCCCCTGTTATGCAAAGCAAATCCAGCTCCTGCAAAGGGCATCAGCCTGCAGATCGCAGGTCGGCTGGAGGCCACAGATGACCAACTGCAGAATCAATAGGCCTCTGTCGCTGCCACATGAGGGAGACCCCAAGCTTATCAGCAGCATCATGATAAGTACCTATTTGCCTGACATCTCCTCGATCAATAACTTTGTTATTGTTTGCATTATCTGACTATAAGTTTTGTCAATATATCCAGCTAATGGGTAACATGAGCCGATACTGCATTTCAATTTTTTTTAAGGTTAACTCTCTCAGTGCCAGGGAGGAGTCATTCAGGCAACCTCGCCAGCTTGACTTCTGCCTTTGCTGAATTGGGGGTTTCATAGAACCCCTCCAAGATACGGGCTATCTTGAGACTGGGAAATTAATGTTGCCCAGGTCTAAACCAAATTGAATAAACCCTGCCTCCCTTTGCTATAATTTTTTTAGGTTTTTGCAAGGATAGGGCAGATGTGTGTGTGTATGTGTATGTGTGTTTGTGTGTGTGTGTGTGTTCCCTTTACTTAATGCACTGGAGGGAAGAAAATAAACTTGCTAGTGGATGGATCAAGATAGGGAATGCAAATGGTAGCTGGGTGGAAAATGTGGGTGGGTCTAAAGAGGTTTTGAACCCCTCTAGATCACTAGCCTAATATTTCTATGGTAACACCACAATAAAAACACACATTCTTGAATTGTGTCACAAGTCAGCTCCGTGCGCCATATCAGAAGGGCTCTGACCATTGTCGAGAGACTTACCAGCAAACAGCCAGGCCGTGGCGATGGCTCCAGCTGCCTCTCACCCTTCTGGGGACTGCATGGAGCTCTTATATGAGATCAGGCCCAAAAGGTTATGGCTAATAATAAAAAAAAGAAATAAAACTTGTAGTAACAACAGAGTGCAATATACAGAATGCTTTGATTTTCTTGCCAATTAAAAGTATTTACTGGTTTCTCCAGTCCAGATTGAGTAGCAGCCCCAAGTACAAAGGGAATAAATAAATTATTCACCAAAGTAAGCCTGGAATCATCGCCTGCTTCATAATTCTGCCTTTTGGTGCTTTTTTTTAAAAACTGGTTTTAATAGATTATTCAAATATAACTGCATTGATAGTGGGGTATAAACATACAGATCGCAGGAAGGTTTCCTTTTTAATAAATTAACTTTAAAAGTGTGCTACAGGGTTTTCACACTGCACACTGCTTCTTAGTGTATGAACTCATGGAACCCCAAAGCCAGCCTTCGAGCATGTCCAGTCTGGCCCCCCGATTTCTGAGCTGAGGCCCAGAGAGGTGACAGCTCAAGTCCCACATCTCGTCATCCCAGCACTGCATCTTAACTGCTGCCTCAGCCCCCTGCTCTGTGGGCCTTCGCCACACCCTTCCATTTGCCTGTTCTTGTCTCTCCGCTTCTACTCATCCATTCATCTGTTTCTTTGCTGTTCATTAGAGAGGCCATGGAGACGGCAGGACCTCTGTCGTAAACATAGGCCCTCTTCGTAATTTGTGAGGCAGAGGAAAACTGAAAAAGAGGGGTGAAGGGTAAGAAAGTTTGAGAGAGGAAGGGATAAGATAAAAAAGGGGGAGGACTCAGACACAGGAGATGGGCATAAATGCCTCCCCCAAAGCTCTCCTTCCCTCCTCCCCTGACTATTAACCTCCAGTCCTAACAAGAATTGATTCAGCTAACAAATACATCCAAAGGAGCTAACGGGGTTGATGTGGATGTATCATGGGAAATAATGAGTCATGGAAAATTATGAATGAAAAACAAGTGTAATCAATAGATGACTACGGATGTGAGGGGGTTGGTAATAATTCCAAGGCACTGAATCCTTTGTGTCACATCATGACTCGCCGGTGTGGCTTGGGACATGCTAACCCCAAATATGGCACCTTGATACACCGAAAATTAAGCTGAAGGAGTCTCTCTGACCTTCCCCCTCTTTCCTGACGCAGGTCATGGGAACATCCTATCTCCCGAGATGGAAGAAACACTGAGAAGAATCTGGACCAACAGGCCTGCTAAGTGTCCCCCGGTTTACTACCGTTAGCTCAGGCCTCTCCGTCCTGTCATTTTCCCGCGACTCTCCACTCTTCATCACACCTGGCACAAACACACTCAGGTGTAACCATTTCTTCGGGTCTTCATTTCCTTATAAAGGCTCCCACGTCACCTAAAACATATTAAATAAATGTGTGTGCTTTTCTTCTGTTAATCTTTCCTTATCAGTTTAATTTTCATACCCAGCCAGAGACCCTGCCAGGGTCCAGGAAAACTTGTCCCTTCCCTCCATTCATCCCCAGAACCTCTGAGCTCTAGACTGGGCCCTACCACTATGCCCAGGGCTCCAGCCCCCTTCGCTGACTGGCTTGACGGAATTAAAGTAAGTTCTTTGGCCTTCTTGTCTTCTGGCTAAACCCAATGCTGTGCTTTCACGTTTACGTCTTGGTCTTTTTCTTTCAGCCATATGATCCTACCTTTAAGTTTGGGGAGGTGTGGAGAGAGAAGGCTGTTGAGAGATGTTGCATGAACGGTGATCATCTAAGCCTTGGAGAGGTCAGTGAGAGAGGAGGGACCGCCTGGGTTGCAGGGGCCTTCCTGTGTGTGGCATGCTGGGCTGGTGACATACCTGGTACCCCAACCTTACTAATGCCTGTTCACTTTCTCTTCTAGATACACGTGCTTCCTTTGTTGCATACTCCAAGGTCTAGGATCCCAAATTCTAGCCAGGTTTCCCCATTCATGAACTGGTGGGTTTATTTAATGATTTCCCCTTCTAAACATAGAGTCCCAATTTAGGTTCGACGTCAGCTTCCCAAGTCCCTGCTGGCAAACAATAGGATTCTGTAGAAATAAGTTCTTTTAAGAAAGTCTATCCTTTGCATTGTAATCTGAAACACAGCAATTCAGCCTCTCGGGCCATCTTCATGTGTGTGTTCCTTGCACACAAATGAAGCTGGAAGGTCAGGGCCCTTGCCTATCTCTCTACATCCGATTTCTCACTTGCTAGGCTGGAAGAGAAGCGCCTGGTTCTGGTTTATTTGCATTAGTCCTACTAATGTGCTTCCAAATTCTCTAGCTGCCACGTTACTTGAACCGGGTCAAGTCTGGGAGGGAGAGGCTTGCTTTTCCTTCCTGTAACTCGGGCCTGATTTAATTAAGCGTCTCCTCCAGCCCCAATTTATAGTCTGAAAAGTGTTCTCGCAGCAGCCCTTCGATGTGCTATGTTTTTCAATGAGCCGAAATGCAGTAAGTTAAATGGAAACACCATTCTGAGCGTCTGCTGCCACCCTGAGAGCAACTGCAACCAGCACACCCGTCTCTGAATGAGCAGCTGCGCAGGGTCAGATGAGTGAGTGGGGGTTTCCTTTGGTGACTCGGCCCAGGGCTGGAAGCCCCATGAGCGGCCCGGGCTTCTGGGGGAACTTTCTCCCTCGCCTCCTGCTTTCAGGAAATAGCCTTTGAAATCTTCTCCCATATATCACAAATTCTCTTTCTCTCCAAGACAAACACTTACATTAAGAAAAGGAAAGTGGGGAAATGAGAAAGGATGTGACAGCCTAACTGCCCTACGTCTGTCCCTCGGGACTCTGTTCTGCCATCAGGCCCCAGATGTCCTCCCCAGCCTGACAATCCTGACCCCCCAACCTGCAACCTAGGAATGAATGGAACCAAATTTCCCATAGGAAATGCCCTTTCCGAGTCTCTCAAAGGCTTCAACCTCAAAATGAAAACTGACAAAAGGAACAAATTAGGTTAAACTGCAGTGCTAAGGACTCTGGGTCGTTCAGATGAAAGAATCTGCAGTTGTTAGGACTGAGCAAATCACCTGCTGCAACCTGGGGGGAAATGCAGAATTGTCCTTCCTTTAAGCTCTTCTTGCTGGTGGTGGTGCAGTTTTCATCATCATCTGAAGGTAATGACTAGGCAGTGGGAGACGGAAGGACTCGCGGAGGGACACGGCCCCCAGTGCCCACAGAAGCCAGGCAATTTACATTCGTGAGTGAAAATGGATCAGTGAGAAATACGATGGCATGGCTCCAGATTTTTAAATGGTATTACCTTCAGCCCTGCTGGTGTGGCTCGGTGGTTGAGCATTGACCCATGAACCAAGAGATCACTGGTTCGATCCCCAGTCAGGGCACATGCCCTGGTTGTGGGCTCGATTCCCAGCCAGGGGCATGCAGGAGGCAGCTGATCAATGATGTTTCTCTCTCATGGATGTTTCTATCTCTCTATCCCTCTCCCTTACTCTCTCTCTAAAATCAATAAAAACATAAATGTCATTACCTTCAGTTCATCAATCGAGAAAAGGGAGTCTCTAAGTGGCAGGACCAACACCTGGCCACAGCTAAGGCCATGTTTCATCCACTGCACTAAACTGCCCAAGAGTTTTATAGATCAAGAAACCTCTTTCAACTCTCTGGAGTTAACTAATGTGACCAAAAACAGAGCAGGGTGATTTTAAAAAAAAATAAATCATCAAACTACAGAAACTGAGAGTAGAATGTGAAGGAGACACTATGGGGAAAAAAAGAGAAAGAAAGAAATATATATATATTTTTAAAAGACATGCGACATTGTTAGGTGATAATAGCCTCACCCTAATGGCTGCCTAAACCAACAGGTAAAGCTGTCTTATTGAAAAAAATGCAAATTTTCAAGCATAAACAATGCTACTTCTATTATTATTGCTTCTGTTTGAATCCAAATGGTGGAAGAACCTCACGATAGTATCTGAGGTTCAACTGTAGTCACCATTCTGTGATTTATGTAGACAATGCTGCCCTCCCATGGCCAACTTCTTAATAACATAATTCTGTATTTAAAATTAGAATTTTTTATGTTCCTTTTTCTCCCAAAGTACTTTGAAGATTTTTGCATCCATTCAGCATCACATATGTGCATATAGTATATTATATGCATAGCATAAAACCCTCTCAAATTTTTATATCTAACCTGGGATGGGGCTTGTACCATTTTTACATGTGTTTTATAGGGCACTGGGGGACATAAATGGAAAATAAATTATGGTGCTTCTGGGCTCCTGAACTTTCAGAATTCACTTCCTTGAGGAAGAAATGTTTTCTCATGACAGGAAACTTAGAAGAGCTCTGGAACAGAGAATGTTTGAGTGTCTCCAATCTGAACACTATTTGACAGAAATGACTATTCCCTTCCATTCTGAAGAAAATTTATTATAGTTGAAGAAAACAACAGATCAGTTCAAAAATATATTTTTAAGTAAAAACAACTGTTCATTATTGTGAATAGAAAATCACCTCTGGCTCCTGCAAGGACACCTCATCTATAATTAGAGAAACTGCAGACCAAGACGATGGTCAGATAAGAGTTACCATACCAAGGTCAGATGCTGTGAGATTTTCTTAACCTGAGTGACAGTTCTCAGAACCACTAACTGGATGCCCGCGGCCACCCGGCCTATTCCAGGAGCCCTTGTCCTATGAGAGGACACACCTACGTGGGAGCTATGATGTGGACAGTGGGTAGACAGCCACCCAAGGAGAGGACATGCCTTTTATGGAAACAAAGTTGGGGAGCATCTTGTGAAGAGGAAGGAATCAGCCACCATCAAGGTTCCTCTAGAGGAATATTTGCAAGTGAAAGGAAAATTTCCACCCACCAGATGAATTGCTATTCTGGGTGGAAGTCTAAATTTGAAAATACTTGAAAGCCAACAATCAAATAAGCCAAGAGTGGACTGAGCCCTGCAATGCACACTTCACTTGCTAATAATTAGTGTGGCCTCCACTGTGCTTTTTTTAAACAAAATGTTTTACATAAAAATCTAACTTTTGGTTTCTCAGTAAAATCAGGACCTGGTACCATTGGACCCAGTTCTTCACAAGAGCTGAGGAGAGTGGCTGCCCCTTTACATGCAGCATGCCCACTGTGGTTTACCACAGTCCCCACCACTCCCTATCACACATCCAGCCCATTTCATTGATTTACAATACTTGTCTGAGCTTTGTAGGCCTTTAAGTTATATACCTTTCTGCTCTAGCTCAGAGAATCATGGTGCAGACTTTAATTCTTTAGCAGTCACAGAACTCAGTAAATTTAAATAGCACTTCAACTTAAAGATGGGGAGGGCAAAGTTTGCAAGCACGAATTCTGATTTATCTCTTTTCATTTTGCTTATACCTTTCCTCTGTTGTTTCCCTTCATCATTAACAACTTTCCATAAGGGTTTTAGGGATTATTTGAGTTAGAGCACCTGAGGTTTTGTTGTTTTTTTAAAACATATCCTTATTGATCTCAGAGAGAGGAAGGGAAAGGGAGAGAGACAGAAACATCAGTAATGAGAGAGTCGTCGTTGATCGGCTGCCTCCTGCACACCCCTGACTGGGGATCGAGCCCACAACCCGGGCATGTGCCCTGACCGGGAATCGAACCTCAATCTCCTGGATCCTAGGTCGACGCTCAACCACTGAGCCACACCCGGCCAGGCAAAGCACCTAAGTTTTGATAAAGTTTTATATATATATATATATTTAAAATAATTAAAAGAGACTAATGGAAAGCACATTGAATTAGGAAGCGGAAAACCTGGAATCTTATCCAAAAGTTTTCCCCTGATAAGCTCCGGGGCATTAAATAATCCACTTAAACCCTCTTTACCTTTTAATACTCCATAAATAAGAGATAATAATACTTGTTCCTCCTACCTCACCATTGTAACAATAACCATAAATCAGAAGACACTTGAGTCTACAGAAGAAATGTGTCCTATAAAGACTAAGATAGCATTACCATGATGTAGCTTAGATTTAAAGTAAATATTAAAGCGTTACTCAAAGTGGACTTTATGAAAAAGAAATCTGTTGCTATATAATCATATCTTTTAAAAATACACATCAAAATGTTAATAGTAGTTATATCTAGATAATGGGATTTTAAATGATCCCCCCTTTGGTTTACACCTATTTTTCCCCCTATCATGAACACGTGTTAGTTGTGTAATAAAAAAATATAACAAAAAATAATTTTAAAGGTAGAGATTGGGAGAAAGAAAAGAAAACTCCTACATTTTCAATGTTAATGCACTTGATAAATGACTGATTTTTACTGCAACCATTTCTAAAATTCCTTCTTATAGTTAGAAACTGAAGATCAGAAAACTCGGGAAGTGCCCTGTAACACGCCGCTAACTAGCAAACAAATGAGTGGCAGTGAAGTTTAACTCGCTGCTTTGTGCCTCCGCTTCGGGTGTCCACCGATCAGGATCAGTTAGGCAGCCTGATCCCAGCGCCGAGGGAGCTGACTCTCTGGGTCCCCTTGTATTACAGACGAGCTGTGTGTAAACTTCTGCGCGTGTTTCCACATCGGCAATTGGGGGTTCTTTTCCTTAACAACCTCTAGTAATTTTGCCCTCTGTAGAGAACTGTCACTATACCCCAGGTTGAAGATCACTGAGATTCTTAACTGAGGGTTTTATCACTCCCCAGGGGACAGCTGGCCGTGTCTGGACACATTTTGGGTCGTCACACTGCAGGAGGATGCTACTGGCATGTGGTGAGTAAGACCAGAGATGCTACTAACTATCCAGTTACACACAGGACAGCCCCCACAACAAAGAATTAGTAGTAATGGGTTGAAAAGTCTTGTTAAATAAAAAATGCTATAAGTTCATACATGGTAAGTATCATAAGGGTCTTTCTGGAATTACAGGGATGAAGGTTAGCAACTTTGTGGCTAATATTCAAAATTGTGGTAAGGGGGCACCATCTAGCAGACTTACATGATCTGATAATTTGGTATTTTAAAAAATACTCACCAGTCCCCTTCTCATTTTAGCCATCGCTTACTATCAAATGAGATTCTTTCTTTTTAAAATCGCATGGATTTGAACTCTGTGGAAAGTGACACCACAAAGAAAAATCCGAGGAAGAGTTGCGAAGAGCTCGGTTTGTCACTGTTGAAACCTTTCTAGCCAGGAAGATGAGAGAAAGAATGAGCTTTTAAAAGCTTTGCTGTAATAAAACAAAACCCACACCCGCAGCATCAGATATGCTGACAAGACACCACTCCCTTCAAATTCAGAATGAAAAGTATTCTCATCAAGAACTGTGGAAGCTGGAGGTTGTACAAATAAAAAAGGGATTTAAAAAAACATTCTGAAAAACAATATTCTTAACAAAGGAAGATCAGCGTTATACAAGAATTTTAAAAACACTCAGGCTGAAGTAGAACAAAAACATGAAGATATATTTAGACACAAATGCTGTAACTGTTTTCCTTTGAAAATCTCCAGAAATTTCTTTAATTAGGAAAATAAATGGATTTTAAATGCATTCTCTGATTTGTTTATTAGTGTGGATTACTGTTCCCTGTTTGTTTGCAAACAGTGTAAGACAGAAGAGGGCTTCATCAGTCAGGGAATTTTTCAGGATAAAAATTAGCAACTTATTATTTTTTAGATACGTTTTCATTAATTTTTTTAGAGAGAGATGAAGGGAAAGGGAGAGAGAGATAAAAACATCAATGAGAGGCCTCAATCGGCTGCCTCCTGCTCGCCCACTCCTGGGGACTGAGCCCGCAACCCGGGCCTGTGCCCTGACCGGGAATCAAACGGGCAACATTTCGGTGCACAAGACAAAGCCAAACCACCTGAGCCACACTGGCTGGGCACAAGTTATTTTTGAGGGGTGAAAATTTTTACTCATTTTTTAAAATCCTATCATTCTGTCTAGAGACAAGTTGTGAAACAAGAACTGGAAAAATGGAGAGCGAGGAGACTCATGGAGACTTTACCTTTATTGTCTTAGAGCTGAATCCTTGATACTCATTATTAATACGTTATGTTCATAACAGTCATTACAATCAAAATTCATTTGCCTAATTATTCCTTTTTTGCCCCATAGGTCGCAGAGCATCCTATTTATAATTCTGGTGCAGGGGGAAATTGAAGATGGGGACGAACACAGAAGAGCCTCATTACTTTGTGGTTAACAAGCGGAGTTAAGCCTCGAACCCCTGACCTCACTCTTTGGATTTGGTGCAACAGAGAGAGGGAGCTTGACATTCAGGAGAGGTCCAGGCAGAATATTGGTCAAGTATGTGCTACTGGCTCTCATGTCACTTTCATACCAGATACCGAGAGAGAAATAGATGTGAGGATTCATGAAAGCCTAATAAAATTCATTTCAAACCGCTGCTGGGTAGGGTCAAGAGAGCTGAGAGTCCAAAACAGAACGTGTATGACAGCTGAAATCAGCATCTCTGCTGGCAGGTCCCATTGCTTCACTTTCACTGGCCCTCAGCTCAAGAGCCTGTCACAATGGTTCACGGCATTCAGCCTTCAGGGCAGCTTCTCCCAGTCTCAGAGGCCCCCAGAGCAGCTCCTCTTGTCCCTTCTGGGCCAAAGATGTGAGAGCAGAGAGAGGCAAAAAATGTGGGGAGGAGGGAAAAGAAGAGGAGGGGGGGAGAGGGAGGGGAAGGGGGAGGGGGAGGGAAAGACCATGGAAGCACTCGTGAAAACATGCATGGGCGAAGAACAAGCCTGTACTCCCAAACTGATCCTATTTTACTTCTAAGTGAACAGCTGGAAATACTATATGATATAGCTAACTTTAATTGAGTATTTACTATGTGCCCAGTTCTTTCTAAACACTTTGCATGTGTAACTATATAACTCAGTCTCCACATCAGCCCTCTGTATTTTGTACCACTGTCACCCCGCTTTACAGGTAGGGAAACTGAGGCACATGCTTCTGGTTAAACAGCTAGTAAATGACAGACCTGGAAGAGAAATTCATATACAGTGGTACCTCGGGTTTCGAATGTGATCCGTTCCAGAAGACTGTTCGAGTTCTGAAACGTTGGAAAACTGAGGGATCAACATCCAACAGTTGGGCCTCAGGATCTTGCCCTCAGCGGAAGCCGTGGGGTATGTTCGACTTCCGAGGCGTGTTCGAAAACCGAAGCATTTCCTTCTGGGTTTAAGACATTCGTAACCCGAAATGTTCGTCCTCAGAGACGTTTGATACCAAGGTTCCACTGTAGTCTGATTTCCAAGCCCATGAATGTTCCTTACTGTCTTATGTAGCCTCTCACCTACCCAATACCTATGCTGCATGGCTATTGCTAAATCCTGTATTTTATAGAGAAACTGAGAAGCAGAAAGGATGTGTGACCATCCAATAAACCATGATGCAATGAGAATCCAAGTGTCTAATACCCTATTGTGGTTTTTTGCACCACTGGTCACATTTAACCAAATAATTTGATGAAAACACCCCTGGAAAAAAGTCCAGTTCAATGGGCACATTAATATCATGAATCAATAGAAAACAAAACATAAATGAAGATAATATATGCTTTATATCAGTCAGATTGTTGTCTAATCATTTTATAGACATGAATGCCTGAAATTGCAACTAAAGCCCCTCAAAGGCATGGGCATATATTTCATTAGAAACTATCCTACTATACTGACATGTATACTAGAATAAATGAAGTGTGCTTAAAAATTACTGGCAACATGAGTCAATCAATCTATCAATCAATCCACTTTGTTAAATGTCTACTATTAAGTGCAGCAGGGGTGAAAGGTCATAAGAAAAAGAGATTGATCCTAACTTCCATTTAATGGCAAACAGAATAACCTAAATACTTTTAAAATCAAGAATAAAAGCATTCTCCCCTTCCTTATCAACAGAACTTGATTCTATTTGGGTTGATAGTGCCCAGTTAGAAACCCTTCCCTCTCCAAAATGTCCTTATGGTTAGAGGTGGCCATGGGAATCAGTGCTGGCTGATTACAAATAGAAACAAAAATCACAGGGTGGAGAGTCCAGGAAACCAACTCCACAGGCCTCTGCCTTTCACCTGCTCACCAATTCCAACCCCGTTTTCTTGCCTGGAGCATAAGCACAATGCCTGGGCCAAGATGACCCGAGAGCAACAGGAAGGAGCCCAGGTCCTCGGTGACCTCCTCAGGCACCAGCTCTGGCTGCCCAGCCCAGACTCCTGTTCACAGGAGGAAAACATCCCCCTCCTTCTCTAAGCCAAAGAGCCAGGTCACTCATCGATGCAGCTGAACAGAACCCTGACTGAGGGCCACTGCTTGCCGGGTCTGACCTTTCTCTCCCCTCCCTGGTTTTGAGAAGCACATGTCTTCTAATTCTGCCTCTGTGGCCACAGGCAGAGATATGAGAAAAGGGGAAACTAAAAATTAAAAGAGATGCAATCAAACATTACTAATTGAACATTATGTAACTTCTATGGGTTTATTATTTTTGGAAATGACTTAGAAGAAAAACAGTTGATATGTCATAACATTCTTTTCCTGCAATGGCCCCCCCATCTGTTTAATTTTACACCCCATTTTGATGAAATCACTGTTCGTGTTATTTTTCTCTCACAGTTTCTTTAATACGAGGCTTTCAAATGATTTCCCGCTGGACTTTTCCAGTCAATTTTAATTATTACTGTTGCTTTCTCCAAAACTGAACTCTACCATGACATTGAGGATCTTTTGGACCATAACGGACATGAAACATTATGTAGTTTATTTTTATAGTTGAAAGCTTTATCACTCCTAAATCACAGTTGTTTCGCTAAAAAGTTTTCATATACCTTCTAAGGAGTTTGTTGAAATGACTGTTTAAAAAGTACTGCTAAAGGAATCAACATGTTCTTTCAGATGTGCAAAGTCTCCTAGGCATCAGTTAGGTAGCTGAGACTCATATCATAGAAGCAAAAATACGTAAATCAAGCTCTATTTTTTTTAAATTGTATGTGGTTTTTAACTTCTCACAAGTTTAAAAAGTTAAAAGGTTAAATAGCCTTTTTTTAAAAAAACTTACAAAGTTGACATGTCAACATATCATCTGCTAAATCTACAGTCACAGTTATTCATATATCTGAAGTAAAAACACCAGCTCACTTTGTTTAATCACTTCATTATTAAGAACAAAAAAATGCTTTGGGATTAGGAGTTATCAGAATCATGGCCTTATTTGCCCAAAACATCAATACCCTTCACCTTTTAGTGTGTGGGCCTAACTTTTAACTTGGTCATGGGGGGAAAAAATGTTCCAAAATAAACTTACTAAATGAAGAACCAAACTCAGAAAAAACTTGCCTGGTATTTATGCAAGTTACATAAACTCAAAAACAACTAGGAGCTGGAGCTCAGGGTTGAGGAATGGCTATGCAGCAAGGGAAATTTATTTTCTAGGACCCTCTCTGGCTTTCAGACGCCTGAATGACATGCATGCCTTAAATACAAATGCAGGTACCAGCCGGTGGCTGCGCAAACCCTCCCCTCCTCTCCACGGTCATTACTTGGTTTCTTCCCGCTGTCCCCTCTCCCCTCCTCCTCTCCAACTACAACCCTCGAAGCTATCGCAGGACTTACCCGCTGGGGGGTGCGAGACCCTCCTGTCACACGCAAGGTCCTTCCTGACCTGGCTCCTGAGTATCTTTTCTAACGTCGAACAAATTGACTGTTGCCAGGAGGAAGGTCCCCAGCTCAGCGTGAGGATCAGCCCAGGGTTAGGCCCTTCCTGAGCATCTAGGGTGTGCATCCTTCCCCTGCACTATTTCTGCATTTAACATCTTCCTCTCCACACAGTGAGCAGCTTGGAGGGCAGAGAACATCTTTCATCTGTACTTTCAGGCCCTGGCAGCCTCGCTTACTGAATGGTTCAATTTAAAAAAAGATGGTGCTTGAAAAATACTCATTGTAGTACAAATAAACGGGAATGAATGGCCCCAGGGCTTCCGCAGTTGCCTCGGCTGGGGCTGTAAGGTACAGTGTGATGGCTGTTGTTAAAATACTGTATTGTGTGTTTGGAAGTTGCTAAGAGAATAAATATCAGAAGTTCTCATCGCAAGAAAAAGATTGTAACCATGTGACGCGATGGACATTAACTGAACTTACTGCGGTAATCATTTTGCAATATATAGACATATGAAATTATTATTTGTACGCCTGAAACTTACACAATGTTATGTTTCAATTATATCTCAATAACACTGGAAAAAACAGAGCTGCTTCCAAAAGAAAAGAAAAAATAAGTGTGAGGAACTAGGTAGGAGCATGGAAAAATGTGTAGTGAGAACAGGGAGATTAAAAGCACATGCCCTGATAATCTACAGCTGAATCAGCATATCAGTGTAATAAAGACCAAAAAGGAATGTCCAGAAATGAAAGCATTTGGGCTGGAATGATGAGCAGTGTCTTTTTTAAAGTATGTTGTTATTATTGTTCTTAAAAACTTGTAATTTAAAATGTACTTTTAATGAATTGGACCTATGTTTCTTTCTTTCCTTTTTAAGACACATTTATTCAGTGTCATGATCAGACTATTACATTTAGCAATCAACAGGAAGGGTGCAAAAAAAAATCTACATGAAAATCTTTTGTTGGAATGCTTTACACTTTCCACAGACCAAAAACTAAAATAACCTGTTACATAATTAGTCACAAATACAGTGCCCATTCACACGAGTATTGTCTAAAACATGTCTTCTTTGTAGCAGCTAGGCCCTGCCGTCACTCTGGCTGAGTTCACAAATCTGTTGTGACCTGCAGCTTCCCTGTCACTTCTCTGGCTCTCCTCCTGCTGAACTTTGTTTCTGGCAGTAATTAAAACGTTCTGCCACTGCCATAGCTACTGCTGCTGCTGGAACCGCCAGAGCCACCTTGGTTTTGTGGTTTGCCAAAGTATTGGCCTCCACCACCATAGGGGCCAGAGCTTCTGCCTCCAAAGTTTCCTCCTTTCATGGGTCCAAAATTTGAAGACTGAGTGTTGTAATTGCCAAAATCATTGCAGCTTCCTCCATCTTGAAAATTGCTTCCATCATTATCAAATCCATTATAGCCATTCCCATTGCCACCATATCCACCGCCACCACAACTGCCACCAAAGCCACCTCGACCACTGAAGTCCCCGCCATGGCCAAAGTTGTCATTCCCACCAAAACCACCTCCACTATCACCTCCAAAATTTTCCAGCACCACTTTGACCTCTTTGGCCCGACGAAACTCTAGCCATCTCTTGCTTAGATAGGCCTTTCCTTACCTCGCAGTTGTGGCCATTCATAGTATGGTACTTCTGAATGAAAATTGTCTACAGAGTCATGGTCATGAAAGGTTACAAAAGCAAAGCCTCTCTTTTTTGCCACTGCCTCGGTCAGTCACGATTTCAATCACTTCATTTTCCCATAGTTCAAAATAACCTCCTAGGTGATGTTCTTCAGTGTCTTCTTCAATACCACTGACAAAAACCTTTTTCACAGCTCAGTGGGCACCAGGTCTTCGAGAAGCTTCTCAAGACGGCCTCTCTGATGCCCCAGCTCTTCCACTCGCCTCCTGGGGCCCTGCATTCACAGCTGCATCCAGCTCCTCCCCGGGGACATTGTGACAAGCCCAAGCCTCTGAGCACTTGGTGTTTGGATCTCTATCGCCACACTCTTCAAGCCTCCCCATTACCCAGCCTGGCTCCTCAGACTCACCCGTGTTCCAAAGCTCCAACCTTCAGTAAAGAGCTTCTGCAGCTGTCTGGGCTCCTTGGGAGACTGACTTAGACATGAGACTGTGGTGGCGCTTCCACGATGCTTACTCGGCGGCCTCCACCAGCAGAAGAGCCCTGTATTTCAATGAACATCAGGACCAGCGCTTACTGGAGACTCAGAGAATTCTTAAAATTCTTAACTTTCCTCTTACCTTTTATTTTTAGTAGCTGCTCTGCCACACCCTCCCCCCCCCCCCCAAATCCCAAAGCTGAGTGCTCACGTCAGGCACTGAGAAGAGTGGAAAAGGGGAAGAAAGAGAATCAACTCTTGTTTGGTTTAGTAGGAAAACTGGGAGGTTGGGGGGCAGCAGAGGAGGGGGGGCAGGGGAGAGGAGGGACAGGTATCTCTCAACCTCCGTTTCTCCATCAGGGACAACGTTGCCTCCGTCTTGTATAAAATGCTAGATAAACACATCTTCAAATCCTCCCTTCCAGCCAAACGGGGACCTCTACACCCTGCCTGTAAGGGGATTCTGGAGTCACTGATGGCTGCGTGCCTACTGCGTGGCAGGCCCAGCAGGCCCGTGGGACTGTGGCCTTTCTCTACAGTGAAAGAGGAGAGAGGAACTTAGGTCAAACACAACCAGGGCCCTAGACAGTTTTTCTCAGTGGTTAGAGCATCAGCCCAAGAACTGAAGGGTCCCAGGTTCATTTCCGGCCAAGGGCAGATACCTCTGTTGCAGACTTGGGCCCTGGGCCCTGGGCCCTGTCCAGGCGCACGTGGGAGGCAACCAATCATTGTGTCTCTCTCACATCATGTTTCTCTCCCCCCCCACCCCCGTCTCCCTTCCTTCCTCCCTCCAGCTCTTCCTGAAAAGCAATGGAAAAAAATATCTTTGGGTTAGGATTAAAAACCAAACACAAAAAACACAACCAGGGAGGCAGAAAATGGAGAAGTAAAAGAGTTCTCAGCAAAGATCAGTAAGGGATGACTCTAAAGCTGGCCAAAAATCAAGAGTGGTTCCAATTCAGAGATTTGGGCTGGCAGGCTCGCCCTCCACCCCACATCTCCTGGCCCCAAATTCCCAGACCATCCACCCACAGAAACACATGTCCCAGGCTGTCCTGACAGACTGGGATCCTATCCCCGCCAACGTTGACTGACTCAGAAATGTGAGTCCCGATCCCAAAACCTGGCTGGAAAGGGAGGTCAGAGAGGGCCAGGGCAAGGCTGCCAAGGAGAGGATCTGTTCCTGGCTCTCTAAGTCAGAACAAACTTTCCATGGGTCAAATTTTTCAACCCTGCTGATCTCTTTCCATTGGTCAGGCAGGGGGTGAAGTTAATGGGTTTCTGTGAGCTGAGCAGACAAGCCTAGCCTAGGCCTTTAAGCAATGTGCTTCAACGTCTCATTCAGAAAATCCATACTAAGTGCCAAAGAATCAATTACAAACAAGTATTTGGAACCCAGCTGCTCCTAACTGGACCTTGTGTGTACAGTCAGTGTGCCTGAAGGAGCTGGGAGTCATTGCCCACAGGCTTTTTATTTTTAAATATGTCTTTATTGATTTCAGAGAGAGGAAGCGAGGGGGAGGGGGAGAGAGGGAAAAACATCAATGATGAGAGAGGGTCATTGATCAGCTGCTTCCTGCACACCCCCGACTGGGGATCGAGCCCACAACCTGGGCATGTTCCCTGACTGAGAAATGAACCGAGATCTCCTGGATCCTAGACAGATGCTCAACCACTGAGCCATGTCAGCCAGGCTGCCCACAGGCTTTTTGCAGTTTTAATTTTTATATGGCCTTGTTTTCTTGCATATCCTATTTCTCAGATAAATACGTACTTAAACAGAACTTAACTAGGTTTTTAAATTCAGATTATAAACATAGATAGATAAAACATTACAGATATAGTTAAAGCCCCCCAAAATGCCTCTGCAACTTCATTACCTGTCCTCATTCTTCAGGGGTGACCACTGTCCTAAATTTGGCGTTTCTCATCCCAGGCATGACTGTATATATTTTCAAACTATATGTGCGCCCATCAGCAACATAGACTTTCGTTTGGCACATTTTCAAACTTTACATAAATGCTACACTGGGCTTCCACCCCTTTTACTCCATTTTTGCTCAACACTGTTTTTGAGATTTACTCCTATTAACATGGCACTAGCGAATTCTTACTATGCATTCTACTACTGTTCCTATTCACTGTAATACTTCATCGTAGCACTCTATTATATAAGCTATCATAACTTGTTCCCTAATTCTCCTGAGGTTCGGAATAGCTCATGGTAGAGTGTGAGCATTTTTAACTTGAAAGAGAACTCGGGTTGCATCTAACAAAGCGGTTGAACCAATTTATTACGCTCCTGCTGCAGAGGTCGGGAGCTCCCGCTGTCGCATCCTCAGAAACACTTGATATTGTCAGACTACATTTTGCTCATGTGATGGAGGTGAAATGCAGTCTCATTTGGGGCATGACCATTATTCACAGATTGAAAAAGCTTTGTTTGTTTGTTGCTGTTTTCTCAAAATGATCTTACAGGTTGGTGGTTCTCAAAGTGTAGTCTGAGGACCCCCGAAGGATCCCTGAGACTCCTTCAGGCGGTCACTGAGGTCTCAACTATTTCACCATAGCACCCAGACATTATTTGCCTGTTTAACTCTGATTTTCTCGTCACACATGTACAGTCCCATTTTTCAGCGGCTACCCAGCCTGATGCTGCGACAGACTGTATGGCCACCCAGCTGTCTTCAATTAAGCAGACATTAAGGAGATCTACAGTAAACATAAACCAATGCCACTCTTCCAAATACTTTAGGGGGGGAAATGATGATTTCTCACTTTATGGTGCAACCACTTCCTTAGACATGGCCAAACTCCTCTTCAAAGTTGAAGATGTCCATACACTATCTATCACCCTGCTAGTCCATCCTCAGGAGAATGAAGAGATAAATTATGATAGGTTCATACAATAGAATTCTACAACTAGAAAATGTGTCAACATATAATGGGTTTATACTGTTCCGCTATGAATTGACAAATATTTCTAAATATTTATTTTATTTTATAATGTGGTATCACTAGAGAAACATACCAATGAAAGTTCTTTGGGGTACTCAATAATATTTAAGAGTGTAAAGGAGCCCTCCTGACACCAAAAATGTGAGAGTCGGTGGTATGGGGCGTACCCTTTTGCGGTCACTTCTCACTTAAATGAATGACAGCTGACTCTGAGGGGTGCTTCCTGCCATGAGCCACTATGCTCAGTGCCTGAGACTGATTTTTCCTTTGACCCTCATGATACTCCTATAAAGCAGATGCTGTGATTGGCCTCACCCCAGGGAGAGTGAGCTGAAGCTGGGAACAGTAGGGGAGGGAGCCTGAGGTCAGGCACTGGGATTGAAGTCTGTTCTTGCTGCCTCCAGAGCTCCCCCTTCCCTTCAACGTCCCGGCCACTGTCCTCCCTCTTTGCCTCCTCCAGATTTCTTCTCTTAGTCATTCTCTGAGTCAGCCACCCTGAAACATCTGTTCATCTTTGAATCCCCCTCTCCATGATCTGAACTCTCTTCCCAAGGCTGCAGACCAGTGAAGGTCTCAGGTTGGCTTCCTGGCTCTGGGCTGCGGTGAATGTGGCCAGGCTCAGGGATTCCAGGCAGCAAAGCTAGAAGCCGATGAGGATGCGCCAGACAGAGGCTGGGAAACTGACCCTCCAAGGGCAGCCTAAGAGTAAGAATACTTGCTGGACAGGTTCTAGAAGGAAAGACTGCCAAGGCCTAGGAATGGGTTTCTTTACCTCAGGCCTAGAGGTGGGGAGGAAGTGTTAAAACAGACATCTGCCTATTAATCATATCCATCTCTTAATCTCTATTCTACTCACTGACTTTCTTCATTCAACAAATACAGTGGTTTAATAAGTGGGTTGTGACAGTGTAATAATAATAACAGCTAACATTTACTGGTGTGAAAGGACTCAGGTGCCCAGAAATGGGGCTGGAGAGGGGCCAGGAAGGACCTCGTAACCTGAGTTTGGACTTTACACAGAAGGTTTAATCAAGGGACTGACATGCTCCAGCTAGTTCTTTACCAAGATCCTCTGGCTATAGGGTGGCAAATGGATTGCAGGGGGGCCAGGTAGGAGGCAGAAATAATGGGGCCTGGAATTAGCATAGGACGAGAAGGGATGGATAAAATCAGTGATGAGAAGGCGAAGATTAAAACGGCTCCTGGTATGCCTAGAATTATTGCCATAGCCCCCTAATAGGTTTCTTATCACCAGGCCTTTTTTCCTTCCAATCACCCCTGAGCATCACCCCCAGACTAGCCTTCCTTAAATACGCTCATCATGTTGAGGGGTACCAGACAGGTGGCCGATTAAGTATATTGGCTCTAGAGCTGAATAGCCTGGGTTCAAATCCTCTCAGAACTTTTCTGTGCCCAGTTTCTTTATCTAAAAAGTGAGATGCTAAAAATAGTTACAGGGTTGCTGTGAGCCAAGGCATGTAAGATCATTCATATTGGTACTTGCATATGGTAATCCTTCAACAAAAAATTACTATTATGCCATTCCTCCACTCAGAAACCTTCAACAGAAATCTTTCTATTTCCATTTACTAGAATTCCAAGCCTGTCTCTCCAGATCCTTCATAATCCAGCCCTACCACACCCCTCAGCCTCATTTCATTCTATTCCTCCACATATGTCCTATAAATACACAAGATACAGCACCTCTGTGCCTTGGTCATGCTGTTTGCCTCATTTCAAATTCCTTTCTTTTCCCCATCTATCTTCCCCAATCCTTCTGTCCCTTAAATGCCCATCACTACTTCTAGAAAAATGACTCCAAATGCAGTGACTGGTGACCATACCCTGTATAACCATTCTCCCCTAAGCAGGACATCATGTCATTCCTACCAGGAGGTTATCATTCCAAATAACTCACAGAGCCACTCATGCTCGTCCCTGTCACTGCTATCTAAATGCTAAGCACTCACTAAGAAGGCCTAGAGCATAAACTTGTCTTTTCCATGCTTCATGGAGCACTGTGGATGTCCCAGAAGCCCATAAATAAAAAATAACTTTGGTACGAGTTAAGTTCTCATCAGGACTATCAGCTATGAAATATTTAAAGGCTCTCCTGGGTTATTAAACCAAACCAATGTTGTGTGTTAAAAAGAGATAGGACCAAAAATATATGAGCCAGTTGACCAAACTATATTTCAGGGAAAGCAAATTCTTACCCTAGGCAGGGCTTCACAAAGCACATGTGTCCTTCGGTGCTTCGTTGTTTATACGTGTGTCCTTTGTTTATACAGCTTTCTTTAAAATAATGAGCACTTGGACTACTCAAAATTCTCTTCCATGTTCAAACATATAGTGTAATGATAAAACCCAAGTTTGCCTACAATGAGGCTTTCCACACTTATAACTTACTAGAAAGTCCCCTTGATTGGGAAAATGTGTTCTAGAATCTGAAATTCAGAAACCAAAAGAGTTTCTTTTTTTAATAAAAACTGGTAGCTTTGCATTTTACTTTTATTTTTTTAATCCTAACCTGAGAATATTTTTTCCATTGCTTTTCAGAGAGAGTAGAAGGGAGAGAGACAGAGAGAGAGAAACATCGATGTGAGAGAGACACATCGATTGGTTGCCTCCCGCACACACCCTGACTGGGGCCCATCAGCAGCTCACAAACTATAGAAATCCAGCTTTTGGAGGCTGGGAAGGAGGTGGAAGGATGAGGGAACCCAGAATACTAGATACATACTTCCCCTACTCCACCATAGTGGTCCAGTCTATATGGTTTCATTTCTGACTCAGTTTCCCAGATTATTAACTTCCTAATATTTTCTCCCTGAGAATATTTCTTCTGAAACAGAAATACTTCCCTGAATTCTAGCATGCTTAGATGAGCCCGTCATCAGTGCCTTTCCCCAAGAACTGGCTCTTATTTCCTGAGCCCATAGCTGCTGGCTAATGTCCAGTTTTGAATGGACCTATCATCCAAAATTGCCTGGTCATTAGGAGTCACCTTGGGTGCTTGCCAAATTCCAGATTCTTAGGCCCTGACCCCAGCCTATTTGAGTCAGAAGCTCTGGAAGAAGGGAGGCTTTCCAGATGAGGAAACTGAGGTTCAGAGAGAAAAAACTACAGGCTTAAATCCACAAAGGTGAGTGTGAGTCAGATCTATTCAATCCCTCCTTCTTTTATGTTATAATTAGACAAAAGAGAGGGTATGGGGCCACATTTGCTTCAGTCCCACCTTCTATCATCAATCACAGCCTCCTATTCTATTTCTCAGTTTCTTCAAGAACATAATCCTGGGTCACAAACTCAAATACCCATATGTGGCAGTGCATATGTGGCCTCCGTGGAAGGCAGGGACTCTGGGAAGCTAAGGAGTCCTTCCCTGTCCAATCTTCTCAGCAACTGCTTCTACTCAGCTCCCATAGCTCTTTCCCAGTGAGAATGTGGGCCCAGCTTCACTGAAATATCTAGATTTCCAGGTGACATCTCAAAATGTCAGTCCCGTGACACATCATGCTATGCAACACTGCCTCTTAGAGACTCGAGAGAGAAAATCTGTGGCTGGCCTTGCAGAAGCAAGTCGCTATGATGTGAACTGCCTACGGAGAGGGCCATGTGGCAGGAAATGGCACATGGCCTCCCGGGCTGAGGGCTTCGGTCCTATAACCCCAAGGAACTGAATCCTGCCAACTGCCATGTGAGCTTGGAAGGAAATCCCAAGTTCCAAAACGGAATGCAGCCCAGCAGCATTTCGATGGCAGCTGTCTGAGACCTTGAGCAGAGGACACAGCTAAGCCATGCCCAGACTCCTGAACTACAGAAACTGTGAGATCATAAATGTGCGTTTTAAGTTACTAAGGTTGGGGCAATTGCTTATACGGCAACAGAATACCAATATACCCTCCTAGGCCTGCAATTCTCAGATAGTGCTTCAAACCCCAGAGGTTCTCTCTCTCTATCTGCCACCAGCATTTCCATCCCTAACTGCCCTGGCCTCAGCTGGCTGTCAAGAGAGAAATTAATTTGACAAACTGATTTACTATTTATGATTTCCCTACCCCTACTAGGGAGACTTTGCATTTTGTAATAGAGGGCTTGGAGAGGTATGGGCTAAATCAAATGCACAATTCAAAATGATGGAATTTCAGAAAATAATGCAGAAAAGTAGAAGTAATTTGGTGCCTGGAGATTGTCCCAGTGGGCCTCAAGTTATACCTTGGGTCCTGACCTAGGAATAAGTTCAGCCTATCAAAACATTCTAAACAGTGTGACCGGGAACCAGGAACTGCATTGCCACTTATTAAAAGATTTACTGGGGCCCAGTTGGTGTTGCTTAGTGGTTGAGCATAGACCCAGGAACCAAGAGGTCTCGGTTCAATTCCCTGTCAGGGCACATGCCCGGGTTGAGGGCTCGATTCCCAGTAGGGACATGCAGGAGGCAGTTGATTGATGGTGTTTCTTTCTCATCGATGCTTATGTTTTCTTCTCTGAAAAACAGGAACAAGACCTCCCCTACCTGCCTCAAAAAATTGTTTTGAGCCTTGACCAGTGTGGCTGGGCGTCATCCCATGCACCAAAATGTTGCTGGTTCTATTCCTGGTCAGAGCACATGCCCAGGTTGCAGGCTTGATCCCCAGCAGGGGGCGTGCAGGAGGCAGCCAATGGATGTTTCTCTCTCCCTTCTTTTCTCTCTAAAAGTCAATTTAAAATCTTAAAAAAAAACAAACACCAAATTGTCTTGAGGACCATGCCAGCCGGTGTATTTGTGTGAAATAACAGAATGTATAATATATTGGTCTCTGCCCCCAGTTACTGGCACAGAGCTCCTGAAACCCTTGCAATCTCCTGGGTGACCGGAGTGTCTTTTGGTCTAATGAGGCAACTTGGAGTGGGCTCCTGGATGGGGGCTGGTCACCAGAGACCAAGCCATGATGAGAAGCTTGGAACTTTCAGCTATATCCCCCATTCTCTTGAGAAGGGAGGACTGGAAATGGAGTTAATAATTGGTCGTGCCTATGTGATGAAGCCTTCATAAAATCCCAGTAGTACAGGGTTGGAGAGCTTCCAGGCTGGTAACATCCATGTGCCAGGAGTGTGAGGCACCCCAGCTCCTAGGCTTGGACCCTCCCAGACCTGGCCCCATGTGTCTCTTCATCCGTATACTTTATCATACCCTTTGATAAAATGGTAAATGTGTTTCCCTGAGTTCTGTGAGCCACTCTAGCAAATTAGTCCACGCCTGAGGAAGGGGTGGTGAGAACCTTCAATTTACAGCCAAGTAGTACAGAAGTTGTGGGGAACTTGGGGACCTACTACTTGTTAAGTGGGTGTAGTCTCATGAGACTGAGCCCTTCACCTGTGGGATCTGACACCATCTTCAGGTAGATAGTGTCAGAATTGAGTTGAATTATAGAACTTTTTCCCTTTGGGGGGAACCCACACACTGGTGACCAGAAGTGTCAGAAGTGTTGTGAATGTGATAGTCTTGTGAGAGTAAAGGAAAGTCATAGGGAGGAAAAGGCAGTTTTTCTACTCAATGTGAAAGCACTCTGTAAGCAAAAAATATACATTTACAAAAATAGACAAGTGATGAAGCAATCACAGATAACTTAAGCCAGAACGATCCCGACGCACACATTCCGACCTGATCCCTGCAGACACGGTACTGACCTTGCCCGTATCTGCTGTCAGGCTTCCCTTTCCTTGTCGCCTCTCAGTGTCAGCCAGAGGCTGCCATTCACTTCTCCCACCCTCCATGCAGCCGCCAGAGGCCAGGGAGGGGCTGAGACAGTGCTGCCCTCACATCCCAGCCTGTGACCAACTGGGAGGAACAGGCCTCCAGGAAGGCGACGCAGATGTATGCGGAGTCCCCCAGCACCAGGCCAAAAACAGCCTCAGCAGACTTCCTAGGCTCTACCCCTAGAGAGACCAAGAGCGCCGAGTCCTCCAAACCCAAGCAGGCAAGCCCCTGCGAGTTCTCGAACATCTCTTGCATACAGCAGGGCTCCGCTGTGTCCAAATCCCTATTTCAAATGGCAGGAGTGAGCAATCACTTTCCTCTGCCGTCTCTATGGCTTAGAGGGAAACCTACATTAGGCAAGAGGTTTTACTGGATTTAAATGGACCAGAGAAAGAGGGGAAAAAGGAGAGGACGACTTACCCTCCTTAGAGTCAAACAAACATAAAAACACTGGAAATAATGGCTTCCCATGTTAGAGCCAGGCGCTGAAGTCAAGGATCACATGACTGATTGGAATTATTAAGTTACAGAATGAAATAATAATAGTAATAGTAAAACAGTCGTAACAATACCAAACATTTACCGAGTTTGTCATGTGCCTGACAGTGTGCTAAGTGTTTCCCATGTATTCTCTCACTCGCTCCTCACAACAACCCTAAAGGAAAGGCACCATCACCGTCCCAATTTAGCAGGTGAAGAAACCAAGGCTTGGTCAAGTTAAGTGACTTATACAAGGTCACGCAACTGGCAAATGATGGAGCTGGCTCTTGAAGCCAGTTGTATCGGCCTCCAAAGCCTGAGTACTTAACCATTAGGCCATCTTGCCCTGTGAAAATGGATATGCACGGTGATGCACCCACTCCCCAGGAGAGCCAAGGATGCTGAGCACAAATCTGTCCCCACTACAAGCTCATGGTGCTCCCTGCTCCCACCCTTGTTCTTCTAAGAGCCTCACCAAATATGCCTGAGAAGGGATTCTCTCCCAGCTCCCCAAACCTCATAATAATAAGCTGTTAATATTAACACTAGCATCAATATCACTGGTACTTTTTCTTCTCTAGAAAGAAAATATTAATAATATACTTAAGTACTAAGAGAGTTCACGTGCTTTAACATTTTCAGAAAGTGACAATTTTCTTTATTGGAGACGATCTAGATAACTCAATTTCCCCTGCAGCTTGGTGCCAAAGAAACACATGGATACAGTCAAGGAAGAAATTGTTGGCTTTGCCTGGAACAGTTTCCGTGGTGGCCAGGACTTGACCCTAAAGCAATACCATCTTATATTATTGAGGTATTTTGCAAGACTAGATTGGATTTTGATTGTTTGGTGTCTTCTTTAAAGACCTGAAATGAGTAAGCAATAAAAAAGGTGGAGGTAATAAGTTTACAGCAGCACTGACCAAGAAAGTGTGGGTTAAAAAATATCAAATGTGTGCAAGCTGAAATTAATATTCAGTGTCCTGGGAGGATGCACATTTTAGGCAGCGATGAGCATGGAAGCAGTGATAGGAGCAGTGGCACCCTCTGGGTGGCACAGTAGATAATCATTCATGTGGAAGCCAGAGGAAGGTCAGTGCCGGCTTTGACGGTGCCTTGTCAGAGCTGCTCTTCCACAGATCTAGTCCTTCATGCTATGGGAATTTCATGAAATACAGTTTGGAGGTATCCTGAATATAAGGGAGGAAAGGAGGAAGGAAGCAAAGGAATGAAGATCAGAAGGAAGGAAGAAAGGAGAGAAAAAAAGAGGAAAAGCAAAAATGTGGACACAGAGTTAAATCCAACATGGGCAAGTAAAATAGGTGGAACGGCAACGAAAAGGTTTTCAAGTTTTCACCATATGAAATCTAGATATTAGAAAATACAAAGCAAAAAAATATTAGGTGATATGTTAGAATTCTTGGTATCAGAAGTTGGCCTGTAGTTCAGAAAATAATACTAGGAATATTTAAGGCCATGGGAAGGAGTGGAAGAGCACAGGAACAGAGAGTATTATTTTGGATGATAGTTTTGCTATATAGTAACCTAAATAGCAGTTTTCCAATTACTGGTTTCCATAATAATAGCTATCTCTTATTGAGTGCCTTGGGTACCCACCTCAGTGCTAAATGCTATTTGTAAAACAACACAAATTTGTTATCCTAAAGTTCTGGAAGCCTTAAGTTCAAAATGGGCCTCGTTGGGCTAATCAAGGTGTGGCAGGGTGGCATTCCTTTCTGGAGCTCTAGGAGAGAACCACTGTCTTGCCTTTTCCAACTTCTGGAGGCTGCCACCTTCCTTAGTTTATGACTCCTTCCCGTGTTCAAAGCCATCAATGGCAGATCTTTCTTACAATGCCATTTCTCTGTTCCTAACTTTTATGCCTGTGTCTTACTCATTTAAGGACCCTTGTGATTACATTTGACCAACTGGATAATCCAAGATAATCTCCTTATTTTAAAGCCAGCTGACTAGCAACTTTAATTCCCCTTGCCCGGTAGCATAACATATTCACAGGTTCTTGGGATTAAGACATGCACATCTTCTGGAAGCCCTTATTCTGTCTACCACAGCATGTGAAACAAACAAGCAAAAAAGCAGAGGGAGAAATGACAATGAATGGACAAAATGAAGTGGTAATTTAATAACAGTAATAAAATCAGAGATTATAAGGGTTGGCACATTACACTATAAGATTCACAAAGCAAAAACATTTCTCTATTCAAAGCTAATTTCAAATGCAAACACACACACACACACACACACACACAGAAATATCCAAGTTAGCTGATGCCACAGCTGGGCTAATACTGTTTACTAATTAGACAACCTAACAAGAAATGAATGACGTGCTAGTTTACAGAACTTTTGTAGAAAAAGTCCTCAAATTCTTTTCCTCCTGGAAAAGGAATGTTTTCTTGCTCCTTCCATTCTAGCTCACCTCTAACATTTCTGGCAGATTTCTAGGAGGGTGGGTAAATGTCTCAGCACTTGCCTACGCTGCTGAACCCGTCACTGTAGGAGGACAGCTAGTGACTGTCCGAGTGCGCCGCAGAGGAGCGCCGCTGGCCTGACCCCAGGCGGAGGCTGGCCCACGTCGCCCCCTTGTGTAGGGAAGTAGGGGCACCGTCCACTCTGGCTCCCCAGCCTGCAAGACACTGAGCCCCATGGAGCACTGTTTAGAGAGTGAGGTTCCCCAGGGCTTTCAGAATCTACTTTTCTCATCGTTTTAAACCTATTTATTGGGAAACTGCTCTAAAATATATTACATAAAAAGAATAATCGTGCTGAGTCAATACTGCATAAGAGGACATAATAGCATAAAATAAATTATTCATTTCCTTGCCTTCTGAAGAGTACTCTAAACGCCATTTTAACAATTCCTTCTGGCTGTGAACCTCGGCTCTTTCACTGTTCCGTAGAGTAGATAGAACCCCAATATTCTTTTATTTTTAAAGGGGTTTTTTCCCTCACTGCTGTTGTTTTGGTTTCTCGCCCCCTCTGTCGCTGTCGGTGGTCACGTTTTGATTTTGAGTTTGTCTGTGTGGCTTCTTTTAAAAGCTTCCTTCCCCTTCTCATTTGCTGTGGAAACAGTAACTAGGATACTGAGCCAGTAAGTGTAAGTAAAATGAGGCTGCAAAGGCTCCTCGTCTGCTCTCTCTTCCAAGTGTGTGAGATTTAAGACACAACCCGAGTGGCTTTGCACACGGGACGGCCCGTTCCATCTGGAAGTCGTGACAGCTTGACATCTATTTGGCTACTTAGAAGCTATTTTCATCTCTTTCCTATTTTTGATCTGAATAGGTTAGCGTGAAATAGTTGTGTTTTGGCAAGATGGAATATCGCTGTATTTTTCCAACTTGCCAAAGACTCGAAATGGGATAAAAGTTCCTCAGTCCTGGGATCAGAAAAAAAAGAAAAGCCATGACCTTTCAATGCTTAGGGCAATTTGACATAAAACCAGGGCTGCAAGTTACATGTGCATCAATAGGAGACGACAAAGTATGGCTCATCTGCTATCGAAATATTATGCAGCTACGAACTGTGTATATCACACATGTACTAACTGGAAAATATGTTCATTGTCTTATTATTGTGGGGGAGGTACACTTTTTTTTTTAAATGTTGCTGTCTTTGTCCCCCAGGGGACAGTTCTGAGATACATCTCATAAGGCCCCTCGGGAGGTGCCAGCAGGATCTAGCACCAGTCGCCCACGGCACAGTCCCACTCAGTGGGTTCTCATACTGGCTGTCTCTCTTTCGCTGCTTCCCTCCCCAGTCCTTTCTCCTGCTCCCTGTGGTCACTTCCCCAAGCCACTGCTCATAAGCGTGTGTCTCAAGCTTTGCCTTTGAGAGGAGCCACATAAATAAAGACACTGTCAAGTGGGAAAATGGTGTTTCGAGCTGCTGCACCCACAAGGGGAAGATGAGAATTGCAAAGAAACTGCCCCAGAACCATGGCATCATTGGGCTACAGAACCATCTATCTCTAGGCGTCTTGTTCCGTGAGAATAAGCCTCTACTTAGTCACTTGCCATTTGGTTTTGTGTTATTTGCAGCCAAAAGTACTTCAGGGGAATGTTTTAGTTAGAGCTGAAGGCAGAGGGACAAGGTCTCTGTGTGGGGAAGCCTGGGGGTGGGAGCCAGGCAGCTTCTGGTGTTCCGAGTCCCAGTGCAGGGGGGATGCTGGGCTGAGAGAAGCAGAGACAAAAGACATAGTCCTATGGTTTAAATTCTTCTGCTGCCCTGGCCAGTGTGGCTCAATTGGTTGAGTATCATCCTATGCACCTAAGGGTCACGGGTTCAATTCCCGGTCAGGGCACATGCCGAGGTTGCAGGCTTGTAGGCCAGCAGGGGGTGTGCAGGAAGCAGCCGATTGATGTTTCTCTCTCTCTCTCTCTCCTCTCCCTTCCTCTCTCTTTAAAATCAATAAAAACATTTAAATTTTTTTTAATTCTTCTGCCAGTGGATTCCTTTTTGCCTAAAATAGTTAATGCAGAGTTTCTATTAGTTGCAAACAAAAGTCCTAATTTAAGTGTGAGTTCATTCTTGTTTTGAAAAAAAAAAAAAAATGTGGGTGCATGTGTGTGAGTATATATGTTCATGTAAACATGGAGAAAATATAAATGGATGGACTAAAGGCTTGGGACAATAAGAATGGAGGGGAGTGAGGACATATGTATCACTTTTACTTTATAAACTTCTTGATGGTTAAATTTGTTATAACCAGCTTGTATCATTTGTAATTTTAAGACTAAAAGCTTCAGGTACTCTGAGATAAAAGTGTTATTTGATGCTGTTAAGTTTGAGGGATATGGTAATTAAAAACTGATACACATGAGTCATTACAGACCTGAGAACCACTGCTACCACTCCACCCAACGAACCTCTGACAACCACAAGTCCCAGCGTCCACATAAACCCAACAACAATGAGTCAGAGCGGGGCTCTGATGCTCGGAAGTTGTATCCAATCCACCTGTGACCATGGCCCCCAAGCCACCCCCACACATCATTTCCATTATTTCTCCCCAAATCCAACCCAAATAAGCCCACAGTCTGAGTTAAAAACAAACATAAAAGTGTGTTTGCCCTAGCCAGCTTGGCTCGGTGGTTAGAGCGTTGGCCTGCAGACTGAACAGTCCTGGGTTCGATTCCAGCCAAGGGCACATACATCAGTTGCAGGCTTGGTCCCCAGTCCAAGTTGGGGCTCATGCTGGAGGCAACCAATCAATGTGTCCCTCTCACATTGATGTTTCTCTGTCTCTCTCTCTCCCTTCCACGTTCTCTGAAAAGCAATGGAAAAAAATATCCTCTAGTGAGGATTAAAAAAATAATAATAAAATAAAAGTGTGCTTGCTATGCAAATGCAGCTTCAAAGCAGGCTCATCCATCAGCCCTTCCCACTCCAATCCATTTCCAGACAGGAAGATCGAGAGCAGCCACAGCTCCGTGAGCCTGTGCAAACAGCCTGGAGAGCTAACGGAGGTGGGAAGCATGCTGGGCCAGCCGAAGCACGCAGGCTGATGGGATGGGGCCAGGACCAGAGACGGGCGCATGGGAAACGAATACAGCAGGGCTGACCCACGAACCACTTGGTAGATGGACCAAAGCACATAATCATAGGGGCACGACATCCCCAGGGTGGAGATGGGGTCAGCAAGTGGAGGCACAGACAGCTAAAATAAAAGCAGGTGTCAGTTCTGAGTGATGCCAGCAGGGCCCCAAATGGTGGCTGGAGGATGCCAGGAATAGAATACAGGGAGAGGACCAGCAAGACCTTGTGTGAGGCTGGGGGCGTTGAGACCCTGTATTCAGGGCAGGGATACTGAGGCAGAAATTCAGGGGTATGAATAGTAAGAGCTATATGCCTATCCTTACTACGTGCTGAGCGAACTCATATTTCACTTAATTCTCCCCAAAACCTTTTAAGAAGGCAAGTTTTATCATCTCCATTTTTCAGACGAACAAACTAAGGTAGGTAGATACGTGATTCGCTCAAAGTCAGCTCAAGGTGCTGTGACAATACCACAGAGTGGGTGATTTAAACAGGAACTTATTCTCTCAGCATTCTGGAGACTCAAAGTCCAAGATGAAGGTGCCGGCAGGGCTGGTTTCCGGTGAAGCCTCTCCGGGCTTGCAGAAGGCTGCCTTCTTGCCTTGTCCTCACATAGCCTTTCTTAAGTGCACAGGAGAGAGATCTCTGGATTTTCTTCTGCTTATGAGGACACCAGTCTTATTGGATTAGGGCACCACCCTTATGACCTCACTTAACCTTTTACCCTTAGAGGTCTTATCTCCAAATACCATACTTGGGAGTTAGGGTTTTAACATATGAATAGGAGGTGGGGGCAGGAGGTACACAATTCAGTGCATAAAACCTAGTTAGTAGCAAACACGGACAGTATGGCTCCAGAGCCTAATACTCTTTTGGTGTGTGTATCTTTATATTTTATTGAGATAAATTTTAAATATTATAGTTCAATAAGGTTTGCATAAACACATACATCTATGTGACCGACATTCCTGGCAAGAACTGTGCAGCACTCCTAACCGCCACCCTCTGTCAGGCCATCTGATGACAGGAGGTAATGCCACTGGTGGGTTGCAGGCAGCCAGCAGTCACCCTGGCACTGTAGATACAGGCTTGATTAGGAGCTATCTCCCGCACGCACCCACACGGGGCTCCCCCTGGGCCAGCCCTCCCCTCTGCTGCTCCGCTCTGGATCCCAGGAGACTGACCCTTACCAGCTGGGTTTCCCAGGGCACTTCTCCCCCCCCCCCCCCCCCGCTCTGCCTCAGGCAGTGTCTCTGCCTCCACCTCCCACCGGACAGCCCTGCAGCGGTTTTTCCACCAGATGACTCTAGTGCCTCCTCCACTTTGGTCAAAACACACCTCCTCTCTGTTCCTCTCGGGTTTAGAAGGAGCAGCGTCTTCCTGCTGTTGCTCCTCTTTGGGTTAGCTCGCCGTCCATTGTTTGGCTTCTCAGCTCTTCCCTCTCCTGTATAAACAGTTATCTGCATTGAATTCCCTGCTTCAAATATTCAGTCCGGCTCCTCTTTTCCTGGTTACTGTCTCGCAGTACACTGATATACTCCCCACTTGTTGGGGCTGGCTCAGAAACTGGGGTGGTCCTAGGATTGGACGGAGCCCATTCACAGAGGCTGGAAGGTGGGGGATTCAGCAGCAGAGATTTCTTAAGAGGATGCCAGAGATCACACTGACAGCTGTTCTCTACACCGTGTTGACATCTTGTCGGTCCATCTTGTTAGCAAATTAGCACAAATTAGCACTATCCTCCAATTCATTCATTGCCCATGGCTCACCTGTTTTTCGGGTGGACTTCTGCAAGCTGCCAAGGCTAGAGATGTTATCACCTGGTTCTTCAGCTAATGTCACGCCACTAAGCTACTAATTGGATTTGTCAAACTGCCACATACTTTCAAAAAAACATGTTTGTCCAAATGAGGTGGTTGGGGAGAAAACAGTGACTAAGGAGGGCAAGACGGGACGCTCCACCACCGGGGAAACTTCAACAGCCTGTGGGTAGCCCCTGGGATGCTGCCAGCCAGCTGGGTAAAGGAGGAAGCCGTCGCAGAGGCTGAAAAGAGGCGAAATGCCTGGTCAGCTCTAATTCCAGTTTACAGCAGGCTCTGGCTAGCTAGAAATCCCATACTGAGTACTGGTGGTCCCCAGGACCGCCACAGAAGGACCCCCATCTCCAGTTTGGCTACAAAACTGTCTTGTCTTCCAAGAGCCTTTGACTTTGGGAGGGAGAACCAGGAGGCAGACTGCATCACTGGCTCGCTGCCCCAGATCTGGGGACTTCTCCAGAGCCGCAACGGTCGTGAGGCAAGCTTCCTGTCCTCCACTCACACCACCTAAGCAGCGAGCTATTGACCCGTCCCGACTGCAGGAATAGAAGCCCCTCTGTCAGGGGCCTGCAGGAAACCAGACAGTTCCCACTGCTCCTTCACTCTCCACATGATAGATCGCTTTAGCCGGGAGAAGTGGCCAGGCAGCTAATGGGAGAAATGTGACCTACCCGCACCCCCCCCCCCCAAAAAAAAGAAAGAATCCTGTTAGGCACAGAGCTTTGCATCTGAACCACAGCGCAGGTTCTCGCACTGATTTGTGAGAATCAAATCAGTCTTGCACTTCATTAGCTCCACAAACAAAAGCAGCTTCCCGGGCTATAACTGCGGCCAGGCAGTGTGAGTTGGAATTAGTTCTCACTGGGGAAAGGCACACGTTCAAAGGAGAGACGGAGTAGCCTTGGGCCCGTCCAAGAAGTAAGCAGGCTTGCTAGTCAAGAGGAAAACACCGGCCGTGGGCAGCTGCCCCCGTGGCTGATTCACACCTTGTGAGCAAACAGCACGGCCTCGCCTGAGCGGGCACTTTCCCACAGCGGGCAGCCGACCTCAGTCCCGCAGGCCAGGGCTGCCTTCCAGACCTTGGGAGAGGGGGCGAGAGGGCTGAAAGGGATACTTTACTGCAAAGGGAAAATCATGGAAGGGAGAAGTTGTTACAAGAGAAGGACCTCAAAGCAGGCGGTTAGAGCTATTTTAAGGGTAAAGAAATACTCTTTGTGAAGAAATGTTTAGGGAAAAAAACACAAAGAGTGTATGAGTATCATACGATAGGAACAGAATGTTCTCTTCAAAACAAAAAGCCGTTATGGAATTTGTTTTAACATCACGTAAGCCTAATGCATGCCGCCTAAGCAGCAGTCCGTGAGGGTAAAGAAGCATGGGCTCTAACCACTCCTCGCCCATCCCACCCCCATCTCACCCAGCTCCTGCCTTCAGCACCCCTTCCTCCAGCCGTCCAGGACTCTCAGAAGTCTCTGAGAGAAGTGTTCCTCTAAATTATTCATAGTGCATTGCAGCTGACTTCCTACCCTCGCCTTCCCAGAAGTATCTGCTGTGTAAGAATCCAGTGAAAATGAGCAACGCTTGAAACAATGAATCACTCCTGGTAAAATTTCAGGCACTTGTAAAGATTTCCTTGGGAGCAAGGGTTGAGTCTGTTACCCATACTCTAAATGATGCCATTTATAAAAATATACTATAAACATGACCTCTTTTAGAGCATTAATTCACATTGTATCAGTGTGAGAACATTATTTTTAAAATGCTGACTTTCAAAAGTTGAGATCACAACTTTTTTTTTTAACACTTTATTAAATTTATTGGGATGACAATGGTTAATATGAACACATAGGTTTCAGGTGTGGGTTTCTGTTACAAGATCTGTGTATTGCTCTGTGTGCCCACCACCCAGTCATATCCTCCCGTCACCATATACTAAGACCCCCTTCACCACCCTCTCTGGCAACCACCACACTGCTGTTTGTGTCCACGAGTTCCAGTTTCATATCCCACATGAGTGAAATCATACGGTTCTTAGCTTTTTCGGACTGACTTATTTCACTTAGCGTAATATTCTCCAGGTCCATCCATGTTGTTATGAATGGCAGTACTTCATCCGTTCTCATGGCCGAGTAGTATTCCACTGTGCACATGTACCACAGCTTCTTTATCCAGTCCTCTATCGCAGGACACTTGGTTGTTTCCATGTCTTGGCCACCATGAATAATGCTGCAGTGAACATAGGGGTGCGTATATCTTTGCACACACAGGTTTTTGAGTTTTTTGGGTATATACCCATGAGAGGGATTCCTGGGTCATATGGTAGCTCTAGTCTTAACTTTTTGAGGAGTCGCCAGACTGCTTTCCACAGTGACTGTGCCAGTCTACGTTCCTGCCAGCAGTGACTGAGGGCTCCCTTTTCTCCACCACCTCTCCAACACTTGTTATTGCTTGTCTTGTTGATAACAGCCACTCGAACAGGTGTGAGGTGGTGTCTCATTACAGTTTTGATTTGCATTTCCCTAATTGGAAGTGAGGTCAAACATCTTTTCATATGAGATCACAACTTTCAGTCAAAGCAGCCATGTGCCTAAAGAAGGCCGGCAGAAAAATATTTATGAGCTTATTGTGAACTTGCAACCTCCTCCTTATGTGTGGACATGTATTTACTTACTTATTTTAAATATGTCTTTATTGGTTTCAGAGAGAGAGAAAGGGAGAGAGAGATAGAAACATCAATGACGAGAGTCATTGATCGGCTGCCTCTTGCATGCTCTGCACTGGGGATTGAGCCTGCAACCCGGACAAGTGCCCTAACCGGGAATCAAACCGCAATCTCCTGGATCCTAGGTCGACGCTCAATAGCTGAGCCATGCCAGCAAGGCCATGTTTGGACTTTTATATCAATAAAGGAATGAGAAGGTTTTTTTTTTTAGTAACCAGCAAACCTTTCTAAAAACCCTGCTTGATCTTGCCACGCTTTTCTACCTGTGCACCAAACCAATTTAGAAATGTTTTACCCAAATCACACTCTGGTCCTAATAGGGATAAAATCCACTGAATGATAGATCTATGTCCATATTTACAATTATAAGGGATTCCTACTGTAATATTGACATTCTCATTCCTGACTATGGTAGACTATTGCCAGAGACAGCACAGAACAACTGCATGTTCTTTTTCAATGCGACTTTGCCACTCCTCCCATCAGGGAGGATTCTACTTTCTCTCCCCTGGAATCTGGGCTGGCTTTGTGATCCACTTTGAACAAGAGAATCTGGCAGAGGGGACTCAGTGTGATTTCTGGGCTTAGGCCTTAAGAAGCCATAGAACTTCCATTTAGCCCTAGTGGGGCCCCAGGACTTCATGTAAGGAAGTCCAGGTAGTGGAGCAGTGAGGTGCCCCAGCTGACGGCCCAAGGCATGTGAGGCCATCCCACATTCTCTAGCTCCAGTCATGACCAGGCAACACATGTAGAAGCTTTCTCCCTTGAGTCCTGCTCAAATTGCAGATCTATAGAATCATAAGCAAATTACTGCTTTAAGCTACTGTGTTTGGGGGTTATTTGCTATAGAACAGCAGACAACCAAAACACTGGCCTTATACAAAAATTACTAAATTGTGAACAACTACCCAGATTTTACACGTAAAAGGTGAGATACCTGACCTCAGAAAACATAATGTGATTCAATACAAAAATGTAAATGGTGAAAGTCTAAAGTATGGTTTAAATGAGACTATTCCCCCAATATCCATGCTCCCCTTCTTCTATGGAAGCAGTTCTTGAAGTGTAGTCCTGGACCACCATTATCAATGAAATATGGAAATTTGTTTAAAATGCAAATTCTTGGTATCCTACTGAATGGGGTGGAGCCCAACAATCTGTATTTCAGTAAGTCTTGCAGATGATTCTGGTGCATGCTGAAGTTTGAGAACCATTGTTATATAGCAATCAAACTTCTGATGTTTAACTGGTATACCTGGCCACCTGGCTAAAGATCAGGTAAGGTGGCTAGATAAGGCCATGACTAAGTTCTAGCCAGAAAGAAGTAAGCAGAAATAGAAAAATAGTTGTTCCCTACCTTGTCCCTTTCACTGGGATTCAGATGTGATGGCTAGAGCTCCAGAAACTGTCTTAGACTATGAGAAGATCCTAGGAAATAAATGTATGCATAGCAGAGCAACAAGATGGAGGGAGCCTGGAACTTTTACATGACGGACATGCTACACTAGCTCTGGAGTGACTCCCTAAATTCCTGAACATGAGAGAGGAATTTCTATCTTGTTTAAGCCTCTGTTTTTTAAAGTTCTGCCCCTCACTGTTAAATCTGATTCTAACTTATACACCATCTTAATAAAGTAGTTCCCCTTCCCCTCACCTGAGATATTTTTAAATATAAGAATATTTTATTTTCTTTGCTTGCCACCAGATATCTGTTAGATTATTTCTGTAATTACGTATTTTAACTGTCTCCCTATTTGACTGGAAGCTCCACAAAGGCAGTTTTGTTTTATCATTCGATCCGTAGCATCCAACTACTTCTGCCCTCACAATAGAGGCCTGGTCAATATTTGCTGAATCAAATGGATAGATAGAAGGAGAAATGTAGGCAAACCAAATTTTGTCCAGACAGTCTTTCAGCATTGATAACTTGACCAAGCCTCAAAATAAATATTTCTTTTAAATACTGAACATGCAGCAAAACTATCCCTCCCCTACATCCCACTTTAGTTCCACATGTTAATCTGAATATGGAGAAGTAACACTGATAACCAATAGTTTTATATGCCTTAACTTGCCAAGCACAAATTCCAGTAGAGGGGCATCTTACAATATGCCTGACCAGTACTCCTCAAAACTGTCACGGTCATTAAAAACAGGAAAGTCTGGGAAACTGTCACAGCCAAGGAGCCTAAGAAGACAAGATACTAAATAAAACATAGTATCCTGGATGGGATCCTAGAACAGAAAAGGGCATAAGGTGAAAACTAAGGAAATCTGAGTAAACTGCAGACTTGAGGTAACAATAATAAATCCTGGTTCGTTACTTGTAACAAATGTACTATATTAATGTAAGATGTTAACAATAGGGAAACAGGGCATTGAGTGGGGTTAGGGGAGAGGATATAAATATATATTCTCTGTACCACCTACTCGTTTTTCCTATAAATCTAATACTGTTTTTGAAAAATAGTCTCTTAATAAAAGAAATATGCCAAAGACTTACATATATTAACTCCTATTACATATATTAATTCTCACAAAGACTGAGATAGTTACTATAATGAGCCCCTTTTTAGAGACACAAAAGAGTACATACATTAAATTCGGTTTCCCCAAATCCTGAGGCTTAGAGTTTGGTTTTTTTCTGGACCAAAATTCATTTAGTTCAGTCAGTCATTTAAATAATGTCTATTGATTACTGTGCTAGCCAGAGACTGAGCTTAGGGGATTCTATGAAAAGTGTCAAAATTGGGAAGGCAGAAAGGGCTGTGCATCTGTCTACTGAAATTTAAAAGGCACAAGCAAACATTTTAGAGAGTATACAATTCTAAAATGTGTTATATTTATATATTGACAGCACATACATTCCTCCAACAGCTATAAACAACTAAGCTTGACATCTAATTATCAAGAATAATTATTTACATATGAAGCCACCAGATGGCACATGTTGTTCAGAACACATAAATTATACTTCATAATTGACAAAGCTGATTCAAGAGTGGATCTGTGTCTTATCCCAGGTTCTAAGGCTCTATCTCTGAGGATAATCTCTGGTCCAAACTGAAAGAACACCTTAAATAAGAAAAATCTCTGTCACTGCATTCCTTTCTAAAGATACACATGCGCTGTAAACTTCCTTAACTACTACTTGGGCTAGCAGAACCTTAACATTTTCAGATGTAGCACCTTGGCCAAACTTCTGGCCCACACAGTCTGGTCATGAAGCACTATGAGTGCTCACGGACAACGAGGTACACCCAGATATAAATAGGCGTCGTTGAAAAATGTTTTGCAAAGTGTTTTATCTACGGGGCTTGACTTCCATACTCTGAACTGCAGTCAGGTAGTATCCAATCTAAACATCTACCTGAAACAATACCCAAGGGAGTACTTTGCATCTGTGATTCCATTTTTTCCTGTGGTTCCTTCAGCTGCCTTACTATTTATCTTAAAAGTTCAGCTGAGTTGTTTTTTTGTTTTGTGTTTTTATGAAGATGATGCCAAAAGTGATGATGGAAGCCCCCGCCCCTCCCAGAGGCGAAGCCAAAGAAAGGCTTTGAAGGAAAGAAAGCAGTGCTGAAAGGCGTCCAGAGACATAGTAAAGATACAGACATCACCCACCTTCCAGCGGCCAAAGATACTGCAGCTCCGAAGGCAGCCTAAGTATCCTCAGAAGAGCACCCCCAGGAGAAACAAGCTTGACCACTATACCATCACCAAGTTCCCCCTAACTACTGAGTCAGCCATGAAGAAGACAACAAACACTGTGTTCACTGCAGATGTCAAGGCCAACAAGTACCAGATCCAAGAGGCTGTGAAGAAGTTCTATGACATTGATGTGGCCAAGGTCAACACCCTGATCAGGCCTGATGGAGAGAAGAAGGCATATGTTCGACTGGTCCCTGACTAAAATGCTTTGGATGTTGCCAACAAAATTGAGATCATCTAAACTGAGTCCAGCTGGCTAATTCTAAATATAAAAATTGTACACTGTTAAAGAAGAAAAAAGTTCAGCTGAGGCATGAGCTCCTTCACAAAGCCTTTCTTAACCTGCTCAGGGTGGGCCACTTCTATGCACTCCCATGCACCTGTGCTGACATGAGTCAGGATTTGTCACAGTTGAGCACAAGTCAACAAGCACTGAATGAAGGCTGATGAGGCATTGCTCTAGGCACTCAGGAATCATTGGTGAAGAAATCAAAGATCCAAGGGCTCAGTTGGTTGGAGCACTGTCCCCATACACTGAAAGGTCGTGGGTTTGATTCCCGGTCAGGGCACATACCTAGGTTGTGGCTTCAATCCCCGGTCCAGGCACGTACAGGAGGCAACCAATTGATGTTTCTGTCTCTCTCTCTCGCTTCCTTCCTCTCTCTCTAAAAAATCAATATAAATATATCCTCAGGTGAGAATTAAGTAACAAAAAAGATGCCTGCCCTTGTGAGGAAAAACAGATAATAAATTATAATAGATAAGTAAATGTTATACCGATAAGTGCTATGGAAAAAGAAAATGTGGAGTGGATTAGGGGGATTGAGTGGACTGGGGTAGAGGGAGATTCCGGGGGCTGTATTAATTAGGATGGCCAAGGGAGGTGTCAGTGAGAACATGAGATTTGGCCCGGCTGACGTAGCTCAGCGGTTGTAGACCTATGAACCAGGGGGTCACGGTTGGATTGCCGGTTAGGAAACATGCCCCGGTTGTGGGCTTGATCCCCAGTCGGGGGCGTGCAGGAGGCAGATGATCAATGACTCTCTCATCACTGATGTTTCTCTCTCTCTCTCCCTCTTCCTTCCTCTCTCTGAAATCAATAAAGACATATTTTTTAAAAAACAAACATGAGATTTAAACAAAGGCTTAAGGAGGTGAGAGAATTAAGTCTTTAGATCCTGAAGAAGGAGGCTTCCACCAGGGCAAAGATTCAGAGCAAAGACCCTCGGCAGGAGCAGGCCTGGTGAGGCTGGACACAGTCTGGAGGCCAGTGAGTGGGCAGCAAAATGCTCCAGAAGGGAGCAGGGCGAGAGGTGAAGCAGAGAGCATGGATTGTGTAGGGCCTAGGGGCCAATACAAAGACTCTGCCTTTGACTCTGAGGGGAGCTCTGCTGGGTTTTGAGTAGAGGAGAGATATGATCTGACTTACTTTTTCAAGATACGCTGGGGCCACTGTGTTGAGAATAGAATTGTAGGGGGTGCCCTAGCAGGTTTGGCTCAGTGGTTAGAGCATCAGCCCGTGGACTGAAGGGTCCCGGGTTTAACTGCAGCCAAGGACACGTACCTGGGTTGCAGGCTCAATCCTCGGTCCTGGTGCATGCAGGAGGCAGCCAATCAATGTGTCTCTCTCACATCAGTCTCTCTCTCTCTCTCTCTCTGAAAAGCAATGGAAAAATATCCTTGGGCCAGGATTAAAAAAAAAAAAAGTAAAAAAAAAAAAGAATTGTAGGGAGTCCAAGACAGAAGCAGAAAAACCTGTTAGGAGATAATTATAGGTGAGATTTGAAGATGCCTCAGGCTAGAGAAGGAGCAGCAGAGGAGGGCAGATGGGAGCCAGATTCTGGATTCAGAATCCCAGTGCACTGGATGTGGGGCGTAACAGACAGAGGGGAGAAAAAAATGACTTCAGGGATTTTGTCCTGAGAAACGACTGCACTGGAATCATCATGACCTAAAGTGGGGACAGACGCCCATGGAAGAAGCAGGTTAGGATGTGAAGAGCAGGAACTCAGAAAAGAATATGAATCTGGTTGTTGTCCGAAAATATTCTGTTGACACTTTATGGTAAGAAGGACCGAGCACAAGGAGAGTGGGTGTCAGTGGTTTGAAAGACAATCTGGGACTTAGCAGAGGCGCACATTTTAGAAGTGCTACATTTCTCATTTCCAGCACTTGGTATCACAGGCAGCATTGTAAGAAAAAACACAGAAACCAATGCCTCTGAGGCAAAAAGTAATTCTGAAGAATTAGACTCTGAACATGAAAATGTTTTATAAGTATCTTAGACAATTTGTTTACATTCATCTTTTTATGTATGGCCTGAGAATAAAATGTGATTTTAAAAACCCATCTAAATGAGTCTAAAAGTTTCTTAATAACTAGGAGATAATTTTGGTGATAAGAAATCATTGTGTAATAGTTTAATGGGCCATTTTTTCTTAGTGACACAAAAATATCTTTTAATTGGATACAATGAAATATGATAAAAATATCAAATACTTACTAATCACTTACAATGAGCCAGGGACAGTGCTAAGTTATATATATGAAACTTTTCATTTCATTCCCACAACAATCCTATGACAGTTCCCATGTCCCCCCTTTTTTAGAGAAAGCTCAAAACAGTAAAGAAAACTCATGTGTCTTCTGTTATGTCCCAAAAAATCTTTGCACTTTGCTATTTTTTTCCCTTGGAAAAAAATTATCAGCCTCTTGTTGAATAATTCCTTGCCTTTAAGAATTTTAAGAATGCAATCCTTAGCATGGGTATTCCATGCCTGCTACATGTTACTCCAAGAGAGGTTGCTCTAATTCCAGTCTTCTGCCCTGTGTTCTCGGTTTTGTTTGGTTCTGTGGATGAAAGGGGACCACATGCTAACCTGACTAGCTCAGGGAAGGCCTGCGTGGAGGCCTTGCAAACTCAGAGACCTAAAGTAACCACAAAGGACGGTCTGAAATTAAAACTTTTAAACTAAAAAGCAGTTTGCGGTGGGTCGTCATGTCCTAGGCCAGCCTCTTCCCTAACAAAGGTCAGTCTTGCCCTAATTGAGCATGTCTATTGCCTTTTTGCATCTACGAATGGAATGTCAAAGTGATTTCCCTTTTCCTGGACCCCTCAAAGCACAGGCACCGCTCTGTGGAGACCGCAAGTCCCCTCATTGCTGTTCAGTTAGCTGTTGACTGTTAATTACCCTGCACCCACCTATGTAAAAGAAGTATATGTTTATCATTTTACTTTTTATCCAATCCCAGAAGTTTCCCAGCTTTGCGGTCTCCCACCTCCCTAATCTATCACCAATGGATTTCACGGAACCCATGTACATTGCTCTCTCTTTTTTAATCCTCACTTGAGGACATTTTTTTCCATTGCTTTTCAGAGAGCGGGAGGGGGAAAGAGAGACAGAGAGAAGGAGGGAGAGAGAGAAAGAGAAACATCAGTGTGAGAGAGATCATTGATTGGTTGCCTCCCGCATGCCCAGGGATCAGCCTGCAACTGAGGTATGTGCCCTTGGCCAGAATCGAACCCAGGACCCTCAGTCTGCAGGGCGATGCTCTAACCACTGAGCCAAACCAGCCAGGGCTACATCTCCTCTTTCGATTGTAATGTATAAAATAAAACACAAAACTGCCGTTCTCCAGAGCATTATCTCAATCGAGTGAGATTTTGTTTCTCGGCAATTGCTGACAGTTTGGCTCAAATAAACTCACAAAATTCTCCACAGGTTTGAATGTTTCTTACATTGACAGTTCCCTCTGTTCAGATCAATAAACAGGCATAGGAGGGGGTGCTGGGCTAACGGGATGAGAAAAACTTTATCCCTGGCCTTCAGGCATTTAAAGTCTAAAGTCTGGATAAATACATGAATGGGCTAATATTTCATAACACGTGACGGGTGCTCTGCCTCTGAGTGTGCAGCAAGCTCTGACAGTGAACGGACAACTTAGGGCAAGCCCTAATGGAAAGAGAGCAGGTTTTTAAACCCCTCTGGCTTCAGGGCAGTTCTAGTAAACATCCCTGGGCTGCAGCAAGCCACTTAGGGAGTGTTTTGATTATAGGCTTTTCGTACCTTGCAATCCATAGGCCACAAAGGCATATGCTACTGGACTAAAGACGGTAGACTAAGTCCTAAAAAAAAATGATTCAGTTCTGGCTTCCTGGAAAAGGCCAAGAAACTCTGACACACAATTACAAAAGCATTCTACTGGTTCCGCTCAAAACCACAATTACAAAAACTATTTAGCACTGTGCCACAGAATAGATATTAGACAGTAACATTTACAGGCTCATTACGGGAATCTATACAGGGTAATTGTACTGGTAGGGTAGGGGACAGGAAAAAAAAGGGTGTACTCAGTCCTGGAAAAAGATAAGTCTAGAGAGACTGTGTGAACCTGGAATAAAAAGCCACCCTGTTAAGAGCCAGGACTGTGAATTACCAAATTCCAGCAACTTCAATTCCATTTCATGGATGTCTATAACCCTCACTCACAGTTGGAGAGTATGTGTCCTAAAGGCCCTCTTATCTTATACAGATCTCAGAAATGTTTTTCCCCCCCCGATCTACAGGTGCAAGACCCTAAAAATACAAAATCTACTTGCCCAGGGGAGGCATGGACAAGTGTGTGCCCTCTAAGTTCTGAGGCAAGAAAATATTTCCTGGAAGCAACATTGTAGTTAATGTGGCAAACAGAAGCATATACTAAACCATTGTCATTTTTGACAGGTCCCTTTTTTAAAAAGTATGTCAAATACTAAACTATAAGAATTTAGCTAACAGCACTAGATCCCTTGCTAAGAAAAGTCTACACAGAAGAGGGACTCTGGTAATCATGACATTGAAATTGTAGGATTCTTATTCTTGTTTGCTTACTAGGGATGTGTACAGATGAAAAGATGTATCCTCTCCTTCCCTGTCACCCTTACACGCGAAATCAAGGAACCTCGTTCTAAATTCCTTGTAGAAGGGGGAGGACAGGAGAGCATAAAAGTCCAGGGGGAAGGAGCTTTTGAAAACAGGCAGGGTCTTTTTCACCACTCCATCTTTGGATGTTACTGATGTAAGTACTCCTACCTCATAAGCTAACCATGTGTGGCTAGCCTTTCACTATGCAGAAATGGGGGATGCTTCTTGGGGCATGGTTTGAATCGCTGTGTCCTGCACCCGAGTTTAGGCAGTAACAACTAGGGCAGGAGTCAGCTGTGTTGTCTCCAGTATCACCAAGATAACATACCTGAGTGAACAACTAAAGAGAGACCAGAGTGGTTTGATCAAGATGCATGAGCCCCAGCCCTAGGACTGACAGAGTTCGTGACCACTTCCTCCACCTACCGAAAGAAATGTCACTCTTCTGGAGAAGACATGTGCTCTGCTACTTCTGAAATACATCCTGTGATAAACTGTAGTTTACTCTACCACAGTAAAGCATCAGTTTTTAAGCCCCAAAAGACATTCAGTACGGACGTTTGTGTTTTCTTTGAATAAGCACAGAGTAGCATGGGCATAAAGCGTGAGGAAAGGAGTAAGAACCTAATGAGACAGTTTTAAGGCAAGATTCCTATCTTTTCATATTATTATTACTAATGCCTGAGATATTTGACTATCAACACTAGTCTAAGAGTAGTGCAGTCAAAAATGAGAATTTGGACAGGACTGCAAGAACTTAAGCTTGTTATCCTTAGGCAGTCGAATGACTCCACCGTCTCAGGGTCAGTAATGCTGCTTTCCCATGGCTTCTTGGAAAATGCCAATATTTTCTTTGGGTTCTTTCCAGATATTTTATTGAGAGGGCAAGATGGAATAAGAGGAAAATGTCATAAATAACTTTATCACGGAAGGATAGGGAATGCTCACCTCAATATGCTTGTTATTTCTACATAAAATGCTCAAAACATAGTTGTGGAGAATGGTCAGGGAGTATAGTCCTGGTCATTTGCTGATTGTTCTAGCACAACAGTTCTCAGCATATATTCAGCCTAAAGCCTTACCTAGGTATGTGCCCTGACCAAGAATTGAACTGGTGACCTTTTGGTGTACAGGACAACACTCCAACCAACTGAGCCACACCAGCCACAGCCAAAGGGACCATTACAATTTTTTTTTAAGTTTTAGTTTTCAATTATAGAAATGGGGGATGCTTTTCAATATTACATTCAATATTATTTTGTATTATGACATTCAATATTATTTTGTATTATGAAGGACATTTTTAAAATTCCCAGTCCACTGCAAACTTTTATAAATTATAGTAGAAATGAATAACTAAAAGTAGATTAAAAACAAAGACTACAGCCCTAGCCAGTTTGGCTCACTGGTTGGAGTGTCGGCGCATGGACTGAGGAGTCCCAGGTTTGATTCCGGTCAAGGGCACGTACCTTGGTTGCAAGCTCGATCCCCGGCCCAGGTTGGGGCACATGCGGTGGCAACCAATCGATGTGTCTGTCTCACACTGATCTCTCTCCCTCTGTCCATCCCATTCTTTCTGAAAAGCAATGGAAAAAATATCCTCGGGTGAGGATTTGAAAAAAAAAGAAAAATATATATATAAGTCCCCAAATTCTGTATTAACTTCAACAGACATAAGATGCTGTGTTGAATTTCTACGAAAGTTTATAAATGCTTATTCTCAATTTCTGTACTTATCTTGCTGCAGACAAGTAACAAACTATTCCCAACGAGCTTGAGGACTACCCTAATCACACACATATACACAAACACAGGACACGTGCACATCACAGAAGCACACACAAACACATTAGCTGACTTTCTACCCATTTAAAAATTAATTTAAGTTTCTATTAAATTATTATATTAGTTTTTAAAAACTCACTTCATATTAAAAAAAGCTGGGCTTTGGGGAGAGGTTTAGGGGGCTTACCCAGGATGAACTACTATTGCCCATTGCTGTCCTGGTTGCAGGCCTCGTGGGACCCTGAGTTTAGAAGATGCATGCCTGTGGGAGAGGAAGGTGGGGGAGGCTCAGGCGTGCGCCTTGGTCTGCAGAGTGCACTGGAACCTTTGTTTTGAAGGGTTTTAAAGGCTGGGGGTTTAGGGGAGGTCTTTGGGGAGAATTTCAATAGAATATTCATCAGCTTTAAGCTGACATACCAAAATGAGATTTATTCTCTTAACTTCATCTGTTCTTGGGTGTGGTTAGCAAATAGTACTCATTGGATTTCTTCTGTCTCCCAGAGTAGGGTGATTTAAGCTCTTTATCCTCCCGTTGGGGAGAAGTGCAAACGATTTACTTTTGCCCGGCCAGTGTGGCTCAGCAGTTGGGCATTGACCAATGAACCAGGAGATTGAGGTTCAATTCCCGGTCAGGGCATGTGCCCTGGTTGTGGGCTCTATCCCCACCCAGCAGGAGGGCATGCAGGAGGCAGCCCATCAATGACTCATCATTGATGTTTCTCTCTCTCTCCTCCCCTCTCTCTCCTTTCCTCTCTCTGAAATCAATAGAAATATATTTAATAAATAAATAAAATAAATTTTAAAAACCATTTACTCTTAAGTGTCCCTGGTTTAGGGAAGATGGGATTTACTAGATGGCTGCAACTGCTTGGCATCTTGATTTTCTAGATGGCTGCAAACTGCTGCTTAACTATCTGGTCTCAGTTTCACTATTCTGCTTGTCCTGGTTTACTGGCCTGTCTCAGAACTACTACTTTTATTCATTGCAAACAATTGTATTGAACTCTACCCTCACAAAGATTACAATCTAGGGGAGAAGTAAACCATTAAACAAATAATAACAAGTAAGTTGTGAAGTTGTGACAGGTGCTTTGATGGAAACAAAACCATAAGAATTCAAGCACCTAAGCTAGACTACAGTGTTGTTATGGGGTGGGGGTGAGGGTTAGGTAAGGCGCTCAGAAGTAATGACATAACCGTCAGAGCTGGGCTAGAGTAGGAGCTAGTGAAGCAAAGATGAAAGGGCACGGTTTGGCAGAGCTTCAAGGAGCCTACTCCTTTGCCCGGGAAGTGACAAGGCATCTTGGAAGCTGGTTAGCCTGATTCCTGTGTCAGGCATGAAAATGGCAACAAGGCTGATGTCAGAAAAAAGTGCTTGGACTACTATGGTGTTTTCGGCATGACAGTTACATGGATGGAATTATAATTACTTCATTTCTTTCAATGGAAAGCCTCCGCCCCCCCCCCTTATTTTAATCTACAACCAGGCAGTGGAGAACCTGGTTAAGAATGCAGGCTCTGGAGCCAGACTGCTTGTCACTTACTAGCTCTAAGACCTTGGAGACATTTCTTCACCCCTGTGCTTCAGCTTACTCATCTATAAAATGCTTCTAAAATTACTATTTTCCTCATTGAGTTATTATCAGGATTAAATTAGTTAGCCCACCAAAAATGTTTAGAAAAGTACCTGGCACAAAGTAAGCACTCAGTAAACCTTCACTGGTTGGTTTTAACTGCCAACCACTGGCCCTTTTGAAATTTCTAGGAGGATAAGAGGCCAGCTTTGTTTACATGGCATTGCTTTCTTTCACAAGAAAGATGAGAATGCAGCTTACCCTTTGGTCATCAAAATAGAAATTAAAAGCAACCAGAATCTTGATGATCAGTTCCTCAATTCTCACTCTGGGATATGGGGAGATCAGAAAGCTTCAAAGAGGGCCTCATCTCTTTCAGGTTACAGTAGTCCCCCTTACCCGCAGGGGATGCATTCCAAGACCCCTAGTGGATGCCTAAAACCAGATAGTACCAAACCCTGTATGTACTGATTTTTCCTATACATACATACATATCTATGATAAAGTTTAGTTCATAAATTAGGCAGAGTAAGAGATTAACAAGAAATAACAAAATCGAACAATTATAACAATATACTATGGTATAAGTTATATGAATGTGGCATTAAGTAAAATAAGGGTTACTTGAACACTTGCAAGATCTGTTTGCTTAAGCTAACCAAATGCCAGGAGATCAGAGAAGAAATGGGGTCTTATAGACCTAACTCTAAGAATTGTGGCCTGTTTTAAGTGAGATGAGGAGCTACTGGATAGTTTTGTACAAAATCATAGGGTGGTTGGCTTTATGTTTTGAAAGGATCACACTAGCTGCTGTACTCAGAACAGAATAAAGGTTAAGGGTGGCTGATAGTCAAAGGTGACAGTGGCTTCAACCAAGATGGTATCAGTGGAGATGGGAAGAGTGGTCATATATTTTGAAGAGACAGAACAGGATTTGATGACAGATTAGATGTGGGGGTGTAAAAGAGCTGCTGAGTTCGCCTCTGCAGTGGGAATGATGAAGTTGCCATAAACTGAGATAGACAAGGTCATGAGTAGAGAAGGATTTTGAGGAGAGGGGCAATCAGGAGTGTAGTTTTGGACATAATAAAATGGAGAGGTCTATTATACTTCCAAGTAGAGATGCTGAGGTACTTGGATATGCAAGTGTGGACCTGAGACCAGGGAGTTGTGAGCATATTTATATTTAATGCCGTAAGACTGAATGAGATCACTAAGGGAGAGAGTGCAGAAGATGACCAGGAACCCTGGGACATTCAATATTAAGAGGTCAGTGAGCAAAGGAGATTGAGGACAGTGACGGTAGCATAGGACAAAGACCAGGAGAGTGAAGTGTCCTGTAACACAGAAGAAACAAGTGTAACAAGTGAAGGAAGTGTTACAGGGAGGAGGGAGTGGTCAACTGTGTCAAATGCTGCTCATAGGTCAAGTGAGATGAAGACTGAGATCAGGCCACTGGATTAAGTAACATGGAGGGCAGTTTTGGTGGAATGCTGGGGGCAGGAGCGAGTTAGAACATGAAAGAAAAGGAATTAAGGCAGTGAATAGAGTACTCTTTCAAGGATATTTACTGTTAAGTGAGCAAAAATAAATGGGACAGTAGCTAGAAGAGGAAGTGGAAGTCAAGAGGGTTTGGTTGTGGATTGTTTTTTGTTATTATTTTTTTAATCCTCACCAGAGGATATTTTTCCATCGCTTTTCAGAGACAGTGGAAGGTGGGGAGAAAGAGAGAGAGACAGAAACACATCGATGTGAGAGAGACACATCGATTGGTTGCCTCCCGCACACAACCTGAGCCGGGCCAGGGTTCGAGCCTGCAAACTGAGGTATGTGCCCTTGGCCAGAATCAAAGCCGGAACCCTTCAGTCTGCGGGCCGACGCTCTAACCACTGAGCAAAACTGGCTAGGGCTAAGATTAATTTTAAGAAGGAAATATATTAATTTACATGAGAACTGTAACTGATAAACAGATCAGGAATTGTTGTAACAGATCAGTGCTTCCCCTTCTCTGCTGGAAAACTATTTGGAAAGTACAATTCAAATCACAAGATTATTTCATGAGCATTGATAACATTGACAGCACTGATGCCCAGATTCTGAGAGTACATGGCACAAAGCAGGTGCTCAACAGATGTTTTTAGATTTAATGAGAAAGGTCACCATGGCCTTGGGGTTAGATGGGAAAGCAAGTTAAGTCATGAGAGGTGATGCACCAGAATAGGTAGGGTTCATGGAATTTGAGTTCGTAGTGAGGGTGAAAATTAGGTTCAACAGCGGAAGCAAGAGAGAAAAATAACAGGAAAAGGAAGCCCTGGTTAGAGAAAAGCTCTCAAATATCACTTTCTCCTTGAAGCCTTTTATAGTCATCATGAGACCTTCCCCTTTCCTGGCCCTCTCTCGAGGCACTTACCTGTCTTAAACTATGTCAAGTTATGTCCATGTGCTCGTCTCTACTTTAATTCCCCAATATTGACTATGTTTTTCAATTGAAAAAGTGAGTCAAAACAAGGGTAGCTTCCAAGTCCCAGAGACAAAAAACAGTTGCTGAGCACCTGACAGATCCAGTTCACTTCTATGGTTTATGGAGATGTAAGAGTAAAATATACCAAACTGGGAGAATAGATTTCAAATCTGAAGTATATTCAAAATGTTTAATGAAATAACTTGCCCTTGAATGACTGGTTGACTGAATGAGTGAATGAACAAAGTGAAGTGAAAACTGAGGCCAGGAGAGAAGTCAAGGAGAATACATGGTTAATAACTGTTCATGGCCTGCTCGTCTGACAGTGCGGCACATGTGAATAGGGGAAGTGCGCCTGCAGCCAGAAAGCACCTAGGCAGTTAGCAAAGTAACTATGACATGAAGAGATAGGGTTTAATCAAGGTCAATCTGAGTAGAAAGGAAGAATATGAGGAAATTTTGAAATAAAAAATTACCACCTGGCCGGTGTGGCTCAGAGACTGAGCATCGACCTAGGATCCAGGAGATCGTGGTGGTTCAATTCCCGGTCAGGGCACATGCCTGGGTTGCAGGCTCCATCCCCAGTAGGGGTCATGCAGGAGGCAGCCGATCAACAACTCTCTCATCATTGATGTTTTTCTCTCTCTCTCCTTCTCCCTTCCTCTCTGAAATCAATGAAAACATATTAAAAAATAAATTTAAACATTACCATATTTGGTGGGTGGTAAGTATAGGCTATGAGTAAATAATTCCAAGATTTTGCTATCATGTATAGGGCAAGCGTAAGAACAGGGAAATGATAAGCTCAATTTTGAAATGTATTTGACACAAGGGTGAGATATGCAAGTAAAGCTAGTAATAGGCAACATTTCAACTAACACTTAATATATGCCAAACATTGTCAAGCACGCTCTCCATGAATGATCTCATTCAACTATCACAATAACCCTAAGATGTAGGTGCTATTATCATCTTTACATTACAGATGAGGAAACTGAGGCACAGAATGAACAATTTGCCCAGAGTCACATAGCTAGTAAGTGGCAGAGCCAGGATTTGAATCCAACAATATTAAGGAAACTACCCTGGGACCACACAGATATTCATTAGTTATTCAATGAATATTTAATGAGTACTACTACATTCTAGACATTGTGCTGATGCTAGGGATGAAAGGGAAGGGGAAAGCTGGTGGTGAACAAAACAGACATGGTCCCCACCTGCACAGCCTTTACACAGACATTAAACAAATAATTACAAGTAGGATAAATCAGAAAAGAAAATGTCAAGTTACAGTTAAGTAGGAGGAACAGGTGACAGAAAAGAATTCCAGGGGAAGGTAATGGTGTGTGTCAATAAGTTGAGGTGAGAGCCTACAGTAGGAAAGAGAAAAGAGCCTGGAAAAAAATTAAAAAGACTAAGATGGCTGGAGTGCAGAGCGACAGGGAGGCTGGGGAGAATGACAAGCCCAAGTGGTGGAGGGCCTGGTCTCCATGATAAGGAGCTTACACTGTATTCAGTAAGCAAAGGGAAGCCACCGAAGGAATTCAAGCAGGGTAGTGATTTGATCAGATTTGTACTTTAAAAATTACTATGGCTGCAGCATGGCAAATGAATTGGAGTGAGCCACGAACAGTTTTGTAGGACCTGGATGGTAGTTATTTGCAATATTTGAAGCAAGAGATGAAGGTGGCTAGACCGGAGTGGGGTGGGAACAGTGGCCACAGGAATGGAGAGTGGGCACAGCTCAACTTTTCAAGGCACACAGATCTAGGTGACTCTGACGTGTGTCTGAGGCACGCTAGGCTTCTGGCTTGAACTCGGTGGATGAACAGGATGCCCTTCATTGATCCCAGGGCTGTGGGAGAAAGGTTTTGGAGGGAATATAAAATACAGGTTGAGTTTGACGTGCTCTAGTCATCCAATCGAAACTGTAGCGAGGGCCGTCAGAAATATGAATCTAGAGTTCAAGAGCAAGATCTAGGTTTGAGCTACAGCCTGGACGGTCTCTGGCAGAGGGTATGTGAAGCTACTGAAGAAGATGAGACCACCTAGAAGAGGGGATATGGTGGGACTCAGGACGGGGCTCAGCTCAGGAGGACTCCAATATTTAAGAGTTGGATAAAGGAGGAGAAGCTGGTTGTTAAAGAGCAACCAGAGGAAAACTGATATAAGGGCAGAGGGAAGAGCATATTTGGATGAGGGAGCGGTTAGCAGTGCAAATGCTAGAATAAAGTCTTCTATAATATGATGACCGAAGCTCGCCTGTGACAAATTAGAGCTGCTTCAGATGAATGGTTTGGACAGAAGCTAGACTGGAGAGGGTTAAGTGGTGGGACTTGAGAGAACGTCCATAGAGTAAAAGACAACTGGAATCACCGCTGGAGAGGGATTTCGGGAGAGAAATCTTTTTAAAAGAAATGAGAGACCTAAGCATGTTTAAATACTAGGCGGGGAATCGGGTAGACTGGAAAACACTGAAAATAACAGAAGGTGGCTCCTCTTGGGCCCAGAGCCCCTGAGAAAGCAGGATGGGGCCAGTTCCAAGAAGGGCAACTGCTTCTTTGTAACAGGAAACCAGTAAGGGGCGGAGCTCAGGCTCCACCATCTCGGTCGGCCTCCTAAAGACAGGTTTGCTTTAAGGGGCAGAAAGACAATTATGAAAGAGGGCTGCAGAGCTAAATAAAAAGAGTCAGTCAGCCCCGTGGCCTCGCGTGACCTCTGGGAGAGCAATGTCAGTGGCTCCGAGGCGACGGAAGTCGCCCTGGCGGGTCTGGAGCGCGAGTGGACGGCGAGGAAACGGCGCAGTGGCTGCAACACTGCGGTAGAAAACCTGCTGCGAAAAGACAGCGACACAGGAAAGTGCCAGAAAAAAGGCGGGCGGGGAGGGGAGGGGAGGAGACATTCTGAAAAAGTGCGGAGAAGCAGCTGGGTCCCGGCAGGTCACTGCTCGGCGGCCCAGGATGGCCCTGGCTGCCCACGCAGCCGGGCTGAACCCCGCGAGGTGCCACACGTCCCAGAGTCTCCCCACCCCCACCCCCGAAATAGAGCAGTGCGACGGGCGGCCGCCAGGTTTCTCAGCCGATCCCCGGAGCCCGGCCGCACTGCAGCCCGAGGCGGACAGCCGCGCCCCGGGGCCCAGAGCCGCGCCGGGGCCGCGCAGCCCGCGTTCCAGCCCGGCCCCAGACCTTGGGGACGCCCGCAGAGGCGCAGCCACCTTCCTCCCCTGCTCGCCCGACTCCAGGGCGAGCCAGGGTCCAGACCCGGCGGCGCGCCTCCCACGCCCCGCTGCGTTTGAAAGTTCCCGGGCCCACGGCGCTCCGGAGCCCGCGCCCCGCCGGCCGGCCGCCGCCGCCCTAGAGCCCGCCGCTTACCGCCGCAGGCCCAGACCCGTGCGGGGGTTTCCATCCAGTCGTCCCCACCCCTCGGGAATTCCCCACCCGGCCACACACAAGCCCCACTTCCTCCTTCAAATTTCCGCCACCGGGTTTTATCCACCGAAACGCGGCGCTGCGGCTCACACCACTCCTCCCCACGCGGGTCCCAGCCCACCTTCGCCTTCCTACTCCCGGCGGAACCCCTTCGCCTGGCCCGAAGGAACCCGAACAACTTCGGCAAGTCCCGCCTCCAGCGCGAGGGGCGGGGCCGCTCGAGCTCCTCCGGGCTGAGCTCGGCTGTTTCCGTGCGCGGCCGCTGCGCACTCGGCACTGGGCGGCGCTGGCTGGCTCCCTGGCTGCGGCTCCTCAGTCCGCGGCGGCTGCTGCCTGTGGCCCGGGCGGCTGGGAGAAGCGGAGTGTTGGTGAGTGACGCGGCGGAGGTGTAGTTTGACGCGGTGTGTTACGTGGGGGAGAGAATAAAACTCCAGCGAGATCCGGGCCGCGAACGAAAGCAGTGACGGAGGAGCTTGTACCACCGGTAAGAGGAGCAGGAGGAGGAGGCAGGAGCCGGAGAGAGCCGGGGGGACGGAGGGGGGACGGGGAGGCGCCGGACACCCGCGCTCCGGGCCTTCCCCTCGCAGGAGGGGCCGCGGTAAAGATGGAGCCTCCGCCCGAGCCCCACAACATCGCCGCCGCTCGCAGCGAACAAAGAATAATGGCGGCGGACTGGAGCCAGCGGCGGCCGGGGCGGCAGCGACTCTGCCTGCAGCCAGCGGCGGCGCTCATGGCGGGGGGCGGCGGGCGGCGGGCGGGGTGGGAGCCGGGGACCGAGGTTGTGTTCGGGCGGCCGGCCGCAGCGAGCTGGCGCCCGCGTTCCCGCCGCCGCCGCCGGGCCGGGCCGGGCGCGGAGCCGGGAACCGGGAGCCGCCCCGGGGGAGGCCGCCCGCCCGGCCCGATCTGGCCTGGCGCTGCTGCCCCCCGCGCCGCCCGCGCGGCCCCCGCCGCCCGCCTCGCCCCCGGCCCGGCCGTCGTCCCGGGCAGCGCCGCCGGAGCGCCCGCGGGGGGTGGAGGAGGAAGAAGGCGACGGCGGAGGGCAGGGGAGGTGAAGGTGCCTGCCTTCCCCGCAGCCGCCGTGTCTGCCATGCCCGCTTCGCGCGGAGAAGCGCGGCAACATCTGACCCGCTCTCCTCCGCTCTCTTTGTGCAATAAAGTTCGAAACCAAAGGTTTCCTCTCGTCCTGTATTTTATTCATGCCCTTTCCCCGTGCTCCCAGCCCACTAGGGAAACACTGTTTTTTCTTTTCTGCTTAGTTGAAATGATGAGGGCTTGTGCATTTTTAGATACTTTTGACTCTTTCTCTCACCCTCTTTTTTTTTTTAAGGCAGTAGTCATGGAAATGCATTCTTTTTGGGAGGAAGGGGTTGCTAAGAAAAACATTTCTAATAACTTTAAAACTGTTGGGATCTTGTAAAAGGGAAGCTGCTGTTTGAAAACAGTTTCGGTTTTAACCCTTTTTAATAAGGTAATCATTTGAGATCTATCATTGTGAAACACTTCGTTTTTAGTCGATGTACTTTTGCTTTACATCACTTTTTATGTTTTTTACCAACCATTCCGACGGCGTTTGGGTCCTCTGGATCTCTCCACCCCACCGCCTACCATGTTTCCCACATATTTGTCTAAACTTAAATATATTAATACTAATTCTAAAAATGGGCATTTTAAAATATCCATTGTTTGTCTCGCATGCGGTAGGTAACCCCAGCCGGAGACTGACAGTTTAAGCCACAAGACTTATTTTTTCGTTGCTATTAGGAAAACGCACAGCTGAAAAGTCATTAACACATTAAAGATTAAAAGATAATTTTTAAAGGACCTGCAATATGACCTATTTAAGTTTGTCATACCTTCTGGCCTTAGCTTACATCAGTTCTACCTTCTAAAGGTTTAGTATAAAAGATAACTTTTGGTTGCCAGCTATTGAAATCTTTTACACTCACTGCTTATTTCCTGATTTAAAAGTAAAGCCCAAATGGTTATTTTTAGGTGGTGCAAAAGATGAACGGATTATTTGTTTTGAAAATACTTTGTCATAGTATGATAGAACTGTGGTTAATACATACACGGTTTCTTGTTAGGAATAAATTTTGACTGGTCATGGAAGCCCTGTCTTATTTTTCTGTAGCCTTGTCACTTCTTCAGAACCTACTTTGCTGTATTGCAAGTCTTTAAAAAAATCACATTAGCAATTTGTCATTGATGAAAAACTGAATTAGGAAGATGCAATAAAGAATTTTTCCATAAGAATTGAGAAGATGATTTTATTGCCAAGGAAAATTATAGTATTGATGATGCTATAGATTACTGTTTTTCCTTAAGAAAGATTTTGTGCAACCCAGCATGAGTTGAGTAAATTTTTTCCCCTACAGAGAATATAGAACAACAACTCTTCCTTTGTGAAAATTTAAACTTTATTTATAAACTCATAATCTGTAGTTCTTGGTAATTACAGGTGAAACTTTTCACACTTTTATATTCATTAATATTTGCACATTCACTTAGAGCATGGTACTAAATTATATTTCTACCCCTCTCAGGGATCAGTAGAAATCACCATTAAATGTGCTTGAACTTTTAGTAATGGGCAGGTGTATTCAGAAAACGAATGCATCTTTGACACAAATTTACTAAAAAATGTTAAAAGGCACTTCCTTACAGGATTTAAAATTCTAGTACCCCTTTAAAAAATTTTTTCCCTACATAAGAGCCTAAGGAAACTTAGAAACCTGGTCTATAAAATGGCACCTTTTTCTGCTTTCTAAAATTTATATTCTTGATTAGATCTGATAAAAAGACCTTTATTTTGCCTCATTCTAAGACATTGGGTTTTGTTTTTTGGAGTATAATATGGTTATAGTAAAACAGAGGGTTGGTAAGAGTAGATTTACAGTTGTGAGTACAGGAAACAGTTTATTCTCGTATTTATTAATTGTATTATTTTCCATACAAATAACTGTAAACCTACTTTTGCCCCACCTGTATGTATTCCCTACTTCACCTCAATTTAAAAATCTTTTTCCTCTTCCACAGTAGAAAAACGTTTCTTGTAACTTAATGCTTACAATGTATCACTGACACTTATAATTTCATTTGCTGTGTAAATACCTTACTGGATACAGTTACATACTCTTACTGACAGCAGCCTGTAAGTCTTCCACACATACTCTCTTGACTAGTGTCATTACTGATTGAATAGTTGGGCTCAAATCCTCCCATAAGAGTGTAGTAGACAGGGAAAGGAGAAAGCAAGCTTTTTTTCTTTCATATGTGTGAACTCATTTCTGCTGCAGTATCACTTGAGACAACGGTTTGTGGTAATTCAAGCATTTAGTTAACATTTACAGTGACAGAATGTAGTTAGTGGAAAGAGCATTAGGTGTTGGAATCCCTGCTGACACTATTGTCATGTGCCTACCCTCAAGGAAATGTGTGACTTAACCCGGAAGTTTCTTAATCTTTCTGAGTCTCAGTTTTCTAATTTGTTAAATTAGAATAATACCACCTACTTAATAGGGTCATGAGATAAAGTAGCTCCTTAGGGACTCAGTGATAGATACTCATTTTAAAGCTTTATTTTAACTTCCTAGCTGTGGGACATGGAGCAAGTTTCTTCTCCATACCTCAGTTTGCTTGGTCATAAAGGTACAATATCCACCTCATAGAAATGTGGGGGATTAAATAAGTTATTACATGTAAACTGTTTAAATAAGTTCATATTAAATGCCACGCATTTCACAAGTGTTCAACAAATGTTTCCTATTTTTAAATTATTCATTATTAATATTACTATTTGAATACACTGGAGCAGAAGCTGCAGCAAATTCAAAGATGAATTACACTGTCTTGTCGCTACCCTAAAGGAACTTTGAGGACATGATGACTAATAAGGCAGAATATATGTCGTAAGAGCAATAGAAGGAAGAAGAGATCATACTTGATGAAATAATGGAAAAGAATATTACAGTTTTATATTTTCAGTTTTATTTTTTAATAAGTAATTCATTCAGGTAACCCATAATTCAAAACAAAACATATAAAAAAGTGCACGTGTGTCGCCACCACCCTAGTCATCCAAGTATTACCATTTTTCAGAGGTATTGTATCCATACATAAGCGAATACATATGTACTCTCCCCCCTCCTTTTTATACAAATGGCAGTCTACTATATACACTATCATATATCTTGCTTTTTTCCACATAATATTGCTTAGCAAAAAGAACTTCATTTTTATTTGTTTTTAATTATGAGACACTTCAGCATATGGATGTACCTGTATTTATTAACTAGCTGATTTTGTTTTTAGGTCTTATCTGACCCTTTAAAGGAATCTGTCATTATGCCTTTATTTCTTTAAATGAAAGATAATTAATTTGAATGAGAAATAACAGTTTCTGACAGGAAATTGTTATTTGAACTGCCTCATTACCTTTTTAGCTTTAGTGCATGAAAAGGCAAGTAAGCTGTGTAAGAGTTAACTGAAAGTGAATTTAGTCTGAATTTACCTCTTGTTGAGGCTCTTTCTAGCCCTAAATAGACCACTACCTCCATCTATTACTGTTTTAGCAAAAAAAAGTCTCAATAGTTCTCTCTCTAAATGAGAAAGAACATCTAGTATAGTTCAGTCTTTTTTTTCTTTTTAAAGCAGACTATTTTCATGGGATATTATAGCCCAGTAATGCTGATTAGTATACTAGCTTTCTTCCTGTTTATTTTTTACATAGTCATTAACTTATTCTTTGATGATTTTCTATTTTTAGTTTGTCAATGAGTTTTATATCTAAATAAATAGTGAGTTTCACCGATATGATTCTGTATTAAGACTCTACTGCTTAGATGATCCCCCCCTCCCCTAACACTCCACCCCCAGAATTCCGTGGTAAACCAATTGGGCCAAGTAATACTACTATTTTTTTTTTTTTTGGCTCTTCTACGCAGCATTTAACCATAGTACATTTTAAATAAACATACTATTAGTGTATTGTTAAAAACACATGCTACACATTTTTAAGTTGATTAAACTTAGAAAGTGATAACTAATAATCCAGCAACAGGGACATAGATAAACTCCCTATCTTCTAAAAAACAAATAATTAATGCTGTCCTGGTGTAGCTCATTCTTTGTATGCTCAAGTTAACAGTTACACATACTATAGTTTTTAATGTAAGAGTATTGCCTTACTCTTATTTTGAGGATTTATTAGTATTTTATATAAAATACTAATATTTTGTGCTGGTTTTACCTGCTCAACGACTGAAATGTTTACAAAGCACTTTTTACAGATTTAGGGGGATAGTGATAGGTAATTAAAGTTTGTAAAGGCAAAACATTTTTCTTCTGAAACATATCTGTGTGCTACCAGGGAATTAAATGATTTCTCACAGTATCATGGAATCGGCGAATTGCCTTTGGGGGAGGAAATAAAGATAACGAACTAAAGTAATAGACTGATAACGTGAAAATGGCTGTTTTCCTCTGCCATTCAGTACATTTTAACCCAGTCATTATATAGAGGTTAGCCCTGGTCAACTTTCTGAAGTCTTAAGAAGAAAGCATGGTGTTAAACTTATTCTAGACTATCATATCTATAAATGTAGGTTTTAAGACATTTGTAACTTAGATAAGAATAGCCATTTGTTTTTCTTGTTCAGGGTGTTTTTCTCTCCTTAATGTATATACACACACTCTTGTCTTGTGTCCTGTTTGTTTTGTTTTGCATTTTTCTCTGTTTTGTTAGCTCTGCTAGACGTGGCCCTGTAGGGATGTTTTGTTATATTTTATCCAGAGTTTTGTTCACTTGTCTACTAGGTTACCAAAAAGGGGGGGAAAAGATTAATCATTCATATTCTGGTGTTTATCCCAACAGAGAAGTAGAAGACAGTATTTTTCATCTCCAGTGATGAAAAATTACCTTTATATATTTAATCTATTCTTGAGGCTAGTTACATGAATCTCAACTTTAGAGGGGGGAAAAGGAACAAAAAAAAAAAACAGTAGTACTCCTTGAAAAACTTTTAAGTGCCTGAGTTGCTTTCTCTCAGGGTTGAGGTAAGGTAATAAAGGCTGTAAATGAGATGTGCTGCCTGAAGAAAGATGAAAGGCACGTGAGTTTTCATCCTGCTGCTGGGTTAATCTAGGATCTCTGAAGACTTTGACAAGGGGCAAAGATTTGGAGTGTAAGAGATTGATGTTGAGGGTGTGTGTGTGTGTTTCCCGAAAGGAAAGAAGTACTGACATTTGGTTGGAGAAGAGAGAAGTAGCAGAAGTTAAAGTAGCTGAGGAGTGACTTGGCTAGGAGTGGAGGTTGAGCCTAGAAGTTGACTTATACCAGTAGTAATAGAAAAATGTCCTTCCCAGACTTTAGTGACTCTTCTCTAAAACTAACATTTCTTTCTTTAATTTGAAGTGTATTCCTAATGAGCTAGTTATTTTTGAGGGTGGTTATCCGTGTAAGTGATCGGCAGCAGGAGACTGAGAAGCGCCTTATTTTTAACCCTCACCCGAGGATATTTCTTCCATTGCTTTTCAGAGAGAGTGGAGGGGAGAGCGGGAGAGAGAGATCAGTGTGAGAGAGACACACTGATTGGTTGCCTCCTGCACGCACCCCCTGGCCAGGGCTGGGGTTTGAGCCTGCAACCAAGGTATGTGCCCTTGGCCAAAATTGAACCCATGACCCTTCAGTCTGCGGGCCGACGCTCTTAACTACTGAGCATGACTGGCTGCGGCAAGTATCTTGTTTTTTATCACTGAAGTGAAAATTACTGCTTGTTCTGACTTTGTACTCTTAAAGGGGTATTTTCTTTATAGTATCTGCAGCTTTGTTGTTTGCTCTCACCAGTAATAGTAACACCTTGGTTTTACTTACTGCCATTTGTCAGTCTAGTCCTTTATTCAATGAACATTTATTAACCAACATTTTATACTTGGTGAAATAATCACAAGAAAATTTATTCAGTTAAGTATTTTTATAGATATTAAGTGAAGGATTGTTGTAGTTGCTATAAATAATAAAGCCTGATTATTTGGCTCCCGCCCTCAAGGAACTTTCAGTGTAATGGGGATGATTTATATGTGGCAAAGTATCAGTTTTCACTATTGTATTGAAGGGCTATAGGAGCTTAAAAGAGAGATGATTTAGTGCGGGAAAGTTTTGTGAGAAAGGATTTAAACTGAATACTGAAAAACTTGGATAAGTAGAGAGAAAAGGGTGCATATTCTAGGCGGTGGCATGGACAACTAAAATGAAGACATGGAAGTAGAATGAACCTAATATGCTCACAAGTTGGTGAAGAAAGTATTATGTTAACTATAAACCCCACATTATGAGGAACCCTGAGTGTGAGGCAGGAAGCGTTAAATTTCATGTAAGAGGAGGAACAGTATAAACGGATGACATGATAAATTGGGCTAAAACAGACTTCCTGACTCCTAATCCGCTCTCCTTCATGGTAGATTATATTGCAGTTAAAAAATTGGACATCATAGGGTTTTTTTAGTAGATTTATTGAAATATTCACATACCGTACAATCTACCAATTTCAAATGTACAGTTTATTGGTTTTTTAGCATGTTGACAAAGTTGTGCATCTATCACCACAGTCAGTTTTAGGGTATTTTCGTTACCCCCAAAAGAAACCCAGCATCCTGTAGCCATCACCCCTCAATCTCTCCATATCCCCAGCACCAGGCAACCACTAATCTACTTTCTGTCTCTACAGACTTACCTATTCTGGACATTGCGTATGAATAGACTTATACAATAAGTTTTTCATTGTGGTAAGCTTTTTTTACTTAGCATAATGCTTTCAAAGTTCAAGTTGTATATATCAGCACTTCATTCCTTTATATTGCTAAATAATATTCTACTTTATGGATACACGACATTTTACCAATGAATTCATGGACATTTGGACTTTATGGCTATAATGAATAAAGCTGCCATGAACATTCATTTATTGCATACGTTTTCATTCCTCCTGGGTATATACTTAGGAGTTAAATTGCTGAATTATATGGTAACTATGCTTAACCGTTGGAGGAACTGCCACACTTTGCCAAAGCTACTGTACCTTTTTACATTCCCACCAGCAGTGTATGAGGTTTCTGATTTCTCCACATCTACACCAACACTTGTTATTTTTCATTATAGCCATCTTGGTGAGAAGTGGTATCTCATTGTGCTTTGGATTTGCATTTCTCTAATGACTTAATGATGTCTAGCATCTTTTCATGTACTTATTGGCCGTTTGTAAATCTTTGAAGACATGTTTCTTTGGATCCTTTGCCCATTTTTAAATTGGGTTAGTTGTCTTTTTATTGAGTTGTTATTCTAGATACAAGATAAATGATTTATAAAATTTTCTTTCATTCTGCGGATTGTCTTTTCACTTTTTTTCACAGTCAAGTAAAGGTTTATTAAGGAAATGATGCCACACCCAGAGTCACAGGCGAGCTCATGCTCGAAGACCTGGCTTCCTGATGACTTCTGTGTGATGGGTTATACAGGGGACTAAGGGAATTAGGGTCCTGGTTAGGGTCATGGTCTATTGATTGGTCAGTCTTTTTACTTTTTTGTTGCTGTTGTTAATCCTCACTCAAGGATATTTTTCCATTGATTTTTAAATAGAATGGAAGGGAGGGAGGGAGACAGAGACATATCTATGTAAGAGAGACACATTGATTGATTGCCTCCCTCATGCACCCCGACCAGGGCTGGGAATCAAACCTCATACCAGGTATGTGTCCTTGACTGGGATTCGAACCCACAACCCTTTGGTGCGCAGGCAGGCTCTAACCACTGAGCATACCAGTCAGGGCTTTACTTTCTTTTTTTTTCTTTTCTTTTTTTAAATATATCTTTACTGATTTCAGAGAGAGGAAAGGAGAGGGAAAGAGAGATAGAAACATCAATGATGAGTCATTGATCGAGCCTGCAACCTGGGCATGTGCCCTGACCAGGAATCGAACCCTGAGCGCCTGTATCCCACGTCAACACTCAACCGCTGAGAGCCACGCTCGGCCGAGCTGGGCTTTACTTTCTTGATGGTGCCCTTTGAGGCACAAAAATTTTAATGTTGATGACTTCCAGTTCATGTATTTTTTCTTTTGTTGCTTGTGTTTTTGGTGTCCCTATCTAGAACACCATAAATTCTTATTTAGTTATTACAGATATTTTCTAAGTATCCTTGAAAGCCCAAACAGGACACCATTATTTGATGAAAAATAAGTAAAGCCACTAATGCATATTTGAACTCACACCATGCCTCCTCTGGACTTCCCTTTATTCTGTGTCCAGATCCCTTAGTTGGAGTAACTGATGAAAAGAAGCAAAGATAAAAATCAAGAAATAACAACTGTACGTGTAACATTTTTATTTTAAGTACTATATTTTGAAAATTATTTGTTATGAGAGAATTTATTATGATACTTGTGTGGGTGTAGTGTATGACTCATAAACTCTACTGTGTTTGGGGAATTCACACTTTACAAACTTTAACCATGAAGAATAGTAACTCCTTTATTTTTTACATATAACTAAACTGAGCCCTGGAGAATTTTAATAATTTACTTGCTGATAGAGCCTTTTTCCTGGGCAAGAACTAACAGTAAAAACATAGCTTTCAGCCCGACTGGGCGTGGCGCTCAGCAGTTGAGCATCACCACCTAGGATCCAGGAGATCGCACTTGGATTCCTGGTCAAGGCACATGCCTGGGTTGCGGGCTCAGAGGCAGCTGATCAATGACGACTCGCTCATCATTGATGTTTCTGTCTCTCCCTTCCTCCCTCTGAAATCAAAAAAGATATATTTAAAACAAACAAAAAAGCATAGCCTTCGTCACCCTTTTGTAGCATTATCTCTTTGTGAAAAAAGTTTTCAAGGCTCTAGCTTTATTTATGATTACTAGAATTTTTATTTCTAAACAATAGTAGTTTAGGTTTATAAAAGTTCACTTGGAGGAAGTCATTGTAGCCAATGACTTGAAAAAAAATATTGAAAAAAAATATTGATTTCATTATTTATTACTCAGGTCTGCATCACTAGAAAGATTACCATAAATGTCCAGCTCATGCTTTCCTTTTTTATATAATTTGTTGTATTTCTATCATTTTAAAATAGTTTATGATTTTAAATCGGTTATTAAATACATGTTTGGAGGGAATTTATGGGTAAGCTGATTGTAAGGATTAGTTTATACTTGCCCAACTTTTTCATACATAATACATGCAGGGTGGCGGCAAACATAGGTTTAGTTGTTTATATGGGAAATAATATGATAATAAATAATAATACAAGAGTAATGCCCTGGTCGGTGTGCTCAGTGGTTGGAGCGTCGGCCCAGTCACTTGAAGGGTTGAGGGTTCCATTCCCAGTCAAGGGCATGTGCTTGGGTGGTTTTGATCCCCGGCCTGGTCAGGGCACGTGCGGGAGGCAACCAATTGATGTCTCTCTCACATAGATGTTTCTCCCTCCCCCTGCCCCCTCCCTCCTTCCACTTTATCTAAAAATCAATGGAAAAATACCCTCTGGTGAGGATTAACAAAAATAAAATAATGTAATAATAAATTTTTGCGTACTCACAACTGTAAACCTACTTTTGTTCTGCCTTGTATTTTATCCATTATTAGCTTCTAAGCTCATTCAGAGAAAGGTTCTTGTCTACTTTTTTTTTTTAGTTTTTAGCAGAACACTTATAATGTAATAGGCACAGAACATACATTTGTTTAATGAATGATTCCCTCTTGCAGGGGCACAAATTTAAAAGGCAGGATTAAAAACAGTGCCCCTTTAGAGTTGCACAGATTGAAGGAAGTGGACATGTAAACGTTACATCATTAAAATGTACTGAAATTACAGACTTAATTTTTAAAAGCCAGGGAAATTGGGTTCATTTTCCATTGCTTAAAAAGTTTTTATACTTTGAATTTTTATTAACTCTGATGCTTTACTAACATGCCCCATCCCATCTCTGAGACATGAGAAATAGCATGAGATTGTATTAATCAAAATGACCTTACCAGAAATCACTACCAGGTTGGTAAAAAATGGTACATCTACCTGAAAGGTTGGACTTGATGCTGATTCTTTCAGGATTAAAAATAAAGTTCCTAAGTTTGAAGTGAGCCTTTTATCAAAACTGTACATAAAGTCTTTGCTGTTGTCTGCATGTCATTTATCCTCTTTATAGATTAACCATGGCAAATTTTTAAATATAGCCCCAATGTACCCTTGGTGCCATGTGTGCTTGGGCTTTTTTAGTAAGCAAAACATAGTTAATGTGATTAGCATGTTACTTAATAGTCCATGAAGTTCCATTCTAAATACAAAAAGTTCTTCACTTTTATAATATTGGAGGCTATGTGGTATAGTCCTGAACAGTATTGTAAATTCCTTGCAAATCTCTTAACATCTCTAGTTCTTTATCTGTTAAGTCAGAGCTAAACTAGAATTCCTGTCTTAAGACTCCTACTACAACGTGCTGACCCATTTCAGGAGAACTGAATTTTCACTCTTCTGTGTCTAATTTGTAAATAATTCTCCAAGAATAGCGTTTCAAATTTAGTTCAAAACAGAACTGTCAAAATAATAAATGTTGATTTTATAAACTTATTTTTCAAAAACATTTGGACATTTGTTACCATTTGAATAGTGATTTTCACAGAGTCCCTTGGGTTTTGTTGAGTAAATAAATATTTAACTCAGGGCACAACTTCTGTGGGTTTTTACAGTTTCAGCATTGAGGTAGTTTATGAAGCAGAACTTAAAATTTGAAGACAGTTTCACTCTTTAGTCAACACAAAAATTGCTTTTCTAAAAGTAACTATGTAGGAGGTGTATTTTTCCTTGGAAAACAGTTTGGCTCCAAAAATCCATTTAGTAGGAATTCATATATAGACGTTTATATAGGATCACCTCTTTGAAAGGCTTATGATGTAAAAATCTGGAAACATAGTGTCAGGTGGGTGTTTGGAAAGAAAGGAGAATGGGAAGAAATGGGATAAAATGTTATCTGATGCATAGTCATGGTTGCAGTAGTCTTACCTGAAGGAAAACAAAGCATATACATTTTGCCAATACTTAAATAATAATTTGATTTAAGAAAGTACTAAGGTTTTCCTATTGAAAGGTACTGTAGAATTAATTTGTCACATATTCTAAGATAGCTGTCATAAATCATTCAATACATTTCTATAAATCAAATAACATTTTTCTAATTCACTTCTATTAAGTACTTCCTTTCAGGTGACAGTATCTTTCTTATAGTGCATGCTTTCTTATAGTGCATTTAAAAATAACTTGGTTTATTAAAAATAACATTCAAGCCCAGCCAGGCATGGCTCAGAGGTTGAGCATCGACCTAGGATCCAGGCGATCGGGGTTAGATTCCCAGTCAGGGCACATGCCCTGGTTTCGAGCCGGATCCCCAGTTGGGGGCGTGCTGGAGGCAGCCTGTCGCTGACTCTCTCATCACTGATGTTTCTATCTCTCTCTCCCTCTCCTTTCCTCTCTCTGAAATCAATAAAGATATATTTTTAAAAAACAAAAAGCCATTCAAGTATGCTGGTATTCACAAAACTGCAATACATTATAAAATATAAGTATTGAACTTTAAAGTAGTTTCTCTGAGTTTGAGCCAATAAACAAATACATAGGTAACTAATTTTATTAAATAACATTGAAAAGATTCCCCTTTGTTGTATGCTGCCTTTTTTGATAGCAGTGGTTGGGTTATACAGATATTTACTATTAATATAAAGAATTTATAAAAATACATAAACACTTTCAGATTTTGTCTTATAAATAATTAAATCTTATCAATTCAAGTAATAAAAAATTAACTTCATATATAACTTTTTTTGCCTTCCTGTAATATCTAGACTAGAGGCTGAGGTATGAATTCATTCTCCAGTTAAGGGAAACAGACCTTGGTAAGAGAACATAGAAAACTATTTCTGAAAACTGTGTCCAAATTTACTTAGTTTAATAAAGACATCAAGTTTATTTTATATATCACGTTGTTCTTTTACTGTTTCCCTAAAAAGTGTTTGTAACCTCATTTTGTTAAGGTGTGATCAGTATAATCTAATAAAGTTTTTATAGTTGAAGATGATAATGTGTATTGAATTGGGTGTGGGTGGGTGTGTATATTATAGACATACTGATATGTATGTATACACATACATTTGAATATGTGGTATGACTATCTGATTTCAGTGAAGATACACTGTATTTAATACCAAAAGATTATTTATTATTAGCATCAGAAACCTGGAACACTACTAAATTTCCAGTATTGATTGCATACATCTCGCTTCTGTAGGATTGGACATATGATAAAGATAAATGACAAGCATTCAAGGTTCACAACCTAAAGAAAAATTGTACAGGAAAAAAAAGGGAAGGGAAGGAGGTAGTGCCACATTGTTTCTGATTCCTAGAAAGCAGAAGTTGTGTAGCACCTGAATATTTTACCACTTTCTTTAGTAAGGTAATCTTAACACTTTAGAAAATTAATCAAGACATACTGACAGTGTTAAGAATGTGTTAACAAGGCATTCAAACAGTTATCCTAAAAACTAAATAATAAGTACCACATAACTGTAGAAAGTACTATGTATTGCTCAAAGATGTTTCTAAGTATACTTCTGCAAAGTAATTTGGTACTACGTTTGAATATGACAAAATAATTGTTTAGTTCTAAAGTCATGTGCCCAAGTGTGCCTTTTGCTATGGTTACCCTGGAGATTTTAAACTTCTGCCTATGTGATTTCCTTAAATCCTTGGACTTTTAGATTGGTAAAAGAGTTCAGGAGGAATCTACCTGGTGTAGGTTGTAGGGGAAGGTTTTTTTCTCATTTATAATTGAGGTTATTTGCATTTTTTAAAGTCAGCATGCATTTATATGTTCTGTTATTTATAACTGCATTATTTCTTCAGAGTCAAAATGCAGAACAGTTCATTTCTTTGAACACTTGCCTCATATCCTAGACTGTATTAATTTGGCCATAGATTTAAGGGATTAAAGAGTAGACTAGGTTATGGGGGAGATGGGTCTGTTTTTCATAAACTTGAACTACAATGTTTAGGATTATAAGGACTGGGGCACTTATTAAAGGTCAAAATGTTTTAGGCAGAGCAAGGTGAAGAGTTGTAGCATTGTTTCCTTTTGCTTAATGGATTGTTAGCAAAACTGATGATATAGGCTTGCTTTCTTGTTTGATTAGCTTTAGTTAGCTTGGTAAAGGCAGATATGGAACTAGTGCTGCCAGAAATTTGTCCCTGGTTTGGTGTGTAGTTCTGTGTAGAATTTAAATGCTACTTTAAATCAATGAAGGTTTCACTGGTTAGCTTTTATAATATTGAAAATCCCTCAAACATCTTACCCAGCTTTATTTCTTACACAGCACTTCTCACTATCTGATTTATACATTTCACTTTCTCCTCCCTGCTTCCACACACTAGAATATAAGTTCACAAAGGAAAAGTTTTTAAAAATTTTATTTCTTTATCTTCAGTAACTTGAACAGTGCCTGACATATAAGTTCTCAGATATGATACTTTAATACAAATGTAATGTAAACTGTTACATTGAAGATATTGTTGGTTTTAGAAAAGTGTTTACTTGTGAATTCCCTCAGGATATATTGCTATATAGAGTAGAAGTAAAATCCATTGCACTATAAAAATTCTGAACCCAGTACCTTAAGAGACATCATTCTGATATTCTCATTTTGCCCTAGTAATTCATAGTTGCTTTGGAGTGGCCATTCTGTATTATGATTTCTTTCTCTTTGCTTCTATACAAAATCTGACACCAGCCACTCACAGTCATTTCTCTAAAGGTCTACCATAATTTAAGTCTTTGCTCCTACCATTTTTCTTGTCAGAAAAGTTATCCTTTCCCCCCACATTTATCAGTACTGTATTGCAGAACATACTCTCTTTTAAATGTCGTGTGTTTGTTCGACATTTACAGAGATGTTTATCTAAGCTACATTTTAAACTTTTAAATAACTACTATCTTTACTGTGTAAAGTAATACAGCCCTAGTCATAAATTTCTTGAAGGCTTCTAAGATGGAAAGGAAAAACTGCTTTATCTTCTTTGAAAATTAAGAAAAGGGGCTATTAAACTATTTAATAACTATAACAGCAATTAAGACAAGAGCAATATAATGAGTAGAAGAGACACTGCCCTCCAGGTAAAAGATAATTTTTATTTTTACTTTTTAAAAAATATGTTTATTGATTTTGGAGAGGGAGGGAGAGAGAGAGAAACATCAGTGATGAGAGAGAATCGTTGATTGGCTGCCTCCTGCACACCCCCTCCTGGGGATCGAGCCTGAAACACCAGCATGTGCCCTGACTTGGAATTGAACCATGATTTCCTGGTTCATAGGTGGATGCTCAACCACTGAGCCACACCAGCCAGGCAAAGATGACTTTTATTGAATAATATTCTAGTCTTGTTGCAATTTTTGAAAGTACTAATAATTATCTCCAGTTCTGTTGCATTATCAGAATTTTATATATATGTAAATGAGTGATAATATTGCTGTATTTGCCCACATTCAAGATGCTCAAACACCTGTTCTTAGCCAACCTGTCTTTATATATGTGTGTGTGTCTGTGTGTGTATATTACTATATGGTAAAAGGAAATACTTCCTTTATTATATATATTCGTTTATTTAGTATCCTGCATAATTATGTGTTTACACACCTTGTGGTGTAAGTTCCTAGGATCAGAGCATTTAATACAGGTCTTTTAATCCATCTCCCTTGTTACAGATGAGGAAATTGAAACACAAAAAGGTTAATTTGTCCAACGACCGCTTGGTGACAGATCTAGCTGTCCAAGTGTTAAGTTCCGTTTCCCAGCTACTTATAGCAGCGTTCATCATTTCTCTCAAGATTGGATGAAGAATACTACAGAATTACTTTGCATTTATTGTTCATACTAAGAAGTAGAACTCAAGATCATTATAGCAAAATGATATGTATCTTTCTGAATTGTTTTAAAGTTTTTTGTTTTAGGTATGACACTATTTTGTAATTTGTTATAAATTAATAATTTCCAATGGATTATGTTACTTTTTAAGGATAAATCATGAAAATCTCCAAATTTTAAATATCAAACTCAAATTTTAAAATTCAGAATTATTGGAAGAACACAAATCACAAAACTGTCAAGCGAATGCTAGATTTTCAGTGATTTCTAAGATCCATTCTGTTTCTAATGTTTCAGGCCCAATATTTATACAACATTCTTTCTGAATAATGTACATGATCTTTTTCTTATTTTTTGTAACATCAGTCTTTTTTTGTTTTTGTTTTTGTTTTGCACCCAAAAAGCACTGATTTGTGTAATGAATTTGGAATCCTCTTTCTTCAAACAACTTTGGAGACATACATTTTGGCTCTATAAATTGATCCTGTGTTTGTGTACTGACTGCACTGCTGGCTAGACTGCTGCTGGGCTAATAGAAAAATAAAGATTGTACACATGACACCATAACATCTCTTTCCTCCCCACCTGAAGATATAAACAAAAAGAACAAAAGTTTTCAGTGTCCAAATTAATGCACCTACTTCAAATGCTAGTTTAGGCTAGTTGGGATACTGCTATTTCAGTACCTTCCAGGTGTAAACCAATGAGTATTGTCTGTTTTAGTTTAGTGAATGAGTTTCTCATCTGATACAGGTTGTTCTTTATGAAACAGTTCTCACTCCACTTTGAGAAAGGCCTGAATTTTCTGTTGAAAGGCAGTATTTGTACTATTGCCCCAGTGACTTGTATCTACTCAAGCTAAGAGTTACCAAAATTAAGAAAGTTGTTCCTTCCTCTGAGAAAAAGATTGGTAGCCTGCCTGAATGAAATGATAATAAAACACTGGCAGTTAACATGGAGCACCCTATCCATTGTAAATATCACACTTTGTTTTAAAAGGAAAGACTATTTTCTCGTTGGGGAGGGAAGAAGGATGCAGATCACATTTCTTTTTTAATGTGTCCTTGCGGCTGTGATTACTCAGTGTTAGCTGATGGCTTCGCTCCTTTATTATAATGTGGTCATAAGTATTTTCTAAAACAAGTTGTAGTGACGCCCTATGTCTTAAATGTCAAAAATACTTAAGGAATCCAGATGTGTTAAACAAACAATATATATATACACACACATATGTGTGTGTGTGTGTGTATACTATACTTTGATTGCTTTTAATCAAATGGTGGAGTGAAACTATAATGGATGATAGCATAGGTTAAAAAAAAAAAGTGGATTGAAATAAAGTTTTAAAAATGGTTGCATATATACTCTGTCTACAAAGGAGGTATTGTCACATCCATTTTCTTCCAGACCAGAAGTATGTACAACATTTAGGGTACAGAAATTGTTTTGGTTTTACTGTTGCTCTCTGTTACTTTTGATGCTTTCCTTAAATTTTTTTGTTTTTTGTTTTTGTTTTTTTGTGTGTGTTTTTTTTAAAATATATCTTTATTGATTTCAGAGAGAGGAAAGGAGAGGGAGAGAGAGTTAGAAACATCAGTGATGAGAGAGTCATTGATCGGCTGCCTCCTGCACGCCCCTGACTGGGGATCGAGCCCACAACCCAGGCATGTGCCCTGACCGGGAATCGAACCCCGATCGCCTGGATCCTAGGTCGACGCTCAACCACTGAGCCACGCCCGGGTGGGCTAAATTTTTTAGTTTAAAAGAGCACAGATTGTAAGTATACAAGTCGGTGAACTATCACAAATGATAAAATTATTTGATAATTTTAAAAAATAGTTATTTTTACTGTTTGGAATTGTAGGGTAAACAATTTAGGTAAATTTTAAACAAAAATAGTAATTTCATGTAAAAAGTATCTGGGATTTAAAAATTCTTTGTCAACAAGTATCTCAAAGTCATTACTGAAATACAGTTTTTGGTTCATAGTTTGAAAATGTTATCCTTGACTTCTGGTATTAAATTTTTTTACATTGTTCAAGTAATCCTGAATTTTTGCTCATGGGAAGAGAAAAATACTACTAAAATGTATACAGAGAGGTGAAAATCATCATCCTATACACACCTACCAAGTCTTCCTCTAGAGCTACCACTTCCAGTTTAGTATATAACTTCCCACATCTTTCTCCATGCGTACACCTTTACAACAATTTTACTTATTTTTAACATAAATGAGGGGTCTGTTTTACAGTGTGTTCCATGGCTCACCATTTCACACTGTCTTGGAAAGCTTTATGTCATTACATTATAGACAGGCTTCATTCTTTTTTACTGCTGTAATTTCTTTAAAGGTCCCCTAATGATGGATACTTGTTTCCAGTTTTTTGCTTTTATAAAAAATTTCTACAGTGAGTATTCTTGAACATATTTTTGTTTACTCGTCAATAATAGTTCAGTAAGGGTTTCTTATTGACTAGTACTTTCTCTGTATTCTAGACATTACTGTGTTAATTATATGTGGCAGATTCTTTCTCTCTGTGCATTTATCTTGGTGGTTTTTGCCATATAAATGTTTTAAGTAATTATGTAGTTTGTTAACCTTTTCTTTTGTTACTTGTTTCATGGATTCTGAATTTCTGAATTATTTATATTCATTTCCAGAGATATTTTCACTTCAATTTTTAACTGTCATTGTAAAACACTTTTTTTTGTAGAACTGTGTAAATGATGGCAAAATGTATTCGTATGTGATACATTCTGATGGCATGTAGTAATCACATAAGGAACAGTGACAATTTTGATGATCAATTTCAGAGTTATAAAATAAATGTAATAAAATCTGGAAAAGCATTTTGGGTTTTGTGTTATTTATGGAATCACTATAGGTAGTTTTTACTATTAATTCATTTTTTACAAGTAATATGCTAAGCACTGAATGATGGCAGTAGTATACAAGTAAGTAATCCCTTTCATTGTGAGTACTTTACACATGATGGCTTCCCCAGTTACCAGAAATTTCTCCATCTCCATGTAGCTGCTGCTAGGAGTGGCCCTCCACTTATTTTGCTGCCATCCAGTGCTGGATTACCCAATAAATATACTAAGCCCTTAGCAAGGCAAGGTTCAAAAGTAAAAAAAAAAAATCAGCCTTAACTTATCCACAATTTTGCAATTTAAAATTTTTAAAGTTTTTTTTATTTTGTGCATGTGTATGCATGTGCATAGTGTTGCATACTATACAGACGTAGGGAGAGGAATCAGAATACAAGCGTATTCAAGTATTTGGAGCCTCCAACTTGGCTCTGTGGCTAATTACTCCACCTTTTTATCTTGATACCCCACAACTTGGGTTCTTGAAACTTGGGCTGATTTTGTCCTACCTCCAGTAATTTCCTGTGGAAGTAGCTGATAATTTTTCTGCTGCTTCCCTGTAACAGGAGGGAATACCCTTATAGGAGGTGCCATGAAGCCAGTATCTCATAGACCCTATCATCAGCTGCCTTCTACTCTCTACCCTCTCTTCAAACCTGATTGGCACGGATTGAAAAATTAAAACTTTGCTGTTTCTCTTCCTCCCCTTGTCGGTAGGGGAGATTTGTAGAAGAGAGTAATACTTTCTTACATCTTAGAGTAATATCTCATTGGGGACAAATGGCAAGGGAAAAGAAAGATTTTTCGTTTCTGAAAGGACTAAAACATTTACAGCTCAGCAAATTTGTACAAGTTTTGTAATGATTAAGCTATATTATATATTAACTAGATTTCTGAGTACATTTGCTAACTTAACCATCACATATACCTACTTATAACTTGAAATTTGCCTTTAAAGTTACAAAAGCACAAAGCACTTTAGTGCTTGTAACACTCTTCCATATTATTGTAGGTGACTAAATGACCATGGAATCTGGAGCAGAGAACCAGCAGAGTGGAGATGCAGCTGTAACAGAAGCTGAAAACCAGCAAATGACAGTTCAATCCCAGCCACAGATTGCCACATTAGCCCAGGTATAAAATATGTGGAGAGGTTCCAAGTTGTGTCTCTTCCAAGAGGAATATGTTTCAGACAAGAGAATTTTGTTTTTATTACAGAGATATGCATAGAATGAGCAGAGACATTCTTAGAATATCAAAATTCCTGTTTTACTTAGTATTAGACTAATTTTAGAAATGATAGTATTAATTCAGTAGCATATCAGAAAAAATGTATTGTTAAACACTGATAGACTATATGTAGCAACGTGATTCAGAAAATTACATTTTAACTAATGGGCAGATTGATTGTATCTCTTAAACAAGGGAAGAAAACCTTATATAACTGCTTTTCTCATATCACACATTTGTTTTGGGACATGGGAATGCAGATAACCTGAAAGGCTAAGTTTACATGTGCTTAAACTGAAAATTTCAGATAAGTAAAATAACTGTCACAATAGTAAGTTTCAAGGATGATAATTTTTGTTTCCTATATATTTTAAATATAATTCATGATTCATTTTGTTTTTGTCTGAAACATTCTATCTCTAAGGTTGTATTCTTTCATCCTTTTTTTTCGTTACATATTTTTCCTTAAATATTTTAACTTTGAATATATATGAGAAAGATGGTTAATATAAAAACCAAACAGCAAACATAAATATGTTAGATAAACATATGATACTGACTCCTTCAGGTGAAGGCTCTCAGGAGAAAATAATCCTAGCAGAGGCTCTGGGATATCCTGCCTTAGCTTACCAAAGAGTTTTAAAGATCTCCCCCAGGAGTCAGAATGGGGTCTTGGGAAATAGATGGCTAAGCACAGATGGTTACCATACTCAGCTAAAGTATGGGCCAAAAACTAGACCTCCAGCAGGAATGTAGTCAGAAGGAGTGGGCTGCTCTGCTTTCTCCTGCGATCACCAAGGCCCACCATCAGCCTTTAGAAATAGAGCACACTTGAGGATGAAGTAGAGGCACTCAGGTGAGGCAGGTGCAGGAACAAAGCAGGAGAGCTGGGACATCATCAGTACATGGTCAGAAAGCATGCACAGATAAGAATCTAGGCTCATCCAAGAGTTTGGCACTCTTGTAAGATACAACGCCAACAGGGATCTTGATGGTGACAATGCTCAACATGCCTTTTTCGTGCATCACACTGTTCTTTCTGGTTTGGTGTCCTCTAAGTCTGCTGTATATCATTCTGGAAATTCCTTACCCCTGCGGACTTTCTTGAGAAGTTTGTGTTCTTGAGATAGTAAACCATGTTTTCCAGTGGTTTCTTGAGCAACTTTGGGTAAAGAATTTTTGGTAAAGAAATCATTTTTCTTTAAAATTTGAATGAATTGATCCATAGTCAACTTACAGTGTTGCTGTTTGAAAGACTAAATGCATCTCTTATTTTGTATCTCTGATATCTTACAAAATTCTTGTCTTTGTTCATAGTACTTCATTATTTTATTATCAGGTTATTAGGACCTTGATTTGGATAATTTTTCACCCACTATCCTATGTATTCACATTATTTGGTTGATAATTTTTTCTGTCTTTTCTCTCTGGGATCCTTGTGATACAGATGTTATACCTATAGGACTGTTTTTCTCATTTCTTCTTTTCTGTTTTATGTCTTTGTCTTTTTGTTGTTTTCTGGGAGATTTCCTCAAATTCACATTCTAACCCATCTGTTGAATTTTTTTATTTATCCTGTCATGTTTCTAAGAGTTCCTTTTGTTCTCTGAATAGTCCTTTTGTGTTTTAATATCATCCTGTTTAAGTTTCACAAAGGCAATATTTTCTTTTATATCAGAATATTAATTAGGTTTTGTTTTGTTTTAAGTCTTCTCCCCACACATTTCCCCTATAGCTTTCCCCCCTTCCATTGTTCTGGTCTGCATCTTTCATATTAGAAGCTTTCCTCAGTAATTTGTGGTTGTCTACTCAGGTTTAGAAATAGGGGACCAAAAAGCTGTATTGGGAACTCTGTGGATATGTTTGAGGCTTAACATTAGGAGTTGTGAGCTTCACTTAGGGCCACTAGTAGTATCTTTAAGGTCTTCTGCCCCTTGACATTGGTCAGGTTCCCCAGAGAAAGCTTTACTAGTACTCTGCTTGTATGGTAAAAGCCTGGGAACCAAGTGAGAGAAGACTAAGATTTAGTACTCCACCTTCAGCAATGTCTGGTATTAGGCAGTCGGACTCAAGAAAGACACTCTATCCAGAAAATAAATCCCTACTTCTCTGTCAGCGTGGGATACCCTGGTGCTTCTCTCCACTGGGAATTGGAGAGGAGATTCAGTTGCTTCTGAAACAGCCTTATCTTCAGCCTCTCCTTTCACTCCACCTTCCATAGTGTCTTAGCTCCTGAGCCGCTTAAGGATTTTGTGATGCAAATCAGGCTTTCCCTGCCTCCAACTCATGAATTGGCTTTCTGAGGTCTTCTAAGAGGTCTTCCAAGTTTAATACCATTCATCCATCTGCTTTCCAGACTCCAGAATTCTTACTCTTTCCGATGCTCAGGCTCATGTGATTATGCCTGTAAAATCAAAATCAGTTTCATGAAGTTTAATTGGAGATTCAGGAAGGAGCAAAATTATATACACATGTTCAAAATGTCATTCTTACTAAGTAGTCCTCTAGCACTTAAGACTTGTAAAAGCAGAATGGCATGATATTTGAGTTTTAGGAAAGCTAGTTCCCATTTGTATATTTTTTGGGGAATATTTACAAAATTACAGTTTTTGTACTTGCTCATCCAAGTTCTTAACACATACATCATATATTTTTGACATAATTTCCTCTCGTCAGTCTGATACCTACTATTTTTTTTAATTGATTTTAGAGAGAGAGGAAGCACTAGGGGGAGAGAGCAAGAGAAACATTGATGCCAGAGCAGAACATCAATTGACTGCCTCCTACACTCCCTCTACCAGGGATTGAGCTGCAACCTGGGCATGTACCCTGACCAGGAATTGAACCGGCAACCTTTTGGTGCATGGGACAACTCCCAGCCAACTTTGCCATACTGGTCAGGGCTTTTTGTCAGGCTTTAATACTAGAAAAATATAATAAAATGGTCAAATCCAAGATCATTGTGATTTGATCAATGCAATGAACAGGGGAAAAAATTCAGCCTAACTAATAAAGGAAGAAAATCTAAAACAATGAGATGTCTTATTTTACATCTTTTGGAGTTTACAGAAATATTTTTTGAGTGAGAAAGAAAATGTTGGTTTTGACTATGAGAATATAAATTTTTATGGACTTAACTAAAGAGTTGGATAAAAGGGTGATTGTTGTAGCTTCTTTTTTTTAATTTTAATTCTCACAGGATATTTTTTCCATTGCTTTTTCAGAGAGAGTGGAAGGGGAAGAGAGAGAAAGAGAAACATTGATATGAGAGAGACATCGATTAGTTGCCTCTCGCACTCAGCCAAGTCCGGGGATTGAGCCTGCAACCGAGGCATGTGCCCTTGGCTGGAATCAAACCCAGGACCCTTCAGTCCTTGGGCCGATGTTCTAACCACTGAGCAAACAGGCCAGGGCTGTTGTAGCTTCTTGAAATAGGCAAATTTGAAAACCTAAATATGCAATAATAAGGAATTTATTGAATAAATTATGTAATTTTAACTATTATGCAGTCATTAAAATGAAAACTGTTAATGGAATGGAAAGATATTTATAGTGAATTCAAAGATAAAATAGATTTCATGATGTGTTCTAAAAATTGAATGTACTTATGTACCTTTAAAAACACCTAGATCGCCTTTGCCAGTGTGACTCAGTTGGTTGAGCATTGCCCCATGCATCGTGAGGTCGCTGGTTCAATTCCCTGTCAGGGCACATGCTTGGGTTGTGGGCTCAGTACCCAGTGGGAGGCATGGGGAGCAGCTGATTGATGTTTTTCTCTCTCTCGCTCTTCCTTCCTCTTTCTCTAAAATCAATAAAAACATATTTTTTTTAAAAACCCAGATCTACAGCAAAAATATAAAAAGTGATTAGCTCTGAGTGGTAGGAGTATAAGTGATTTTTATCTTATTTTTGTGTATCTGTATTTTATAGACTTATAATGAGAGGAGCCATTATGTAGAATGATCAGGGTAGAAAAGGAATTAGTAAGTTAGCATGTTATGTTCACCCTAGAAAATACTCAGAAGATGACACAATAATTGCTTCAAATATTAGAAGAGCTTTTGTGTGGAACTGAGATGAAATACTCTGAATAACTTAGGGTTGTGGTTGAGTGTAGGGAAAAGCGTCTTGGGGTCCATCAGAGTTGTAAGCAGGTTCCTGTGTAACTAATGGAGGTGTAGTCCACGGACCACATTTTGAGAATCAGATAAAACTTGAACAAGATTTATAATGGCCAGAGAGAAAATGATTAATTAGGAAGGACTTCTGACTGTCCAAAGATGGAAAGCTTATGGTTTTAACCTCTACCTTCAATAGGGATCTTCCCCCCTAAGCTTCACAAAGATCAATTCTTTCATCTTCCACCACCACCCCAACCACCCAAAAGTTTCTCCTTACCTCTTGTGTTCTCTGTTTTAGTTGATAACATAGTCTACCAGTTCTTACCCAGACATGAAATATGTGGGTCGTCATTGATTCCTCTCACCCCCTTTAAGCAATCATTCAGAAAGCTCTTTCTGGTCTGCCTCCTGAATTTTCATTAAATCAATTCTCTAATTCCCATTCCTTCCACATCTAGTGCCTTCTTTTCTGCCTTTATCATCTCACCATAACAACTATGTAGGCCTTCTCAATTTGTCTCCTTGCCTCCACTTTTTTCTTCCTGTGACATAAATATTTTTCACACTGCTGCAAAAGAGATCTATCTAAAATGCAAACCTCACCATGATGTTCAGGAGTTCAAAACCCTCAGTGCCTTTCCCAATCTCCGGATAAAGTACAAGTTCTTTAATATGACATATATAAGATTTTTCATGACTAGCACATCTAGCTCCTGCCTGCCTCTGCTATTTCATTTCTCCTCACTCCTATGTTATGGAGTAAGATACGTATGTGATCTAGTAGTACTGATTGCTTGTCTTCCCTTTCTGCCATATCCAGATCATGCTGTTTCTCCTTGCTTTTACCAGTGCTAGCCTCTCTGCCTGGAATTCTAGGCTTATAATAACATGCCTAGCTTCTTTTCTTTGTCTCAAATTTATATTCTTCCCTGGTAGCCTCCTCTCTCAGGTGGGGTGGGATAGCTCTCTGTGTTTATTTTTATCTTTCCAAACCTCATTAGTTCACTGAATTATATTTATTTGTGTTCTTTTCCCCATTTCTTCACATACATACTCCAATCTATGTCTTTCTCATTTTTGTAGTTTCAGTTCTAACATTGTTCCTGGAATATAGGATACCAGTAACTGTTTACCAAATGAGCAGATAAAATCCCTACCCCGCAATGTGTGCAAGAGTAGGAATAGTTAAGTGCCATCTGATAGACATGTATGGCATAAGAGCCCTTTGCACCTGGATATTGACTCTTCCTCAGGAAAAAAAATTGGTTTCTCTTATATTTTCTAAACTTTGCTCCCTTATTTCTTCAAGAGGAAAATAAATCCTTAAAATATCAACTGTTACCAGCTTAGTGATTTATTTGCGGGGAGGAGTAGAAATTTTTATAGATTATAATACTATTAATACTTTCTCATTAATGAAAGGCATATTGTAATTAGCATAACATAAAGAAAATTATGCTGTATATTATAAAATGTGTATTTGTTATAGACTTAGTAGCTAAATTTTGCCCAAGCTTGAGAGCAATTATATTTTAGAACATGACTTATTTAACACATGATATTAAGAAGACTTTTATGTTTAAGTCTAGCATATTGCTTGACCTTCAGTAAATTACTTAATCTCTTTGAATACTTGATATTTCTGTTTCTAAAATGGATATAATCCTGATTACCCAGTCTTGATATCTTTGAAGAGCAAAATGAGAAATTAAGTATGAAAGCAGGTGGGAAAATGTAAAGCTCCATACAAATAAAGTAGTATTTAGTTTTCAAAGGAAGTCTGTTACATATTTTGATACTATATTAAAATAGTATTTTGGGTTTTGTCTTTTGGGAGAAGTTGGAAAGTGGGGGTGGGGGAAGCATTTGAAGTCTTTCTTTAAGAATATTAAATTTAATCATTAGTTTCTTTCACACCAATAAAATACTTATCTAGCAAAAAGGTCATCTTTTTGCTGCTAAAAACTTGCTTTATATTGAACATGAGTACTCCCAAGAAAGTATCTGTGATGGTAATTTTTTTCCATGTTCAACACAATAGGTATCTATGCCAGCAGCTCATGCAACATCATCTGCTCCCACCGTAACATTAGTACAGCTGCCCAATGGGCAGACAGTTCAAGTCCATGGAGTTATTCAGGCGGCCCAGCCATCAGTTATTCAGTCTCCACAAGTCCAGACAGTTCAGGTATGTGTATACAAAGTTCTGCATCTGCTTTTATAACTGTGGTTTATAGTCATATCTCTCTCCTTTCATTAATTATGAAAATAAGGACATTATGTAGTTCAGAGTTTATTTTACTTTACAATAAGTGAATATGCTGCATCTGTATAGTCACTTTATGTATAGGAATACATATAGCCAAGAACAGGCATAGAAGAAAAGGACTTTTTCTTAAACTATAGGAGAAAAAGAATTAATTGGGGAAAATCATTAAGTACATGGGATAAAGTGGAAATGTTTGGGGGAGACTGTAAGGCTGACATACCTCAATTAAGGAAAACTGAAATACAAAACTAATACCTTTGTAACTATTTCCTAAATGTGCAACTGAAAAAAATAAACCCTTGTCAAAAATTAACTAATAACCTTACCTAGGTAGGATATTATTTGAATTTAGAGATTACATAAAGCATTTGTAATGTCAGCTATGTTTAGGGTTCTAAGTTATATAACTTTGAACTACTGATATATTCAGAAAGTGTACCTTAAGAGTCAGGGATTATACTACACATTATCTCATTCTTTGGAGAGATTGTTCCTTTGGGTTGGATCCAAAGGAATTAAAGGCAATGTAGACCTCTGAAGGTGACTGCTCAGTTGTAGGGAAACCTAGAGCAGTATACATCTTTGCAGTGAGCTTATTGAAGAAGAAAAAAAAAAAAAACTTGAACATTCATTCAAGTAGGCCATAACCCCAGCCTCCCATTTCATATTTTTTGCTTCACAGTCTTCCTGTAAGGACTTAAAAAGACTTTTCTCCGGAACTCAGGTGAGTCCTAGGTCCTAGATTTGGAGAGAACTATTTTTAGAAAGGAAGGTGAGAAATTATTCTTTATGTCTTTGTCCTTCTCTGTAAACATGGAATTCAGGTTTGAATTAAAATATTAAGAGATCTTCTAGGCCAAAGTTGTTACTTATCCTGCTCTTAGTCTGTTGCTTAATTTCCCTATATATCTTTTCTCCCCTCCACCAAGTTGTAGTCCAACATTACTTTCAGAGGAAGGAAGGTCATATTATCTCCTGAGGTAACCAATTTATAAATAGAGGTAATTGCTAAAATATTGTTCAATGTGATGGACCAGGTATGCCTTTCCAAAAGTTTACCTGGTGGTCCCAGTTTTATCCTCAGAAACTAGTTAAGCAAGTTTAACTCCTTTTCTGTTAGATTGCTTCCTAATCCCCATCTCTCACCCCCTTCCTATTAAAAAAACAAAGTGCAGACTAAACAATCACTTGTTTTTCTTCGGTCCTTTATTTTATGGTATAGCCTATTCCTTATCACCATCCTCATTGTCATCTTGTGGGTGAGCTGTTGCATTTTCCTTGGGAATGGTAGCCAGGCTGCTGGATGTTTATGGAGGGAAGTGCCTCCTTTGTCCTGGAAGCATTCTGTTAACGTTGAAAGAACATGTTAGATCTTGTCTGCCATGTTACACTTTTGGGTATTGAACTGCTGTTACCCCCCTCTGCTTCATTCTGTCCTTGTGCTTTTGGCTTGCTTGAACACTTAGTGGGGAGGGGAGATGTTTTTATGTGAAATCATTAAATTGTAGGAATTTCTATACTGAAAGACACTTGGAATGGAATTTTTTTACCAAGTTAGGAGTCAGTATTTTCCAGATAAAAACAGAGGAATTTGATATTTCTATAGAATCACAGTGGATGTGTTGTGTCTCTTATCCTTTGCCTCAGTTTTTATTTCATTGAGTGCTACCTTACATTTTCCATTCTATGCCATTACTAATTCCCTACTCATATCTTTTTCCTGATAATAGTAGAAAGAAACTGCTAGTCAGGAGACTAAATTCCAACCTCATATTAATCTTTACTTTTTCACTTATAGTAGGAGAAAGAACACCAAAAAATTACCAAAATTATACCCACAAAATTTGTTAAGATTACAGTTTTTGGTGATAATAAGTGATATTTGTTTACTGTATTCTTAATTTTAATCTTTACTTTGTGGCAAGAATAACAACAATAACTTGGACCTGGAGGTTATAGGGCCATTAACTATAGAAATGGGTTCATCTTTTCAAGAACACATTTTTCCATTAAGGTGAGCTATGCCTATAATTGAAAAGCCTGAATTCTACAAACAATGACATAACTATAGTATTTTTTTAAAAGGGCCTAATCCATGGAGAATCTATTAAGTTTTAATGGTCAGTTCAGCTGATTAACAGTAACTAATATTAATAACTAGGAAGTAGTTTATGTCAAAAGAGGCAATCCAACAAGGAGAGAAATGGTTTCTCAAACTTCCGGATGGGAGAAAATTATTCTAGAACAGCATTTCTAAAATAAGCCAAATCTCACAGATTACAGGAGTGACATAAATGTATAGAAGTTAACAGTGGCATCCTCACTATTCATTTGTTGGTTTTGGATGCGTTTTTAATACAGTGCAATTGAAACATGTCAGAGGATTTATGGATTATGTTACCTTAAATTATTACATTTATTCCTTCAACAAATTTTTATTGATCACATACTATGTGCCAGTCACTGTTCTAGGTGCTTTGAAAGGCAGCAGTGAACAAATAATACTTCCTTATTCTCATGAAGATCACATTTGAGCGAAGAGAAACAATGTACAAATAAAATATGTCAAGTGAGGATAAGTGCTGGGAAGATGATTAAAGCAGGGAAAAGTGATGGAGAATGATTTGGAGTGTTCTGCTTTATGTCGGGTGGTCAGAGAACATGGTAAGCAGAAGACAGTGAAGGAGGCTAGCCCGTACAAATAAAAGGAAGTCCAAAGGCTCAGAAGTGAGAGTATGCTTCACATATCAAGGAGCAGCAAGAAGATGTGACTCAAATAGAGTGAGCAAGAGGGAGAGTGGGTAGAGATGGAATTTTTGATAGAATCTTTACTGTGTAATGTGATGGGAGCAAGATAAAAATCTCTTGTGCAACATAGGAGGTTTAGTGGTTATCATGGAGCAGTGTGTGTAAGAGTTATCTAATGAAAGGCTGAATTACTTGTTTGTTTTTTACATAAGACAAGTGTTCTGAAGTTTCCGATATTTTTAACGATGGCAAGCAAGGATGTGCAAAGGATATATTACCTAATATATTTTTGGAAAGAAAATCCCTTTTAACTATCTTTTCTAGAAGAAAGTGACATTTTAATGCATGAGAGAGTAACTACGTTTTGAAAGCAACTTGTGCTGTGGAGAGAGCATTTTGAAAATAAACGTTTGGAAATGTTTCCATACTTTTTTTTAACTGCAAACAATGTAAATTTGGTATCTAAAACCTCAAATCTGTATACTTTTAAAATCCTGGAAATAAAATTTTCTAAACTATTTAGAAGTCTTCTAGCGTTTCAATAGGTGTTGGACTTATTTGTTAAAATATGAAATCATGAAATCTTTTAGTAGTATATAGTAACTGAGAGCCAGGAAAATGGAAGTATACTAGATAAATCTTATCAAAAGTTTGTATAACTGGTAGATAAAAAAGAAAAATTATTTTATTAAGTAAGCCCAGCCAAAAATGCATATATTTTATATCTATCTCACGAGTTCTCTTTTTCAATATTAGTGGATTTTAAATCATATTTCAAAAGCCCAAGCTTAGAATCGTATTTTTGAGCCACTATTACAAACTGTTAAGTGATTTTTGATGAAGCATATCAAAACAAATCATTCACTATTATAAAAAAATGAAATGATTTATCTTTAAGAAATTTACAGATACATTTTAATATTTATACTTGATCTATCTCTTTAAAATTTTGTTTTATAATGTAAAGTAACACTTAAAATTTACAAATAAGAAATATATGCTTATGTAAATTTTTCTTATTTATAAGGGAGATCTGCAGATCAAAAGAGTTTGGAAGTTATTGCTTAGACATTTATAAAACTTCTAGATCCACTAAGTAAAAAACTACCTAAACCATGAGTGTGAACTGTCCACAGGAAATTACTTAAGTTCCAGGGGACTGCATATAGTTTGAGAAAGCATCTAATGTTACCATTGCTTTGATTTTCACTGATATTTTATTTTGAAATTTCAAAAAACATCAAAATAGGAAGTTTCCCTCTCCCCATATAAAAAGGAGGTATGGTTTTTAACAAAGTAAAAGACATTTGAGAAATATAGATCTAAAACTTTACATCTACAAGTGGTAGTTTGGCTTTTTGAAAATTTATGGACTTATAAGTGGCCAAGGTTAAAGACTTACTTAAGGAACTCAGGAAGGGGTTTATAAGAGACAGAGGGTGGGGCCCGGAAGAAATGGTCTGTCATTGGAATGAGGTAGTAATCTATGATACTTAAAATTGGGATATAATGTTTCATATGGTTATTTTTAATAGCCTATTGAATATATATTAAACTATAATTAATTTTTATTTATAAAAAGGAAATTAAAAATATTTTTATTGATTTTTGGAGAGAGAGGAAAAGGAAGAGAGAGATGTGAGAGTAGAAGATGGGAAGATGGATCAGCTGCCTCCTGCACGCGCCCCCCCCCCCCCTTCCCCGGGATCTAGCCCACAACCCAGACATGTGCCTTGACCAGGAATTGAACCAGCAACCTTTCCAAGCACAGGACAATGCTCAGCCAACTGAGCCACACCATCCAGGGCATATAAAAAGGGGTTTTGACATGGTTTTTACTAGTCTCAGAAATGTGTGTATTTTTGTTTTGTTTTTGTTTGGTCGTTTTTTATTTTGGGTAGATAATCCATAGGAATTGGCCTCATTGTTCCAAGTAATTACTATATGGTAAGTTAATTCTGTTTGTCTGAATTGACAAAATCTTTTAGATCGGAGGGAGGGTTTTTTTCCCCCAACTAAGAGCAGTAGATCCACTGAGTTTGAAAAAATTAAAGGCTACATATAGAAAAGCAACAGTATTTTATTTCATTTTGGAACTGTCACATGGGTAGTTTAGGTAGCATGTTTTGAAGTTGGTTTCATGATGTTCAACTTGGGAGAGTGTGCCTAAGTCACTGTATATCCTTAAAAGAAGGTCATAAGGATGAGAGTCAAACAAGGCAGAGAGAACAATAGAAGGTCTAAGGTTCTGAGAAGTATTAATGACGTAAACACTTTAGACACTGCACTGTCCACGATGTTTGGTCTTGTTAGTCCTTGAAATTCTGACCTTCTGTTAAGGCTGTTTCACAGCTCCTCATCTGCTCTACCTCTGTGATAAAGTCTGTGAGCTGAGAGGTCGAGTTACAGCAGCTACAGATGAGTGAGAAATTGTTTTGTATGCTCCTTTGGCAGTAACTATAGTGTTACTACTCTGCAGAGAATCACAGAGTAAATTCAGCCTTGCCCATCTTTTTATCTGTCATTTCTGGATTCCTTAAATATTCCTGTTAATTTTTAGGTCTTAAAGACTATACTTATACTTTACAGTGTTTGGATGATGCACATTACTTGATTGTAAGTATAGTTTATGAAGCATTTAAGTGAATGCGTATGACAAAGCCCTGTCAAAAGGAGTGCCCACTCTCTAGAACCCTTAGGTTCACACCACATATAGTGCCTATGGGATTTCTTCGGTTCCTCTGAATATGTTTTTTCTTATTGCCATTGCCTTAAATTTTGACCTGGAGCTAACCCACACAGACCCTTTTGCCTTGTTTAAATCTAAATCTCATTCTGACAGCATCATGCACACCTAGTTCAGGAAAAAGTAGGAGGCCCCTGTTGAGTAGCCTAGGGAAACTTGGCAGTATAAATTTGACAGACAAGCTTGCCTAGGTGAATGAACTTCTAGTCTGAAAATGGTCTAAAAAAACCTCTGGGTTGCTGTTTCTGAAAAAAATGGTTTGAGATTGGAACCAGTAGGATTTTGGTGCCTGTAAGGATGTCTAAAACTGAGATGCCAAGTATTGACAGTCACTCCACCACTTCCTAGCTTTGTGGCTTGGGTGAGTTAACTTCTTTGTACCTTAGTTTTCCTGTCTATAAAATGTATATAATAATTGTACTTACCCAGCATCTAATATTACTATATTAGTGAGTATTGAGTAATACAATATATGTATTTAGCAGAGCACCTGGCACATAGTAATAAAGACTAGTTGCTGTTATTATTATCCCATGTAAAATCTTTTTCAGCTTATCTTCGTTACTCTTCAGTCTATGGATACTTTCCAGAAATGCACAGTTCTTTAATCTTGAGTGTTTGCTTAATAAAAATTGTAGAAGACCAACTTTGAAACATGTCTATATGTAACAGAGAGCTTCTTCCTAACTTGCTAGAAACAACCCTCTGGACTGTGTTGGGGTATCACCAATCTTATTTGCACATTTTTAAATATATTCACCAGTGTTTACACGGAAGTTAAAGGAAAGTATTTATATAGTCACTATATAGACTTATGACCAAATAATTACTTATTCTTTCCTTCATGTCAGAAACCTTATTTTACTTGGTAGTCTTTTTCTACCAGTTGTACAAAAACAACTGATAGGGAATATCAATACATTCAGGATTGATTACATGAAGTCCTGGAAGAGATTAAGCTGAATTTGGATGTCACAAAAGTGTGGTTTTGACAACTTTTTTAGGTCCTCTGGCTTCTATAGAATAAGTGAAGGGGAGAGGAAAGTGATTGGTGTGGGTGTCTCTCATAAAAACAGACTTTTTTCATCTAAAGCATGTATAAGGTTTATGTCCTTTTGTATTTGACTTTTTCTTAAAATTCATAAAAATATGGAAACAAAATTTGATTATCAAGATAAAGTTCTTCTTTATTTTCAGATTTCAACTATTGCAGAAAGTGAAGATTCACAAGAGTCAGTGGATAGTGTAACTGATTCCCAAAAACGAAGAGAAATTCTTTCAAGGAGGCCTTCCTACAGGTATGGAATTTAATAGTTAAAAAACTTAAAATCAGAGATATTGGGAAACCAATTAGCTGTTCAGTTCAGGACCCTGTAGCTTACTTTTCTTCATCTGGGAAGCTTATCATACAGAATAAGAGCACTTCTTACTCTGAACAGTCCTGGATAAACACTGATATTTTTCTGCTTCCATTTTTGTAGATTAAGCTGGCTACTGCTTTTCTGTTTAAAAGTTTGAAATACATTTGATAAGGTTATAGCATTTTCTAGTTAAGAAGTTAGTTCTGAAACTACTATTCATCTACTTAGCAACACCTTTGCCAACCATTTCTTGTGCCATGGTACTTAGCAGATTATTGTTAATTTAATAGTTGTTTCAGGGTGATGCTTTGCTGATACTCCTAATTGTAGGGGCACCTTCCTATAGTTTTAATCAGCTAGAGAAGTTGCCTGGCCCCTGCCTTACCTCCAAGGTGGACCAAAACCATTTTTTTAATATGTAGATATTGGCTCCATATTCAGTATCTCCAGGAAATTAATTCCACAAATCTTCATAAGCTTACTTCTAGAATTGTTGATCATCTTTCCACTTAATTTTTTTCTGTTCTTTGCCACACAAAAGGATTTTTTTCTGTAGTCAAATTTTATTAATCTCTACTTGAACCTTGTTCTTGAATCACAGTGTTTACATTCAGGTTAAAGAAAAATTCATCTGTGTTTATTCTGGTCCTTGAATGATTTCATCTTGACATATAGATCCCCGATCCTATTTTAAACTTTTGTCCTATGTACTAGCAGCTTACCAGTTTTCTGATCTTTTCCTATTATTTGTATTTAGCCAGTAATGTCACTTTTATTTTAATTAATATAATTCTCTATTTTTCTAGGAAAATTTTGAATGACTTATCTTCTGATGCACCAGGAGTGCCAAGAATTGAAGAAGAGAAGTCTGAAGAGGAGACTTCAGCACCTGCCATCACCACTGTAACGGTGCCAACTCCAATTTACCAAACTAGCAGTGGACAGTATAGTGAGTAATAGATATTTCTGTTTTGGAAAGTGAGATGAAAAACTAATGTCTGCATTCTCCTTAAAGGAATCATAGAAGCGGCGACTCTTTTTCTCGGTCTTGCTATCGTTATATTTCCTTTACTGTTCAATATGCAAAGTTCTATAACAGAAGTATTTTCTTTTCTTCGGGGTTTTGATTAGGATTGCCCAGCTACGTAAGCCCTTTAGATGGCCCTATGTTTTATGCCAGTGCATGGAGAGTCTTAGAAGTTTTTTGAACCACTACTTCACAATTTTAGTTCATATATAATGTTAATAGAGAATACACATTTTTTTAGATAAAAAATAATCATTCTTTGATTATGCTTAAGGCCCAAAATGGTCTTATTACTCATCTTTTTTAATATTTCATCTTCCCTTCTAGCATTGTAAAATCCTATTTAATGTTTCATGGTGGGGTGGAGAGGCTTGGTTGCAGTCTACTGCATTCAATTATTATTTCTTTTAATATGAAAGGTAGTGTAGTGAATTATGATAAATCATAGGACTGCTGAATTAAGTCCTTTTTGGCTCATAGAAAGCAAAGATTTCTTTTGCAAAATTACCAAAGTTTCCATTTCGGTGATAATACTTATCTTTCACTTAAATCTGTTGTAAAGTCCTTCTGAATTCTGTTGTGTTCGATCAGAGGCATTTGTATGGATGGTACTTTTTGTTCTCTTTTCCCAGTATCTTTTTGCCTCCCAAAATGTGCCTCACTTATTGATATTTTCATGTTCTTTAACTTCAGTACTGCCCATCATGCTTTCACCCCTCCCTTTCTTAATTACGTATTAAATGTACACATTGAAACTCCTTTGCTGCATTAGTTTTCTAATGCCTGTGTCAGAAATATGTATAAAAGCTTGACTCCCAAGTTAATAGTTTTCCAGTTATAACTTAAACTTGGTTTGCATTTCAGCTGGATTAACAACAGATTTGCAAATAGCAGACATTTTAGCTCTCTCAAAGCTGAAACTTTTGATAGTAAGTAGAAGAAAGGCATTTTTGACTAAGTTTCTTGTCCACTCTGTAAGTTTAATAGAGTTTAGTTATCTTTTTCCTCCTCAAGTTCTTTGTTGGCAGAGAGAAACAGGTACTATCTACGTACGTGTACGTGTGTATTTTTTAGCCTTATATCCAAATAATTGTGTTATTCAAGAAGCGTGTTTTAAGACAGATGCACGACCTTTCTTTCTCCTACTTGAGCATACCTAGGGGATACAGTATGCTCCTGTTAGTGACAGTGACTCACTTAGTGCAGTGCGTCTCACTTGAACGAGAAAGCATGCCCTTTAGGAAAGAGGTACATCAGAATCTCAGAGAAGGAAGGCAAATTCAGAAAAGTAGATGTTTAATTTGGCACACCGCTCTCCTCCAGCAACTGAGGAGATTACCAGTTTTAAAGCGTTAATACTTGGAGATTTTTAAAGCTTAGTCATTTCATTACCTTTCTCCCTTACTCTCTCTGGGTATACACACATGACCTTGATGGAACTGATTTAACATTATGTTCTTGATTGTCATTAAGAATCAGTATAATGACTACTTATATATACAACAACATTTTTATATTTCTTAACTTATAAAACAAATGCATGGTTGTGAAAATTCAAGTGGTAGAGGTTCATAGTATTAATAAAAAGTAAAAATCTTTTTCATCCCTTCCCAGTAGTAAGTTTGGTATATTATTTTGTCATTCTTTTTCATTCTACTTATACAAACACATGCTATCATGTATTCTCAAGCAAGTGAGACCTCCATTATTTATATACCATAGACAATATATACACATAGTTATGTGTATTGTGTTTTTAACAGCTATATTGTGTTTCACTATTTAAATAGAACATTTATTTAAACAGTCCCTCGCATGCATACTGATGAACATACAGGACATCTCTACTGTTCCAAGCAATGCTACGTGAACATTCTTATGTATGTAGTACTGTCTCAGTGGAGTAGCATCCAAAGAGTAGAACTGTTGAACCAAAGCATATCCTTCCCAGTTGCCCTTCCCAGTGGCTGCACCAATTTTTGTTCCTTCCATAAATTGGTTATTTTTTTTATTAATACTGTTACTAGTTTTATCCATACTTGGTTCACTGTCTCAATAAAGTCTTGTTTTTGAGAGATTCTATTTTTAGTTAGAAAAACATGTGTCTATCATTTTGAACTTGAATGTTTTGTTTCACTAAACAAAACTATAACCCCTGATGTTTTCCTCTTTTTTTGGCTACTGGGAATCTCAGCTAAGTTTACGTTTAGTTATATTCTTTCTTTCTAGATTTTCTGGTAGGATTATTATATACACCTAGAGACACATTAGTCACTTGACTTCTCTCTTTTCCTTCTTGTTTTAATGAATTTAGTTTTATTGAAAGCTATCTAAAATCCTTTTGGAAAAATCAAGAAATAATTGTTGTATAAATAAATAAATGTATAAATGAATATTGAGAAAAACCATGTTTGATAGGATCAGACCTCAGTTTTCAGAGTACTTTCATATACATTATCTCATTTGATTTTTACAACAATTGTACTTTAGTGGCTAGAACCAGATATTTTTATTTTTACAGAAGAGATAACAGATTCAAATAACAGTTTAGTGATGGAGCTTGGACTAGACCTCAGATCTCCTGATATCTAGTTTTCTACTTCTTTCTTCCCACCTTGAGTCCATTGGTATGTAGTCAAGAAAGCTGTATGTGTTAAATACAGTAGAATTTGCTTATTAACTCTATATGAGAAATTGTGGTTTGATTCTCTTAACCTTCTCATTCCTTCAAGTTATCTTGCAATATTAATCTCAGAATAGTTCTTACATATCCCTTTTTTTAATCTTTGTCAAAAATAATAAAAACTTACGGAATTAGTAAAGTGAGTGGATTGTATTTGCAGTATCTTAATTTCCACAGATATCTTTGCAAACCAGATGAAAGCCATTAACTGTTGTTATTTATTGCTTGATCAGTAGATAATTTTCCATATACAGATGACTCAGGATATTAGTTACTAGAGCTAGCTGACCATTGATCCCAAGTTAATTCCTTTCTAACAGACAAAAAGTAACATGCTTAAGTCAGACATGTTAATTTATTTAGTTAAAAATCCATTATGCAATTTTATATGTAATATTGTAATTTTTAGTCTCTTTTTGGAAAACTTGAACTCTAACAGGGAGAGTGTCTGGAAAAGGATCCAACTACCTATCTCAATGCTGGTATCTAAAGGATTGCTTGTAACAAATAAAATAATGATTTACTTATTTTTATTAACATTATCCATGCACTGTACCATAAAGGTGAATTAATTTTTTTATAAAGTGAAATATCTAGTAGTATGAGCCAAAGTTGATTACTTTGTAACAGATGAATGACAAGTGTGGTTAATTAGTAAATAATCAAAAAAAGATTCTATATGAGATTGCTTGGATATGTAACTTAGAAATAGCAGTAAAGTTTTCTTTTTTTTCTAAATGATGATCTTAAGCTCTGATTTTAAACTCCATGAGAGACTCTGTGCTAATTAAGTTCCATAGGACATTTCAGTTGTTTCATTGAGTGAACTTTTGCTATAATTTGTGCATTGCTAGCAAGTTAGAGAAAAGAATGCACTACTGAACTGCTTTATTAATTATGCATTAAGACGACCATTTGTTGGGTGCCTATTACATGCCCATTATTATACTAAGTACATCAAAGTAGAGAAGAAAAACCACGTTTCCTACCGTCAAGTAATTTATTTACTAGTGAGACAGCAAATACTTAGCAGTTAAAATATTAGGTAGTTAATGCTAGAATAAAGGAAGTGTGGATCACAAAGTGGTCCTCTGAACCAAGTAACTTCAAAAGGAATTTAATATTTTCTCATTTACTTACTTTTAAAAAATTGTTAACAGATATTATTATAATTATAATGTGGGTCATAGAGGGCATTTGTGTTATAGAAATTGGATGTGGGTTTCCTGAGCGGAAAGGTACTTGAGTGTACCAAATCCTTCTTGGTAGTGTTATTTGCTGTTATAATTTCTCCAAGTTTATGTCTCACAAATTATTCTTCATTGAATTTAGTATATTGTAAAAGTCCTATATGTTATTAATTAAACTTGTAACAATAAAATCCATTGGGTTTTAGTTGCCATTACCCAGGGAGGAGCAATACAACTGGCTAACAATGGTACAGATGGGGTACAGGGCCTGCAAACATTAACCATGACCAATGCAGCTGCCACTCAACCGGGTACTACCATTCTACAGTACGCACAGACCACTGATGGCCAGCAGATCCTAGTACCCAGCAACCAAGTTGTTGTTCAAGGTAAGAGAATTCAGATTTCACAGGTATGGTAAATTCTTTGAAAGGTTGAAATTTTGTAACTCAGAAAAGTAAGTATGATACTGTAAAACACTGTTAAAATGTAAATTTTTCTTCATTGTAGATAATATTTTCTATGAACTCTTCCACTATTCCAATTGGACCAAAATGTCATGGCATAAAAACAACTATTTTTAGCTTAAAAAATATTAAAACTTCTGTCTTTAACACCTCTAGTATTTGGGGATAGGAAAAAACAGAGTAGGTTAAATGGAAAGACAATGAAATCAGGAGTTAGGAAAGCTAGATTCTAGATCTAACTGCGTAGATTTTCTGTGTGACCTTGAATGAGACCTAACCTCTCTGGGCCTTTTTTTTTTTTTTCATGTATCAAGTAGGAGAATTGTACTGGTAAGAAACTTTGGAGGTTCAGAATTCTGTTTCTCTGCTTTTTATTCAAAAGAAATTTACATCCTCATTTCTAAGATCATTATTTTTTTTCCCCAAATGAAAGTAGTATATTCTGAAAAATCTTATACCAGTATGCAACTCTGCTGGTATATGTAGAAAAGCAGTAGTTAAATCCTTGATGAATTATGGAAATAGCTTTTTCCTGTTTTATTTTTGTTTTGTTCTAAGTTGTTTCAGGAATCTTTATGGATAGGAGTTTACCATTTTTCTTTAAAACTATTTGAATATTTTAAGAATATGGTTTATACCGGATTGAAAAATTGAATACTGGGGAAATAAATGTTTCTAAAGATGTTTTTATTAATAATATGTTTTGCCTCTGTTAGGTAATGACATGTCTGCACCCCCCCCCCATCATGGAAGATAATTTTTGAATGATTCTAAAACATCAACTAGAGAGAGTCATAATTTACTTAAAGGGCCCTAATGTATTTACAGAATATATTCTGTTACTAAAAAATAATATTTGAAGAAGATAATACTTTGCTTGTTAATGGGAGTAAAACACCTTTTCACTTTACATGCAGGTACTCAAAAATTGTAAAGCAGGATGTCAGTGAATTTGAATTCTGAACGTCAGTTTGAAGATGGTAACATGTTTAGTATATAAATCTTTTCCACTCAAACTACACATTTTAATTGATAGTAACAAATATGAATAATTTTATAAAGACCTTCAAATTCTCTCAGATAATGTTAGGTTCCTTACTATTAGGAGGGCGTATTATTAAGCTGTTTGTAGAAGCAGTTTGACACATAGTGATTCTGTGTCTTTTTGCAAGTGATAGATCATTTAGTTAGAAGAATAAAACTTGAGTTTATTTAGCCCTTATCATTTACATTAAAACGTTTACAGATATTTTGGCATCACTTGGTACACTTTTTCATACTTACAGTTTTGTGTCCATTAGAAATTCATAATAGTTGACCATAATGCTTTATTTTCTCTTCCATTTTGCTATTTGATGAAAAATCATGGTCGTTTTTATGTCTTGGCAAGAGTCTACTTGAAATTTTTTAATAATGAATTTACCAATATCAAAGGAAGACATTGAGGACTATATCTAGGAAGATGACCCAAGCTGTGCCCTGCTTACCTTTTAGATTTAAGGTTGGTAAGCATGTTAACAACAGAATAGAACTGCATTCCAATGAAAGATAAATAAAAACCCAGCAGATGTAGGTTAAGACTTCTTTCACCCAAGTGTCTATATTAATAAATACATTAAGTTGGGGATTATTTCTCAGTAATGACCCAAAAAATGCTGATTGTTTCACCATTTTAGTCAGAATCATCTGTTCCTTTTTCCCCCCTTTTAATCCAAAATGTATGTTTAGATTGATGATTGACATGCCTAGTTTTACCAGGTCACAGTGCTTGAGTGTCTTAGACCATGTTCACCATTTTTCTTTTTAGCTGCCTCTGGAGATGTACAAACATACCAGATTCGCACAGCACCCACTAGCACCATTGCCCCTGGAGTAGTTATGGCATCCTCCCCAGCGCTTCCTACACAGCCCGCCGAAGAAGCTGCACGGAAGAGAGAGGTTCGCCTAATGAAGAACAGGTACATATGTTGCATTTACTGAGATTGTTGTAGGTCAGGTATGTCTTCACATTCTTCCAGATGTATGTCTTTTACATCTGCTGACAATAGGATTTTTGTGTTAAGTTTTTTTTCTGGTAGAAGTGATGGATCTTGCTAAAATTTTTGTATTTAATAAGCTACACTAATGAGATCACTAACAGGATTATGGGTTAATATTTGATCATAAAGTAGTTTTCTTTCATGCAATTTCCCCGTGAGAGGTTTAGTGCACAGTTGGCTATATATTCATTAGGCTTTAACCAACTGGCTAGGTTATTTAAAAATTGTTTCTTTTCATGAGCAGTATATTTAAAGATCAAGAGTTTCATGTCTGTATATTAAAATTAAATGTTAAATTTATTTGTAATATAGTAAGTGTATAATGGCCAATCCATGTCTTAATGAATATTACCTTTACTCAAAATAGTAACAGTTTAACACCTAAGTATCATTTGAAAATAGATGCCAGCTGGGCATGGCTCAGCAATTGAGCATTGACCTAGGATCCAGGAGATCTCGGTTCGATTCCCGGTCAGGGCACATGCCCGGGTTACGGCTCGATCCCCAATTGGGGGCGTGCAGGAGGCAGCCGATCAATGACGACTCTGACATCACTGATGTTTCTCTCTCTCTCTCTCCCTCTCCCTTCCTCTCTGAAATCTTTATAAAAGATACAAAAAAAGTAGATTAAGTCTAAGAATACCTTATAATTGACAAAATCTTAAATAGAATTAGTCTTCAACAATAAAAATGGTACATATGAAAAATTACTTCTTATAAAGTAAATTCATAGCTGTAAATGGTTTTGTCAAAAAAACCACAACAGAATAAAGTATTTTTATTTACTTATATTTACCTTAGGATTTTAATATGAGTAAAAATGTCATTTTTGCTTATAGGGAAGCAGCACGAGAGTGTCGTAGAAAGAAGAAAGAATATGTGAAATGTTTAGAAAACAGAGTGGCAGTGCTTGAAAACCAAAACAAGACACTGATTGAGGAGCTAAAAGCACTTAAGGACCTTTACTGCCACAAATCAGATTAATTTGGGATTTAAATATCACCTGTTACGGTGGACAAAGAACTGGCTTGGCCACAACCAGAAAGACAAAATAAACATTTTATTTTCTAAACATTTCTTTTTTTCTATGCGCAAAACTGCCTGAAAGCAACTACAGAATTTCATTCATTTGTGCTTTTGCATTAAACTGTGAATGTTCCTACACCTGCCTCCTCTTCTCCCCTCAAGAAATTTTCAGCACCAGGAATCATGAAGAGACTTCTGCATTTCATCCCCCACCCTCCTCAAGAAGTAATTGGTTTACTTGTAAATTGACGGGGGAAATGAGGAAAAGAAATTTTTTTTTAATGATTTCAAGGTTTGTGCTGAGCGCCTTGATTGCCTTAGGGACAGAATTACCCCAGCCTCTTGAGCTGAAGTAATGTGTGGGCCGCATGCATAAAGTAAGTAAGGTGCAATGAAGAAGTGTGATTGCCAAATTGACGTGTTTCCACATTTTCATTGTGAATTATGTAAAATCGTTAAAAGACATACCCCCTAAAGAATTTTAGTATGGTGTTGAAGAAAGTAAGAATGAATTTGGAGTGCTTTCTATGTACATTCTCTTCAATACTGAAAACTTGTCCTTGATTCTTAAAAACATTCTGTATTAACTGCAGCTCTTCCATAGGGCAGTTGTTGCTTCTTAATTCAGTTATGTATGTGTTCAACATTTTGAATACATTAAAAGAAGTAACCAACTGAATGAAAAAAGCATGGTATTTTAATTTTAAATTAAACTGAAGTAAATATAAGTACAAAGTTTGTTTTAGTTAGTACTAAATTCTTAGTGAAAAAATGCTCTACTCAAACCAGCCCTCTGAGTTATATAACAAGGTTTTTAAATAAATGTTTTTGTCATCGCCTTCAAAAATATTTATATTGTCACTCATTTACTTAAAAAATGTTTCCCAATTAAACTGTTCCCATTTGCACTTACATTATACCACCAACAGGAAAGCCTTCAAGATGTTAAGCAGAGTGGTATGTTTATAAAATGTTGTGTTGTAGAAAAATACTTATTTTAAATCTTTTCCATATTAACATACTTTAACAGAGTATCTGTAGTGAACTTTTTAATGAAGTTGTAAGGATATAGCTCTGAAAAGTACACTATTAGATATGACAAGGAAAGTAATTTTCTTCAGACATGTTCGAATGACTGCTGTACTACAGTATTTGGATTATCATTCTTGCAAACATTTGTTTTCTTCTAAAAAGGATAATTATGCTTCAGGTTTCCAATATGCTATATAGTCTTTGTCATTCTATAAAGGAGATACCTTTTTTACTCCTGACTGTAACAGTCTGTGTTGGTATGTATCATACATTGTTTCCAATACTACTTTTTAGTACTCATTTTATTCACTAAACCTGATAAATCTAAAAGTTATCCTTTAAAAGATAAGACTAAAGGAAAAATAAGTCTACGGTGGATTTTAAGAATTGGAGACTGACATAATGTTAGCTATAATTTCTCATTTGAGAAGGTTATTTCTTTTAGAAGAGAGTCTAGAAAATTAATGTTTTATATTTAGTCATGGGTTATTTTTTTAAAGTTTACTTTGTTAATGTGTTAAAATATGCAGATGGGTGTTAATTACTAGGTCCATTTTGAAAAGTAAGATTTTAAATTAATATTTTTAAATGGTATATTTTTGTTTGTAACAAACCATTGTCTTTTTTCAAGGATGAACAGAGTTTATGAAGGAGCATCATTCTAAGAATTGAGTGATGTAGTATATTTGGACAATACACCAGATTCTCAAGAAGGCTTTCAAACGACTGTAATGGTTGATGTTTATCCTGCTGAGCTAATGGGGAAAGTTATAGTGTAAAAATTATTTGTATATCAGCATAGAGATGTCATTTTCCAAAACTGGTTTAACAGAAACCAAGCAAAATCACAAATCTGTTCACCAACTAGAATTCTTTCATAATGAATCAAAATGTCAAAGTGAACATTTTGAATGTTATAAGCTTTATAAATGAAAATTGTCTAGATTTAGCAAGTTGTAAACTGAAGTTATATTTTCAAAAGTTGGAGCTTTCTGTTTAATTAGAAATTTGGTGGTCCCCATAGTCCCTGATAAATCAAGGCAGTCATTTCCATAGTAGCTGGTTGGGTTTGTAAGTTATAAAGACGGTCCTTTGTACTTTGAGGATGGTTGCACTGGTTTGAAGTCAGTTACTTAATGCTGAGGTAACATGTATTCTGTTGCTAAATCTGTTGTAGACCCTTGGAGAGACTTGAAGATTTCAGTTTATACAGATAGAAATTAAGCATCTTTTGAGCAGACTTTGTTGTTTTTTTACAAGAATTGGGGGAAAGGTGTTAGTTTTTAAGCATGCAACTTTGAGATTTTTTATTAAGAAAATGACATAATTAAAAAAAACACCTGTAGCCAAGAACATATGTGGCCATGTTACCGGTAATAATTGTTTTTTTTCTCTTCGTATTGGCCAAAAGGGAATGAAAATGTCATCATAGGAATCTGTACATATGCTACTGATTTGTCTAGAAAATAGTTTGTTATCACTTTGCAAACATAGGGCCATGTGGCACTTTTATCTATAGGACAGATTAATAAAAATGAAGTGGGAGGGGGTTTATTTTTGATATTACTCTTATTAATTTTCAAGTTTTGATAGTGTTTAACTGAAAAGTGGTTTAGAAAGGGCTAGATCCAATGTGTTCACATTAAAAAATTGATATCAGATGTAATTCTAAGTTCATTCTTTTTCAAACTCAAGTACCATATTGGCAACCATAATATTGTCATAGGTGCTCTGTTCTTTAGATATTCTTGGGGAGGGGGGGTGGCATTTGTATAATATATGTGTACATATATATATATACATACAGTATATAATCTGAAGCTCTGAGAGCTCTTAAGTCAGGAATGCTGAGTATTATAGTATATTGAGGTCAGATGAAATTTTACATTTTTGCGTGTTCTATTGCATATCTTTTGGTAGTTTCTTGGACTGCATTACTCCAGCACTCATGATTGATTTTTGTCTTTAATTTTCTTCCAAGTGTTTTTTGTTTTGTTTTGTTAGTTTTCTTTGGCTTGATACTTTTAAATATGTTACTAGTCACTTGAAAACTCCCCTCCACCCCCCAAAGTATTTGGTTTTTATGCTTTGTCTCTGGCAGCTATAACAGTGGTAAGAACATTTTAAAGGTAACTTTTAAGAGGTACCACTGATATTTCAGAAATCATCCTGGGGGAGGAATTTCGGTATTTTCATTTGAGCAGGGATTTTGTCAGAAAATGTGTTTTGATGGTAGGTCAGCAGCAGTGCTAGTATCTGAAAGCACAATACCAGCCAGACAGGCTGTCCAATCAGAAGTCATCTGGCTGAAGTTTATCTCTGTCTCTCAGGCCTAATCCCTACTATCATTTTGACCATTTGGGTGACATGTGGAATCATACAAAGGCTTAGGAAGAAACAAGTTTGTTTAAACCAGGATGCTTTTACTTACTTGAAGTGACTTCAATCTAGATTTCTCCTTTTTATTTTTAATATATTTTAAATTCTGTGATCAGCTACAGTCAGCATAAATTCGTCTCTATTTTGAAGATCAAAAAGGCTGCTTCATTTTGCAGGATTAAATAAAGTTTATATCTTAAAGTTAAGATTTTGAATTAAAGTGCGTTTTAGAAACAGTGGTTATATACCTTTTCAGTTATTTTCAAGGGGCTTTATTTTATTGCCTTTGTAGCCCTGAAAACTGGTGGTATATTGTTTCCCATGACTTAATACAAAAGTTGTATATTTGTCTGGATTGTATTTACATTATATTGTTTGTAAATGTTTGGTGTAACTTGCACTTTTAAAAATGACCCAGTTTGGTGTTAGCAACTTGAGAAATTCCCGCATCAATTAATTGTCAACAGGCTTTTTATGTCTTTCTCCTTTCTTCAAATAATGGGACTTCTTTTAAATGAAACTTTTCATTGATTGAAATATTTTAGCACCTAAAGGATAGCCTTGTAATTGTAAAAGAAAAACATTAAGAAATTAAATTTGACCAGCCCTGTTAGAAGATGGGCTGGACCCTTATTCTTTTTCATCATGGATAGAGATAGACAGAAAAGCAACTCAAGTGAGAATTTCCAGCTTTGAAGGATACTTGTCCTCACCTCGACATTAATACTGTCTGTAGGATTCCGATGTCCGTGGATATGTCCAGAATGGTAAGAGAATTTTCAAGGCAATTATTGTCATAGTGGAGACCACATGTATTCATTTGACTAAATTTATTTCACTTAAAATTGGCCTTGTTAACATCAAAGAGATGCTGCCTAAATTTGACTGATTTAGATGAGGGAGAAAGTGAAGTGTGCTTTAGTAAGCCTGTAGGTGAAGAGTTGTGGGGTAAATTTGCTCACTCAGTTGTACAAAGCACAACTAGAACTTTGAGTGGCTTACCTACATCTTGAATATTTTTAATGTTGATGTGTTGACTTTTTTAAGTTGACTGCACAGTCACTGTATGTACTAGGAACTGGTTTCCTTGACTTTCTAGAATCAATGGTGAAGAGAGGCACTAATCCCTGCGGGATTGAACATGTCCTGAAGCTGAGTCAGTATGGAAGAATTTCAAATAAATCAAACAGGGTGCTGAAGTTCCATCTGTCTCATGCTTAGGACAAGTTCTTACTGATTAGTGAATGTAGCTTAAGCCTTTGTATGTGTCCTCAGGGGCAGACAGACTTCAAGAGGGACCAGATAACGATTGAATGGAGGGATTATATTTCAGGTGTTTTAGCTTGAAATTTATTTTTTAAAAAAATTAAAATATTAAAAAAAAAATAGAACAAAGCCTGTGAAGCAAAATTGATGTAAAACAGGCAGAGTTGTTTAGCACAGAGAGAAAATATTGACCTGTCTGCATTCTGGTACTGTGGGTGCAGGTCCTAGCTTGGTATAACATGATACATTTTTAATTCTCACCAGCAAGAAAAAGGAAAATGTACAATCTTCAGGAAATGTGTTTGAAAAGGGTCAAATAGTAGGAAATTCAAATGTTACCTACTTTATACAGGCATTATTTAATCCTTTCTACAGAAGTATAGCATTTCCAAGCTTCTGTCTTGAGAAACATCTCAGAGCTGTGACAGTAAGTCTGAGATAGTTGAAAAATTGGTAGGGAAGGAAGAAAATCCCTGTAGATTGATCTTACGTTAGTCGGCCAAGTGATACGATCTAGCATTGTGTTTGGGAGGTTTTATTTTCTTACGTTTTTAAAATTGAATTGGTAAATGCTTTATAGACATAATTTTATCCAGGTGCCACTCCAATTTGTGTGTGTAATAAAATTATTTATATTAAAAATGGGAAATAATTTGTCAACATATTTCTGTGATTATTGATTTATTGGGGGTGGTAAAGAAGAGTGCTAGTTAGCAGTTTTCCATGTCAAGTTGTCTCTGACTAATGTGTCCACGTCAGTTGTCATCCCCACCCCAAAAAGGAATTATGCGTAACCTAGATGTATCACTTGAAACTTTTTAGAAACAATAATCAGGGAAGTTCCTAGAGAGAAAGGTGTTTGCTTTTTTTTTTTTTTTTGGTTTTCCCTTGAGGATTGGGGTAACAAATACCTCCCCCCAAAATTATCAGCACAAAACAGGGTATTGATTTTCAACTCTGATGTTGCTACTGGAGTTGAATACTAAATAAAGAACTATAATGAGGAAAATGCATTTCTAGTACAATTTCCTACATTCTAGAAACATCCCTGTTTTAATTTTTTTACATAAATCTTTTTGTGCTTTATCTGTGTAAAGAAAAAATGTACTGAGTTATAAAGCATTGTATTAACACTATGTACATATTAGCTGCTTTGTGTTCCGAATGGTAGCATTGCTTTGTATATTAAAGTGATCCTTGTGAATTTGTGAAATATTGTCATAAAGTGCTTTTTCTTACTGTAATCTTTGTGGTAAAAACTGTCATAATGCCCTTTTACACACATTTATGTGCAGTCACATAAACATGCTTTTAAAAACTCTAAGTCTCTTTTTTTGGGATGGGACCTTTGTATCTTGGTTTTTGCTAATAGTGTTAAATCTTTTTTTTCCCTTTGACTTGGGTTTATTGCTTTTGTTAAATGAGCAAAAGTTACGCTGGAATATATCATAGGCTTGTGTTGCACAGCAACAGAAAACTAATTCAAGCAACAAGAACATATCTTCAGTTAGTTTCACTGTCTTCCTAATTTTTAGCACAAGATCTTTTTGTTCAGTAAGATTGAACAGTGCCTATTTGGAGATGTCACTGAGACAACTAAGGGGAGACATATGACTAGCTGTCTCAATGTCATAAAATTCATGTTTGTATTGGAACAGTAAGAATTGATTTCTCAGGTCCCCTTATAATCTGAAGCTCTGTGATCATATAAAAGGAGGGAGTGTGGTTAATCTGCTCTTTGCTTAAAGCATAAGAATAAAAGACTCATACTATTGATTCCGTTTCAGAAAATAGCAGTTGCATTTATTCTAAAGTACTTATAAATTGTCATGATGTTTATGAAGTCTGTTACACCTGCCACTGTATTAAAGGAATTATCTGACTTTCAGTCTTTTGTTTTCCTCTACAAAGAGTGGCCACATAATTATACAAACAGACACTTCTGAGAGTGAAAGGTGATAGGGACAATAGGCAGAAACCAGGGTTACCCTACTTACCAGCCACAGTCAGGTGCTTGGATGGATCTCCAATAAGAAAGCACCAAGTGCTCTTGCTTTTGCTGTCACTCGCTCATTTACAACTTGAGCCTTAAGCTCCAGACTCAGTTTATCACCTCCACTCAGGTTGTAAAACATGGATCCAAAGCAAAACTTAACTTCTCCTCTACATCTGTCCTTCCTTTACCTGTTTCCTCCTATCGATGACGCCACTGTCCACTACAGTGCTTAAGCCAGAAACCCAGGAGAGCACTGCCTTGATAGTGTTAGCCTTCGTCCCATTGTGCATTTTAATTTCTCTACATCTTTCTTACGCACATTGACCAAACTGGGACTTAGAATTCTAATGGCCTAACAAGTGAAGAGGAAAGGAAATTTCCAGGAGTTTGAGTGCTATTTTTTTGATTGAGGTACAATTCACATAACAAAATCCACCGTTTTAAAGTGAGCAACTCAGTGGCATTTAGTGCATTCACAATGTATCTAGTTCCAAAACATTTTCATCACTAAAATAAAACCCCATACCCATTAGAGTTATTCTTCATTTCCCCCTCCCTCCAGCCTCTGGCAACCAGCAGTCTCTGTTTCTATAGAAGTTACCTATTCTTTATAATTCATATAAGTAGAATGTTTCTTTCACTTAACATGTTTTTGAGGTCCCTCCACATTATAGCATTAATCAGGACTTCATTCCTGTTTATGGCTGAATAGTATTCCATTATATATATGCCATTTTATTCACCTGTTGATGGATATTTGCATTATTTCCACTTTTTGCCGATTGTGAGTAGTGCTGCTAGGAACATTCATGTGCAAGTATTTGAGTCCCTGCTTTCAATTCTTTGGGGTATATACACCAGGAGTGGAATTGCTGGTTCATGTGGTAGTTATTTAACTTTTTGAGGAACTGCCAAACTTCCTCAGCAGCTGTACCATTTTACATTCTTAACAGTGAAGTACAAGGTTTCCAATTTCTCCATGTGCTGGCCAACACTTGGCATTTTACTTTTTAAAATATAACCATACTCATGGGTGTGAAGTATCATCATGGTTTTGATCTACAGTTCCTTAATGATTTATGTTTAGCATCTTTTCATGTTTGTTGGCCATTTGTGTATCTTGTTTGGAGAAATGTCTGTTCAAGTCCTTTCCTAATTTTTAATGTTCTTTTTTTTCTGTTGAGTTTCATGAGTTTCTTATATATTCTGGATATTAGACCCTTCCCAGGTAAAATGGTTTGCAAATATTTTCTCCCATTCTCAGTTTTCTTTTCACTTTCATAATAATGTCATTCTTACTATTTTTTAACTCCATTTTTTTAAAGTGATATGTACATTTGGAAAAAAATAAACTACAAATGAACAAGCCACAAGAGGGAGCAGTATGGGATTCAGAAACAACACAAATCAAATCTCAGACTTCGCTTTAATGTTATTGAGTTCCAGAGAGCAAAATGTCTAAAAAGTCACAGCAGTGGGACAAAGTTTGTTCCTCAAGAACCTTTGGTTGGACTTTTTGTACAGTAAGCCATTTATTTCATTAAGCATGCTTAGCTTCCCTGGCTAAGACCTTAATTGACACATAATGACATTCTTATAAATGATAGCCAGCTACAAGCCCTCCCTCTGGTTTCTCTTCTGTGCTTTGTAAACATGTACATCTTTTTCAGGATCATAGTGAACCTTACTCACAGTAAATCGCCTCTCCAGCATCGCTAGGAAGTTGTTATCCCGCTCATAGCGAATTCGACAGGCTAAAAGAATCACGGAGTGGCTGCCACAGAGATGTGCCAACGTTTGAAGAAGGTCTGTGAACGTTTCTTCTAAATATATGATGTCAGCTCCAAGTATCAGGTCAAATTCTCCAGGTGAAAAACTCCCCAAATTCTGTCCCCAGGTCAGCTCCTTAACAACCGCTTTGGGTTGTATGTGGAGAGGTAGGTTGGCTTGAACGTTTGATTTAAGAAATTCTAGTGCTACTTTTCGATCCGTAATAGTCACGCGAGCACCTAGAGTGTGGGGCAGACAGAAAGTAATGGGCACATCAGTGCAACTAATAGGTAGCCAGGTCAAGTTAAATGGCAGGGTGTCTGTAAATATCCCACCTGATACGCAGATCATGCCCTTCACGGGTGATTGCAGTTGATTAGAACAATGACCAGTAGCTCCTTCTGTACTGTGTACTAGTAAAAGTGAACCTTATAAAATGCAGGGTCCCCAAGTGACAATAAGCTGAGGTTTCTCAATTCTTTAGGCAGAGCTGGCCCACCCCCAAAAGGTATCTACCACTATGTTTCACTCATTAGATCACAGTCTTCAAGTCAGCAGCCTTCAGGGTAAAATGGAATCCAACAATGAAAAATCTGGGAGCACACGATTATGAAGATGACAAGACACCAAAATCAGGGAAGGGCTTTAAAGCTTTAAAAAGAATCAGGGACTAAAGCTTTAAAAAGAATCAAGGCATGCTCAACCACCGTGGCTCAGCGGCTGAGCATCGACCTAGGATCCAGGAGATCACGGTTCCATTCCTGGTCAGGGCACATGCCCAGGTTGCGGGCTCCATCCCCACTAGGGGGTGTGCAGGAGGCAGCCGATCAATGACTGATCATTGATGTTTCTCTCTCCCTGTCCCTCTCTCTGAAACCAATAGAGATATATTTTTAAAAAAAAGTTAACATGTATATATATATATTTTGAAAAAAAAGAATCGAGATTGGCTACTAAGAAACCCTAGTCTGCTTCTCCTTATGCTGTTATAAAGCAGCCAACCTATATGTATTTATGTTTATACATATAGAGAGGGAGAGCGAGAGAAATGGTAAACTTAGAAATTACTAGATTGTAGTGTGTTCTCTCAGGAGCACGCCCATGCCTTTCCCTCTCCTCCCCCCCAAGCCTGTTACCTTTGCCTCTTTCTCCCCTGAGCTCCAATGGCCCTTTCTTTTGCCTCTGTTGAGCCTACGCAGCCCAGCTGCTCACTTCTACTACCTCTGTAACTTTCTAAATAAACTTTCTTATAATTTGAAAAAAAAAGAAATACCAGATTGTATTAAAGTACTGTAGGTTAAAATTGAAAGCATGTCCTCCACGTGCTGTTTCTACATCGAGTATAAAATTAATGAGGCAATAGTTTATTAATCTCTTACGGGTTTTTACTGTGAGCAAAGGAGTCAATTTTTTGAACCAATATATCTGAGAGAGGCTGAACCCTTAAAATGAAGCAACCACACAAGGTCAGCCCTGAAACAACTTGTCTGCATTATTGTAACAATGTAACATGTATAGTCCCGTTTGATTTGGGCCCTGTAAATTCCAAAATTTAAAATTCTGTTTCATTCTTTCATAAAATTCCCATTCACATCCCCCTTCAGGTTGATCTTCCCGGGGAACCCCCACGGGACTCCAGAGGAGCTATGGGAAGCACCATTTCAGAAGCAGCTGACACTTGATGTCCCTTATTTTGACCTGTAACGCTAGGTTAGGGCAGTATGTAATTCAGTCTGACATTTACAGTCCTGACTGTGAGACGGTGAAAGCGTTCCAGTCGTCCGCTGTTACAAGCATGGGCCTACCACTCTGTTCCTTGCTGGGCAGCGTGCTACCTGGCGCGGTGAACTCAGTGATCTTTTCATCTCCTGATAATGCAAATCACAGACAGCCTTTTCCTGGTTTGACTCAGAACTTTATCTCTGGATTTCTTAACAGTCACAGAGCACTATGGCAGTATGGAGCGATCTAGTCATTTGCATATCATCTCGGGGTTCGTTTTAATAGTTCTTAGAGGTAGACCTCCTCTAATGCCTGTCTCGGACCTGCCCGGTGTTCCAGGAGTCTTACTAGGATCCTGATGTCAGCGGACCATTCCCCTGGGACATCTATCAATTCTACAGACTTATTCGAGTCGCTACAACCAGCCATGGGACAAAAACCCCCATCCTCAGAGACCTTACATTCAAGTGAGGAGACAGACGATCAGAGGTTTTTAAAAAGAATATCCATCCTGAATGTTAGAGATATGCACTAACGAAAGAGAGACATCAGGAAAGAGAGACATGAAATGTCAGAAAGTAAGGGAGGCAGGCGTGAAGCTTTAGACTGGGTAGAGGGGAGGGGAAGGCCCGAAGGGAGAGGGAGTAGGGGGGGGGAATGTGCCTGGGCGACAGGAGCGCGAGTGCAGAGGCCTCGAGGGAAGGGGAGCCTCGGGGGCTGGAATGAGCGCCTGAGGTGCAGATGGTCGGAGGTGAGCCCACAAAAGTAACAGAAAGGAAGCGGGTCATGGAGGGCCTCCTCGGACTTGTTTTGAAAAGGCTTTCTGGATGAAAGGATTAAGAAGCACAAATCGATAGTTACGAAACAGTCACAGGGATGTCAGAACATAGGAAATACAGTCAGTGATACTGTAGAGAGGAGGCCAACACCATGATCCAGGTGGAGGCTGTAACCACCCGACACCTCCAAACAGCCCAGCCCAAGTAAGCGCTCCCTGGCTCGCGGGAACCACCCCCCACCACTCACTGAGCTTGATCACCCAAATGTCCATGCCTGTGCTGCTGTTTTGGGCTTTTCTTTGTTGGTTTGGGGAGAGGGGTACAGAAGATATCTTAAGTGTCTTTTTTTTATATATGTTTTTATTGATTTCAGAAAGCGGAAGGGACAGGGAGAGATAAAAACATCAATGATAAAGAGTCATTGATCGGCTGCCTCCACCATGCCTCCTACTGGGGACTGAGCCTGAAACCGGGGTACGTGCCCTGACCAGGAATTGAACCGTGACCTCCTGGTTCATAGGCTGACGCTCAACCACTGAGCCATGCAGCCGGGCTGAGTATTTACTTTGTGCCAGTCAATGCACTAACAGATTTCCACACACTCCCGTTGGCTCTTCAGTGTGCAATGAATGCAATGATTTATTTTGTAGGGAAACTGCAGTTCAGAAGTTAAGCGACTTACCCAAGGCCACACAGCTAGTAGAAGTTAAAAGACATGTCAAGCCCTGGCCTGTGTCGCTCCGTGGTTAGCGTCAGCCCACGCACCAAAGGGTTGAGGATTTGATTCCGGTCAAGGGCATACACATGGGTGGCAGGTTCAACCCCCCGGCCCTGGTTGGGGCGCGTGCAGCAGGCAACCAATCTGTGTCTCTCTCTCACACTGATGTTTCTCTCTCCGTCTCTCTCTGCCCCCTTCTCTCCCTCCCTTCCACTCTCTCTAAAAATCAATAGAAATTGTATCCTCAGTGAGGATTAACCAAAAAAAAAAGACATGTCAAAACCAAATATAGCCCTGCCGTGCGTGGCTCAGCGGTTGAGCCTCGACCTAGGATCCAGGCGATCAGGGTTTGAGTCCCGGTCAGGGCACATGCCCGGGTTGTGGGCTCGATCAATGACTCTCTCATCATTGATGTTTCTGTCTCTCTCTCTCCCTCTCCTTTCCTCTCTTGGAAATCAATAAAGATATATTTTAAAAAAAACAAAAAACAAATATAATTTTAAACCTACGCGCTTTACCACAGTAACACGTTGCTGCGCCAGCCAGTGAAGTTTGCATGAAGCCCCTGTTTTCTGAAGAAAACAGAAGAAACCTCATGTCCCCTCCCAGTTAACTCCTCTCTTAACAGCAGAGAGAAGTTGGTGTTGTGGGAAGAAGACAACTTGGGTCGGCAGGGCGTGGCTCAGCGGTTGAGCATCGACCTAGGATCCAGGCGACTGCAGTTTGATTCCCGGTCAGGGCACATGCCCCGGTTGCGGGCATGCAGGAGGCAGCCGATCAACGACTCTCTCATCATTGATGTTTCTATCTCCCTCCCTCCCTCTCCCTTCCTCTTTCTGAAATCAATAAAAATATATTTTTTAAAAAAAAAGATGTCAGTACAAACCATAGCAGGGCCAACCCTTCCTAAAAGACAAAAACCATTTTCCTTAGCAATGAAGGAAAAAGACTGTCTGCTCTACCTACGTCACAAGGTTAAATCCGATAGTGTATGGGACAGCACCTAAACTATAAAAATAAAACTATGTACCTGAATGAGATAGTTCTCTCTGAAATAAAGTCACCTTCAGGTCATATTATCAGCATCGTAAAATTGAAAGGGGCAAAGCAATCTCCCATGAGAAGTATAAATAACAGGATGAGAGAGAGAGAACTTAGCCTTGCTGGAGTTAAGAGCACCAGCAGCTGGCCCGTAACTCATAATAAGTACAGGGGAAAGAAAAATAATCCAGTAGGGAAAACGAGCAATGGGTTTTACATCAAGAAAACAGAAAATGCGCCTCTGGATGACCTCCACTCACAAAGGAGTGAGCTAATAATGTGTCACACTCACCCAGCAGGGCGGCCACTATGCCCACCAGCCCCGTGCCAGCACCCAGCTCCACAGCAGAGCAGCCCCGGAGCTCCACAGCTCCCATCTCCAGATACGTGGAAAGAACGACAGCCTGAGTCAAAACACAGGGTTAAGATGAAGGTCAACAAGTGCTCCAGGAGCTGAAGGGTTTCAAGTAGGCTCTGCGCTGGCAGAAGACATCGCACACCCCTCTGCCACTGCAAGGTTCAATTCCCAGGTGAGCAACATACAGACCTCAGCTGCCGTTGGGGTAACCTCCTAGAGCAAGCCTCACACCCTGGCCGAAGAAGAGCTGCCCCAGGCCCTAGCAAAAGCCCTAAAGGCCCTAACAGTGGTCCACGACCCTGCCCGCACAAGAAAGGGTCCTGCTGAATCTGAGAAGATTCCTTTCTTGTGTCACTGCTTTTCACTCAAGGCTTACAAAACTACTCTGGCAGAACTGACATGGACAGTCTCTGATTTTGCTTAAGGGACTGTCCAGTTTCTAAACCAAGCTCGTCAGCAAGGCCACAGCGTCCCCCAGAGGGAAAAAGCGGAGCAGCACCCAAGGCCCCAAGAGCTGCATTCCTCCCTGTGGCATCCCTGAAAGTCATCACCCCGAAGCAGCCCTCACCATACATTACTGGGCATCCAAAGGTAAGCTTTAACCAAATGTTGGATTCTTGATGTGTGAGTTAGCATTTGCATACAATTCTACAGAAGCACTGTATACTGCTAACGTAATCTTAAAATAGTTTGTTTTCATGGCCACATACTATTACTGTAATTAGCACTTCCTCTTCTTGGTGAGCATTTAGGAGGCTCACCCATTCCTCACTATTATGTATCTTTATTACCTGGTCTAGGAATACTTTTTATGTAGCTACCTTACACTAGATTCCCTGAAGGATAACTGGGTTAGAATACATTGATTTTTATTCCTAAATGTTCTTCCAACTTCCCTAATACAATGCAAAACTGTAAAATTGTATCCATGCCAAGCATTTATCCAACAAATGAGTTCCCACTGAATCCCGGGTGTGGGGCTAGATGCTGAGGGCAAGTCACTGTCACAAGCAGCAGACGACAGTGCTGGGAGAGGAAGAAGTAAAAAAGCAATTATGGTATATTTGGGGACCATTACAACTATGAAAAGAAAACACATGGCTGGCTGGCGTGGCTCAGTGGTTGAGCATCGACCTAGGATCCAGAAGATCAGGGTTCGATTCCCAGTCGGGGCACATGCCCTGGTTGCGGGCTGGATCCCCAGTCGGGGGTGTGCAGGAGGCAGCGGATCAAAACCCTCATGGTTGACGTTTCTCTCTCCCTCTCCCTTCCTCTCTTGGAAATCAATAAAGATGTATTTTAAAAACAAAACATGATCTTCACTTTGGGCATTGCCATTTTATAATATTCTTTGTACGATATTTTAATTTCCCTCAACTTTCCTTTACTCGCCCTTAAAATGCCATCGACTTCCGGGAACACGAGCAGGAGAGTGACTCCAATGGGAGGGGCTGGGGTAATGAAAATATTGTACAATTGAGCACGGCGATGGTTTCGCCACTCTGAATTTACTTTAAAAAAAAAAAATCACTTGTACGCTTTAGGTGAAATGTACAGTATATGAATTATATCGCAATAGAGCTGTTCTTTTATTTTTGAAAACAGAGACCAGCCCCGCCCCCCTCGCGGGTGCCCCCGGACCCGCGCGCCCGGCTCACCGCGTCCCAGACCACCGCGGCCACGCCCAGCTGCCGCCAGTCCTGCCGGATCCGGACCGTGTGGTTCGCGAAGCGGAAGGTGGCAAGAGGCCTGTGGAATTTCTGCAGCCCCACTCCGGCCTCCTCATAGGGCACCAGGGCCATTTCGGCTGTGCCAGCTGCCTGCTCCCACACCTGCTGGGCAAAACAATCCTCGCGCTCTGGCCGGAAACGCGCGCTCGTGTGGCCCCGAACGCTCGCTAAGGTCGTTTGATCGGTTTAAAAGCAGCAGCAGACGGGGACAGCGCCCGTCTAATTCCGTTTACGTGGCTCTTCGCCGTGTGGGAGTGAGCGCCGGCCCTGCAGTCTCGCCGAGGGCTGTCCTCGGGCGCAGCCGCGAGCGGCCCGGCGCCCGCGAGAGGCGCCCGCACTCCCTGAGGTGGGGGCGGCCGCTCCCCGACTCCCGGGCCGCGGGGCTCGCAGCGCCCGCCCGGCGTCGGGTTGGTTCCGGTGTTGCCGCCACCCCTCCAAAGAGGGGCGCTCCCTGGCGACGGCCCTGGACCCTCGCCTGCGCCTCAACTGTTAACGGCGCGACGGGCCGACTCCGGAGGCCGCCGGATGTGTACGCAGGGCGCCCTCCATCCGAGGCGGCGTGAAAGGCTCCCGAGGCTTCCGCGTCGCTCGCAGGCCTCGCCGGGCCCCCACACCTGCCGCCGCCCGCCCCTCCCCAGCGCGCACCCCGGGGCTCCGGGAACCGGCGGCGTGGGGATGGGCGACGAGGGGGTCCACAGGGCACCTCGGGACCCCCGACCGAGCTGGACGCCCACCCACCCGAGTGCCGGGAGCCGCCTGCAGGAGGGCCGAGGGTGCGCCCAGGACGCCCCGGAGGGCGGCCCCGCCGCTACTTACAGCGCCGGAGGCGGCCGCGTGGTGCGCGCCGCGCCTTCCCCGCCCCCGGGCCCGCGGCGGAAACCACCCGCCCGGAGGACGCGCGAGCGGGGCGGGCGGGCCGAGGGGCGGGCCGAGGGGCGGGCGGGCCGCGGGGCGGTGCTTCTGGCTCCTCGCAGCCTTGGGGACCGGTGCTTGGCGGGGGGGGGCTGTGCCCACGCGCGTGCTACGGGGGCCGGGCTGGGGCGGGTGGGCGGCCCTTACCCAGTGGGTCTCCAGGGTACTGGGGCTGCCAGGAGGGTTTCCCCGCGCCCAGGGCAGCGCTGGCGGGGCACACGGGCCCTGCAGACGGGGTGAGAGAAGCCACCGACCTCCACTTTTCTGTCCACGTGCTCGCTCTCCGTGCTCTTGTTTTATTATTATTATTAAATATGTTTTTATTGATTTCAGAGAGGGGAAGGGAGAGGGAGGGAGAGAGAAACATCAATGATGAGAGTCACCGATAGGCTGCCACCTGCGCTGGGGATGGAACCTGAAACCCGGGCATGTCCCAGCGGGAATCCAGCCGCGCTCTCCAGGTCCCGGGTCCACAGGTCCGCGCGCAGCCACCGAGCCACCGGCCGGGCTCTTGTTTTTTCGTTTGCGTGCCTGCTTGTTTTAGCTGTGTAGGTGGCGCGTTAGCTGGTGTAGGAGGAAGTGCGCTCCGAAGACTGCGTGGTCACCCGTTCCTACGCGAGTCACCAAAGCGAGGTCCAAAGCGGTGGGGTAATGGCCACGCCCTTACCTGGCGCGCGAACGCGTGGCCCGCGCTCGGCGCCCGCGTGCCGGGTGGGGCGCCGCTGGGACCCCGCGCGAGGTCCGCCCCGACCCAGCCCGGCGGTGCCGGCAGACCCGGGCGCAGCGAGCGCCCAGAGTGCGGCCACGTGGGGCAGCGCCCTCCCCCGTTTCGCTTTGACCGGACCCAGCGCCCTCCCCGCCGCGCTGCCGCTCTGGGGGTCTGCCCGGGCTCGCCCTGGAGGGAAGGGAGCTGAGCGCCCTTCAGCGCCGGACGCTCGGCTCCGGGAAGGCCTCAGTTGGTGTCAGGTGGGGCCCAGCATTGGTATTTTGAAGAGCTTTCCGGGTGATTCCCACGTGCCGCCGCCGTCCCTGGAGGCTCAGGCCAGGCCTGAAGCACCCCCTTTTCCACCCCGCAGGGGGCGTGCCAGGCCTGTCCCCCGACTTCCCCAACCGTCCAACCAAAGGCTGGGCCTGGGGCAGCAAAGGTGACCTGAAGTGAACTTTGAAGGTCTCCAGCCTTTTTTGTTTTGTTTTGTTTTGTGAACTTTACTTTTACTTATTTTTAATTTTTTATGTGATAGAATCTTTTTGAAAGCTGTTTTAAGTTCACAGCAAAATTGGAGAGAAGGCACAGAGATTTCTCACCCTCGCCCTGCTCCCACACATGCATAACCTCGCATGATCAGCATCCCCACCGGAGTGGTACATTTGCTACAAATGACGAACCTGCGCTGACACATCGTTACCACACAAAGGCCAGTTTACATTAGAGTTCATTCTTGGTGGTGTACGCTTAAATGAGTTTGGACAAATGTATGGGGACATGTCTCCGCCATTATGTTACCATGCACAGCGGTTTCACCGCCCTGAAAATCCTCTGTGCTCCGCCTGTTCATGACTCCCTCCTCCATAACTCCTGGCAACCGCTGATCTTTTTACTCTTTCCATAGTTTTGCCTTTTCCAGAATGTCACACCGTATAGTTGTAATCATACAGTATGTAGCCTCTTCAAATTGTCTTCTTTAACGTAGTAGTATGCATTTAAGGTTCCCCTATCTTTTCATGTTTGGTAGCTTATTTCTTTTTAGTGCTAAATAGCATTCCATTGTGTGGATGTACCACACTTTATCTACTCACCTAATTCAGAGCATATTACTTCCAAGTTTTGTCAATTATGAATAAAGTTGCTATAAACATCCATGTGCAGGCTTTTGTGTGCACATAAGTTTTCTTTTAAAATATATATATATATATATATATATATATATATATATATATATTTATTGGTTTCAGGGAGAGGAAGGGAGAGAGAAAGAGGAACATCAATGATGAGAGTCATTGATCGGCTGCCTCCTGCACGCCCCCTGCTGGGAAGGAGCCGAAACCCCGGGAGAATGTGCCCTGACTGAGATCTGGTCGATGCTTGGCCCATTTTAAAATCTGATTGTTTTCATACTATTGGATTTTAAGAGTTCTTTATATATTTTGGATAACAGTCCTTTATCAGATGTGTATTTTGCAGCTATTTCCTCCCAGTCTGTGGAAGGTCTTTCGTCTTTCTCCAACATCACACTTGGTTACTGTAGCCACCTAGTAAGCCTGAGGTCAGGCCGTGTCAGTCCTCCAGCTTTATTCTTCTCATTCAGTGTTATCTCTTTCTCTTTGTTGATATTTATTTCTCTTTCCTCCTCTATTTTCTCCTACCTCCCCCGCCCTTCTGTGCTGCTTACCCCTCTCAGCTTCTGTTCTCCTTCTTAGCCTCTCTTCTCCTCTCTGTCTTTTTCCGTTGGGGAGCCAGAGGATCTTAATTCTGCCTCTGACTTTAATGGGGATGACCTCGACTAACTACTAAACCTTCCTAGATCCCAGGCCCCTCACCACAAAGCCTGGCACAGGGATTCTTCCCCTCCTTCATCCCTTCTCTCCATCTCCATTGCTTCGGTGGAAATCATCCATAGGACTTGACAAAACAAAGCCTTCCCAGCCTCTCCAGCACCCCACAAACACAGGACACTTGCCTCACTATATTTATTTACAGTTGATCTGCAAAGTTATCTACTTTTTCTCATGTTCTAACTGGTACCAATTGGCTCAGGAAGCACCAAAAAGAATGTTTAGAAATGTATGCAGCTTGTATAGCAGTGTAGACATTCAGTGGAGCTCTGTTTTTACCAAGAGAAACCAAAAACAGCCAGTGGTTCCTTGCGAATACTTGAAAATAAAATTTTAATCCTCAAAAAATGCTGGGTATGTGGTAGATTATATTATTTAAACACCCAGTCCACCTTCTACATGGGCCTGTCCTTGGTGTCCCTGCCTGAGGAAGGAGTGTCTCTCCATCCTGTTGAGGTCAGGCTTGGCCATATGATTTTCTTTGGGCAGTGGAATGTGAGTGGAAATGGCATTTGTCACCTCCGAGCAGGAACATGGGGTGTGTGGCACAGCTGTGTCATTGTTCCTTTTCCCTGTGCTCAAGAGCCACACGTCCCAGATTGGGGTGTTCCCTAACCCCGGGCCCCCAGCTGGAGCAGAGCCGCAGCTGACCTGTAGAATATGTAAACCATGAGTGACAAGTGAACCTTTGTTGAGGTAACCATTGAGATCTGGGTGTCATCACTACAGGATGACTCGGCAGGACCTGACAGAACACAGGTGTGAGAAATTCAGGGGCGGGGGCAGGAACGGGTGGAGGGGGTCAATGTGGGGAAGAGGGAGACATCTGTAATACTTTCAACAATAAAGATAAATTAATTTAAAAAATAAATTTCAAAAATCAGGTAGAAGTCTTTAAGATGGGTGGCTTCATTTAGCCTCTCAGTGGAGAAGACTCGGTTTTGGAGCTCGGCCTACTCATAATGACTCCTAACTGCCCTACACCTGGGCCCCCAGGGCCAGCGTCCCCCGAGACTACTGACCACCTTTATCCAACTGTGATTCTAAGGCTTGAAGACAGTGCCATTGGCAGTGCTGCTGGGATGGGGGGGGGGGGGGGGAAGGTATATTTACTCTGCATTATCTGTTATTCCAAAGTGCAGTTTAGTCATAACACCAGTCTATAAATTATGTGCTTTTCCTTCAGCAGGGGAACTGGGTTTCTCTGGTTCTCTCCGGGACCCAGACAACTGAAAAGGGGACATGCGTGGGCATCTCCTCCAGCCCAGTGGGTTCCCTGTGCACCTTCAGGCTGTTGGACTCTTCATACCCACTCAGCCCAGTGTGGGGAGCAGAATTTAGGGTGGGGGTAGGATGTAAATAAGGACACCCAGAACCTTGGTTCATAGCTTTCTATTTTTATCCCTGAGACTAAAATGGCTTTCCCCAATCATATGACACCTCTCCAGAGCATAGCGGTGGAAGGGCGAGAATTCTCCTCTCCCTCTTGGTTTCTGGAACCAGTCCACGTTTGAGGTCACAGGAGAAGCAGCCACCTTGGTACAAGGTGACCCCACCCTTGGCCAAGGGTGGATACGCAACCCAGGCCAGGTAAATAATTTTCTCTGCAGAGCGAGAATTCAGAGTGGCTATTGGACATCTGTTGTTATCTTTATTAGCACAGCATCTATTTCCCGTAGCAGTTCTTTTCTGCTAATGGTCAAGAGCTCAGTTTCTGGGGCCCGAGAGTCTAGGTCACATACTAGCTCTGCAACTTACTAGCTGTGAGGCCTTGTGGATAAGACATATTCACGTGTGCCTCCATGTCCCCATCCATAGAAAGGGGGTAATGTGCTGATTACATGAGTAAACAGATAGTAAACTGACATTAAAATGAGTTAACATAGCTGAAGTACTTAAAACAGTGCCAAGCAAACAGTCAACTTCACGTAGCATCAGCTCTTCCTGTTACGTGTTGAGGTGGGGCTGGCTGGCCTCAGCCTGGCCAATGAGTATTTTCTAGATCTGGCTATGGTGGGTTCAGAAGTGGGCAATGTGGCCAAAGCTGGGCTTACCCGCCATCCATCCTGAGACTCACAGGGGCTCTCAGAGCATCAGTGTTCGGAAAGGATAGGAGCCAGCGTTCCTGGAGGTCACCTTGTCCCAAGTGGGCTGAACCAGCAGAGAATGGAGCCGGCACAGGTGCCAGAGGAGGGAGAGGCGGCCTCCTGCTCTGCTCTGTGACCACCTGGACCCAGCTGGCAGGAAATTTTTAGTTATTTGAACCTTTAAATTCCCTAATTAGCTTAAGCCGGTTTGAGCTGCTTTTATTGTCCCTGCAAAAGAAAGACAATTCTGACTAATTCAATCTGGACTGGTCCCTTGAACGAAGGAGGTCGGAAGTTGCACTGTGTGCTGAGTGTGGTGGGGAGGCCAGGCTGCACAGAGGAGCTGGAGGCAGAGGGGCCAGGCTCCAGGTGGCTCTCCTGTCCTGAGCCTTTCTTGGCTGCACCTGGGCTCCCAGGACCTATGGGACAGCAGTGTAACCTGATCATAAATTTCACTTTCTTGCTTAAGCTAGCTTGATGCATGCAACCAGAATTCTAATGGCGGTATGCTTTCTGTTTGTTTTTAGGAGGTAATGTAGACAGAATACAAGTATTCTATAAGGTCCTTATATATAATTTGGTGATGGCTAATTTTCTATCATATTTGCCAAACAACAAATATGATCCTAATAGATGGATGTGTGTTTGAAGGACAAAAGTCTCCTCTCTACTCTCATTGTCAGCAGATAACTTGAGTTAGCACAGACCTTGATAAATGTTGGCAAAATGAAAGCGTGATCTCTGGCTACACCTTTTCTGCCTGTTCTAGGATGAAGAAGCGGTTCCTCCTCACCACTCCACCCCCAGCACCACCACCCACCCACCCTGGGGGTTCTGTCCCCTCCCCAGTCCTGAAGAGGCTTGATCCCCAACCTGTCCCATCAATGACTTCTTTTTGCCTTCAAGCACGTCAAAGAGTCCTTGTGCAAGTCACTACAACTCCTTGACTATATCTGTTTCCTTATCTGTAAACTGGAGTCAAAGGACTGACTTCACTCCTTTCCTAGCTCTGTGACCTTCACTAATGAATTCATATTTCTGTGTCTCACTTTTGTCGTCTACAAAACAGGGATCTTACTGTCAATGTAAGAAATGTTCAAACCTTAAATAATTTTTTTAATATATCTTTATTAATTTCAGAGAAAAAGTGAGAGAGGGAGATAGAAACATAAATGATGAGAGAGTCGTCATTGATGGGCTGTCTCCTGCGCGCCCCCGACTGGGGATCGAGCCCACAACCCGGGCACTGCCCCGGGCAGGAATCGAACTGCAATCTCCTGGATCCTAGTTCGATGCTCAACCACTGAGTCACACCTGACCAGGCTAAACCTTAAAGAATTTTTATGAGCTTATTTGAGCCAAATTGACGATGATTACAAAGAAGCAAAATCTCAACGGTTTGAGAAAATGGTCCTGAGAATGACAGCCTGGCAGCTTATTTTATACATTAGAATCAAAGGAGGAGATGGAAGGAGGGTTACGTGAAATCTGCTGGTGGTAGATTAAGGAAGGCAGGAGAAAGCAAAAGGGGGGATTTCTGGGACAGGGTAAAGAGTAAAATGCAGAGACACTTCCTTTGCATTGTGGGCACAGGGTAGTTAATAGCTGACATTTACAGCACACGGAGGTGGTGTTCAGGGAGCAAGACAGCAATGAGGGTTCTGTGTGGTCTCGTGGTCTCGTGCAGTGGGCGTGGCCCTGACGGGCCTGGCAAAGGAGATGACTCTGACATTTCAAAGGTATATCTTAGATGCAAAAAGACAATAGACAGGTTCCCTTAAGGTAATGATGGACCTTTGTGGGGGAAAAAAAAGATTGACCTTTGTCAAGGAAGCTACAGGCCTGGCACGTGACAGCCCTCCATGAGTCGTGTTTGGTTAGGAATTTTTATGTTCAGGCCATCCTTTGTGGTTACCTCCGGCCTCTGAGTTTGTAAGGCCGCCACGCAGGCCTCCCTGAGCTTGTCAGGTTTAGTAGGTGGCCCCTTCTTCGTCCACACCATGACCCTGGAGGCTCAATGTCAGGAGGAAGGTGGTCATGGTGTGCTCCTTGCTTTGACCAGTGCCTGGCACGCAGGAAGCATTTACAAACTATTTGCTGTTACTTATTTCCTCATTGTTGTCGGCTGCTCCAGCTTTCTCCTTGTCAACGAGATTTGTAATCTTCCTGCCTTTCCATGCCCATATTTTTCTCTCTGTTTTTTTTATTTTATTAGTTTTTAAAATCCTCATTCAAGGATATGTTTTTATTTATATGTTTTACTCAAGAGAGAGAAATGGATCAGTTGCCTTCCATACATGCCCTGACAGGGATCAAACCCTCCACTAGGTATATGCCCTGACCGGGAATCGAACCTGCCACCTCACGGTTTTTTTTGGTGTATAGGATCCCGCTCCAACCAGTTGAGCCACCCAGCCAGGGCTCAGTGCCCATATTTTTCAATCTGTTCACTCATTGCTCAGGTGGCTGTGGTGACCAAAGTGTCTTCAAGGTTCTGGCCTTGGCGGTCCGTGCACTCCCGGGGAGAAGCCCAGATTTGCCCTCTGCTCAGCCTTCTCCTTGACCTCCTCCCATCCCGGCTCCTCGCCCTGGGGCCCGCTTCAGACCAGAGGACGCCGTGAAGGACTTACACCGTTTGCCAGCCTTCAGTTTATTCGTCGGCCCATGAAGTCAGTGCATTTGTGTCCTGGGGCTGCCATTGCAAAGTACCACAAACTGGGTGGCCTGTGCGATACAGAAATGCGTTCTCTCACGGTTGTGGGAGCTAGGAGCCTGAAGTCATGGGGAAGGCAGGCCATCCTCCTGCAGACACTCCAGAGAAGAATCCCTCCTTGCCTCTTCCAGCTCTGGTTGTCCTTGGCACTCCTTGGCTTGTGGCAACATAACCCAGTCTCGGCCTCCATCTTCACAGGGCAGTCTTCTCCCTGTGCGTCTGCGTCTCCAAATCTCCCACCCTTCATTAGAACACAAGTCACTGGGTGGATTTAGGGCTCCTCCTAATCCAGGATGACCTCTTTTCTCCTTGATTGCATCTGCAAAGACCCGATTTCCAGGTGAGGTCACCGTCACAGGTACCAGGTGTTAGGACTTTAACATATCTTTTGAGGGGACACAATTCAGCCCACAACAGTTAGCAACTGAAGCAGAAAGGACAAACAAATGAGGACAACATTTTAATGAAAATATCTTTAAGAAAAACAAACCTGTATGAATTTGCTTTAAATTGACAATTTTACAGTGGGAACCAGTGTAGGATAGTGGCCGAGAGCATGGGCCACTGAATCATAGCATATGAGTTTAAATCCTGCAAAGATCAATTTCTTCCCTTTTGTAAAAATAATGGCAATGCCCATGCCACTGGCCAACTGGGGGTGGTGTTAAATGAGCAAGTAGGCAATGCAGAGCTTGTGTTCTGGATGCTGGCACCCTAGGGTGGGTCACTAGGCCTCGCTCGGCCAGTGTCCTATCTGTAAAATGAGCAGGCTCTTGGGATTTACCTCAGAGGCTTGCTGTGAGGATTCATCGAAACAATCTCTGTAAAGGATGACTCTTCCCAGCCCCCTTTCAGGTAACTCAGAGCCATGTGCCTGGGCTCTGGCCAGTAGGGTGGCAGCCATAATGCCCCTGCCCGAAAGCCCTCCACCCTGAGAGGTGGCCAACTGGAGGCGCTGGGTCCCCGAGTCGCTGGATTGCGATGTGAGCAAGAAATAACCCTTTATTGGGTTAAAACACTGAGATTTGGAGCTTGTTCCCTATGGCAGTGTGGCCTGGCCTCTCACCCCAACACGCAGGGCAGGTCCTTTGAGTGGAGTGGAAGGAGGGGGCTCTAAAGGAGTGGCGCTGGAAAGATTAGAGGCGTAAAAGATGAACAGATTAGAAGTTGGGTAGGGTGGAGAGGGGGAGGCATTCCAAGCAAGGGCATAGAAAATGCAGATACCCACAGGCAGAGGAGCGAGGCCATCCCGAGATCAGTGCTGAGCAAGGACAAGTGGCATGCAGAGTGAATGCAACCCAGGAGTGAAGCCCTGCAGCACCCGGGCTCCACTAACAGCCTGCCTGCAGGAGGGGCCTTTCTGCAGCATCGCCACCAAGAGAATGGAAACCTAGGGGACTCCAGGGGTGAGGCCCGCTGCCCTTGACGACACTGAGTACAGCCAAAGAGTTACTGTCTTCGGGAAATGCAAGAGGCTGAAGGAATAAAACTCAAGCTGGTGCCACAGAAAGGTAACAGTGCACCGATCACATCCTGGCGTCATAACTATTCACCACCGTTTTCTTACCTTCTCCTCCAGCTGCTCAATGCCACGGTTTCCGTAAGACCTCACTACATGGAGAAAGGGACAGAAGAGCCCCCCAGCACTGCACTGAGGGAATGTGCGGCATAAATAGCAACATTTGGACTTTCCGTTTTGCCAGCACAGTCTGCTTGCACAGCTGCCCGGCAGCTGCAGCCGGAGTTTTCCTTCAACAACACAGCAGAAGCGGCAGCTGGGGCAGAAGTTTCCAGGCTCGGGGTCTGGCGGGGTTGCAGCCACAGCTGTGGTTTCCAGAGAAGTGCTGAATAAGTATTTGTTGATGAATAGGTGGGGGTTTCGAACCAGTCACCCCAATATATGCTTCAGTGGTCTGCAAATTGCTCTAAGGGCAATTTTAGCTTCAGAGGTAAGAGGAACTTCTGCCCTCACTTTAATCACCTGGGAGAAATTAGGCGCCTTGACCACAACAAGAGATTATCAGAGATAACTTTTTCTGACTTGTCTGTAGGGCAGGACAAACTTCTATTTACTAAGCATCTGGTCTTCTTATCAGCCTGCAATGAACCTTTGCAGCCCCCAAGGCACATTGCCTCATCCCTAGCTCAGGATCTCGTATACCTCAATCCCCCTTTCTATCTCTGAACCTCTCCTGCATGTGGGGTCTCTGGCTCTCTCTGAATGTGGGGTTCCCATACATATGAATGTGTTAAATTTGGTTATTTGCTCTTGCTAATCTGTCTCACGTCTATTTGATTATCGGACCAGCCAAAAGAGCCTCAAGGGTAAATGAAAATTTGTTACTCCACAAATGCTACGATTCAGTATCATCACACCAAATGATTGCCACCTCACTGTACGAGTTTTAAAGTTCAAATTCCACTTATTAGATGCCTTTGAGTCAATGATGCTGAAGAATTAGTGGTCACTTGCACTTTTTTGTATGTGTTTCATTAAGCTGGGCTTCAATAAAATTCACAAGTGTGCTACATATTTGGGTAAGAAGCTATTGGCTGTTCATCTTTTGATGATGCCCGAGAAAAGGGATGTTGCCAGTCCAAAGTCCATGTGCCCAACACTTCAAAAGGCCAAAACTCAAGATGTCAAAGATTTGAAGTATGGAAAGGGTTATTGATTCTGAAGGCAGCAACCAAGAATATGGGAGCCCTAGTGGTACCTCAAATTCATCTTAAGGAAACACAGAGTTCAGGCTTCTTTTATGTCAAGGGAAAGGGAAATGGGAGGGGCGAGAGATGTTGACCATAGCAGTCATCTGGGTGCCCCCAGGGTCTGAGGAAGATTGTGCTAATTGATGTGAGTCAGAACAAGGTCCTGTAAATCTTTGATAACCAGTATGTACTTCCTTTATCTCTTCAAGCAACAAGCAGGATTCCTCTAATGATTAGCATGTCTATATGCAAGACAAAGCAGGCTTGAACCAGATGGAGTCAGAGAGGCCAAGCATTTCACTGGTACAGAGCCATTTGCCTTTTCATACTCTGCATGTTAATTTGTGTGCAACTATAAAAGTGTGTTTCATTTTAAGTAAGTCAGACTAAAACATATCAACAAAAAGAGAGCAGTAAATTATCAATTGAAAATGCTAGCTTTTAGTTCCAAAATAACTCATTTACTTACAGCAGTGGCCCTCAGGTGACACGGGGCATTTGGAGTTCATCTTTTCCTGATGGGATGTAAGGACGTTTTCCTGATGGAATGATGGAAGTGGATTTCTATGTAGGTGTGACCTGGAAGGATGCAGCCCTGAGGATCCAGGCAGACAGCCTTGGCCTATAGATAGATTTTGTTTGTTCCACACCAGCTTGGCCCTAATGGTGTTTTGTTTGTTTGTTTAGTTTTATTGTCAACCTTTAAAGGTAGGGAGATGTCAGAGAAAAATCAAGATCTCTGGCTTTCCTTGAAATTTTGAAATAACTGGGAAGAGTGGGTCCAAATGCCCACAAGATAGCAATGAGTTAAAGCTGAGTTGGCCCTGTCCTCTTTGGATGGTGCACTCTCTCTTCAATTTGCCAGTCTCCTTATTATTTACCCTTAGCCAGCTTCATCCATTGACAATACCACGGGGGCCTTTAAGGGGGCCCCAATAAATGGCATCTTTCTTTTTCCTCTATGGGTTCTGAACAAGTTGAGGAATAAAACAATGAAAGCTGAAGGCAAAATATCCCCTCTTACTTACTAAGAGGGAAGAGGTCAGAGGCGTGGCTTGTATCTTCAGGCAAAACTAAACGGATGTACCCAGCTGGGTTACGGGAGACTTTGGCTCAAGGCAGGCCTCCCATAGAATTCAACCATTGCAGAGGAGCGGAGAGCGCAGGCCTGCTCCCTGAAGGAAAGGGACAGATCTGAGCCACACGTCAGCAGTTCTGTCTTCCCAAAGTGTGTCAAAGGGCAGAGGGGCCTGGGGTGACAGTCATGGAGCACCCAGACAGCTGAAGGAGCACTCCTCCCCTGACCCTCAGAGGCATGGGGCTGACGAAGGCTGAAAGGAGATTTAACATGCCAAGCAAAGAATACAGGATTCCCTTCCAGGGTTGTGATGATTTTCTTCAAGAGGCTTTTTAGCCCAAGGTAAGTAAATACGGTAACATTTAACAACTATGGAAGCGAAGTTTCTTGAAAGAAAGGAGAATTCACCATCTACTGGGGTAAATTGACTGGAATGAAAAACACTGAAAACAGGCAAAAGACTGAAGGACAGAGAACTGAAAGGGGACCTGGGATGTGCTGGTAGGAAACGTCCAAACCTGTAGAGACTTTTTATGAGTTTATTTGAGTCAAACTGAAGACAACTTCGAAGAAGCGAAATCTCAATGGATTGAGAAAATGCTCCAGAGAATGGCAGTTTTGCAGCTTATTTATTTTATTTTTTTAATCTTCACCTGAGGATATTTTTTCCATTGCTTTTCAGAGAGAGTGGAAGAGAGAGAGAGAGAGAGAGAGAGAGAGAGGGAAACATCGATGTGAGAGAGACACATCGATTGGTTGCTGCAGCTTATTTTACACATTAGAATCAAAGGAGGAGACGTAGGGAAGGTTATGTGAAATCCATTGGTGGTAAGTTCAGGGGACGGGAGAAAGCAAAGCAGAGAAATCTCTAGGACGAGATAAAAAGTAAACGGAGAGACTCTTCTTTTACATACAGGGGTGCAGGGTAGTTAATAACTAACATTTACAGCACATAGGGACGGTATGGAGGAAATAAGATAGCAACGAGGGGTCCTGTGTTCTGCTCCCGTGCAGGCCGTTGTGCCCTGCAGGGTCTGGAAAAGGAGATCCTCCGACATTTCAAAGGTATGTTATCTTAGATGCAAAAAGACAACAGACAGGCTCACTTGAGGTAAAGGCTGACCTTTGCCAAGGAAGCAGCAGGCCTAAGATATGACTACCTGCCATGACCTGCTTTTAGTTGGGAATTTTATGTTGAGACCATCCTATGCGGTCTCTGAGTTTGTAAGGCCACCATGCTGGCCTCCCCTGAGCTTGTCAGCTTTAGCATGTGGCCTCTTTTTTGTGCAGACTTCCCTGAGAGCAGGAGCACCCCGAGGCCTGTGAGGCGGACAAGGAAGGCCGCTCTTTAAAGAACTGCAGTCTGGAGCCGGGGCCTCTGCTGGGCTGGCAGCTCCTGCCTGTCCTACCCCTGGGGGGCAGCATCTTGTCTCTTCCTGCCCATGTCAGTGGTGGTGTGACCCGACCTTTCCCATCTGGCTGTCCGCACCCGCTGCACAGAGCTGGAAGGATGGGGAAGGAGAGCTGAACTTGAACTCCAGACACCAGGTTTGACCCTCTCTGGTCATCAGCAAGTTTTCCAGGAAAGTGGGAGAACTATGTAGCAGCAGTTTCCCCAAGGGCCTCCTTGATTCCTGGTTTAGTTGTGATACCACCAGTGGACAAATGTAGCCCAACCCTGCAAAGGGTCATATCACTCAGGACTTCTCTAAGAGACCAGCTATTGGAGACTCCTTAATAGGAAGTGTTTTTAGAAGGGCCTGTGGAGAATCAGGGGCTAAATATAAACCTGTATTTACAGAGCTGCCTAAGGAGCAAAGGAAACCTGAACAGAAAGCGCTGAATGGAGGAACTTTCCCCTAAAACAGTTTTTTTCCAGCAGGTGTGAATGTGCATTTTGCTGTATATGTGAATTTCTGGAACGCTAAAGTTACCTGTAATTTTTTTAAAAATCAGCTAATGATGCTAAAAGCAATTCTGATGCCGTCGCATTATGGAAGAACCTGAGACTGTATCCGCTAACTTCCATAAAAGTGAACCCATTTGGCTGCCTCGTAGACTTAGAAATGACCAAATAGAACATAGGCTTTTTGTAATACAAGTTTTCGATCTAAGACATTTTTTAGGTAGTTAAAACAACTGTGGGAAAACGTTCTATATCATTCACGCGGAAAGGAAAAGGAGGCAGACTTGGGAGTTGAGACATAAGCAGGCATGAAAGATGTTCCCATGGCCTAAAAAGATGGGGAAGGAACGAACAAACGTTTCTTGAGCAACTGCCATATGGAAAATGGCTGTTGGGCATTCTCTAGTTTAATTTTCATAATATTGTAAGTAAGGAAATTATTATCCCTTTTTCATAAACCAAAAATCCCAGTATCAGAGGTCACACTGCTAGCACACGGCAAGCATGGGGTCGAAAGCTGGTTCGAATCCAGGTGAGTGGCCCCAAAGCCCCTTCCCCTTTCAAATAACAACATGCTCCTTCAGGGGCCACCAGCAGGCCCTGGGCCTGACCTTCTCATTTCCCCCTCAGGGTTTTCAACTAAACTATACTGAAGGATCTTTCTTCTTTCCTTAAAGAAGCTAATGAGTAAATTAACATATTAGTATAATGTTAGGAAAATGTGATAATTACCTTATGAATTATATGGATGCTTTAGAAAATAAGCTTCAAAGTTTTTCATTGTAAAAGGATTACTAAAGTTTGTATTCTATTTCTTTATTGAGGAATTGTCTCTTTCTTCATTTTACCTTAAGGAACAATGCTAGTTATTAAAATCTCGATCTTTCCCCTTTTCCTTCCTGAGAAACCCCAATAATAGGCAGCTAAGTTTTTAATGCAACAGTAACAAGAAAAGTATCTGCTAAATCAATGGGTTTCAAACGTTTTTACTTCAACCGACATTGAGATATATTTTATTTTGCCTCATAATGCATGCCAATATGTAAGTAACCTAAATAGAAGTTTCATGAATCAATATGTACCCACTACTATACTATGTATAATATTCTCTGATATACCTTTATTTATTCTATTTTATTTAATTTTTGAAAATGCTGGTTGTGACTCAGTAAATTGATTTTTATGAGCCACTAATGGGCCCCCAAAAGTGAGTCTAAATCATAGTCCATCTGCTACCAGAAAGTATGGGGTCAACTTTTTGTTTTAGGTAAAAACAAAATATTTGGAAAAATTATCAAAAACAAATGTATACATGTTCATTAACATTTCTGTGGGAAACAATCTGATGGTACGGTGTAGGCCAGCAGAGTAAGTCAAACAATCTAGACATAAAGATAAATAATAAGAAAATGTCCCTGAACAGGGGGAAGGGGGCTCCGTGGGGACCCTTGCTTATTGAGATGGAGGAGAAATAAAATGGGTGAAGGAGGGGAAAGAAGGAGCCCCCAGAGAGGAGATTAAAGAGCCATTCCAGGAAAAGCTATGCGCCACATTTCTGGTAACCTTGTCGCCTTCCTCTTGCTCTTGAGCTTTACACTCTGTCCTCATGCAACACCCAATCCCACTGAATCCCACCGAAGTCTGAGTTGGAGAGATGATGACCCAGCCTTATTTTGTCTTGATCACATTTGGGGAGGAGCTAAGTGTCTCCCTTTTGTATGACTTAGCTCAACCTAAGAAATAATACCAGCATTTTGCAATGAAAGTCTAAGTGGAATATGAACAAAAGTGCTATTGGCCAAGGGCCACTACTTAGGTCTTATTTGAAAATCTGACCCAATTACCTGACAGTCAAAGAGGAATATCTTTCATCTTGTCATTTTGTTCACAGTTATGCCACATGACTCACTTAACCAGAAGAAAACTTGGCACCCATATTCAACCAGAATGACTGTCGGTTCTCAAAACATCTTATTTTCTCTTTGCCAAGAAAAAAGTGACAACGGATTTCAAAGTATAAGTACTTATTAGGTAAAACAAATGACCTGGGGGTGGTATTTTTTTAAGAAAATAAGATTGGAAGAGCGTTTTGGTGTCATCAGATATCTCAAACTATGTTCTCAAGTATAACCTAATTTATGTTGCTTTGTGTCCGTCTCTGAATTTTCAACGTAATTTAACAAATACCCGTAGCGCTCCTGCTGTGTGAAATGGAATGAGTCAGGCACAAAATACTAAGATGCATTAATCAGGAAAATGGCTCGAACTCTGTAAGAAAGAAAATACCAGATTTCGGTGGCTTCACCCAATGGAAGTTAAGTTCATGCCTACTTATCAGCTCAACGATGCTGTTCCACCTGGCCATCCAGGGATTTGGGCTCCTTCCTTCTTGAGCTCCTGCCGTGCTCTTTTGCTCAGCGGTCTTCCTCAAGCTGCTGAAGAAGTGGAAGTGTGACGAAGGCAATTCATGCTTCTTAAAATGCCCAGACCAAGAGTGACCGACGCCCAGCGCTTCCACTTACACGCAGCCGGTAAGAACAGTCCCTCGGGCACACCTGGGTGTATGACATGCTGGCCAGTGCAGTCCCTGGCAGGGCAGCGCTTTCCTGAACATCTTTACACCCAGGAAGGGAGGGAACGAACTTGAGGCCTCTGTCCTTTATGGTGTGTGAGGTACGTAGCTTCTAACTTCAAAGAACCTTTGTCATGACAGTAGAGAAAAAAGTTCACAGGAGAGAAATATTATGGAGGGGGCGGCATTCAAGATGATCCTCAACTGACAGAACTGCCAGGCAGGTGGGTAAGAAGGGCATTTCAGATGGTGTGAGGGCACTGACAGGGCAGGGAGGCAGGGGGGGGCGGGGAAGGTTCAGTACCTAGCTTTTCTGGAACAAAGCTTTGCACGGGGGAGAGAGCGAGCTTGAAACGTGCGTTAGGTCACTGTTGTGTAAGGCCTTGACTGTCAGGAGAAGCGTTCGAACTCCATGCCTCCATTATCATGACTGTCAAGCATTCTGAGCACAAGGCCCCAGAACAATGACAGCATTAATCACTGACAAGTAACAGCCGAGACACTCAGTGTGAAGGGATTTCATCATCAATGATGACAGCATCATATTGCGTTCACAGGCTGTAAGAGATCCCAGAATTTTGCATTCGTTCCCATGCGTCTTGGTATTTGCGAAATACAATCCAAACATTTCCACTCCAGTCCTTCTCCATCTCCCAGGCTCATCTCACACAGTTTTCTGGAGATGCCCGGGGGAGCCTTACACACTGACAGGAGCCAGCAGCGCTCCCCCGGGGAGGGGCAGGGGACCCCCCAGGGCTGTGACCTCTGAATGCCGACACCAAGGGTGCCCATCCCGTGAATGTGGCCCCCCTTCTCCTGCAGCAGGCCTCGTGGTCACAGCATGAGGGTCAACAACGGAATGTGCTTCACACCAGAAACGGAACGGGCACAAGCATTTGTTTAGAAATATTCAGGCACGAGGGGACGGCACGGGCATGTCCAGGTGCTTGGGGAGCCTCGGGAAGGCAGCGGCTGGCCTAGAAAGCGAACTTTTTCTGGAGGCATTGAGGTTTCTAACTCCAGTGTCCTCTGACTCATGAATTTGACGCAGATCCCCCCAAATCAGTGGGCGTTTTAAAGCTGGGGGGATGTGGCCACGCCTGCGTTTCAGACCCCAGTCTCTGGGCGAGTATTCCGTGGGCCGGCGGTGGGACAGGAGGGAGCCGGCGAGAGCAGCGGGAGGACCTTCGACGGCCAGACCTGGGCTGCGGAGGGGTGACAGCTCGAGAAACAGGAGACGTGTCAGCGCCTAGGAAAGCAGGCGTGGTTCTTTGCTCCTGAGGTGTCTAGCTGTGGACACTGTCCCCTGGGAAACCCGGGCATTTTCCAGCTTGGCTTGTGGTTGATGTTGCCCACGGGATCCTTTGACTCAAGAGGACTCCCCGTCGGGAATCACGTGGACTGCGTGTGATTGTTACTCCCTAGGACTCGGACACGGTTCTCTGCCCCTCTGCCCTTCCCTCCTGCTCTTTTATTTCTTTTTCTTCTTCTTCTTCTTTTTTTTTTTTTAACAGGAGCATTGATTCCCTTGAATACTGTCATTCATATTCAAAGTTGCAATTCTCCTAAAGCCAATTAGAGAAAGTCCCGACTCAGGGACTATCTCTAGAAACTCAGTATCTTTCTATCTCCATTCCATGAAATTTCCCAGCAATGATGTCATTCTCCTGAAATGCATCCTGGGTGGAACCTTTTTGAATCTCCACAGTTGAGAAAAACAGTTGCAGTGAATGCTTTCTTTGTCTAAATGCCACTAGCATGTGGCTTCTGGAGAGCGTGTCATAACTGGGTGAAAAGGGCAGGGCTACCCTGAAATTCAGGTGTTGGGGTCAGACAGGGTCCTGTCCAGTGAGGAACTCTGTCAGGTATACCCTGCTCTCAGCAGCATTTCAAATTTTGACTCTACATAGTAACATAGTTCTTTATGTCCTTGGTTTTAGGGATTGTTTGTGAAATGTTTGTGAAATTGTTTGTGGACATCACTGAATGCCAAAGGCCGAGAATAATTTCTTCTAAATCATGAGTGACCTTTGATAAAATAATGTTGCTTGTGAAAATCATCTTTCATATTATAATTTGCAAGCCACCAGATCCCTTATTTATGTCCTTGGATATTTCATTTACTGCTTCCAAGCTTAGATAAGGTATAAGTCCTCTAAAGATGTCATAACTGCTTGTTTCTGTTTTCTGCTACTTTGCTATGACTTGATTTATATGTTTAATTGTTAAATCTATCCAAAGGGTTTTATGTATAATGTAAATGAAATTGTTTTTCAATATTGCTAGCACCCAGAAATAAATCCAGAAGGGATTTTACTTCTCCATAAAGCAGGTAATTTGCATATTTTTAAAAGTGCTAAATACAGTGTAAATTTTGCTTTTTGGTATCACTTCCAAGTCTTTCTGAAAAACATACTACGTTTCCTTTCTTATTTATTTTTAAGTGACAGATGGTTAGGAAATATCTTCTCTTCTTATCATTATTTCCCAGTTTTTCTCCATTGAACAGCAATTACCCTTACGCATATCTTTCTAAGTAGTTTTCTAGCCCCTGAATGGAAGAATCACAATGAAGGCATTCATCTTACGCATTTCATGGTTTTTCTCAGCACGAAACTTCTGTTGAATATAATGTGTGCCACAGTAACTAAGAGACACTTAAAGGCACTTGGTAGTTAATTTTTTTTAAGTGGACCAAGTTTTCATATGAAACACTCATCTGTTTTACAAAGGGTAGTTTTCCTGGAATCTATCCAAAAGTACCTTTAAAGAAAATTAGTTATGTGACTACTGTACTTGAAATATTTTCCAAGGCAGAGGTGGAATAAAAATTTTCTTTCCTCTGGCTTACATCGCCTCCCATTTACACTGTGTTTAGCACTTTAAAAATATGTAAATTACCTGCTTTATGGAGAAGTAAAATCCCTTCTGGATTTATTTCTGGGTGCTAGCAATATTGAAAAACAATTTCATTTACATTATACATAAAACCCTTTGGATAGATTTAACAATTAAACATATAAATCAAGTCATAGCAAAGTAGCAGAAAACAGAAACAAGCAGCTATGACATCTTCAGAGGAATTATACCTTATCTAAGCTTGGAAGCGGTAAATGAAATATCCAAGGACAAAAACAAGGGATCTGGTGGCTTGTAAATTGTAATATGAAAGATGATTTTCACAAGCAACATTATTTTATCAAAGGTCACTCGTGATTAATTTAGAAGAAATTATTCTCGGCCTTTGGCATTCGGTGATGTCCACATTTCACAAACAATCCCCAAAACCAAGGCCATAAAGAACTATATTACTTTGTTGAGTCAAAAATAGCAGGGTATTCCAAAGGTGGGATGGGCGGTGTGGAGATAAAAATATTCGAAGTGATTCATGGCGTTATTGGAAAAAATGTGGTCTTTCTCCATTGCCAAAGGGAGTGGGGTTCCTAGGGTACCCCGGAAGAAGCATCTCTGGAGACCCCCGCGGGAGGATGAGATGTGGCAGGAAGCGTTATTTTCGTGGCATTACATCCCGGTGTCTTTAAAGTCCCATTTCCCTTAATCCAGTCCTAGAAGATGTGCAGCTGGAACTACAAGCAAAGCCAGCGTCCTAAATTTTCATTCCACATTGGAATTGGGTCTGGTACAGCATCCGACTAGTTGCAGGCCATCAGTCCCTTGTGTGGGGTCCGCATCGCCGTGAGCCGCGTGGGCAAATGCAGGGGAGCCAAAAGAGCATGCCCCCTGCAGCAGGAGTCCCAAGAGTCCCCAGAGCACCGGAGCTCGAGCTTCTTCATTTAGGAGATTACAGCGGCCACGCCTACTCTGGCCAATGACATGTTCCCAGGTGTGACCAACAAACAAGTGCCTTCCCTTTGTCACCTAGACGTTACTGGGCCTATGTCCATTCTCCCCTGCCCAATCCCTTCCCCCAGATACCCATGGGGAACAGACTGGTAGCCCCCTGGGGAGTGTTAAACTGCAGCTTCCTGGCAAAGCTGCACAAATAACTATAATATTTGGCCTTCCCTTTGCTCCTTTCCAGTTATTTATAACTGGGTTATTTACAATGATATCATTGGGACATTACTGGGTGCGTGGGATAAAGATGGATTTGGATAAGGCCAGCAGTGAGTTGGGATGAGATTTTGGAGATCATGAATGTTAGGCTAAAGAATTTGGCATTTATATTCTGCAGGAAGTGAAACTCCAAGTTTCACATTTGTCCTTAAAAATCTCAGCTTCCGGAACATAGAGACACAATGTCATATTTGAGACTCACTATTTGTTCATTTCCTGTGAGACATTTTTGAATATAAAAGGGGAGGAAAGTGTTGTATTTAAGTTCCTTCCTGGGTTTTTTCCCAATGGGAAGAGGGAAAGTTATACATTTATCTTCTACGATTAAACACAATTCCACATCTTTGCCCAACTGTAAAATAGTCACGGAAACAGCACTGTAACTGTAAACCCAGAAAAAGTTTTATATTGCTAGGAGAGTAAATTTGCAAGCAGTAAAGGTTTTTTGTAATGTTATCTAAAATCTGAGAAGCCTGTAGTTCTGATTGTTCAGTAAGTTGAATGAACTTTTTTTTTTAAAATCTTCGGTTTAGTTTTTCTTGGTCTAAGGCCTGATCCATTGCCAGCAGTGAATCAGAGATCTCTGAACTAGTCCCTGTGCAGTTATCTGTGCTCATGTCTTATCTTTCTTGGATGGCCAGGACTGTTTCTTATTACTTATTTCACAAGAGCCCAGCAAAGTGTTCCTATATAGAATGTCTGCTGAATTACATGAAAAGGTTTCAACTACCTATCAAAAAAGTGAGACAACAAATAGCATTTTGTGATGTGTACATGGACATGAACGTTAGGCTGGTAGTTAGAATCACGAGGCCACAAGTAACCCAGGAGTTTCCTTCTCCCTTCTCCACAACTGGGAAGAGATGTTCAATGGAAGCTATTAGCTGAAGGGGAAAGAAGTTCTGATAAAGATATTTTTTCAAAACAGTAATAGAAAAGTAAGAACATTTACTGACAGAAAGTGATTATCATTAACTAAAAAGACCGAATGACACAAGACATAGTCATACCCATCTTTGGGGGTAAGACTGAATGACAGGAGCAGGATCACTAAGCCCCCTCCCCAAAACCCCCCAAAAAAGGGAAAAAAGGAAAGAAAAAGAAGTTGGCCAGTAAATAATTTGCCAGCAGAGTGCAAACTGAGGAAGGCTACAGACACATTTTGAAGACTGTCATCCTGGATGAGAAGGTTTCAGGAGCCTCTCACTTTTCACTCCTTCCACACCCTCCACAGGCCGCCAGAGTGCTTCTCGGAGGCGCTCTAAGCATTTCTGGAAGCGTTTCTCTTGGCCATGCACATGGGTGCCCAGCGAAGAGAGCGTGACCAGTTGGGCAGGAAGGATCCTTCATGAAAGTTGTCATTGACAGCAGCCCAAAGGGAAGAAAGACCCCTTGTCCTAGGTAGGTTTTGGCCGGCGGTGAGCTGGTGTTGTTCGAAACCAAGAAAACAGCGGGGATTCTGGGAACTCTTCCTCTCTGGGCTGCTGCTCCTTCTTCGTCTTTTCATCATTGTTATATATTCGCTAAACTGCTCTGCGGGGCTGGATTAGGAGGCGTCATAAGACATGGCTCTCAAAGTAGATGGGTGGTGGCCAGGGCCTGGGGGTGGGGGTTGGGAGGTGCAGGTCACAGGGTATAAACTTCCTGTGACAAGATGACCAAGTGCTGCAGGTTTAATGTACAGCATGGTGATTACAATACTGTATTGTATACTTGCCAAGAGAGTAGATATTAAATGTTCTCACCACACACACAAAAATGGTAAACTATTTTGTTTGTCTTTCAGGTTCTGCAACAGCAGAGAAAAGAATTTAAAAGTCATAATGTTAAAATCTGTAAATAAGGTGAAAGATTGTAGATAAATCTGTAGGGGGTGATCAAAGAATGGTAAATTCCTGTTAGTAAATTCTCAGCTCCAGCACTCAGTGCTGGCACCGGGCTCAAACTGCAAGGGCACTGCCCGGGGACGTGCATTTGTGCACTCAGTAATCCTAGGGGACACATTCACGGCGAGCCCTGGTGGAGGACTTGAGCACTGTAAGTCAACTTGTGATTGTATATGTAATACAACAGACTGAGGTGACTTCAGAAGGAAAAATGACAATAGTTTATTGTAAGAAGGGTCTCATTTCTGAAGAAACAGAAAAGTGACAATCGTGTACACAGTTCGGGAAAGTAAAACATCTCTCTGCAGGGGAAATGTCTTTTGCACCAGGCTGGGCTGGCACAACTGCCAAATCCTGTCAAAAGCTGAGGCGAGGAACGTATGTCAGAAAGTAATTGAAGGCGACAGAAGTTTAGGGCACGTAAATATCTAATCACTATGTTGTATCCCTGAAGCTAACATAATGTTGTATGTCAGCTATAAGTGAACAATAAATAACAATAAAGAATATCCCACCGGAAAAAAAGAAAATAGAAATTACTGCCATTTAGGCCTTAAATAATGTTCTTTAAACAATGTTCAACCGCGAGGAAGAGGAAACTCAAAATGAATCACAGGAAAGTGACAAACAGGTTTTCATTCTGCAAGAATAGTTTCTCTTCTGTTTCCACTGCTGGCCTGTGACTTGAGCTTTCAAGCCACCGGCCTAAACAAATGACTCAAAAATCTACGAACCGGCTGGAATCGGGACCCACGAGGACAGATTCTGACAGTGTCCCGCAGCCTGGGCAGGCCCGCGCCACGTCAAGCTGGAGGCAGGTGATGGACGCCTGCTGGGCTGATTCCCGAGGGTGGGAGCTTCTCCACCCCGTTCCGGGGGCCACCACCTGAAGGTGCGGGGGACAAACAGGGCGCATGCCGCCTCCGTCTTAGCGCCTCTGTCTCGTGTGTTTATGGGGCGTTTCCCCTCTCAAAACCTGATGAATTGGACTCTCAGTGCGTATACGTTTTCCTTGGAGTCTGTATGCACCTTTCGAACCCATACCCACTTTTACTGTGCAATGAAAGGAAAAGAATATGAGGTTGGGGGCACGCAAGGCCAGGTTTTCGGCCCTGAGCAAGTGGCCTGTGCCTCACTTTCCTCATCTGAAAAATGGCAAAACAGTGAGCTCCTCGAGGAGGGATAATTGCACATGAAGATCATCTGACATGGTGCCTGGCACACAAAATCGAGCAGCTGCTTAGAAAGAAAGGGACTGAGCTTTGAGCCAGGCTGCCAGAGTCTGCGAGCTGGCTCTGTCACAGTTAGGTGACCTTGGGCAGGCCACTTCCACTCTGCACCTCAATTTCCTCATCCCTAGGATGGGAACAGGAGAGCACCTGCTTTGTGGGGAGTCGTGAAGAAGGAACGTGTCAATACATGTACAGCACTAAGGATGGCGCCTGGCACACAGTAGGTCCTCAATAAAAACCTTAGCCACTCCCCAGAATAGAAATTAGCAAATTATTTTTCCTCTCTCATGAGGTTGTTGGGAGATTTACACAAAATAATCTACAAAAGTACCTAGCAAAGCTTCTTGTTCACATTAAGTACTCAAAGTTAGATATTACTCTGGTGACTATTCTCACTATGATTATTGGTATTTTATTATACTGTATAGCTCTGTAGGATAAGATTGATTTTTTACATTTCTACCAACAATGTGTTATTAATAATTAATTAGATGCTATCATGAGTTAGTATAAACAGTATTTTCACATATTTCTGAGAGAAGATGTGAACTGGAAAGAGTTACAATAACACAAAACTTATTAGCTTTTCTTGAAATGTCCTATTTTACTGCTTCCTGACTCTGATACAGATTTTCCGAGTTTTCAATGTTTTGCCCTTTGCGTGAGTGAAAGATACTTGTTTCCTTCAGTGATTTGAATCAGCCCCTGGTATTCAGCTAAAGTGAGCTCTGGCACTTTGAAACAGCGTCTGTGGACAGAAATATATTTGGCATCACTGGGGAATTTCAAACTACATACAGACAGAGTCATGAGCCCTCAAGCGCAAGATGACAGCATTATTGTGGAGTAAAATATGGCTGGAAAGTTTTCTGCTGTCATTTCTATACTGAACTTAGGGTCATGTTAGTGTCTGGTTCACAGTCGCAGTCAGAAAGATTAAACAGTAGTTCTGTAAGCAGCTGAAAATCAGTCCCCTCCCTTCCTCATCCCAGAGGCACATCTGATTCTCGCTCATCCTGGAAGAAGTGGATTCACACGAGATTATCTTTTGGTCTTGCCTAGGTATTTCCATTGTAGAAAATTTCCTAATGGTAAAATTAAACTAAAAATCTAAGAATTCAGAAACTGATTAGCCTGGGAGGAACGTTTGTGGCTCCGGGTCTTCTATAACAACACTTTATTTTTCTAAGTGAGGAAGTAACATGAGGAGGCCCTTAGTGCTGAATAGCTAGACTTTGTCACCTTGCCTGGGTTTCAGGTTTTGAGAGGGCCTTTCCGAGGTCAAGAGAAGCACAGGCCACTTCCATAATAAATCAAACCAATCCCAAAAAAAGAAAGAAAAAATGAGAGAGAAGAAAAAGAAGTCCCAAAATAGGGTTACAAAATTTGTGGTATATTTTTTATTTTTATAAGAGTTTATTTGAGCCAAACTGATGACATATGTTGGGGAGCAAATCTCAAATGCTCCTCTGTGGTATATTTTAAATGTCATTATCTAATAGCTAAACAATTCAACCCATACATGCACACACATACACATTTAGTTTAATACAATTACACCAGTCCCAAGATAACTAAGGGAAGTTATTAGGGGATTTATTAAAAATATTGGTCTATAGTTCATGACAGATGTGATCCAGTAATAAGATAATAAGTCATGAGTTAGGTTGGATGGTGATATTGTCTTTTTTATAACCTGCCAACCGTTCTTTGTAACTGTAGGTACAACCTGGTGCATTGAGGCTTTTTGTGACAGTGAGGACCCAGGCCAGTGGCCCTCCTGTTGTTCCCCTTCTAAGGCCCTGGACATTTGTGCCAGGGAGTATCCATCCAGCTTATAAAAGTACCACTGCCTGACTTGTTTTTTCAATCCTCACCTAAGGATATTTTTTCCATTGCTGTTTGGAGAGAGTGGAAGGGAGAGAGAGAGAACAAAAACATCGATATTAGACAGACACATCGATTAGTTGTCTCCCACACGTCCCCTGACAGGGGCCGGGGATCCAGCCTGGAACCGAGGTATGTGCCCTTGGCTGGAATCGAACCTGGAACCCCCTTCTGTCCAGAGGCCTATGCTCTAACCACTGAGCCAAACCAGCCAGGGCACTGCCTGACTTTTTAATCTCAACTCTCATCTGTGGTTGAGTGAGAGAGTCTGGGTTGAACTGGCACACTTACTTATGGCACCCATTTTTTTTGTTTCTGGTGTGTTTTTTAATGTTTTTTCTTTATTGATTGATTTTCTTAGAGAGGAAGGGGGGAGAGAGAGAGAAACAGAGAGAGAGAGAAACATCGATTTGTTGTTTCACTTGTTTATGCTTTCATTGCTCTAACTGGGGATCGAACCAGAAACCTTGGGTATGGGGAGGATGCTCTAACCAACTGAGCAACCGGGCCAGGGTCTTTTTTTGTCTGTTTTTATCAGTTTTGTGGGTTTGTTGCTGTTTGAGAAAGAGAACGTTTCGTCTCTGGTTCTCAATGACTGATAATGAAAATGCAGCCTATTGAATGGCGAGGAAATGTCAGCAGAGCCAACAGGTCTTGGGTAGGGAGCTGTGGAGAACGTGGACAAACTAAGTGGGAGGCAAAAATAAGTACATACGTTCTTAAGGGGAGCTACTGACGGGGGCTCTTTCCATGAGAGGGGACCCCTCAGTCACACAAGAGGGGGTCGGAAACTAACAGAAGCCTCCTGGGAGGAGCATGCTGGTCAAGTTCTGCCCAGCACCGGGCTATGCTATGGCTCGTGCAGCATTACCTCTGACTTGATAGGAAGGCAGGAGGCTTCCAAATTGGGCAGGGTGGCCATTGACTTTGTTCCCATCCTTGACTAATGCTGATTATCCACTTCCCTGAATTTTTATTTGCAGATATCAGAGGAGGCTTTCATTTCTCCATTCCCCAGAGGTCAGGAATGAGGAAATGAGAGAGAAGAAAGGAGAGCAAGGTGGAGTTTGGCAGTTGGAACCAGTGAGTTAGGAAGGCTTCAGGTGCATGGAGGAGCCTGAAGACTGGGAACTTGGGTCTAAGACGTAGGGAGAGGGAACAGACATGGGGGGGAGGGGCAGCAAGCAGCTGGCCCTAAAATGGGGGAAGAGAGGTCCTGCTGAATGACCCTGTGCAGGACTCATGGAAAATCTGAGGTTTGTTTAAAATGAAAATTGATCAGTTTATCAGATTGGGCAGCAGGATGGCCACGTGGAATGCCAGGGATACCAAGAGGGCTTAGGACTTGGAGCCGACGTCCCTGATGCCCCTCCCCCTCTTCTCACTACAAACTTTTAAGATGCACTACTAAATAATTTAGTTGATTAATAAGAGGGTTACAAATATTTTGATATATCTAGTCTAGGCTTCACACAGGAGCCAAGGACCTCTGTTAAAATGTCAGGTTTTATGGTTCTCCAGTGGTTTCCTGTTTCCCCAAGAATATAATCCGAAGTCCTTTCCAAGGCCTGCAGGGTGCTTTAGGACCCAGTGGTGCCCTGCTTCCTCTTCTGACCTCATCTCCTTCCATTTTCCTCTTAGATACCCTTCCAGAAATCTGGCTCTTCGCTTTCGTTTGTTGCAAAGAACCAAGCTCCATTTTCTGGCTTTTGCACTCACTGTTCTTCAGATACTGCAGGGTGTGCACCCTCTCACTTCGTTCAGACCTCTTTCTCTGCCCCTATATTAGTGTGTAGGGCTGCCTTACAAAGTACCAAATACTGGGTGGCTTAAAGAACAGAAATTAATTTTCTGACAATTCTGGTAGCTGGAAATCTAAGAGCAAGGTGCCAGCAGGATTGTTGTTCCTGAGGGCCATGAGGGAAGGACCTGTTCCAGGTCTCTCTCCTTTGCTTTTAGATGACCTGTCTTCCCTCCGTTGTCTGGGTCTAAACCTCTTCTTAAAAGCACACCAGTTATAATGGATTAGGGATCGCCCTGATGATCTCATTCTAGCTTATTACCACTGTAAAAATCCTATCTCCAAATATGGACACATTTGGAGGTACTGTGGGTTTGGACTTCAACATATGAACTTGGAAGGGAGGGAGTCACAGTTCAGCCCACAACAGCCTCTTATCAGAGAAGACTCCCTGATACATTCAAAATAGTGTTCCTATTAACATATATTCATTTATTTTTTTGAAGCCCCCCCTTTACTTAAATATCAACCCCAGAGGGCCCAATTCTTTGTTGTGTTAACTAATGTATCTCCAGTGCCTAGCTCACTGCCTGGAGAGTATTAGGCCTCAGTAAATATTAATGAGCAAATGAATACGTATTATGAAGCCAATATAAATTACTCTGCAAAAAACCAATAATAGAGAAGGATATTCAAGGTGTATTGTTTTGTTTTTTTTTTAAAAAAAGCACAGTTTAAAAACACTGTGTATAGCATAGTTTCATTTTGAAATCATACACATGTAATTTATCTTTATTAAAATAAAGCTTGGAGAGATATGCAACAAAATGCTAATTGTGGGTGGCTCTTGGGGTAGGGATTTTGATTTAATTTGATTTCTCTCATTTATGTGTATTTTCTAATTTCTCTTCGGTGAATATATATTACTTCCATAAGAGGAAAAAGACAATACAACTTATTAAAAGTTATTAGAAGATATTTTGTCATAACTTTTAACTGGCTATTGAGAAAAAAAATACATGGCTCATCTTTTTCAATGGGGGAGGGTGGGGAACAGAGCAAGTGGGCAATTTCTCACAGCCCAGTGGTTGAGAGCATAACCTGTGGAGTCCACCAGGCTGGATTCAAGGTCTCACTTGCCACTTTCTAGATTTGTCATCTCGGACATATGTGTCATGCACACTGAACCTCAGTTTCTCATCTGTAGAATGGAGTAATAATGGTACACACAAAACTTGGGGCTGTCTCTCATCTCTAGAGCAGACTGTAGTTGGATTCTTTTGATCTCAATGATTTGGAAATTTCAGGACATGAAGAGTGAGAGAGCAGCCCAAGTATTTGGCTCTCCCTTTATTCTTCTTAAAGGGTAGGCCAAGCAATATCCAAACACCCCTTACATTGCTTCTGGGCACAAGCCCTGGACTGACGGGAGGGGAGTATGGCACTTGCTAAAGATGCCAAATTTGAGGGGGCACCAAAAACTCAGTAATCAAGATCAATTTTTTTTAAATAAAAATTATGTTAAAATCTATAATGAACAAAATATCAACTGTGTTAATAAAGACAGGCTAAGCATTACTGATTTCTCCTGTGCCTCGGGCTCCATTTCGGCTCAGCACAGCACCGCACCGCAGGCAGCCCACAGCCTGAAGGTAGGAAACCTTCAATTGCTCAAGTCATTATTAATTACTACTTAACTGTCACCAGTTATCCAATTATTCTGAGCCTCAGAACTGGCACGGCTCACTCTGTGACTATGTGGCCTTCAGCCAAGGCCCTGGAAGGATACCAGTAGGGAATGTGTATTCTTCTAACCCTGTTCCTTCTTTCTCCTCTACAGATACCTAATCACAGTTGCTACCTAATCACAGCCTTCTTACCTTGTTGAGGACTCTGAGGGGCAAGCTTTTCCTGTTCCTTTATAGAAACATAAAATGCCAGCAAAGCATGATTTTTACCCAAAAGAGTGCTGAGCAGACTTTGCAGATGTTACAGTCTCCTCCACTGATACTTCTGGGGAAGGGCACACTGTCCTTGGCATGCCTTGCTTCAAAATCAGGCAACAGCAGACAGCGTGTTCATGCCACGTTCTTCCCAGGAGAAGGGCAAATCCTTATGTGATGAGGTCAGCTGGGTTCCGTGTGGAGCGTTTCCCTGTGGGGCTTTCGTATTACTAGATCATGGGATTTTTTGGGTATTTGTTTATGCATGTAAAGCACTTCATGGGGCATGTTCAAGTGGAAATTGCTCGTTAAAAGTAGCAAAGAGAACGTTTAAAGTGTGGTTTCGTGCAATGCTTTATTTGACAGGACAACTCATTTGCTGATAACATAGAATCTAAGTTGCTCTATTAAAGTAATCACTAGACAAATATAATGTTCCTAGCATGTAGATTTTAGAAAATTTTTGCCCTTTTCTCAGTTTGATATAATGTAAATGTTATTTTCAAACATATAAATTGAGATATCATGAAATAAACGTAACCTATGTCAAGTTTGTTTCTGAACGCACCTGCAGAAATCTGTGTTCTTTCTAGCTACTAAAAAACTCAGAGACCAAGGGGGAAGGGAGATCATTTGGATGCCAGGTAGTGTATATGGCATAGATTTGGTTATGGTAAGTTTAGCATAATCCATCATAAGGTGACGTTCTTGATGGACTTCACAACAGTGAACAAACTGGCTTTGAGAGTTTCTTTTCTTTAATTGAAGGGATGTTGCTCACCATACTTTTCCCTGTTTAGATTCATGTGTTTACCAGAGAAGTGAAACACACTCAGATTGTATATCTTATCTGTTCCAGTAAGCAGTCTGACTACTCTGAGACTACCAGGCCATAAGGGAGGTCCAGCCAGTACCACACGTTCCAGCTTTCACAGGTCAGGCACCTGACATGTGAGTGAAGAAGTCGTCATGGACTCAGGAGACATGACATGGAGAAGACTCGAGGAACCCAGCTGACATCCGGAACTGACACTCCAGATGTATGGCCCCAGGTGAGCCATCTGGGCCATGTCCAGTTGCTAGGTCCATTCTAGCTGAGGCCTCAGTCATCCTGGAGCAGGGATAAATGGTCCCCAGTGTGCCCTGCCTAACGTCTGATCCACAAAATTGTGAGCATTATAAAATAGCTGTTGTTTTTAAAAATGCTATAGGGGCATAGATACCAAAAGCGGAGGCACAAACAAGTATAAAGAATACTGAAAAATAAGGAATAGTTATAACAGTTCTTCAATTCTGATTATTGGTACTCTCAGTTCAACTTTTTATCTATCCATTCATTCAAGAAAAGTGTATTGAGACAGCTGCAAGGCAGACATTACTATACTTAGTGCTGGGGATACAACACACACACAAAACACACAAAACACACAAAACACACACAAAAGGATAAAATAGCTCTGTCCTTGGGGAGTGTCTAACTTAATGGGGGTGCCAAACAAGTAATCAGTTCCTATACAATATGATACAAGGCTGCTCTACTGTAAGGGTTTGCAGATGAACAAATTGCACTGAAGATGCAGAATCTCCCAGCCTTGAGGGACTCAGAGACACATTGCAGAGGAGGCTCTGCTTGAGATAAGCCTCACAGGACAAGTAGAAGTTTACCAGATGGCCAAGGTGCGGTGGCCCTAATGCTGTAGCATCAAAGAACAGGGCAGCATGGATCTGGACGCTACAGTCTCAGTTTTTCTTTGCTTTCCCTGGGCAAAGCATTGATTGCACAATTAATATTTTAGAGAAGTATTCTATCTATGTGGTAAGTACAACTGAGAAGAAACAACTCATGGGATGTGGAGGATTACTCAACAGAGGCTCATCAAATGAGCACCCTACAGAAGCCCGGCCCATTCCGCAGATGCGCCAAGGCCTTAGCTCCCCCACCCCAAGGCAACTAAGTTGTTGGTTTGTTTTTAAAAGCGCTTTCTGTTCAAATGCGACCTTTTATTTTTCAATTAAAGTTTACATTCAATATTCTGTACTAGTTTCAGGTGTCAAATGTGACTTTTTTTTAAAAATCCTCACTGGAGGATATTTTTTTATTTTTCCATTGCTTTTCAGAGAGAGTGGGGGAGAGGAGAGAGACAGAGAGAGAGAGACAGAGAGAAACATTGATGTGAGAGAGACACATTGATTGGTTGCCTCCAGCACATGCCCTGACCGGGCTGGGGGATTGAGCCTGCAACCCATGTACCCTTGACCAGAATTGAACCTGAGACTCTTCAGTCCTTGGGCCGATGCTCTAACCACTGAGAAACTGGCCAGGGCAAATATGGCTCTTAAGATAGCTTTCCTGGCCCCTACATCCATCCAGTTTACTGTCCTCATCTCTTTTTACAAAAAAATTCTAGGGGTACCTGAGGGTGGATGCTGTGCTCTGAGGATAAAAGCAGATGTCTCCACGGCAGGACAACAGTCATCATGAGGAAGATTGTGTCCTAAAATATATAGGCATTGTTTCTAGGGGACAAACTTGGTTAAAAAAACTTCTTCAAACATTTCCTTGCTTTCAAGTTTAATGAAACTCCTGCAGCGTTTCTAACAACAGCTAGATTGAGGAGGCTTCTGTGAAAGAGGCTCCTAGAAGTAACAGGAGAACACGTCAAATCATTGCAAGAAAAATGGCTCTGACTTCAGTAAGGCAGGGAAGGGGGCGGGGAAAGCGGGAGTGTCAACAACAAAAATAAAGCTAAACTTTCAAGAAAGTAGAGGATGGAAGGTAATGTTTTCTAGCGAGGGAGAACATTTGTGGAAATCTTATCCTTTGGAAACAATATGGAGCAAGAAGCAATTTGCAACTTACAATGTGTGCCTGGGGTGACACCCTGTAGTCAGGGTTCCCTGGTTCCTTCAGGGTCTCTCTGCGGTAAAACTAGCAGCCGAACTTTGAATTACTGTGAGGTCTGGCAGCCCTGAGAGCTGATAAGGGCTAATTCTCCTTGTTGCCACTTACTGCCGATCATTATACAGCATTTATACCAATAATTGAGTTCAATTACCCTGGGAAAGCTCCAGAAACTGATGTCCTGTGAAACGACTAACTCTCAGCTTCATGCATTTACAATCACTCCCCCCCCCCCCGCTTTCTTTCAGAGGAAGATTGTCTTCAAAAATAGTCATTTCTTTCTGTTTTTAAGTTGTTTTGTGCAAGAATGGACAAATGTAAAAAAAATTATTTTTTTCAGAATTCTCCGAGTAACAAGTTGGTTGATGGATTGGTGTTTTGGGTTTGCAGATTTTGTCAAAGAAAAGAGATAAACAGAAAATATTACCAAAAGAAAAGAAAATCTGGAAACTCCTGCCCTGGAAGGGAGAGACAGAGGCGAGGAAAGCGAATAGGTGACTCCCCGGTGCCCCAGCTGGGAGGGACCAGCTGGGTCCCTATTTTCCTGATGAGGAAGTGGAAGGGCGACGTGTCCGCGAGTCTCACTCAAGACACACAGCCATCGCTGTTTTCCGAGTTGGACCCGGGCTCCAGGGCTTGCTATGGCAAGCTGCAGGCGAAAACTAACACTTTTGGAAGGCAGAGTAGGAGCTTTTAGTTAAAAAAACTGTCAACAAATGAGGGTGAACTAAATTCACCCCCTGAGCAATGCATCAAGTTAGTCAGCTCTCAGACCCGGCGAACCCGAGTTGCGGACCCGCTCGCTCGCCGCTAACGGGGGCCCCCATAGAGCCCGGGGCCGCGGGACTTCCTACCGGCACGTGTCCGGGCGCTTCCGCAGGACCGGAGAGCTCCGCGCGGCGCGCGATGAATGGAAACCGCGGTGTGCGGCACGCCGGCCGGGGGCGGGGCCGCTGAGGAGAGGGGGCGGGGCAGCGCATTGTGAGTCACCACCTTCCCAGTGAGGCGGGACGGGGGAGAGAACTCCGGGCGTGATTGGTCCCTCGTAACCAGGTGATCGCAGAGCGCGTTCCGGTTGGCTGGTGCCGTGCCGGACAACGGCTTTCAGTTGAGAGGCGGTTGCGGGCGGAGGAGGAGCTTCGGCTGCGCTCTCTTCTCGCAGTGGTTGTAGTTTTCAACGCCTGTCTGGTCCCCACCCCTTTTAAATAAGTCGGGCTGGGCGCAGCCCTCACAGACTAGGCAACTCGGGGAAGGCGGTAGCGGCGCGGCGGCGGGGGGTGCGGCCGGGCCCGGAGCCCTGCCCGGGGCCCGGCGGCCCTGCGGCCGGGCGAACAGCGGGCGAGGCCGAGCCTGCTTGCGCGGCGCAGCCCCGGGGCTGCCCGTGCCGGCCGCGCCATTGTTGGGGGAGGGGGGCTGCTGAGCGCGGCGGAGTGCGGGGTCGGACGGAGGCGGCGACCGCGGCGAGGAGTGTAGGCACCCCATGGGGAACACGTTGACCTGTTGCGTGAAGCCCAGTGCCAGCCCCAACATGGGCCGGCGCTCGGGGCCGGCAGAGCCGGACTACGAGTCTGAGGTCTATGAGGCGGCGGCTGGGGACACGGTGGCAGTTGCACCTTCGCCCGCTGCCCTGGAGCCCGCAGAGTTGGATTTCGGAACCGGCGAGGGCCACCACCTGCAGCACATCAGCGACCGGGAGATGCCGGACGGTAAGGAGGCGACAGACGGCGGGTGGTCTGGGGAGTACCTTTGGCCACCGCCGCCCCCCGCGTCCCCGGGGAGAGAGCCACCGCCTCGGGCTCCTTCCTGCCGGGAGCCGGCTTTCCCGGGGCCGGGCACCGGGGAGGAAGGCTGGCTCTGCCTGGCGTCCCCACCCCTTATTCTTTCCCCGTCCTATCGGCCAGTTTATTTCCCGCATCACTACCAAACGCACAGTTCCTTCTGTTCCCATGTCTCAGCCCCGCCTGAGACCCTCCAGCCCTCCGCCCTGCCTGTCTATGGCTTTATTTAACGTCTGGTGGGACTTTATGAAGACTTTGGGGTAGATTTTCTCCCTTTGCTCAATGAAAACTTTACTACCACAATTCCGGAGTATTCATCCGATCTCCCTCTTTTTACCTATCCGGATGGAGCCCAGGTGAAGGAGCCAGGTAAGGAGGGGCCTGGTGGAACCCTTGCCGCCCCCCCAGTAAGGTAGTTGGTACTCGGGACGGTTGAGACGCAAACATTTTAGGGTTGGTTACTTAAGTTCGCAATAGAGACTGGCAGAGGAGAGTCTGTCTGTCTGTTCTTAAATAGGCAGTTATCAGTTGGATAGAAGCTGCTTTATTTCTTTCAACTATAATTTGAACGCAGAAGGCAAGAAAATGTGGGAGAGGGAACTTAAAATAACTGAAGGATGTGAAATGTTTCTGCCAGTGCTGCAGAGAGCAGGGTCCCCCCCACACACTTTGACACAAACATGCCTTGTCTTACTTCAGCGACTTTGCCTGTTCTAATGGAGAGGTGGGGTGGTTCCTGAGACTATTGGTCAAAAGTTCCAAATGAGAAAAAACAAACGTAAGTTTAGACTTTAATTGTAATATAAAGGTTTGGGAGTTAAAATGCCAGATCCTGCACAAGAATGTTTGTCTCCATGGCTCCCTCTCCTTCCTCTCCCCACCCACCCATAGGATCCTGTTCAACTTTAAGAATGTTGAATAAAAGTTATAAAGACCAAACAGCTGGTTGGGTGCAGGGAGGGTAGTGCGCGGGTGGGGAGGAGGAGAGAGGAAATGCCTGATTTAAAATAATTCTGGGAAGCAACCTGGCTAATGATGACTGTTCTTTGAAGTAGAAAACAATGTATTATGAAGATGTTAAAGGCCCATTTGTTTCGTTTAAATTCGAGAATATTTTATTTCTTAGAGAAAATGTCTTATAGTTCTTACTCTATTTAAACTTTAGTTGAGCTTTTAATTTCTTTAAAAGTTAGAATAATTAAGCCTGTGAATTCACCCAGATAGTGGATGTGGCTTTATAACTGGGAAGTACTCTCTTTTCATAATATTCAAATATTGTAAAAAAAAAAAAAAAAAAAGGAACAAATTATGGGAATTAATTGTACCTTTAAACCCAAGACAAGTAAGTACTTGTGAAAACTTCTGCTGTAGTTTTAGGTGCTGTAGGGTAAGCCTCTCAGTGATTTTACAAACTGGTTATTAGATGGGTAGTGTTGGATGAGAGACCAGAATAGGACTTTTATATATTCTTTTAAGATTTACAATACATTTTCATGTATATCTCATTTGGCCCTAGTAACTACAAATAAGGCTCATGTATATATTCTCCCTATATTGCCATTGAAGAAACTAAGAGAGACTGAAATGACTGTGTCACAGCTACTTAACAGAAAAGGCTGACACGGAGGTGATAGATATGCCAAATTTAGTTCTGGTGCTTAAAAACCTCTTTAGAATGCAGATTATATTTTATAATTTCTCCATAGAGTGGGCCTATCTTAACTTACTCCAGTCTTGATTATTCCCATCAAAATTACTGTACACAACTCAGAAGGAACACTTACCTGTCCATCCTATATTTCTTTTCTTTTTTCTTAATGTATTGATTTGAGAGAGAGAGAGAGAGACAATGATTTGTTTTTCTACTTATTTATGCATTCATTGGTTGATTCCTGTATGTGCCCTGATGGGAGATCGAACCCTCAACCGTGGTGTATTTGGGACAACGCTCTAACCAACTGAGCTACCCAGCCAGGGCTCCATCCTATGTTTCTAAATTCCTTATGATGAATAAGAATAAAAGTAGAAGTCATGAAATAGCATGAATTTACCAGGTAAATGAGTTGATATATTTTAAAGAATTTGTTCTGGTGACTTCAAATTGAAGCTAAGAATGCCCTAGGCAGAGGGACTTTCAGAGAAGCTGAAGAGGGCAGGTAAGGTAACAAAGGTTAAGCATAGGACTGTGATCAGGAGTGTTAAATCAGAAGAGTTAAAAAAATAGAGTTCATGATAGAACTTCCTTTTTTATGTTTAACATGATCGTTAAATTTCATTTCAATTTGTTTTTAATTTTGGGAGGAGATTCAATAAAGTGATACAAGAAACCTCAATTTCAGCATTTGCTATATAAGTTTCCATAGAAACAAGGTCAGAACACCAAATATAAAGTACAAGTATATTAAAAGTTTGCTTCTAATGTCTTTATTTCAGACAGTTTTATACCCGTTTCCCTGGAAACTAAGAAATACCTACTTAGATGTAAAACATTTCAGCTTTTCTAAATGGAGAATTGAATTATTTGGTTACTTACACAAAATCATGCATGAATGGTGCTCTACGACACAAGAACATGATTTCTTCAAGCCATTTCAAAGAGATATCCCAAGGACCTAGGATAGATTGCAGAGAAACTTAAAATAATTTTCTACTACCTTGCCTTTATCTAACTATATCTAATGTAACTGATGGTAGTATCAGTAACACACACAAAACACTTAAGGTTCTATTATCCAATTTATTACTCATCAACTTTTTATACAGCCTTTTATGTTCTGACATTGTGAGCTTTGCTAATTTGCTGGCTAAAGGTGCTCTCTCAGGTGACCCCTTCCTCCCCTTCTCCCTAAGGAGTGAGTAGGGAAGGAATATTATGTGGAAAAACCTCTGAGCAACAGATCTTTCCTCTTTCCAGTAGCTATTTTAAACCCTCTTTTGTGTGTGTGTGAGAATATTAATAAGCATTTGATGTAAAAGATTTAGAAAATCCAGAAAAGTCACTTATGCTCCTGATAGCAAGAACATTTATTTATATTTTGGTGTTGATTCTTCTTGAGTCTTTTGTATGCATATAAACATAACATTTTGTTTGTTCTGTGAAAAGGAGGTCACTCTTTATGTGCTACTTTGTAACTTTTTGTTATAAAGAGAGGTAATGACACAAAGCTCCTGGAACTGCTTGACACCAGGAGAGCGCTCCAGGATGTATTTCCATGCAACTGCATGGAGCTCTACTGCAGGCCTTTTAATAACTGTTCAGTGTACCATCAAATGGTTGGAGCATTATTCATTTACTCACCCTTTGTGGTTAGCCATCTTTTAAAGTGAAACCATACACAATCCCATTATAATGCTTTATTCTGGGGACACATAAAAATGGATGCATTGTTGTACCTCCCTGTAGAATTCAGATAGTATACTTTCTTATAACTTAATTAGGATGTCATTTTGTAGTTAAGGTGTTTTAACATTAAATGTTCTTATCCCAAATTAAAGTAACCATTGGTTTTTCACTGCACATTAAAACTCCTTTTTTAGGTTTCTGTGGTTCTTTAATTCTGAATAAGTGCTACTCTAAGATCTGAAAGTAATGCTGATCTTAGATGACAAATCGAAAGATAGCATTTGATGAAAACTTAGAAGATACAGGAAAATTGGGACAAACTTTACTGGTTTGGGTTCACTGAAATGGTTAGATGTCTGTTGGGCACCACTCCAGATGTAGGACAAACAGTGATATATACAAGACAAGCCCCTAGCTTAACTCAGGTCCTTACATTTTAGAGGAGCGCAGGGGCAAACACATGAACAATCAAGGAAGTCAGGGTGGTGAAAGAGCTGCTCTCCTTAAGTGACACTGAGAGGGAGCCATGTGAGGATGGAGGAGAGGCTTCCATGCAGAATTCTTCAGGTGGCAGTATGCCAAGTGCAGGCAAAGAACTGAAGGACACGAGGATGACTGCAGCAGAGGGAAAATGATGCCAGGAGAATATGGTGGGTTAAGACCTTGTGTGCTAATGGGCCTTGACAGAAAATATGATTTTTTGTCTAGTTGTAATGGGAAAGCATTGGACTATTATATATGCAGGGAAATGATGTTCTAGAGAGAGAGAAGCCACTGTGTGAGAATAGGGTGGAAGCAGGGAGACCAGGTAAGAGCTAACAGAGGCTTGAACAAAAAACAGGGCCGAAAGGCTGATTTAAAGAAATTAAGTGATCCCCAGTGGGGGACGTGCAGGAGGCAGCCGATCAATGACTATCTCTCATCATTGATGTTTCTATCACTCTTTCCCTCTCCTTCCTCTCTCTGAAATCAATAAAAATATTTTTTAAAATAAAATAAAATAAAAATAGGAACAAAGATCTGAATGGACAAGTCACAGAAAAGAAATGCAGACTATTTCTTTCCTATTGGGAGAAGACCCATAAACTTGTCACTGCATTCTTTGGTAAGGCTGAAGAAACAGTTACCTTCATATGTTGCTGGGGAATGCAAAATGGGGTTTGACCCCATGAAGGTGACGTTGTAATCTCACAACAATGCAAATGCATTAATCAAGAAATCCTACTTCGAGGAATTTATCCTGAAGACTACCCCACAAATATGAAACCATACATTCACAAAGTTTTTGTTGCATTATTTTCAAAAGAAAAATATTAGAAATAACTCATGTCTAAAAGGGTCTGGTAAAATAAACTAGTACGTCCACACAGGAGAGAACCATGGAGCTATAATAAAGAGTAAGAGCTTTCTTTACTGCTATGTGGTAATCTCTAGGATACGTTACATGAGAAAAAGGAAGGAGAAGATACAAGTAATCTATATGACAGAATCAGGGAAAGTATGTATTTGCTTATTTTGAAAAACCCACTGGGAGAAATTCTTGCTAATTGTGTGACTATATCATTCCTTTCCCTTTAGTGGGCAGCTAAAGCATGTATTTACTTAAGACGATGCTTGGGTATATTTAATGAGTGGACATTTCATACACTCTCCAATGCAATGCTAAACATTCTCATTTTGCTTTTGAGTTAATTTGTGAAAGATTTGTTTTGTAATTTGTTGTGCTTTATGTGTTACATAGACTGAGCTTGCATTTCATTTGATTCTCACAATGGTTTGAGTATAGGAATTATATCTGTTTTACATATAAGAAGACAGGTTTTGAGTGGTATAAATTTGAGTTGCCCAAGGTTTGAAAAATGATGCTTGCAGGAGCAGGAATGTTAATTCCAGATTTATAGCACATAGGAATAGAGTTTATATAACGACACATCATGTGAGCAGCTTTGGGGATACTACCTTTTTTCCTCACCCTCTTTTTAAAGTGTATTAAAGTAATTAAATGTAGGTTAAAATAGTAACATTGCATAATGTGAAATGAAATTGAGGTAAATTGCAACTCAGAAATGTTCTTAAAGTCTGAGACACTAAGCAAAGTACTTGTGCACTTCTCTATGTGAAGTGTCACATCTTAGTCACAGTCACTAAAAGATGGATTGACAATTAAACCAAGCAAGACTGAGAACCAAGGCAGAGGCAGCTGCAGGAGTAGTTGGGAAGCCAGAGTTAGGATGGTCAGAGGCTAGGAAAGCAGAGGCAAGGCTCAAGGAGCAGTAGACTGGGGGGAGCAGGCGCATGCCGTGTGCCCTCTGGTGAGGCAGGCCGGCTCAAGGCCATTGGGTAGAAATTTCCTGACGGGTGACAAATGCGTTCTGAAAGAGATAAAATCATCATTGTATATGGTAATTGTTAGACCCCAAATTTTGTGTTTGGGCCATGAGACTATTATAATGATTAATAAATGCAATGTATAGTATAGGGATGATAGAGCAGTTCAGTAAATGCAGGAAGCCTTGAGTAAACAGGTGCCCATCATTTGGCCAGAAACTGCTGACATTTCTATTTAATTGGAATATATTAACATCATTCTGTCAGATCATTTCTTGGTCACCATCCTCATATTTTGACAAGGAAAAATAATTTATTGACAGTTAACAATTGCATAACTTCAGTATACTTTTAGTCTTTAGTAATGCATTTTATTTATTTTAAGGTTATTTATATTTTCATATTTTTAACATTTGTGCAATTGAGATGGATCTTAGAATTGATAGAATCTTAGATTAGGGGAAAAGCAGTATTTGATGTCAGTGGGGTTTTACACATTTCTCCCTCTTGGGAATATTTACATTGAGACCTTAGTTTCATTTTTTAAAGTCATACTTTCCCTGCATCAACCTATCATGTCAAATTAAGTTGCAATTTAAATTAATAATATAAAAGTGGTAGGTCTTTAAAATGCAATTTTAATCACAACCCCTAAATAATTTTTTAAAACTTTATCATGCCATAGGCATTTATACATAATATGGCTATTTCTGCAAACATTTTTGCTTATTTTTTAGATTAAAAGGCAATATATTTGCTTTACTTTTGGTAGCAAATAGTCTTAAATCCTTTCAGAAGCCTGAGGTTAGAGGCAGCTGTAAAAGTTTCTGCCTGTCACTTTATGCACAACTGAATTAATTTATTTTTCTAAATAACTATCATTGTCTCATTTTTTAAAGTATGTGGGAAAAAAACCCTTTAAAATAATTTTATGGGCCTTTTACATAAGAATGTTGAATACAAGCTCCAAAAGCAGTTTAATGAACTTGAAATTCAGTAAAGGAATTTCCTTAAAAAACAAAGCATTTGGTTTAGCTGTATAAATTTCTAGTGCTGGCAGTTCAGGTTCCTGTTGAACCAGGAAGTCCCAAATTATGTTTGTGCAAGATTCTGTTACTTGGAGGAAAAAAGGATTCCAGGTGGACGAGTTTGTGAAAAGCTGTGAGACATCATTCATTACTGACTGATGAGTTTTTAACAGCAATGTGCATTTCGATTCTCTTAAGTAACAGGATATAGTATATTTAGATTTGACCACCAAACACCCTTTTAAAAATAGAACCATTATTATGTGGTTTGCGAAATAGTGCCTTAACCATTCCTCTTTGAGGATCTCGGTTCACTTTCTTACAAGGTTGGTTAAGTGGTTTGAGTGGGACTACTGAGGAGTACCATAGGGTTTTTGTTTGTTTGTTTGTTTGTTTGTTTTAATGACAACTTTATTTTGTATTCTTGCTGAAATAGATTATCCCACCTTGGTGCAAGGTGGACTGCAGGCAGACCTTCTGTTACATAGGTACAGAAAATTCTTTTACAAGCAGCCTATGATCAGCTGCAGAAAGAATTCTTATTGAAGCCCCAAAATAATTATGACATGGCAGGAAGAAGAAAGACTTTAGCTTTGGAAATTGAGGGCAAAAAGTTTAAAACTCACTTTTATGGAAGTATTAGAAATCATTATCCCTAAAGTATACCTGTAGATTAGAACATTGAGCTTTTATGCTATCCTTTTCAGTCTGCCACGATGAATAGCCCCCAAGTAAAACACAGCAAACTAAGTAAGTTCATTTGTTGAATGGAGTTAAAATTAACCCAAATGTCTAAAGAATATTTGCCAGAAACCACTCATTTGATTTTGGCATATTTAATAAATTAGTTGGTATCTGACAGTAATTGGCCACAGTAGAACTTGCTTCTTGAGACTGTTCCTGGAATGTGCTAGTAGTATTAGCATAAAGGAGGGTGACTATGTATTTTTAATTGATAAATAGAAGGGGGAAAACACATATATTCATCTAAAATTTTCATACATTATTTAGGTGCAAGTTTTTTAAAAAGCCTAAGACATAGCCTGGTTTTGCATTTTTCCAGCAGAATTTTTATATTGTTGGCTTTACTAAAATTGGCTTGTTATCATTACTAAAAACTCTTCCCAGCACTGTTAAACATGATCAGTATTGATGTATACCTTTTCTTAAAATCATGTTTTTCTACTCAACTAAATTATCACTCCTTTTTCTCTTCTTTTTATACAGAGTTAGCTTTGGAATCAAACCCTTCTGACCATCCAAGGGCAAGCACAATTTTTCTGAATAAATCTCAAACGGATGGTAAGACAATATTTTTTTTCCTCTGAAAAGAAGATTGAAAATTGTTTCTGTTTTATGTATTAGAGAAAGTATTCAGTGAGGAGAATAGGTAGACGATCTGTTCACACATTTTGCCACCTCTTTATGAACAGCCAGTTGGCCGTGTGATGTAGGTGTGGTCTGTTTCTTCACAGACAGCTGGGTCCTTTTCCCCTTGCTCCAAAGAGCACACGTTTTAAAGATGAGTGATAGGATTTAGGTCACAGGTTTTCATTTGAACAAATCAAAAAAATCAGTTTACGTATGAAGATGTAGCCCGCTTTACATAGTGCTCCACTAGATGATCCCATCTCACATCCAGATTGATGCTACTCAGAATTTTTAAGCAATTCAGAACTTTCTCATCTTAATGTGATGCTGTGCCAAAGGTACATCAGGGCAAACACGTCCCTGTGGGGTTGCCCAGGTTAGCCTCAGCGAGTGTAAATTTTCTGTGTTCTGTTCGTTCTAGGATAGCAAGCAGAACTGCAGGATTTTAATACTCCTGCTTGCCTGCTTATTTGCCTTAATGTTATGTTAAATCTAGTTTACTTGCTTAAAAAGCCACACATGACCAAGTTTTCCAGTTGATTATGACAGTGGACATACAAGAAGTGAGGGTTCCATAATGTTTGAAGTATTGCAGCACAATAAACAATGGGCGTTTCTAACCTGCCTTTTCATGGTGTATGTGTATTGAGCAGATCATTTTTGGTTAGAATGGCTGTATTTCTCAGTTTCTTCCAGAGCCATGGACTGCTCACATGTAGGGAGAGCTCACATGCAGAAAGAGAGTTATCCCGTGGCTCTCTCCTCAGTTCTAAGGAATGTGTGCTTATGCTCGTCTCACACTGAAGGTGGCAGTGTGGGAAACAAAGTACAGCCCAAGACCCTCTTTGGACCTTTTCTTCTTCTGGCCTTTGTGAGGGCAAATCGATTTAGTGTGCTGTAGATTTTTTTAATTAGGTTAGCACAATCATTTTTAAATTTAAATAGTTACTTTCCAATTGAGTAAAGACATTTATTTTTTTAGTAAGGTATTTTAGTTGATTACCAGTGAGTGGTTCAGGATGCTTCCGGGGATGCTGGTGCATCTAGGGGTTAGTGCCTGGCCAGAAACTGGTTTTTATAGCTGTCAACTGCTAGATGCTGGGGATTCAAGTGAGGTGGGTATAAATGTAGGATTAGACACTACTACTGGGTAGTCGTTCAGATATGTAACAGGTACAATTTATTAGCTAAGTTTCTCACCTGGCCTAATTTGTTCTGCCTTTTCTTCTGTACATGGAGAGTCTTTCATTTGTACTTAATATAGACTCTATTAGGTCAAAAAGTAAAACCAAATTTTTAGATTTACTTTATGGAGCCCATCCTACCAGGTGATTTAAATTACAAATTTTGTTGGAAATTATCTTTAAAAATGGAATGGAATTTTGTCTCATTTTGTATGTTGGTAATGTCAGATAATCAGCAACTTTTTATTTTTCTATGGCACTTGTATCAGAATTGATCAGTTAATTTTTTTTATTCTTAGTGCGAGAAAAGAGGAAGAACAACTATGTAAACCATGTAAGTAAACAGTTGAAAAGTTAAGAAACTAACAGTTTGAATTAAAAGTTGTCTGCAATGATTCCTAAAAAATATAATGGGTCCAGAACCATTAGCATGGACATCTTGTAGGTTTTCTAAATCTCTTTTGTTTTCCTAATTATCAAATGTGTAGTGAGGAAAGTCTTTGGCTTAGTAATGCCCATTTTTTTAAGGGTTCTGACATTTAAGTTAAATTTCAATAACATGGTTGTGGTATAAAGATCTGCCTTATTTTTTTGCCTTAATTTTTAAATCTTATTTTTTAACAAAAGTAATGAAAGTCTAATAGCTAAGTTAATTTTTAGCACTGTTTATTGACCTCCTGTCATAGCAGGTGGAAAGTTTAGTTTTCTCACTCCACCATGACCTTACTTCCCTCCCTCCATTCCCCCAACATGTTACATGGTTTTTCATTAAATCAGAATCAGTGTTTACATTTTTATGACTATACAAATATTTTCTACTGTTGAGCCATATATATAGTCCTCTGGCTGTGCCACTTCCTTGTATACCCTTCATTCTTTTTCTCAAGTGTAACTGAGATCTGAGCACTTCTACACTTTCCAGGATAATCTCACCCCCCCCTTCCTAGCCAAGATTTCACATCGTCAAATGCAGTAAGTAGGCTGGTCTCCCTGCTGTAAGAAACGCACGCGTGCGCGCGCGCGCGCACACACACACACTTTTTTGTACCTAACAAAACTAATAATTTGACAAATATGACTGTCAAACAGAGATACTACATTTATGCTACATTAACTTAATATCTGATAATTTTTCATTTTTGTGTGTATGGAATTAGTTTCCTGACTATATTTTCTTGCCTGTTCTTTAACAACAATTTCCCTCCAAAATGTTGTAACACTTGTCACATGCCTATCAAAAATATTTTCCATCTACTAAACACATCTGTTCCATTTTTTTCCTTGGAAACAACCTTCCTTAGCCTTTTATCATCCTACTCAAGTATAAACTGGTTTTCCCTAGACCTGCTCTGTGCTTATTTCCCTGGCATATCTCTCTGAAGTCATCTGAGATCTCACATAACTGCTCTCTTGTGTTGGATCCACTATATCCTAGATTCTCTGTTTCCCTCTGTCTTGTTATACTCCCTTGTTTTACTGGAGCACATTTCCCTGGGAAGTAGTACATGGGCAGAAGTTTTTAGAGATCTGGCCTCTCTGAAATGCCTCCTATTTGATCAAGCATAGAATTCTAGGTTGCAGCTAATTTTTGCAGTTCTAAAGACATTTCTACTGTTTTCCCATTTACAGTGTTGCTCTTAAGTCTGTTGATGTTGTGTGATACATTGTATATTACCAGTTTTAGTCATTTTCCCCCCATCCCTTCCTTCCCTGGAAGCTTTTAGTATCTTCTCTATTCCTGGAATTCTGAAATTTAATAATATCATTTGGTATGTACCTTTTCATTTTTTTTTATTTTTATTTTTTGGTGGCCCTAAACCTGCAGATCTCTTATTTCAGTGATTTATGTACCTTTGGTTCTGCTGGATAAACTGGCTTTTTTATTCTTGCCCCAGCCACTCTTTGTAGGCACCAAGTTTGTGCTTCTTTTGTTCTGTCATGTCAGTTATTGCTCCTTCGTCTGGTCTTCAGCTTTCTAACATTAACAATTACCTGATGTTTGTCCTATATTGTGTATAACCTTTTTTTATGCCTTTAAGTCTATTGAGATATCTCTATAAGGAAGGGGAAAGGAAACAGGTTTGTGGTCAATCCAACATGTTTAAGTTAGATTTACACTTCAAGTATAGGTTTAGTTTAAGTTTAAAGTTTTAATTCAGTATAATGATATTAATTTGGAGAATATTTTTGGCTATATCAGTAATTAGCATACTATACTTTTCTTAATTAAGAATTCTATTCAAAGTATGCACCCTGCCATATTGTCCCATTAATGTGCAACATAGATGGAGCAGTTTTCATTAATGCATAAAGTGTTAGAAATTTTTAACTTCATTAAAAGTCATTAATTCTTAATATTCAAAACTTGTAAAAAAGTAGAAAAAACTAAACTTCAGCTTTATTTTTTAATGGGTTAAGATGAGACACTGAGCATAATGGGTGGGGGCAGAATTTCAACAGGTACCTGACCTTTGATAGTAAGGTTTGGGTTGTGACTTACTAGACTTCTAGGTATGATTGTTTTTCTAGTCTTTGCCATTGAACCTTAAGTCTACTTAGCGTACCCCCTTCCCTTTCTTGTAAAGATTGTAAAAGTCCCATCTATTCTGTCATTAGTGCTGAATGAATGAAGATAAAGTGTGATTCTTTGTCCCTGTCTGTTCTAGTGACCAACTTTAATAATATCTGTGAACATTAAACTGTCAGTGGTGTTATGGCTGTTTAATTTTTTTTTTTGGTATTTGCATTTCTTTATGTTTGTCAGTATAGTTTATTGAGATTGTAAGCCAGCAATAGTAAGGCTTTAACCGTAAAGGACATGTGTCTTAAAATTTCAAGCAAGATGAGGAGAAAGTAACCCCCTGGCAGCCAAAATGTCCAGGCTGTGCTCAGAGGCTCAATTCTGCCACACTCTAGTGAATACTAGTTACTTGATCCTGAAAGTTTGAACAGTTGGCAGGAGGCCTGGAGTGATGGGCAAGTGTTTATGTTTCTTTGGTTGGATCTATCCAGTAGATTGTAAGTTGCTGATTTACTAAATAAACCCCCATAGGTCTGTAAGCCCATGTCTAATTAAAAATTTTAAATGTTTTAGCACTAATATTTTCAAGACAAACCAATATACATTTATAATAGAAAAAAACTTAAATAGAGGAAAGGGGGAGCAAATATCATCCAAGCTTTACCAACTAGTCTGTATTTTGGTGCATTTTTCCCGTTTTTTTATACTCCCTCAATGTATAGGTTTTTAGTCATAATTAGACTTTATTATGGTGTATTATATGCCACATTACACCTCAATATTAGTGATCTTAAAAGATAACCGTCCATTTAGAATGAAATTATTTGGATGAATTTTCATTTTTTATGCTCTATTTGTTTTTTGAGATCCCAAAAGTAAATTATACATTAACTACATAGCTTAAGTAACAGAGTTTTAATTATAGTTAAAACAGTTCTAGCTTGAAGGAGAATTTATTCCTCCAGATAGTGGTACTTTTCAAAAATATACTGTCTGGAACTTTTGGTTAATGGCTTTGCAGTAAAACATCTGAAACAAGTGAAATGGTGTTTTATATAATAACATATAGATGATGTTTCCGATTATTTGCTAACTGGCAGTTTTTAAATGCTCTGTATTTTAAAAGGCATCAACTAGCTTTTCTCCCTACCCCATATTTTGTGTACTTGTGGGGGATACTGATGGGGAAAGCATGACAGCATGATAAAAACTTTTATATTAATATGAGGAAGGAAGGCTCATCTGAATTAGTTTTTAAAAATACAGCAAAACCAAGCATAGTAAAATTATTGGTATTCTGTAATACTAAAGAATACTACTATGACTTTCAATTACTTACAGTGACTGGGAATAGTTATTGGCCTTACTTTAAGGAAGAGAATTGTCCTAACATAGTTTAGGCTATTTCAGTATTTGATTATTGCTGTATTGTTGAGCTTTTTACAAATCAATGGATACTTCTAAAATAAATGGATACTTCTAAAGTGTTTTAAAGATAGTTTATTCTCTAGAGAGTCTCAAAAAGTTCATTGTCACCTCTCCAGTACCACTGCAGATAAATTCTAATTTGTATCTGTAGTAAGATTTACCTTTCCGTTGTGATTAATTTTAAATAATTTGTCAGGCACTAGTTGAACTCCTAATTTTTCCCAAATCTGTGTTCAGCAGTTGGAGGCAGGAGAAGAGTAGGAGTCCTCCCTGTCCATAGAGAAGCTTGCTTTGTTATGAGGAGGGGGATTCCCTGTAAGCAGCTCATGGAGTATAAGAAGAATCTTAATGCTTAATTGTTTGACATTTTAACCAAGGAAAAAACACACTTTTATAGGTTTAACTTACTGTGACATTTTCTTCTATTTCCCTTCCCCTTCAGGTATCTCCAGGGCACCTTACTAAAAAATATAGCTCATGCTCAACTATATTTCTAGATGACAGCACAGTCAGCCAGCCTAATCTTAGAACCACAGTACAATGGTGAGTACAACTAGGCTGCCAAGGGCTGAGTGACAGACCCCGTATGCTAAGAGCATCCTAGCCACACGGAATTGCAGCCATTTGATTGTCCTTTTTAGTGATCAAGTTAAGCAACTGATGCCAATTATATATTGACTTGAAGGACCTAAATATAAATATGAATTTTCAATTTCCATTTTCACCTTAGAGTGGATGGAAGAAGGGAAGGCCAGTTAGCAAATAAGAAATCCCAGAAAAACCACTTACCTTTTTGATAACATTTCTGTTGTTAAGACATTGTTGAACTATTATAATAAAAAGGAGAGGTGCTTTTTGATTGGATGTTTCCAGAAAAAAAGTATTTCTTTATGAGATATAGACCTAAAACAATGTGTACTGCTTTGGAAGCTACTCTTGGAAGAAGGAACAGCTTGTCCCCTACTGGCACCAGAGTGTATGTGCATTAAATTTAATTGGATTTTGTCACATTTTCCCCATCATACATTTTTCCCCCTGCACTATTTCTGTATAAAATTTCACTTCTCCTTCCATCCCCCAGAGAGGGGGGAATGCATCAAGCCAGTCTTAAGGAACAACTTTTCAAGTTAAATTTCTTTGTAGATATAATTTGTTCAACTCACATTTTAATATAATAGATACAGTAAATTTCATTTTATATATGCATAGAAACTTAGCTATAGTCAGGTTTATACTTAAGTAAACGTGAACAGTGAGTTGTGATGATGAAAACTATTCATTAATTTCTGGGAGCACCACATAGTCCACAATTGGAGATGCACTTTAAAAACACCCTAATATGAACCTTTCAAGTGCATTTAAAAGAGAAATAAAGCAAAACAGGAAATAGAGCTTCTGATTCCCACTGGGGCTGACAAGGAACATTATCAGTGTCTCCTTGGAGTATGAGTGTTTATTTTCCAGAACAGTGTGGGACATGCTATCTGGAAGTATTGATTTCCTCATCCCAAATTTTACTTTTCAGTCTTTAAAACATAATTACCTTATAAATTTAATTTTGTTTCTAATGTACCAGCTTTTTTGCTGATTAAATTATCAGTAACTTTTACTTTAATTAAAAACAGCAAGTTCACATCATACTAATGTAACTTTATTCTCTCACTTATAACAGTAGCTGAGATCAAATTGTGTTTCAACAAAAACAGCCTCCTCTTTCTCAAGTCCTGAGCTTTGGCACCTATTGAGTAATCACTGAATATTGTCATTCAGCCAAGACACAAAATCCATGAGTAAAAAACCACTCGACTTTGCATTCTGTAAATTCTTTTGAATTCAAAAGATCCTGATGTGACAGCATATAATTCAAAAGTAGTTTTAAAGATTAACCTTGCTTAGACAAGTAGGTTTCATGCTTATTTCTCCAAATTAGTCTAATTTTTGGAAGTACAGTAAGTTTTAATTTGCTCTCATTAGGTTTTGAAAATGATCATTCAGTACATTCACTATTAGTGAAATAAAGGTTTACTGAGAAAATTAATAGAGCTAATTGGCTTTTAGAAATGATTTTGAAAAACTACTTATCATGGAGTAGTAGTACATTGTTCTCAATGGGGTAGGTGAGCCTTATTAGAATCACTTATGCAACTTTTTTCAAAATATGTGTCTCTGAACACATGCATTCCACCCCTCTCCCCCAACTACTCTCTCACTCTCACAAAGCTTTTGATAAGTTGAGGAAGGATGTGAGGCATGATTATATGGACAAAAGAATCCAGAGTGATTCTGATCTTTTTTAAAAATTTGATTTAATTTTTTCCATCACCATTTATCCCCTCTATGCCCTCTTCCACCTCCACCCACTCCCCTCACCCCTGCCATCAGAAGGATGTGAGGCATGATTATATGAACAAAAGCATCCAGGCGATTCTTATCTTAACCCTAATACATGTGCTCCCAAACTTTGCTGCATATTGTAATCACTAGGGGAGCTTTAAAAACAATCCCATGTCTTCCCAATGCCATTTAAATCAGAACGTCTAGAGATGAAAGCCAGGCAGTTTCTACAGCTTCTCCGATGATCCCAATGTACAGAAGCTTAGAAACCACTGCCAGGTGAGAGTATAGGAGAAAGAGAACTACTTCTCACTGTTGGCCGGACCTTAAGGCAGTTTTAAGCCTTGATTGCCTTCTGTAAAATGGGTTGTTGAATTAAATGTAATCTAAGGTTCAGTGGTCATTTTCAGCTTGGAAATTTTATGCTTTGGATTCTGTGATTTTGAAATCAATTTGATGATGAAACTGTTTGAAGCACTATAGAAGTATCCATCTTTGATGCTAACAATGGTATAGGCCTTTTACAAGAGCTAATATTCTGTAGACCTAAAAAATTATAAAATTCAGATTTGCCTTCCCTCAATTATTTTGAGCTTCATTTTAGACATTGAGGGCAAAGAGGAGAAGCATATAACTTAACCAAGAGAACCCCTTTGTTGCCTAGTACACAATATCTTTGAATAACTTAGGAATACAGTAACTTACACAGTATCTGAGGACACATCTGCTCATTAATATTTCATTTAGGCTAATTTGGAAGTAACTTATTAAATATTACACTGTGTAGTATTATGCTGCATTGTTAGCACTGCTTATTTAAGGATAGTTAGACCTATTGACTTTGTGGGTTCTTATATTTGCTATTAAATTTTCTGATAATTATGTAAAAGTGATCTTAAATTATTTTATCTGGTATAGAGCACTTTATTTACCTTTAGGGAAATGATGGAAAATGGGTGGGTAGGTGGATAGTAAACTAAATCAACTGAAATGCAGGGCCTAACAATCTTTTTCAAAAAGCACAAAAACTACTGTATGGCTTAAATTTAAGCCTGGGTACAAATAAATATAACTTGTACAGGACAAAAAAGTCTGTGGGTGTGAGGGCAAATGACAGGGGAAATATGTAATAACATATAATAATCAACCAAAACATGTCTTCTAACAGCATATTACCTAGCATTTTGGTTCTCCTATTTTTGCTGTAAGTCAAAGAACTAAAACAAGGGGAAAAGTGTCCATATGATAGATACCGTTATGAATGATGATTTCAAGGACACTGGGCAGCTGGGAAGGTCTTCCCCCACCCTAACGCCTTTTTAAAAATGTGTTCAGACCTAACATATTAAAATCAATTGTTATAATTTTTTTTCCCTCTACAGTGTGACCTTAGCGATATATTACCACATAAAGAACAGGTGAGTTTAAAAACCTATCTTGTTGTTCTAGTTAATAAATTTACCAGCTGTCAAGTTTAGTGTTAGGTAATAACTGTAGCCATTATTGGAGTGAGCTGTGGAGTGCTTTTATTATGTTATTGAAGTGAATCATTTGTTTTGGGGGGTTTTTTTGGAGTTTTAATGCTTAAGTTATTGTGGATCCCAAAGAGTATTTGTATTAGAAATTAAAATTGGGAATTCAAAAATAAGACCAGTATGTTAAAACAGGATTTTTATAGCACTCTTGAAGTTTTGAGCTAGATAATTCTTGGTTATGGCGATTGTCTTGTGCATTAGAGGATATTTAGCAGGATCCCTGGCCTATGCTCCCTCTACTCACTAGATGCCAGTAGCACTCCCTCCCCACTTCACATTGTGACAACAAAAAATGTCTCCAACCATGACCAAATGTCCTCTGGGGGACAAAATCATCCCTGATTGAGAACCATACTACTAACATAATTTTTTATGAAAAATAATTGTTTTTCACCCCCTGCATGCCCCCAGCTAGGGATCGAGCCCACAACTCAGGCATGTGCCCTGACCGGGAATCAAACCCCGATCGCCTGGATCCTAGGTCAGTGCTCAACCACTGAGCCACACTGGCGGGGCAAGTCTGTTCTTAAGTAAAGCAGATTTCTTTTTTTCAACTCAAGTGGCAGTGAAAAATAGAATGACTACTACTACAGTTTGGTACCACTGCCTTGATTCATGCTCAGAAATCAGTTTTACTCACTTTTGCTTTTATACAATCTTTGCAAATGTCAGTGTAAAAGCAGGCGCTGCCTTAATATTCCTATAAAAACAGTTTTGACCTCATGGGCCTCCCGAAATGGGTCTAGGGGAACCCCAGAGGCCCACAGAATATACTTGGAGAACCACTGTTTAAATGAGCAGAGTGCCTGGCCGGGCGTGGCTCAGCGGTCGAGCGTTGACCTAGGATCCAGGTGATTGGGGTTCGATTCCTGGTCAGGGCACATGCCCAGCCAGGTTGCAGGCTGCAGCTGATCAATGACTCTCTCTTCATTGATGTTTCTCTCTCTTTCTCCCTCTTCTTTCCTTTCTCTGAAATCAATTAAGATATATTTAAAAAATAAATAAATAAATAAGCAGAGTGTGTTAGTGTGGTGAACTTTTAAATCAAAAGACTGGTTGCTTTTAAAATAAAAACGCAAGTTGTTAACTCAAAACTATTTAAAAGAGAAGAAGAAATACACAATAACAATATAATATAGGAAACTAAGAGAAAAAAAACTCACATGAGCTAAAATTCTAAGGACATTAGTGCTTTATAAATGTTCGTGTGTATTCCAGTGTGCGGTTAGAGTTGAAGTGTATTTGGTTTACTAGCATTGCCTGTTAGGGGGGGGTCAGTGCTTATAAAGGCAACTCTGGCTGCTCATCACAGAAAGGATTTAACAGAATTTGATGTGCTGACTAAAACGAGTTCAGGAAACCCTCTTACAGAATCCAAGAGAAGAATTTGTAAAACTGCTCTGTTGAAGGTTAAGCTGCTCCCTCCACTCCCATCTCTACTCCCAGCAGTTGTGTTCCTAAGATGTTAACAGTTTCTGAATTAGTTTTTTAAAAACACATTCTTATTTTTTAGAGATGCAAATAGATCCTTGGATATATTTGATGAGAGATCACATCCACTCACGGTAAGTCAGTTTTATTGAAGTTGTATTTTTCTCTCCTACGGTTATTTCATGTCAATTTGCTTTGAAATTAATTACTAAAAGAAAAGTACTCCTTCCAGCTTGAAGTCAAAATCATCTCCCTTTAAATCCTCTTCCCCACTCCATTTGTATCTAATTATTTACAGGTAATTAGGGTGTTGTATGAGGGATATGTCAGTAGGAACGGAGCTGCAGCTTTGTGTAAGTCGTGAGCTAAGATAAGTAAATGTACCCAAAAAACAGAAAATGTATCTTCGTAAAAGATAATTTTCAATAACATCAAACAGTATAAATATTTGAAAATTAAATGACTATTTAAATTTTAAATTAATTAAAATGACAAACATTTTCAAATTCACTTCTTCAGATGCTCTATAGCAATATGTGGCTGGTGGCTACTGTATAAGGCAGCGCAACCTTAGAGCCTCATGGTTGCAGGAAACCGAAAAATGTATTTTCAGAGTTGATTGCAGAGACGCATGACATGGTGATCAAGACTTTTGAGCCTAAAAATAATTTAAATGTACATAGAATTCTGTAGCAGGAAGGTGGAAAGGAACATATATAAATTTTCTGAAGTTGTGCCTATATTTTTCTTTAATGAATGGCGGTAAGTATTGAACCACTATTGTTTTTTAAGATCCCATTGATTTTAACATGTCACCCAATCAAAATTTTATTTTAAGGGGCATGTGAGCGCAAGTAGAAACCTGCTATCATAAGAGCACTAAGTATTTTTCTTCACTGGATACTTATATTGCATTTTTTCTCTCCTTTCAGCGAGAAACGGTTCCAGAGGAATACTTTAAGCATGATCCCGAACACAAATTTATTTACAGATTTGTTCGGACTCTCTTCAGTGCCGCACAGCTAACAGCTGAATGTGCAATAGTGACTTTGGTAAGATAGGTCTTCTTTCAGAAAGCACTTTTTCTGTTTTGTACACAGCGTATGGTATTTTTGAAATAAAAGTAGGTTCCTGAAATGATCATCACAATTTTATTAAGAGAAACCTATCAAAGGTAGTAAAATATACAAATTCAAGCTAAATAATCATTATGATTTAAAATGTTGCCATTGCTTTCTCATCACAAGCAGTTGCTGTTAAAGGCAGCAGGAGAGATTTCTGGTTTCTTTCTGCACATCTCAGGAGACACACACACACGTGTAGTATACACACATACACACATACAAGGTGTGCTGGTCGGGTAGGATGGGGCAATAACAAACCATCTGGCCCCCAGGCAGAGACTGAGTCAGTGCAGGTCTAAGCTGACTCCCAGGCTGTATTCCCCACGCAGTTGAAATGTGTGTTCTGCTTGAGAACTATAGCTTTAACTTCTTTGTTCCTTGGATGATGGGTGTTAATCTAGTCCTCTTGTTCCTGTCTGTAAAGTTCCAGTAGTACCTGAAAGTCTTTGCTAGTTGCCTGCAAAGCTACAGCTGTGTAAGGACCTTTGTGTCATCCATACAGAATTCCTATGGTAAGATTTTATCATTTGGAATAAGTCCTAGTGAGAAGTGGCTAGGATTGTATTACCCCTGCCTACAGCAAACCTAAAGGGAAGAGTCAACGGCATAGTCTGGAGGGAAAGAATATTTAGGTCAGGGCCCCCTCCTTTAGTATCCAGTTAAAATTTTAGAGAGGCAGCTGGTGTTTATGAATTAGAGACCCCTCAACAGCACTGGATCAGACACAGGCCTTTTCATGGAGCTACCAGCCATTTGGAGTGCTTAGCATGTGCTGGAGAAAGGCAGGGTGGTACAGGAGGGAGAGCATCTGGGCTGGAAGAAGAAGGGGAGTTCTTTGTAGACATGTTAAGTTTGATGTACCTTTGAGACAGCAGGGTGGCAATGTCCAGTAATTATGTGAATACATGGAATTAAAAGGTGAGTCTGAGCTAAAAGTAGGGAATCGAGAGTAGCTGTTCAAATGCAAAGAAAGCATGTGAATAAAAAGTGGACAGAAGATAGACTAGTGGCAAGGAGTAGAGGTATTCAGGGGATATTTATGGAATGATTGACTTCTGGGCAGCATTTAGCAATTGACCACACACTATTGAATCTCACTTATCTGGGCTTCTCTTCGATTATTCTCTCCTGGTTTCCCCACCACTCTAGCCCCTCCGGGGAACTTGTCCCTTAAGTGCTGATAGTACTTATAGATCTAAGTGCTGAGGAGAGAAACAAACACAATGTAAGAGAGAAACATCAATTGGTTGCCTCCCATACATGCCCCAACCAGACATCGAACCCACAGCCTAAGTATGTGCTCCGACCAGGAATTGCACCCACAACGCTTTGTTGTACAGAATGCTGTTCCAACCAACTGAGTCATCCTGCCAGGGCAGTATTTTTTTCAATGAGTGTTTTTAAAAAGAAGATAAAGCAGGGTAAAGTGATACAGTGATTAGAGGGGCTTGCTATTTTAGATAGAATGGTCAGGAAGAGCCTCTTTAAAGAGGTAATGTTTGAACCGTGACCCAACTGAACTGAGGAAGATGAGGAGCTCTGGTATTATAGGCAGAGGGGCAAGTGCAAGATTCTGAGACAGAAGCATGCTCTGTGTAGTCAAGGAACAGTGAGGTGTGGCCAGTGTAGTCAGAGTGTAGAATGAGGGAAAGAATTTAGAACATGAGGGCATAGAAGGGCAGTGTTCTATCTTACAGGGCCTTGTAGCTTGCGGCCCATGGGAATAAGTTAAATTTTTGTTGGGAAGTCTTTGGCAGATATTGAGCAGGGGAGTAAAGTGCTGTTAATTAAAGACACTATCTTGATTGCTTTCTGGAGAATAGACTGTAGCTGGGAGTCCGAGTGGAGGCAGAGAAGTCAGGAGGCAGTAACAGTGATACAGGTGAGAAGTGACCAATAGAATAGAAAGCTGTCAGATCCCCAGTGATAGGTAGAGATAACAAGAATTGTTAATAGGTTAGAGCAGGCTAAGGCAAATGGAGGTTTTTGGTCGCAGCAATTAGGCAAATGGCAGTGCCCTTTATGTTTTTGGGGAAGGCTTGGGGAGTGGAGAGTTGGGATGAAGAGCTCTGGTGTGCATGTGTGAAGGCACATGAGCAGTAGTGGTTTCAGAAGAGTGATAGTGGCAGGGGGAGACTAAAGTGGGTTAAGGAGAGAATGGGAGATGAGAAGCAGTATTAGGGCATCTACTGTGAGCAAAATGACAGGAAGCACTATAGGGGCTATGGAGGGTGGGTGAGGCAATATAAGCACATATTGGGGAAAATCTCTGGCAGACGGAAGATTCTACAAAAGGAGGTAATTGTGGGAATAGTGTTCTGCAGAAGTAGGATGGGATCGACTTCATTGATAGAACAGCTTCAATGAGAAGGGAAATGTCAATTCCACTGACGAAGGAGAGTGAGCGTTATGAATGAGTAATGGCACATACTAAATCTGCCAGTAAAGATGATAGGAAGTTGAGAAAATGCCGGTGTTGTGTAAATAATGCCAATTATTTCTATAAAGTAGAGTTGAACCTTGTAAGGAGATTTGTTCTTAGGATACCTGAAAGTGTTGAGTTTTGGGGATTAGGTGCAAAATTTCACTAAGAACATATAATGTTCAATAACTATTTGTTTTTGAAAACACAGTTGAGTTTGGAGAACATTGGCAAATCTGAGCTGTCAATCTAATAACTTTTAGAGTACACATACTCTTTAAAATTGAACTTACTTCTTTTTGTCAAATGGCATTATATACTCTTCTGCAAAGCATCCTTAGAGGTACTAACGAATCACAGCTTGCCTCTATAGTCTTCACTCAGCTGTTAACTTTACCCAGTTCTTTGTAGAATAGACAATACATGTAAAAGAAATCTTACAAGCCACCTGGCAGGTTTAGAGTACCAGGGGTAGAGACTGGCAGCTCTGTTACCACCTTGAAGCCAACAGAATTGACTGTTTCAGATTATGTAAGACAGATGAATTTCACAAAATGATAATGGAGATGTGAACATTAGGGGATATGAGAAGGACTGTCCTTTGTATGCATTTGTATTCCATACAAAAACACTAAGACAGGAATACTGACAGTTACAGACCAGCCTCAAGCACACCTGCTTGTCCTGCTGCACCACACAGCAGCCACTGGGAGGCTCCATTGACCACCAGTTTTTACCTTCAGCATGTGCCACAAAAGGACTAGTTACTGTGAAAAGAAAGAAATGTGCTCAGTATTACCAGGAATTTATGTATCCAAGTATTTTGAAAATCACCATATAACTACCAGCCAGGTATGAAACATTGCATGTGGTAGGCACTCAAGTATTTATTGAACAACTCAAATCTACACTGGGCCTGTATATGCTGTCCTTTACAAGGGGAAAGGTAATAACTGCATTTCTTCAGGATGACCTTTGCTAAGATGCACATTCATTCCTGTGACCAAAAATTGGGCTAGGAAATTTGCATGGGCCTTGTAAGCAACAAAAGTATCTGATTTGCAACTGTGACTTGGCCTCTGGTTCTGTCTGGCCAAGCAGTGTCTGTAGAACCTAAGAATACAAGGCATGTTAAAAAATAGATGAAATCTGTCATTCCTAAGAGTCCTTATCACAGCACTTAAACTGATCTGAAATCAAAGGCCAGTGTTCTACTTTTGCAGGTTTACTTAGAAAGGCTTTTAACTTATGCGGAAATTGACATTTGTCCCACAAACTGGAAGAGAATTGTTTTGGGAGCCGTTCTTCTTGCCTCCAAGGTTTGGGACGACCAGGCTGTATGGAATGTGGACTACTGCCAGATCCTCAAGGACATTACTGTTGAGGACATGTGAGTTTATAAGGTCTTGGTGAACTTTCTAACCATTTTCTAGTACTTCATTTGCCCCCATAAAGTTATATGTTAAGAAATGTTCGTAAAGGTTACTTTGTGTAGAGAACTGAAATAGGCATAAATTTAAATACTTCTTTCCATCCATTTCTTTGGTATAACAATTCATATTCCTCATCATTAATTAGGTCTTGATGTGTTGTAATAATCTGCTTCATAATGATTTCTCTGGTGGTTTTTCACAAGCATTTTACAGGCTCACCACAGAACAACAGTACAGTACATATCTGTGGCTTTCTTAAAGCCACCTACCAGTTCTAGTCCATTTTTAAGGGGCATACATCTGGCCCTTGGAATAAATGTTTGGCCACTGTTACGGTCTTAGGGCTACTAGACTATTGAGAGGTTATTGCTTAAAACTGAGTCACACATTGTATATTTGCTTTTACTGGTCTTTCCCTCCTTTTTATCTCAAGTTCTATTGTTTAAAAAACCATGATAGAACAATGAGCGTCATATGAAGGTTTCATCCCTTTGCTCTCTCCTGCCCTTTTAAGAGGATTGCACGTGTTTAAAAATAGGTCTGATGAGTTAGGAAGCTCCTACCTCTTAGGCAGTTGGCAAAGTATCACTGGGCATCACCTAGTGCCCGTGCCATTTGAGAGTTCCCTGGGGCACTCAGCAACCACAGCAGTGCATTGTGGGGAGCTGTAGGTAACCAGAGGGTGCTCGTCATAGATGGCACTGTAACATGAGAGTGAAACACCAAGCTTAACAAGGGTGTTTGACTGCTGTGAAGGGCCCTGAAGGTGGGAGGCAGGATAAACCAAAAAGGTATTTCCAGCAGACACTCCAGCTGCCCCCCTGACAGTGAAAATGTCTTTGTTGGTGGCATTTAGGAAAATGTGAAAGAACACCCCTTGATAATATTGAACAACACAAGAAGAGCAAGATCATAGTAGGCAGTGGCAAGAGTTTGTTTTTGTTTCTTTTGCTCGTTACTCTAGATAAGACTCATTCAGAATTACCAGAGTGCGTATTTACAACTGAAGTAAAGATACTTGTGACCAAGAGAAGGGACCAGTGATTGTCAGTATCTGTCAAAGTGGCTTTTGGTGCAAATGCCCCCTTTGATAATAGTGTAAACTGAGTAGTCATGGTGATTTTGCTGGTAGCCATCTTAGCAAACAGTGTGACAGCAAATAATGAATTTGAAACAAATGGAAGTACTTTTGAAAGTTGCAGAAGCTAAAGTGACTTTGATCACCACTGTCAAGAGTCTTCAAACTGGTCCCTTGAAGGACAGAAAATTTGTAATCATGAACACTAGCCCTGCCATAATGGCAGCTGAAATTTTCTCAAAACCTGCAACTCAGCTGGCTGGGGCTCTGGTTCTAGTTACAACATCGGAGAACACACAGGGAAATGTGTGGGTTTTCATAGATGTGAGCCCCAGGGGCAATGGTAGCAGTGTCTAGCTACAGGATAACTAGCTGTAAACAATGCTTTTTGCGCATGAACAGAGTAACTCCGGAGCTGTGTTTATAATAAGCTGCTTTTGTTTATGATCTTTGGAAATTGGAAGGCATTACAACAGTGTTTAGTATACATTAGTTTTATCCCCCTGCTGCTGACTACTATTTGTAATGGTCTCATTTTGAGTCTAAATTGAAAAATTGGCGTCTGTCAGCTTCTTAAAACTTCCCAACATCTATATGTCCTTTTAGAATATACTTCCCTTCAAAAGAATAAGTTAAACTGAGCAGCTGCTATTCAGAAAATTTGCTGTGCCTGCAAATGGTATGCTATTCAGCCATCTAGCCATTGAAAAACAACAAAAAACCCAGAAGATGCATATTCTGTAGGCATAATGCTTTTCTTCCATGATTAAACCTCTATTAATAGACATGTTAATCCTATGAAGTACTGTATTTCTACACAATTAAAATGTATTAGTGGAGAAAATATAAAAGGGATAGTGAAGTGCATTTATTCCAGTAGTAAATTAAGTCCCGATTAGCTGATTATCAAAACATTATCTGATTTACATTTCTATAGACTTATGGCCATATGAATAGGAAATTAATTTTGGAATTAGGATCAGTTGGGTTAAAAGTTCAACAAATGAGAAAACCTCATCTCTGCTCATATTCTGACTGCTCTCCATACAGGAGAACATCAGGCTTTTGTTGACCTGTCCAATGAATAAAATAGTAAAGCTTTAAAACTAAAAACCAAATAAGAAAATAAGCCTCTTGTGCTTGTTAAGGTATTTTTTTCTTATATAATTAACTATCAAGGGATTACTGTGAATAATACAATTTACTCTAATTTTATATTTAAACGCTAGGCAGGTGACAGCAGTATGGTCACATAGCACGGAACTGCTCCCAACTTTCCTGTCCCACTTGATTGCACTCCCCCCCCCCCATGGCTAGGTTTCCATTTGTCTGGCAAGGGGGGTGGATGCTGGACATCTCGGGACTGCATTCCCAGCATGGGAGAAACGGAGTTTGAGTCTAGTGCTCTGTCAGAGGTCATAGCGTAAAGTGGGCTTAGTCTAGCCAAGACATGTATCTAATCTTTCTGCCTTCCGGTTTAAAAGTGTGCCCTGTCCTGTCATAGTGACAGTTTCTCACCCAGTAAGATGAAGGTGAACAGAAACTTGCTTTGTGCCCTCTGACATTAGCCCACGCACTGGGGCAGGGGAGGGGTTCCCTTTCCTATCGCATGTGGCTTATTTATTTATTTACTTATTTGAGATGAACCCTTGCTGCTTCAAGAGTTTTCCCCCCTCAGGGATAATAGCCTTGGCTCTCGATGCATCCATTTGTTGCCGTGGTGATGTGCCCACTCCTTTTGTTGGTGCGTCTCTACTTCAATAAGTCCCTTCCTGTTATCGGCCTGGTGAAAATGTCTGCAAGTTCTTCAGAGCTAATAGACAGCAGCATCGTTCCTTTCATCTGACACTACAGCGGGGCCTTGTGAGTGCGGAGGAGCAGGACTCGGACAGCTGCACTAATGGGACGCCGGAGCCGGGCAGCAGCACCAGCGCACAGGGCGGCAACCTCTTCCCCTTGTCCCACACTCCCGGCGCTGGGATGCAGAAAGGGCCACAATAGCTGCACCTTGTTGGAACCTTAGAGTGTTAATACAGCTGGGTAGCCTTTATTTGTTTCAAAACGAAATTTAGAGCCATCCTAGTGGCTAGCCCAGAGTGATATTTTGAAGATAGCGCAGTTGACTAAAATTGTCCTGTTGGTTTTGTCTCCTTCTCCCCCAGGAATGAGATGGAAAGGCATTTTTTAGAGCTACTTCAGTTTAATATTAATGTTCCTGCCAGTGTTTATGCCAAATACTACTTTGACCTGCGTTCCTTGGCCGATGACAATGACCTGCCTTTTGTATTTGCTCCTCTTAGCAGAGAAAGAGCACAGAACCTAGAGGTAAGGCTGTGAAATCAGTAAGTGGGGTTTCTGTCTGTCACCAAAGCTAACATCTGTGGATAAATTGTATTGGAGCAGTGATTAGGAAAATGAAAAGCTTTTTTTAATTAACACATTGAGGAAGAGCTTATTAACCCTTTTGTATCATAAGTCTTTTATGGTTTCTCAAGGATCCCACATTAAAAAATATATAGGTCTCTTCTGTGACCATAATTGAGAATGTTTTAAGTGAATTTTAATCTGTAATGGTTTTCCATTTGAACCTCTACTCTTCGTTATACATGAATAATTTCTTACAACTGAATCACTAATCCTATCTATGTGCTTACCTACCACTCTCAGTTTGCAAATTCATGTCTTTTCTATGTATATCAAGGTTTGGTCCCATGAGTTTATTAGACAAAGTATTAATGGCTAACCTGAGAGACATACACTTAGAACGTATAATGTGTGTTTTAAATCCTGGGTGTAGACAGTACATGGGTTTTTCATGGAAATGGTAAAGTACATGGGGCAAACTATTATTTATGGTTTATGACTTTTGGTAAGTATAGAACAAAATTATTCACAACTGAAATGGATACTTTTAAAATGGACACTTTCTGAGGTACTTTGGTGGTACTTTAGAATAAGACGTTTTTCTACCATAATTAATGTGCAAGTGAAATAGTTCCTCATGGTGCTTCAGTCATTAGGCCTTTCCTACCGTCCAACAAAGTATAGCACACACCTGCCTCATTAAAGTTTGCTTAGAGTATATGATAACTAATGAAGATTGGATAGGATTTGAATAGCTGACTAAACACCGATTTTGCCCAAGTGTACATTATGTTTAAGGAACAGGTTTACAGGCAACAGATGATATTGCTGTTATGTCCTTGACATCTTTGAGAACCCAATTTTTAAATAATTCTAAGTTCCCCTTTGCTCTGACAATCTAACCATAGCCCCTAAAGGATTTACCTTAGTAAATTGGCAGGAAGTAGAAGTAGCATCCCTAGAACCTCGTAGTATAGACTTCAGCTGTCCAAAGCAGCAGTAACTATGAACTACAGAAAAGAGTGTGAATGGGTGGCTTATTAGTGATGCTTTTGGTAAAGGTTGGAACCCTTGTTTTTTTAATTGTACCTATGTTCTATTTGATTGCCTTTCCTAGGCCATTTCCAGATTGTGTGAAGACAAAGACCTGTGCAGAGCTGCTCTGAGAAGGTCTCTCAGCGCCGATAACTTCATTGGTATTCAGCGTTCTAAAGCCATCCTCTCTTAAGGGAGAAGTGAGGGGTTGTAATATTATGAGCCCCTCATCTACAAGGACTGGAGAAATATCACCTCTCCTGCTCAAAAACCAGCAAAGTTGGTATTTTCACCTAAAAGACAGACATCAAGTTCTGAAGAGACTCGTGGACAGCAAGGACTGTGCTCGTAGGAAAGAATGGGACCTTGTCAATGCACACACTTTGTCCTTTACTAAACAGTTACAAAAGCCACTCCAAAGCTAACTCCCAACCCACACACAGGTATCTGCCTACGGTGTAGGCTGATAGCTGTGAACTATGAGGTTTTTTTAATTGAAGTTTAAATTTTGAGACTTGAAAGACACTTAAATATATAACTTATGTCTTTCCTATTTTCCTGAACTGCCCCCTCCAAAAAAGAAAGCAACCCTCCCAATACTGCTGCATATTCCCTCACAATCAACGCAGTTTTACCACTAAAACATGGGACTCCTAACAACTCATAAGGCCACAGGAACAGACTGTAGCATTGTTAAGTGTTGAAGGATTCTTCATACTACATCATGGAAGTGGCTAGTCATTATTGGCAATCAGTTTAAACCAAAAAGCTGCTGAAAACACTTATCATTCACATTCTTTGCAAGCACTACTAATTAGCGTATTAGCATGTTTGGAATAAGGGAAAGTCGTCAATTATCTACTTATATTGGGTCCATACTGCATATATTAAGAACTATAATGGGATTTAAAAAACCTACAATGATGCTTCTCACTTTTCTGATGTTTCTTTGTTAAATAAATGTATCAAAAGATATTTTCATAATTCCAATCAACATGGTGGTCCAGCAGATAATGAAATAGGTGTTCCCCAAGTGCAATTTTAAGCTTAGATATAGTGTGCTTGGGCCCTCCGGGGTACTCCTGCAGATGTATAAATGCTACAGACTTACAAAACATCATTTGAAAGTTTAATTAAATTTCTCATTTGGTTTTTGGAATTTTTTCAACAAATAAGATTATTTTCATTTTTAGATAAAGAAATACAGGAAGCAGAATTGTTATGGCTGTTCCATAAAATCAGCAGAGGCGTATGTTCTGTATTTCTGCTCAACCATCCTTAATACCCATTGTCAAAGTTCCCGTAAAACTGCCAGAGCTGCAGATTCAATGTCCACATTGTAGGCAGAGGGGGAAAAATAGAAAAGATTTTTTTCTTCAATGTCCTTCTCAATTTTAAGTTTGGATATAGTGTGCTTGGGCCCTCTGGGGAACTTAATTTTGTAAATTGTGAAATGACAAAAATTGGCTGAAACAAAAAAGTTTAATATTTAAATTTAATTTTTTTTGTCTCAGCCAATCTTTGCCATCTTCAAGAGGGGGTTGAAACAAAAAATTAAAACAAAAGCTTAATATTTAAAAACTACAAAACTAAGTTTAAGAGACATTTAAACTTTCAAAAGTTTTGTAAGTTCGTAGCATTTATACTACTACAAGTGCCAAAGCTTAAAATTGCCCTAAGACTCTAGGGGGATACCTTGTATCTTCATAGGAATACCCTCCTCTTAAAATAGTTCTTTGCAGGACTGAGATATATACCTGCTTTGACCACCAAAGTTTTTAGATTTGGGTAAAGGACGATTGTGAGGAGCAGTGTTAATTCACACGTAATAAATTGAAAGGAATTGGACCCTAATAGTAGTATTATGAAAGCAGGTGAATGAACCGGCTTTTCTGCCCTACATGTTGACTTGGTTGTAGGTGTCCCATTGAAGTCTTGCTATTTAAGAGGAAGCATACAAATCTTAGGAACCCTTACCTCAGGCTTCAAAGGGCAGGGAGTTAAGTAATCTTCTAGGAGATTGGTAAAATGTTACCTACACTTGAAATACTTTTAAAGATTAATGTTCTCAACTATGAAATCTTTCTCCTACCTTCTTAAATGTATTCCTAGAAATTTACCTATAAAAAAGCATTTCTGGGCCAAGGGACACTTCAGTATAGCAAGGCTTCACATTATATTGAGTGCTGCAGGTTCCATCGTTTTGAAAGGACAGAAACAAAAAATAATGGTATATATTACAATCTACCACCTCAAAAAAACATTGTTTATGGAGTTCAGAGCTTGGAGATTCAAGTATTGATTGCTGTTTTATTTTGAAAAGAATGCTACAACTTATGTGGTTTTTCTTCCTCATGTTTATATTAAAAGAAAAGCTAATAAACCCTATTTTAATTAAAACTTGGCTAGTATGTTTGTAACACTTCCCCCTGTTCACTAAGCATTGTGTCTCAGCCTAACTTACATGTTTTCAATCAGCTCTGAGAGTGAGGTCTTAGTGCATTTTTAAACTGACCATAAGTTGGTTTGACCCTTTATTTGTCTTATGCTTTTTTTTTTTTTTTTTTTTTTTATTGATTTCAGAGAGAGGAAGGGAGAGGGAGAGATGGAAACAGTAATTAGAGAGAATCACTGATTGGCTGCCTCCTGCACGCCCTCCACTGGGGATCGAGCCTGCAACCTGGGCCTGTGCCCTGACCAGGAATCGAACTGTGATCTCCTGGTTCATAGGTCTACACTCAACCACTGAGCCATGCTGGCTGGGCTGTCTTATGCTCTTTCAACCTAAAGATAATTTATTACACTTAAAATATTGGCCACAGTACTCAGTGGCATGGTGCATTAGATGACATCTTTGAATAGTTCATTATTGTGCCAAGAGGAAAAAGTACATTGGAAGATAAAATTAGGTAAAACATACCAGAGAGAAAGGAATTACAGGGAAACTGTAGATCAGAATGTGAGTTATTTGAGGATTTCAAACAGTTTAACGGGTCAGAAAATGGAAGAACAGGAACTAGAACTGTGTCACTGTAAGGAGGGTGACTAAACAAACCACATACTTTGATTTTAACCCTGGCTGGGTGGCTCAGTTGGTTGGAACATTGTCCCATACATCAAAAGGTTGCAGGTTGATCTCAGGGCCCATACAGGAGGTAACCAATTGGTATTTCTCTTTCACGTAGATGTTCCTCTCTCTCGCTTCCATTCTCTTTAAAATCAGTGGACAGATCCTTGGGTCAGGATAAAATTTTTTGATTTAAAATGCTATTTTCAGACTTAAATTTCAGAAGTATACCAAATTATCTAAGATTTCTTTGCAACTAAGACCTTAGCCACTCAGCTTGAGCAATACTCAGTAAATCCTGATAGTTTTGCTGTATTTCCATGCACCTTATTTCATTACCTAAGGTCAAATCTTATCACTTGTTCTTGATAAATTGCTGATTAGAATAAATAATCTGATTTAGTTTAGGACAAATAATATATCACTGCAAGCTAGTTTGCACCCCATAGTAATATGCTAGCTTCTAAGCAGAAATGCTGACATACACGAGTGGTCAAAGGTTAAAAAAAAAAAACACGTTTGGAGAAGGGACATTGGACATGACTCTGGTTTGGGGAACAAGTTGATGGGATAACTAGAATCACTAAAAATTGCACGCTCCCCTTTGGCTTTAATTCTAGAAGGTAGTATGGCCATATTGATAATTGGGAAATGTAGTCCACTTAGGGTAAGAATGTAAACATCACTGAAAGTTAGTAGGTTCTCTAATAGATGTTATGGGGCATGGAAACTACTAGTAGGGTGGTAAATGGCAGTTTTCTCAGGACTCTGGGAAGAGTTTGTTCCCTAAAGTAATGACTATGAAAGAATATCTGACTACCCTGACTCAAATTTATTTTCATTCTTAGTTTTTTCCCTATTGGAATGCTGGACCTCAATGAAATTTTAACTCTAGTATATTGTGAACTGAACTTTTGACTTCATTACAAGGAAGAGACAAAGGTCTGAAATATGTTTAAGCCAAATAAAATTGTCATTTTTGTGTGTCAAAAATGGTTTCCTGTCAGCAATCTCATATGGTCCATCCTAAAACAACTTAAGGCCCAATGTTAAAGAGAAATTTCTTCCATGCTGTACCAGATTCCAGCATGGCCCTTCCTTTCATATTTACTCATTATATCTCGTGTGCCCACACATTATTAAAATCCAGCAGTACTGAATCCTGGTTTTGTAACAGCTCATCGTTCATTTCTTGGTTTAGTTTTCCTATGTCTATAAATACACTATTCCTTGATTTTTAAAAAAAATGCTGAAGCCAGTATTTACCAGAAAAGAATTCACTCTGTATTCAGGTTGTGCAGTGCTTTTGGAAATGTTTAGCTATGGCATGTAGGTTAGCTAAAATCTTTCATCACCCAAGCCTTCTCCGTGACCACATCTAAAATGACTAGCCTGTTCCCTCTCCCAGACGCTGCATTCTGGAGTACAGAGCTACTTGGAAAAGCACTTGACAGCTGGCAGAGAAATCTCCAGGTAAGTGTTCGTTTCAGTGAAGAACTTGCCGTTTATACCCAGCATCTACCAACAAGCTAAGGATTAGATTACCTAAAGTCTTCATTTAGCCACTCACCATCCTGGTCAGCCTGACACTGCCAGTAAGCAACACAAAACACCGTGCAGCCCTTCAGCACAGGCTCAGTCTGTTTGGTTTCTGAGGCAGTTTCCACTCAACTATTTCAAATGGGTTTGCCAGGTGAGAGACCATGTAATATGAAACAAATTCTAAGAATACCAGTTTGTGGCTTAGCATCTCTAGGGTGCAGAAAGAACTAGGAAAGTGAAATCGTTTAGAAATTAAGAGGAATCCGGAGTCGAATAAAAAAAGGTTAATCGTTTAAAAAGAACACGTTAGGTGATTATTGTAACTGCTGTGAAGGGAGCTAAGTAATTTGAATGGCTAGAGAAATTCTGTGAGAGCATCAGAAGTTATCAATAGTATTTACTTAAAGACCTCAAATGATTCTGCTGGCATTTTCTTGAAACATCTATTTATCTTACTCTTCTCAATTGTACTAACCTTCAGCGCTCTGTCCCCTCCCACTGCCGTTTAGGGCTCCCCCTCAACTAGATCATCTCAGCCTTTACCCTTTGACCTTCTGCTAATGTCCACTGGGCAACGCATCATGTTGGTAACTACTACGACCCATTTCCAAAGCATTATCATCAGGTTCCAGGAAATACAAGTTTCATACTGCTTGCAGGTTAACTTGCCCCTTGTAATCCCCTTTAATCCCCTATTTGAGCCCTCCAGGGTTCTCCAAAGCAGCTGTTCCCAGCTCACTGCACTTGCTGTCTCCCCTGACCTGCCCCCAACCCTAGATGCATCTCCTCAGTCCAGGCAGCATCCCCACGTTCCAAACTCCCAAACTCATTTCTACTGGCCTCAGGAATAGATGTCTCGCTTCTTAAAGTGACCCCCTCAACTGACTGAGGGGGTTCCATCCCAATTCTAAAATCAACCACCTATAGCCACCCCCTGCACCAACTTATCTCCTTCTGCCTCAAGACATCTCCCCAATGTCGGGATGGGGCAATTTGACTTTGCTTAGTCCTTTGCACCTCCTAGTGTTTCTCAAGATGTCCCCAGACCACCTCTCATTACCTGCAAGAGCCTATGGAAAACAAAGTCTCTCTGAATGGAATGTAGAATCCTGGATTGGATCCCGGAACAGATAAAGAACAGTGGTGGAAATTGGTGAAATCCACATGAAGTCTGGGGTTAATAGTGATGAACCACTGTTGACTTGTTAGTTCTGACATACTATGCTAGGTTAACATGAGGAAGAATGGGTAAGGAAGGGCATACAGAAACTCTGAATTACCTTTGCAGCTCTTTTGTAAACCTAAAAAACCCCACAAAAACAAAATAACAAGCAGCAGTTTCTTGGGCCCCAGACCCATCAAATCTCCTCAATTCCTAAGAATAGGCTGCCTTTTCAATAGCCCTAAATATTCTTATGCAGACTCAGATTAGAAAACCTAGGCCCTGCCGGGCGTGGCTCAGTGGTTGTGCATTGACCTGGGATCCAGGCGATCGGGGTTCGATTCCCAGTCAGGGCACATGCCCAGGTTGCTGGCTCGATCAATGACTCTCATCATTGATGTTTCTATCTATCTCTCTCCCTCTCCTTTCCTCTCTCTGAAATCAATAAAGATATGTTAAAAAAAAGAAAAGAAAACCTAGTGTTTCAATTCCCTTTTTTTTTTTGGTAATCCTCATCTGAGGAGGGTATTTTTTCCATTGATTTTTTAGAGTGGAAGGGGGGGGAGAGGGGAGAGAAACATGGATCTGAGAGACACATTGATTGGTTGCCTCCCACACAGCCTGACCGGGGCGGGGGATTGAACCTGCAACCCAGGTACGTACCCTTGACCAGGAATCGAACCCAAGACCCTTTTGTATGCTGGTCAATGCTCTAACCAATGAGTACACAGGCCAGGGCTCAATTCCTTCCACTCCGTGCCTGAACAGCTGCTTCCTCCTCACTTTGCCCCACCTTGCCTCAGCATGATTTAATCCTTCAGATGCTCTGACTCCTAGGATATGAGTATTATTATTATCCCCCTTTCACAGATGAGAAAACTGAAGTACTAACAGGTTAAAGAATATGTCCAGGACCACACAGCCTTTAAATGGTGGAGCTGGGATTAGAATCCCTAGTCTAGCTCCCAAGTCTATGCACATGACGATGCTATTTCCTCTCAGTCATGTTTCCATCCACGACAAACTAAAGAGCTCTGTAATTAAATCACTAAGGGAAGCATTATTACCAGTAAAACTCTGGGCCCACCTGTTTCTCCAACTGCCTAAGTCCCAACATTCCCTTTGCTCCAGCTTGTGACGTTGCCCTTGCCTCCCTTCTCCACTGGGAGTTAATGAGCACTGAGAAAGCACTGGGAAGAGGTGCCAGCTAGAGTCCTGTACAGGTAAGGTACAGATGCTCTTCCGTTAGGATCCAGCTCAACTACTGCATTCACTCTTCTCCCAATTGCCCTCACTTATGAACCAATCTAATCATGTTCCCAGCACTTAGACATTGAATTATATACTCTCATTATTGGATTTGTCTTATCTCCCCCAAACAACATTGTCAGCTCCTAATTACCTGTTTTCTCCCATGCTTATGCCTCAGAGCACTGCTGGGGAACAGATAAACCAGGCATTCACATGGTGGTGGTTGGTAGACTGGTAGCTAACCTGCATCTTGCCAAAACAGCGGACAGTAAGAAAGCACCCTGACAACAGCATCTCAGGTTCACTAAGCATCTGCCCACATTATCAGGTAGGTGCCAAATCTAAATCAACTTATATCCTCTTATCTGGGTTCCCTGACTTGTATTTACAGCTTAATATCAAATTGTGGGACTAACTGGTGAATGATGAATAGTTTGGAGTTCCTGTTCCCCAACCAGACACAGAACAACAGCACCGTCTACTCCAATAGGTTCAGTATACAGCAGCGACTCTCAACCAGTGACAACACCTGACCTGTTTAGTCAGGGGCACTAACCTCTTTTCCCTTAGATTGTCAAATAAAAAAATGACAACAGCCAACATAATAGCTGTCTGGTGTGAATGCCCTGTCTTGAGCCATAAATATATAGGTCATATTATAGAGTTGCATTTTATTGGTCACGCTGGATAATCAGGTTGTGTCTGATTGGTTAATTCTTGGTACCAGAAATCCTTCTATAGAAGTATAGGCATCTGATTTTTAAAGAAGTCACTTTGGAGCAAAAAGGGTAGGTTATTATTATTATTACTATTATTTTGGTAAAGCAATCACAGTTATACCTATTTTTTGGTCAGATTGGCAAAAAATATGTTTTTTGGTGCGCCACAGAATTTTAGTCATTTATGTGTGCCGTGAGATAAAAAAGGTTGAAAATTGCTGGCATACAGTCTAGATGGAGGGTTGATAAAACACAACAGTCTCAGGCAATGTCTCTGTTCTTACGTGTATTTCCCCTCAAGTCTTCAAGTCAATCATGAAACAATAAGAGGATCAGCAGGAGAAACCTATGAAGTATATTCAGGTAAAACAAGTTTTCATTAGTTCTGTTTCTGGTGATTGGAATTAGCTTGATTTTCCTATTAATAAAACATTACCATTTATATTTTAAGTACATCTGAGAAATCTGATTAAGAAGTCAGAATCCACGTATCTCCTCAGATACTCTTAGAAAGCAGTGTGTCTCCATAACAGCATGAGGAGAAAAAGACTTGTACAGCAGCTTATTTTCTTTACCATTGCTTTAATGCACTTTAAAATTTATCTACATTAGTTGGGAACAAAGAAACAAAAATAGACATTTCTTTGTTTTTCATAAATAACTACTCTCCATATTTGATAAAAATCTCAAAGCATTATTTTACCTTCCAGCAAATATAATACATACAAAATTTTTCTGAAATAATAAGGTCAGCAAATTATCATGAGACTAACATAACCACATACACAGCTGTTCTACTGAATTCCAGGAAAACAAAAAAACTCAAGATGCTCTGGGTTTCCATTTGTTAATGCTATGGACTCAGAATGATAATCATCTGCCAGTAATAACTTATAGATTCAAGTTGATTGTCTACAAATAAAATATCGCTGGCTCTGATTCGGGAGTTCTGGAGATGTCTTTGTGAAGCTACTGCATGGGGTAGGCACTATACATATATGGAAATCATAAAAAGTATTAAATGCCCTGGACTCGAACTACTGACTCGGTATGTGCCTCATTTGGCTCAGTAATAAATTCACCTGCACCAAACCCGTATCAAAAGTCACTAAATCTCTCATATATATATAATATATATTATGTATATACAGACCCACATCACATACATACTATACATACAGTTTGTAACAACATGAAGTAATATTGTTGTAAAATGATGTACCACAGGCATTATCCTGGCTGAAATCAATCCTGTAATTGTCATCAAGCTGCTAGAAGCTTTGTGAGTTGAGTCAGGTTACTTAGCGACTTACATCCTGCCTGCCCCTCACCCTGCTTTAATGTCTTGGTAGCTTTTTCTTTCAGAACCACCCTCCCCAACTCAGGCATATTTCTTTCCCAAGATCACTTGATTGGACTTAGGAAGCAAGAAAGGACATGCAGAGGGAGCAGGCAAATCTCAGCCACTCTACCTCACACCTGCCTAGATTTGTGATGTGCTCTGTCCTGTTTGCCACATTCGGTGTTAGAAAGCAGTTATTCAAAGCTTTGTCCCTTCTACCCCCCTTGGTCTTTCTGTAGAGCACAAAAGTGAAAGAAGCCTCTTTAGCAGGGGTAGCAGTTCATTAAAATATACAACTACATTTCCTAGCTCTGGGGGTCCCATTCTGTACTTGACAGTGCAGGTCACGGATGCTGTTATTAAGGTTCAGTGTGGGATCCATGAGGTTTTCTCCTGGCAGCCGGTGTCAGGATTAGTGCAGCCCTGGCCCAGGAGGAAACAGCCTAATGAATACCAGTTTGGAAACAGTGCTGTCGGCACATTATTTAAGCTTGTACATGCGCACAATTACACACAACACACACGCACAGGCCCGTCATTAGAAGTGGTCAGGTGAAAATATGACAAAGGTTTGCAAGGATAAATCAATAAGGCACCAAGAAAAATTTTTTCAGCCAATTTAGACAACTTCAAAATGTGAGGAAGAAATAATATAAATTAAAAGCACTTCCTAAGGTCATGGCAACTGATTCACTGAGAGATCACATTAGCTCCTTTAGACCACCTTCTAAATCTTCACCCCCTAATGTAGGAAGTAAGACAATGCTTAAAATTGAACTGTGAAAGGGACAGCCCCAAGGCTGTACATGTGAGACCAAACGGAGTCCCCAAACCCTCTCCCACTTCACAAGCTGGCTGTGAAGAGGTTGCTAACCGCCCCCCCAACCTTTCAGTTTATCATTGTTTCCATGAGTATGAATGGTTTGCATAATAAAAATGCAAATGGGGGGGGGGGTAGTGTTGGGATGGAAATAGGGGATGAGCATAAATAGCTCGGCTTCTCTCCCCTGGGTAGGGGGTGGGGTGGTAGATATTAGGGAGAATTCAGGGAAGCAGGTGGGCTTTATCCTGGAGGGAAAGGAGGAAAGCAGGGTGAAAACAGACTGAAAACAAAAAGGCAGCTCTGAAAGTAGACCCCAAAAAGCATTACCTGTATCACCTCTCCTGGGCCTTGTATCCTTTGTGTTAACTGTAAGTTTGGCATGTGGCCAAAATGAAAAAAAAAATTTTAAATGAAGAATTAAATTATTTTCATCCACTCATCCTACAACTTTTAGATACACTGTGCACCATTTCTAGATTCCTCCACAAAGGAAAAGACAAAGGGGGGGGACAATCCAAATCAGGCACAGTGACTGAAGACAGCTGAACCATCTGTGTACTTTCAGGGAAGATATACTAAATGAGGGAAGGTCACGTTGATCAGGAAAGGGCCTCATTTGAAAATAGGAGAGGAACTGCACCCAGACAGGAATCATTTCGAGGGTCTAAGACACTTCTGAGTAAGTAGGGGAGTAAGACACACAAAATGTTCTCTAGGCTGTGTGTACCAGGTTTTGTCAAAGCCACTGAACTTTTCATCGATTCAGAGGATGAATGTGTAAGAGCAGTGCGGTTTTAAAGCTGTGAACAGCTTCTGAGTCGTTAAAACTGTAATACCAGGCTTCCCACACCCCCAGCAAAGCGTTTAAATTCACTATGGGAACTATTCATTTGTTTACTTAATAACCATGAAGTAAAAATTGAACTGGGCTTTAATCTTACTTTTCCAACTTTGGTATAAATGAAGCACAAATTCCCTAGACTTGTTTCCCTAGGGAGGCATTCTCAAATTTTAATTGCTTTGGCCACTTTAGCTTCCTAAATTTAGTACCCACTCAACCCCCGTCACTGGTATTTTGCTGGCCAATGCACTGTCACCCCCTTCCCCAGTCATGGCTTCACACTCTTCATGAATGAATGGTTAAACAGATTAGGAAAGCAAACAGAAGTTTCTAATAGTAAAGAAATCTGTGTGTGTGTGTTCATCATATAGGCTTTCATGTATCAATGGGTTAGACAGGTAAGGAAAGCAAACAGAATCGTCTTACAGCAAAGTGTGTGTATGTTCATCAGTACATAGGCTTTCTCAGAAAAAGAGGGAAAGAACAATATACTGAGGTCAGGGTGGGGAAAACAGCTTTCCTCCTTGGTCCATATTTTAAAAAACTAACGCAAGTGTGCTATGGGCCTCATTTGTTTTCAGAGACTGCAGAGAGCAATGTCTTGCTGCTTTTGGAATATCTGGCCATACACTAGTCCAAAGTCCAGGGATACATTTTCTCTCATTGCTGCCAATGTTTGTTCACAGGTAGCCAGCTTCCCTCCCCCAGTTCAAGCACCTCACTGGAGGGTGGGTGTGGTTTCTAATCACAGCTCTCCAGGGGAGAGGAATAAGAAAACCAAAAAGACTGTTTAACATGATAAAGGAGGTGGGATGGGGGTGGAGCAAGTAAACGTTGGAAATTTACTTAATTACTGGAAGTATATCCATTTTAGCCCTTAAATCTACAAAGCAGCCCTCTTTAGCAACTATCACTAAGTAGTTCCAGAAGAAAGGAGTGGGTTTATACTTTTACCAAAATTATAACACAAGTTGTTTTGTAAAAAAAAAAATAAAAAATGGGATCACTGAAGCCTATTAAGAACCACCCACTCCTCTGGTACAGAGCTGCCATCTTATCAGTCTAGAATTCAAGCTCGACCAATTTCCATCCCTTAGGTCTTCACTACTCCAAATATTTATACCGGGCACTATAACGCTCCCTCTAACTTATTCAAAAAGCTGGCGCTGTTAAGAATGAGAATGATTACAAGTACTACAGAAAAGAAACGGAAGCTCACTAAACAAAGCTAGAATGAACACAAAATCGCTAAACACTCCCTAACCTTGTCATTTTGGGGAGGCCCTAACCACACTATGCAGTCCTTGGTATGACCTGGAATTTCATAAACAGGGTCAAGCAGCTCACCTTAAAACATCTTGGACACTTTAAGCAGTGGAAGGAGAAACAAGCTGAAAAAGCACACCCATTGGATTCTCAGTCATAGTAACCCAGACTTTCACTGTTCACATTTTTTTTAAAGACACAAATATAGGAAATATATTTTTCCAATTCAGAACACACAGTTCAAAGCAACCTGAACCAAGTGGAACTTCATTATAATGCCAACGTTAGGATTGTAAAGCCCCCAAAGCAAAGGTAAATTTTGTTGCCAAAATGCAACAAAGTTAAAAATTCAGAAAAATACATATTAAATTAAAAGGGTTCCCTTAAAGAAGGCAGTAAGAAACGCAAAATAGAATACACGTGAGCTGAGCCCCTCTGAGAAGTCCTGGGACAGCTACTCCCTGGGAAGGGCCCTTCCCCCTTCTCTCCAAGTTGCTCCAGGAGGGGGCATCAGCACCAGGAAGGTAAACGGAAGTGACCTTGGCAAAGCTTCCAAACAAAACGCCCCTCCCCCTCACTCCGGGCAGAGGACTCCTACACGTGCGACAGGGACACTTGCTTGTGGTAGGCGGCTGCGGCGGGGCCCGGTGGCCCTGTCCTGCCCGTGAGCGCTGCGCTCGCCTCGCCATAGTCCCGGGCAGCAGTGGCGCCTCCACTCTTGTGGCCCCGTCGCCGGCGGCAGCAGCAGCGGCTGGTGAATCGCCGCCAGGACTCCACAGTCTTGCTGGACCAAATCCAGACGCCGGAGGTGATGCCCACCACGAGGCACATGAAGTACTTGAGCATGAGGACCCAGTACTCCGGCTTGGCGCGCGGCTGGCCCGTGTCCGGGCCCGGGCACGCGCAGGTGAGCGCAGCCTCCCAGCTCTCGCGATAGTGCTGCTCGTACAGGTAGCAGGCCACCACGATGCTGGCGGGCACCGTGTAGAGCAGCGTGAAGATGCCAATGCGGATCATGAGCTTCTCCAGCTTGTCCGTCTTGGTGCCGCCCTGCTTGATGACGCTACGGATGCGGAAGAGCGACACGAAGCCCGCCAAGAGGAAGAGCGTGCCCACCAGCAGGTAGAGCACCAGAGGGCCCAGCACGAAGCCGCGCAGCGAGTTCAGGTTCTGGTTGCCCACGTAGCAGATGCCAGCCACTGGATCCCCGTCCACGGAGCTCAGTGCCAGCGCAGTGATGGACTTGACGCTGGGGATGAGCCATGCGGCCAGGTGGAAGTACTGTGCATAGCCTGCGATGGCCTCATTGCCCCACTTCATACCGGCTGCCAAGAACCAGGTGAGCGACAGGATGACCCACCAGATGGAGCTGGCCATGCCGAAGAAGTAGACCAGCAGGAAGACGACAGTGCAGAGCGCAGGGCCCGTCGTCTCGTAGTGAATGTGGCTGTGCTCACGGCTGCAGGCGACACTGGCATGGCCCATGACCAGGCGCACAAGGAAGCCCAGAGACACGCACAAGTAGCAAGCTGACAGAAAGATGATGGGGCGCTCCGGGTAACGGAAGCGCTCCATGTCTATCAGGAAGGTGGCCACAGTGGTGGAGGTGGAGATAAAGCACAGCACGGACCACAGGCCGATCCAGAAGGTGGCGAACGTGCGCTCGTCGGGGCTGAAGGAGGGCTGGTAGCAGGGCACCGCGCAATTGGGTACCTGGCCTGTCCGCACCTTGTTGTAGAGCGGGTGCGACTCCTTCAGAATGGGCACGAAAGGTTCTCGGCACTTGCACACCGACGGGCCCCCAGCGGCGCACTCCCCTCCGGAGGGCAGAGCTCCTGGTGGGCCTGGGAGAGTGGGTTTGACCGGGAAGATCCTAGGGGGCACCGTGGTGGCCTCACTACGATTGTAATCCATGCACAGGACCTCGGCGTCGCGCCCCAGCACCGGGAGGCGGTCGCAGCTCATGCGCTCCGGCCAGGCGAAGCCATACTGGCGCATGAGGGGCGAGCAGCCGGCTTTGGCGCGCTCGCACACCGAGCGGCAGGGCGGCAGGGGCTTGTGATAGTCCGGCAGGCAGATGGGCGTGTACATGGAGCACAGGAAGAAGAGCAGGTCCGGAGAGCAGTGGATCTCCACCAGCGGCCAGAATTGGTGCACCTCCAGGCCCGCCTCGTCCTGCGTGTCGTGGTTGAACTGGTTGGGCATGTGCGTCAGGTTGTAGCCTATGCCGCGGCACATGGGTACCGTGATTTCCTGGCACACCGGGGCCTTGGAGGCGGCCACCGCTCGGCCTGCCAGCTGCGCCAGGAGCAGCAGCAGCAGCGAGGGCGGCGCAGAAGGGTCAGGCCGAGCCATAGCCCCCTCCCTCCCCTCGCCTCGCACAGCCCGCGCGGGGCCCACGCCGGCAGGGGAAACCGGGACCGGGGCTTCCCTCTCCGCCGACTGGAGTGTGGCGCCGGGGCTGGCAACCTGTTGGTTCTTTTTCTCTTCAAGAAATCCGCCCCAAGATAAACTGTTTCGGGAAGGCGCTGCCTCCCTCCGCGCTAAGCTCTTCGCCGGATAGGGTTTGGGAGGGGCAGTTCGGGCTCCGATTCCAAGGAAAGTACTCTTTAAAAAAGAAGAAAAATTGCAACCACTCCCAATTAGAGGGGAGTCAACGGCTCAGTCCCCGCAAGCGGTCTCCAAATCTCTAAACTCTCCCTTCTCCCCCTTCCACCTCCTGAAACCAAACTTCTGACTCCCCGCCTCCCTTTCCACTTGGCCCTCCAGGCTGGACCCCGGGGTCAGAACGATCGGCCCCCTCCAGAAAAGGGCAGAGGGCCAGGGGCAACGGGGAGAAGGGGAAGGCGCGGGCGCTCACCTCCGTGGCTCCGGAGAGAAGCAGATATTCCACAACCAGGCTGGGTCCTCCGTCCCTGGGACAGTCCCCTCAGAAACGCGATTCAGAGCCAAGCTGGCACCTGGAAAGTTTGGCGATAGGCTGGGTGTACGAGGCGGCGGCACATGGCAGCAGGTGGGGGCGTCTCAGAGAGGGGGTTGCCCCCTGAACGCGATCGCCGCAGGCCCGTCACTCGCCCTCTCCTCCTCCGGGGCCCCCCGCATGATCCGGGCGGGGCAGGGGCAGGCCGTGCGTTCCACCGGGGTCCCGAAGCCGCACGAAGGGGGAACGCGCCTGCAGCACCTAGGCGAGAGGAAGGCGGTGTGTGGCGGCCGGGAGGACCCGCCGCCTCACGGCACCGCGAACAGCCGGCGCTGGCCCCGCGGGGACTGCATGGTGCGCGCCCGCCGCCGCGTCCCGCCCGCCGCTCGCCTCCTCCCCTGCAGGGGGCTCCTCGCTCCAGCCGACTCCTGGGGGCGGTGGCGGCGCTCCTGGGACGCGCCCGGCTCGGCTCCTCCCCCGCGCACTCGGACCCTTTCGCCCACCTCCGGCTGGCGCGGAACAGCGCGCGGCGGCCGCGGCGGCGGCGACTGCGGCGGAGGAGTCGCGGCCGCAGGCTGACTAGCCTCTCCCACTCCGCCCGGTCACCTGCTTCTAATGCCCGCCGGGAGGCCCCGCCCCGGCCCCGCCCCCTCGAGCTGGGGCTCGGTTGGTGGGCCGCCCCGCCACGCTCTCCGCGGGTCCCCGCCCCCTGTTCCTCGAGCGGGGCCTCCCCTCCCGCGCCCTGCGGCCCCGCCCAGAGCGGGCAGCCGAGCAACGCGGACCAATCGCCGGCCGGGAAGCGGCGGGGGCGGAGCGAATGCTAATCACGCCTTCTTGAGACCCGGGGCGGGAAACCCTAGCTGGAAGTTCCGAGGAGTGCTCGGCGCGGCGCGCGGCGCGGCTCCTTTCCTGGAATGCTCGAGCCTAGGCGCCTTGGCTCCGGGGCCCTGCCTGTCCCTCTGCGGCGGGGCCTTCGCGCAGAGGCCGGCGCGTGTAAAAGGGCCGCTCAGGGAACCGCTCCCCACCGCGGCGCCGGGCTCCCCTCTGCGCTGTCCTCGTGCCAGGTGAGCTCACGTCGAGAGAGCAGCGACTGAGCCCCTGCTGTGCCCGGGACGGCGCGTTCATCTTTTACATCTTAATGCAAGAGGCCAGATTCCTTGCAACAATTCTCTGGGGCACGTACTTCTTCCAGGTGAAGAAGCAGAGGTTTAGAAACTCAAGCAAGGCACTAACTTGGCCCATCTCGTTGCCTGCGGCATCCCGAGCGCCTGGCCCAAGGGAGACGCTCAAATGGCACACCCGAATTCGAACCCAGGTAGCTGGGCTGCGGCTTCCACGATTTTAACTACTCCCCTTATGTACAATAGGTAGCTGCATGCCTTCAACCTTGACTCTTCCATTTCGTAGCAAAATCTTACGGTTGCGACAAGACAGTGATTTTTTCTGTCTTTGCAAGACTCGAGAGACGTTAATCCTTCATTAGTCGAGGCCTGAAATCCCAGGCAGTTCCCCGCCGAGCGAAGTAACGCCGCCTCCCGGCTCTGCGACGCGCAGGGCGCTGGCCCCCTGGGGGCTGCGGCTGCTCAGCTGCCCGCTGCGGCCGCGGGCCGGGGGCGCCAGGGGCTGGGGCCCCCCGCGGGAAGACCTGCTGGGCGCCCCAACTGCGGGGCGCACAGCGGCGCGCTCTCGATGGGTTTTTATGCTACAAGTTTCAAATGTCCTAAAAATGCCTCTTTTTCTACGTGTTCTAATTAGGTTGGAAGACTGAGGTGTTTAGCATACTTGAAATTCATTCACACGCTTACAAAGAGGCCCTGAATTGTTTCCCACCCCCCCACTCCTTCCTCCTGGGAAGGGGGTGAAAAAAGCCTGGAGGGCCCGGGGACGTGAAGGACGCAGGGCCGGACTGAAGGGGTGAGACAGGCCGCGGTCATTGTTCCTGTGTCCTGGATTCCATTTTGCACAGCTTGAGAGACTAACTGGCAGAATAACCCTCTCCCTTCCGTGTCTCAACAAGGCTTTTTGGGAAATAATGAAAAACGCGTGTATTAATCCCAGCCTTAGAGTTAAAAACAATAGATACCAATAGCTTCACAAACATCAGAACTATTAATAAGTATGTTTTACATGAACCTTACATCTTTCATTCCCTGGAATTCTACAGGTGCTCATATTTTATCTCTTTTGGTTTTTGGAAATACTTGGCACTCTCAGTGGGCAAATTTGCCAGGGTTGAAAATAGTGGGAGTTGGAAAACCGTGGAATACAGTCAAAAAGAAAGGGAAACCCTCATTGGAAAGTATGTGCAGACTGGGAACATGCCAGGGGAGGGCTGTCTCATTCGGTGCCCTTTGTGCAACGTGTGTATTATTGGGGATGGACAAGTGTTGGCTAATAATAAAAATTATTTGAAGTTGGAGAATGTTAATCACTCCCACTGGAATTTAGCCAGAATACTTGTGTTATTTCACATGGTTCTGACTCAAACGATATTATCTACTGGTTTGTAAACCTCTCTCTGCTTAATCAATAATAGCGAAATGTTATTTTTGCTTATAGATCTCTAATAATGGTAGTAATAACAGCAGAAAACGTTGCCAAAAGAGAATTATTTTGCATTGCATAGCTTCTTGTACCATTTGAATTTTTGCTTTTTTAAAAATCATTCTTCAATTTAAAATATGCTGACTGTTTAACATGTATTAGGCAGGGTGCTAAATAATTCATTTATGTTAGCTCATTTAATCCTTACAACAATCAGATAAAACTGGCACCATAATGACTTGCCTGAAGTTACTTATTCAGTCATTGGAAAGCATAGAAATCAAAATTTTCTCCTGAGTCATAATTTATTATTCAACAAGCTAGATAACACTAAATCATTTTTTAAAAATATATCTTTATTGATTTCAGAGAGAAGAAGGGAGAGGGAAAGAAATAGAAACATCAATGACGAGAGAGTCATTGATCGGCTGCCGCCTGCACGCCCCCCACTGGGGGTCCAGCTGGCCACCTGGGCACGTGCACTGACCGGGAATCAAACCTCCACCTCCTGGATCATAGGTCTATGCTCAACCACTGAGCCACGCCGGCCAGGCAACATTAAATTATTTTTAAGATGCATTTGTAAGCACCCAGAACATTGTCAAACATTCTAGTCTATTAGTTTACTCATATACCTTCCATCCATCCATCTATCCAAAAAACACCAATTTCTGAGTCGAAGACACTACTGCTATATTAAACATGTTTCTACAAAGCCAAGTTCATGAAATTCAACTTAAATTATTGTCCATGGTGTGTTTATTAATTGGTGAAAATGCAGACGATGATGCTAACTAACCATCCCATCTAGTAAGTGAGTGACATTCCAAAAGTTTTAAAGTGTTGGTTTTGGATTCTGTCATCAGGGAATAGTTACAGCATTTTTAATCTTACTAAACTTGTGTTGATTATACATGTATTATTCTGTTGAGACACTTGAGAGTTTAATGCTATAGGAATGAATAGACAGTAGTCTTAGTATACTCTTCAATATCTTGATAATCAAGCCAGGAACAGTCTTGATTAGATGCCTTCAATTAAGCTGTGAGACAAATGGATGAATTAATGACAACTGAGATTAACTCTTTAAACTTAAGCAACTGGCATTGAATCCTTGAATACAGCTTACCTTATGAGAGCTGTATCTAAGGTTGACCATGCCCTGTTAAATGCAGCATGAGTCAGGACCTTGGCTCTGCCTTTAATAGCTGTGCCACCTTGGACAAGTCAACTAACAGCTCCAGGTCCTCTTTCCTCATCTGTAAAATGGAGTAACAAATAGTTATCTACCTCATAGTGTTGTATTGAGGGGTAAATGAATCTATACGGTAAAAGGCTTAGAGCCTTGTCTAGCACCTGGTAGGTCTATACAGGTCTTGGTTGTTATTATCTACTATGGTTTATTCTGTTTTTCTGTTTTCCCAATCTTGTATATTTCCTTTTGTATATTATTGTATTTTTGTGTGTTAATCTTCACCTGTGGATATTTTTTCCATCGACTTTTAGAGAGAGTGGAAGGGAGGGAGGGGGAGAGAGAGAGAAACATCGATGTGAGGGAGACACATCAGTTGGTTGCCTTCCACACTCCCCCTGACCAGGCCCATGGATTGAACCTGCAACCCAGGTATGCGCCCTTGACCTGGAATCAAACCCGAGACCCTTGGGTTGGTGGGCTGACACCCTAACCACTGAGCCAAACCGGCCAGGGCTCCTTTTGTATATTACTTTAATAATGAAAAAAAAATTTACATTTTTTTAGATGTACTTTGTGTCTGAGCACACTCTCAGCTGTCACCAGCTATCTCTAGCATTTAGATCCCAGCTAAATCTGATGCCAAAGCAGGGATCAGTTCACTTGCCCTGGATCGAAGTGCAAACACCTGACATCAACCACCAGCCAAGAGCGTGCAGTGTTGGCACAGGATAGACACCTGTGAGCCAACACGAAGCCCTCACAGGTATTTTCACGCCAGCTCCTTACATGTCCTCGAGTATTTCTGATTAGTTCTCATCAAATCAAACACCTCTAGACAAGAAACCAAGACACTCACCAGAGGATTAACATAGTGAGTCATTTGTACAAGTTCATAATGAGAGTGTCTTACTCACGTTAGAAGCAGAGTAATTCAACTCTAATCTTCAGTCTTCTCCCTTCCTCCGTGGTGGTGGAGATTACAGAAACTCAAAGCCTGTGTCTTTTCCCTCGGAGTAATGAATGTACTAATCTTTCCCATATTGAGCAGTGGCTCCTGGCTGCACATTATAGTCACCTTGGGAACTTTAAGAAACGCTGGTGCTTGGGACCTGTTAAATCAGAATCTGGGGGTTTGGGCCCCAGACATTGTTTTTTCGTTTCGTTTGTTAGTTTGCTTTTGGTGCCGTTTTGTTTTTAACTGTCCTGGTGATGCTGATATTCAGCTAGTGCTGAGAACCACTGACATAGATTGTTTTATTGCCTCAGAATAGCCCCAAACTCGGGCCTGGCTGAATCTTCTGCAAAAAGGGTTAATCACACCAATATATAATATGGAATACCTCAGGAGAAGGTGTTAGAAAAATGCATTCTAGTCTAATTGCATAGAAGTCTGGGCTGCAGAAAAAATTTTGTAGCAACAGAATTGTGGTACAGTGATGCTTAAGTTAACAACGACAACCACAATAACAGCAACTGATGTGTGTGAAGCATTTCCAATAATGCACATACTGTGCTAAGCATGTTACACATATAACCTCTTTTACCCCCAAGAATCCTGTAAGGTTGATGTGATTATCCCCATTTTATAGATGAATAAACTGAGGTTCAGACAAATTAAATAACTTGTTACCCAAGGTTACACACCTTCCGACTTGGGTTTTCCTGACTCCAAAACCTATGTTGTCATTGATTGCAAGTCTCATTGTAGTTCCAGCAAGTAGAGAGTCCTGAGAACCACCAGATAATAAATCTGAAGATAAACAACTTAGCATCCCTTTCCTGGGGTCCAGGGCAAATCTTCAATTCTAGTGTCTGTGGGGGATAATGTGTGGAAAAACTACAGGCTCTGGATTCATCTGGAATTCGGTAAGTCTAGAGCCAACTTATTCTTTGGGATTTGCAGACCAGGCATGAGGTAGGACGCTCCTTAGATTAGATTTCAGAACCTTCCTGGTATCTTGGCAGAGGAAGTTTCAGTTCAGTGAATATTGACACTGTACATGCCATGAGCCAAGCGCTGGTGCCAAGGGTGCAAACATGATGAGGCATGGACTTACAGGGCAGGGCATCGTGGAGGTGCAGAGGAGGCACCTAGCCCAGCCTCTTGGCTCAGGGAGGACCCTGGCTGTGTTTCAAAGACTGAATATGAGTAGGTGATCTATCAGTCAGGGTTTAGTATAGGAAACAGAAACCACTCTAGGTATTTTAAGCAGAGAAAGATTTAATACTGAGGATCAAGCAGGTGCTTACAAAATTGTTGGACTAGCTGGAGGCACAAAAGTCATGAAGCTATCCCTGGACTCTTGAGTTCAAGGGCCCACTATAGGAGCTATGTTCCAGAAGCCAGGCTGCTGCTGCCGCCTCTGTTCTTCATACCTATGAAACTGGTCATCAGACGCCGAGACAGGACACGGGGTCCAACAACATTAAATGCCTATTAACATTACTTCCCTAATCTGGCTTGCCAGTAACAATAACAACAGAATGGTGCCTCCTCCTTGCAAATCTTACAGGAGTGCACCTGGTTGACCAAATGTATTTCAGATTCAGACCATAGCTGCAAGGGAGTCTGAGAAATGTGGTTTTGAGGTTTCCGGTCTCTCCAACTAGATTACTAGGAGGATAGAACTGAGGCCTGGAGAGGCAATCCTCCATATCCGCTACATGTGAAAAAACAGTGAGGACTTCCTATACAGAGGAATAAGTACAAGTAAAGGGCAGAAGTCCATGAGAGAGCACAGTACAAGTGACAGACAGCTGGCCATGACTAGGCTATCAGGGAGTAGCAGAAGCATTGAATCAACGTTTTTACCGGAAAGTATACTCTGTCTAATCAATGTTTTTTTAGTTTTTGGGGGGATTGTGTCTTTTTTAAAAAAATTTATCTTTATTGTTGAAAGTATTACAAATGTCCCCCCTTTTCCCCCACTGATCCTCTCCACCCTGTACCCCTCCCTCCAAGCCTTCACCTCACTATTGTCTGTGTCCTTGGGTTATGCGTATATGCATATAAATTCTTATGTTAATCTCTCCCCACCCACCCACTCATTCCTGTCTTCCCTCTGAGATTTGTCAGTCTCTTTCATGTTTCTATGTCTCTGGATCTATTTTGTCCATCTGTTTATTTTGTTCATTAGATTCCACATATGAGTAAGATCATGTGACACTTGTCTTTCTCTAACTGGCTTATTTCGCTTAGCATAATACTCTCCATGCTGTCTCAAAGGGTAAGGATCCTTTGTTTTTACAGCTGCATAGTATTCCATTGTGTAAATGTCTGAGAAGATGCTTGATATGATTTCAATTTTTTTGAACTTGGAGAGACTTGTTTTGTGTCCTAACATGTGGTATATCTTTGACAATGTCCCATGTGTACTTGAGGACAATGCCTATTCTGCAGCCTTGGAGTGGAATCTTCTGTAAATGTCAATTAAATCCATCTAATCCAGTGTATCATTTAGAGTCACTGTTTCCTTGTTGATTTTTTGTCTGGAAGATTTATCCAGTAATGTCAGTGGGGTGTTCAAGTCCCCTACTATAACTGTATTGCTGTCAATCTCTCTTTTAAAGTCCTCTAGAAGTTGTGGGGTTTTTTTCCAGCCTGTGTGAGTCTTTGTTCTGAGGTGGGTCTCTTGTAGACAGCAGCCCCTTCAACATTTCCTGCAATGCTAGTTTTGTGGTGATAAACTCCTTTAGCCCTTTTTTGTCTGATAAGCTCTTTATTTCACCATCTATTTTGAATGATAGCCTTGCTGGATAGAGTAGTCTTGGTTTCAGATCCTTGTTTTGAATTACCTTGAATACTTTATTCCATTCCCTTCTGGCCTGTAGAGTTTCTGATGAGAAATCAGCTGACAGCCTTATGTGAGTTCCTTTGTAGGTAACAGCTTGCTTTACTCTTGCTGCCTTTAAGGTCCTCTCTTTGTCTTGAATTTTTGGCGTTTTAATTATGATGTGTCTGGGTATGGACCTCTTTGGGTTCTTCTTGCTTGGGACTCTCTGTGCTTCCTGAACTTGTGTGACTCTTTTCTTCACCAGGTTAGGGAAGTTTTCTGCCATTATTTCTTCAAACAGATTCTCTAACCCTTGCTTACTTTCTACATCTTCTGGCACTCCTATGATGTGAATATTGTTACATTTCGTGTTGTCTCACAGCTCCCTTAAACTGTTCTCCTGTTTTTTAATTGTTTTTTCTTTTTGGATCTCTGATTGAGTGATTTTTTTTTCTACCCTCTCTTTTAATTCACTGAGCCGATCCTCAGCTTCCCCTAATCTGCTGGGTTTTTTTATTTCTACTGTCATTCTTAATTTCCTTCATAGTTTCTATATGCTTTTTCATGTTGTGCATCCTTATGATCAGTATTCTAAACTCTGTATCTGATAGATTGCTTATCTCCATTTCATTTAGCTCTTCTGGAGAATTCTTTTGTTCTTTCACTTAGGGCTTTTTGGTTGGTTTGTTTCCCCATTTTTGCTGCTTATTTGTATTTGTTTCTATTATATTAGGTAGATCTGCTAGAACTCTCAGTCTTTTGAATGGTCTCTGGTTCAGGCCAATGTCAGACACTGTTTATGACTGGCCTTGAGTACCCTGTTTGAAGTTTTCCACACTCCACAGCTTGTGGTTTCCTCTGCTGGGGCTGTGTGTGTTTGGACAGGACCAAGATGTGCACTAAGGTCTGCTTTTCCAGGCCTTGGGTCCAGAAGCAAATCAGGCAGACTCAAAGCACCCAGAGGCTGTTATTTAGTCTCTTAATGAGCCTCAGGCTTTAGAAACTCCACAGGGTGGAGTGTCTGATTGTTATCAGTCTCTTAAGGAGCCTCAGGCTGTAGAAACCACACAGGGTGGGCCAGAGGTTTTCCAGCAGGGTGGGGCAATTGCTTTCCCCCCCAGGCAAAAATTGCTTGGAAGGTAAATGTCTGCCTGAGAAAATACGTTCTGTCATATGGAGGAATGACTCAGCACCAGAGTCCAGATGGGTACTTTCTGAGATCTATTCTCCCAGCCATCCCCTCCCCCCCCCGGATTCTCCTCGCACAGCTCTGATCCACTCTGTCTCCACTGGAGTCCAAGATGAGTGGCTGCATACTAATCTTTGTGTGTTGGCCCTTTAAGAGGGTGCCTGCATTTCCAGCCATCTCTCCCTGGCAGACAGAAACCCTGCTGCTTTTCATAGCCAGATGTTAGGTGGGCACATTTCTTTGTTCTGGTGCTCTGGGCTGGGGAGCCCAGCTTGGGGTTTAGGCCCTAGAGTTCTCAATGGGACCCCCAACAGCTGAGATCTCCCTCTGGACTTCAGCTGCTGCCTGTGGGAGCCCAGTCAGCCCTCTTGCTCCTCCCCACTTCCTGCCAGTCTCTATGCAGTCTCTGCTTTAGATCTTTGGTTATGAGGGTGCTCCCCAGCTGGTCTTCAGTTGCAGTTGATTATTCAGGGTGGTTTTTCTGTATTTTAGTTGTAATTACAGTTTGGTCCTGGGAGAATGTCAATGTAGTTTCTACTCAAACTGACGCCATCTTGAATCTCGTAATCAATGTATTTTTTAATTAACTCGATTCAAACTACACTCCACATATCACACTTTTTCATTTATACAGTATTGGATTTATTCAACTAATAAATCTACTAAGGCAGAAGGAGAAAGGAAATGAGCAAAAAACACCAAAGTTAAGAGACAAAAGTGCTAGGTGATATTTATCTACAAAGAAAACAGAATACTAACCTTCTCCAAGCTTAATGTTATGAATACTGTTCATTACCTACCCAAGAGTCATCTCCCCTTTCTCCTTCCTAACAGAACTCAAGTTTTTTGTTTTGTTTGGGAATCTACTATTTTCTGTATAGCCATGTGCTTCAGGAGAGGCAGGAGCTATAGTCTAAGTCCCAAGGAGTAACACATGACTGCTCCCTATGATCACATTGCTCCCCTTCTTAACAGTATCTAGGTTACACATGTGCATGGGACACAGTTCTGGCCAATAAGAGGGTGGGCCAATGTGAGGTAAGTGTGTCAGGGGCTGATGGGAAAGATTTTACTCAAAAGGAAAAACAGTGGTCTTCCCTATTAGGTATTATTTTGTCTGCATGTGATGCCTACCACGTGCCATCTTGCAACCATAAAAGACCTAAGCTGACACTGAGAAAGGATGGCAAGAGGCTGCCTGATCTGCCTGCCTCCAGACTTCTTGTTGTATGATATAATACATTGCTTATTGAGAAGCCAATTGAATCAGTGTTTTCTGTCACATCGTAACTACTATGTGCAATCTGTACACTTAGGGTGAGGATATGCCCACTTGAACTTAGCTAATGGAAGTCTCTGGAGGAGATTTAAGGACAAACATGTATTCCCCCTTTTTCACCAGAAATATTGTTATTCATCCTTCAGAATCATTCAAGACCCAGTTAAATATCACTTCTGTCAAGCTGTTATTTGTTACTGCCTGTATACTCCCACAGCCCTTCTGCCACTCCTCTATCACAGCATTTTACTCAGCCCCTCTTTCAGCAAATATTTATTGAGTACCTGTTGTGGGCTTGGTAGTATTTTAGGCACAAGGAACTAGACACAGAGAGATTCCAATCTAGTGAGAAGACAGAAAATAAATGAAAAAATTTAAATGTGTTGACTCTTATTAAAGGGAAAAAATTCTTATGAGAGCATTTAAAAGAGGGGAAAATAACTACTTCAAAATTTATTTTATTGTCATATGATTTTCTGTTCATGTGTCATTGTGTTTTTCTCCCCACTAGATTGTGTGTTCATGCAATCTCACATCCCCCACCCCTTCCCTGGGAGACTGTATTTTCCAAAGATGGTTGCAAATGCTTCTCGCATCCCATGTGTTCTGCCACATGACCTTGCCATACCCCTTGGGGGAGAGAAGGTAGAAGGTCCTACGTCCCCTCCCTTTAAATCTCGGTGAGCTTGTGGTGCTTTTGACCAATAAAATATGTTGGAAGTGACGCTATGGGACTTCCACAGAGAGGTCACAAAAGACAAGGCAGCTTCCATCTGGTTCTCTTGCAACACTTGTTTTCTTGAAATGCTTCTTCCTGTGATACTCCTTGGAACCTACATGTAGATACTCCGGTTGATAGTCCCAGCAGAGTGAGCCTTCAAGTCATCCCAGACTAGGTGTCTGACATATGAGTATAAAAGCTTCCAGGTGATTCCAGTCCCTGGCCTCAAGTCACCCCCAGATATTCAAGTCTTCCCAGCTGAAGCTCCAGGCATCAGGAAGCAGAAACAAGCCATCCCTGCTGTGCCCTCTCCAAACTGCTGATCCACAGCATCCATGAGCACAACGTAATGCCTGGTGATTTACACCATTAGTTTAGAGTGGTTCGTTACATGGTAGTGATGACTGGAATATCCCAAATCTGCCTTCCTGTGAAATCTGAGATGACCAAGCAGAGATTTTTTTTTCCTTTTTACCTGACCCAGTTGGTGATCAACTTAAGCACTGAAGCTTGAGAACTTTCATCCATCCTACTTTTATCCCATCGAGTTCTCGCTGTTGATGATATGCATGTGAAATGTCTAATCTTTTAAAACACAAATCTTCACCATTGATCTTAATATCCTGCTGCAGTGAGTTCCCCAGGTCAATTGTGTGTAGTGGGGAAAAAAAGTACTTCCTTTCATCCATTTTAAACATGGTTCCTTTTTATCTCATCTTGTCCTCTTGTCCTTCCCCAAGTAAAATGATTTCCATTTTGTGGGTACCTAGACACAGAGAACTGAGTTGAGACAATAATCTTTCTGTGAGCTGGTCACCCAGAAGCCTTCTCGTGCTGGGACACAGAGCAGTGGGTTTTAGCTGGAGACTTACAGGTGATGAAGCACGGCATTCTAATTAGTCGTAAGTTTAGTTCCAAGCTTGGAAAAAATAGTTTCTAAATTCTGCAAGAGGCAATGAGTGTCTTCTTGTGATGCTGATACATGGAGCACAGTGTAGTGGAAAGAACACTGGCAAGTTCACGGATTCAAGTCTTATCTTGTGAGCCTGCTGTGTACCGTTGGGCATAACACTTAAACTTTCTGGACTTCGTTTTCCTCAACTGTAGAATGAGAAATTCAACCAGACGGTCCTGTGGTACCCATTTGCCTTTAACATTTTGTGAATTCTGTGTAATTGCCAGTTATTTTGAAACTTCTACTACATGAATTTATGGGAAGAAACAACTTGTATCTAAAGAGTGCCTTTAGCTCTAAAGGGGGGGCTGGAGAGAAAACACTCCCCCTAAAAAATGTTCTCTAATTTTTAGAAAACAAATGTTATCTTTCCCCCCAAACAGAGTCCACATTAGGCTTTAATTACCAAAAATATATTCCTGCTGTAAATAACTGTTAACTCACATTTCTTGCAACCTGAGTCCTTTTTGTTTGGGGGTGCATTCCCAGAGCTCCATTCGGTCTTGCTTTCTATCAATTCTCAAAGCTGCATTGCTGAACACTGGTGCTGGGACAGTTTCATACCGAGATGAGACTGAATGGGTGGGGTGACAGCTTCTGCTGCAGGGCCACCTTGGGGAGGAAAAAGAATATTGTCACAGAGAGTAATGCAGTAGGAACTATTCAAAGTGAATCTCAACCTGAAATGTCTTCCTAACCCCTTTTCTCCATGCAGAAGGAAAAAGCAGTCATTATTTGGGGCTTAGGGAGAGCATTCAGTCTCTGTCAGCCTGGGCTCATTTCACTTGTTTTCTGGTCTGCTAAATATTTCCCCAACAGATGTGATTCTTAGAACTTTGTGGACTCAAACTCATTTTTTTCAGCTCTGCATCTTATTTTCTCCTGCTGAATTTTCACTTTCCAATCCCAAGTGGGAGAAATGCCTCTCATGTCTGATTTTAAAATTCAATACAGAAGCACCATTATTGAAAGGCTGCTATGTATCAGGGGGACAGGTTGCTTTTCACTGGTGGATTGACAAACTCTATCAATAGCAACAAGTAGCGCAACAGGGCCTGTTCAACAGAACTTATTTGCAAGGTTAAAAAACAACCACCACCCTTGAGGTCCATATACTTCATGGAAGGTATAAAATCTTAGACAAAATTTCAGGCAAGTAGGGGAATAAGAGCAGTGAAATTAATAAAAGAGTATGTCTAATGCCTAGAAGAGCTTTTGAAAATAAGTATTCTAAAGAAAACGCCTCCCCCACCTTTCTTAATAACATGTCATAGACAATCCTGCACATCTTTCTAATAGTAAATGAGAATGTTTTGATGTCTTTGTTAAGGCTTTCAAGGAAACCTTGAAAACATCACAGCAACATTTATAAGAAATAATATGCTCAGTTATACCAGTGGGAAAACTGAAGCTCATGTAGGACAAATTACTTAGTTATTATTTAGGATAAATTGTTAAAACAGATGAAAACAAATCTCCAGTGTGGTTTGTTTCTCAGAGCGGTGCTACGCTCCCTGGGCTGCCTGCCTGGGCTCAGGGACCCCTTGGTTGTCGCTACAGAGGGGAGCCCAGTGCAGCAAACACCACGTCTGTTCCCCTCCATCACTCCTACTCGCGCTCTGGCTGGGGGATCACTTTGCTGCATCATTGCCTGTGCCCAAAGGGACTCTGCAGGGACAGGTTACTGTTTAAGTGTGTCATGAACCGGTCAAACAGTGGGCTGCACTTTTTTTATTCTTAGACTTTGTCCTTTAGAACAGTCTTAGGTTTTCAGAAAAGTGAGCAGATAGCACAGAGTCCCCATTGATCCCTTCGTCCTCCCACTCAGTTTCCCCTGTTATGAACATCTCACATCGGTGTGGTACGTTTGTTGCAATGGATGAACTGATATAAATGTTATTATTAACGAAAGTCCAAAGTTTACGTTAGGATTCACTCTTTGTGTTGTACAGTCCTACAGGTTTTGACAGATATTGCCGTGCATCCGCGTTGCCGTATCACACAGAATAGCTTCCTGCCCTAAAAACCTCCTGGGCTTCACCAAATCATCCGTTCCCCACCCCCGCCCCCACCCCTGGCAATCCCTGATCTTTTTATTCTGCAATTGTGCCTTTTCCAGAATGTTACATAGTCAGAATCATATAACTCGTGGCCTCTCAGACTGGCTTCTTTCACTTAGCAATATGCAATTCAGGTTCCTTCATGTCTTTTTGTGGCTTGGTACCACATTTTTTTCTTTTTTAATATAATTTATTTTTTAGTATAATTTTAGGTTTATAGCAAAAATGAGCAGGAAGTACAGAGTCCCCACACCCCCCCGCCCCCCCTGCACAGCTTTCCCCAACCACAATGGCACATTGGCTACATCCTTGATGACCTATGATGTACAGCATGTTTTCATACACTATTTGCCATCTGTGTATCTTCATTGGGGAGGTGTCTGTTCAGATCTTTTGACCATTTTTTAAGTGAGTTGGGTTTTTTATTGCTGTTATAAGAGCTCTCTGTATATTTGGATGTGTCTTTTATCGGATATGTGTTTTACAAATCTTTTCTCCAAGTTTTATTCTCTAACATTGTCTTTCACAGAGCAGACATTTCTAATTTTAATGAAGTCCAACTTACCAATTTTTCTTTCATGCATCATGCTTTTGGTATTGTATCTAAAAGGGTGTTTAAACATCTGGGAAGCAAGACTTGAAGAGATCATTGGACTCCAGAAAGAAGTTTGAAAAATCCTGGGGAGATGCCCTGAGTGGTACTTTTAGCATTTGAAGGTGACTGCTGGCTCTGTGTCAGCCCAAACCATCGGCACCAAATATCTGCAGACGTTTCCTGCCTCTCTATCAGTTCCCTTGGCATTGCTTCCACCTTTGTGAGAAGGAAAGATTTAGATTTACTTTTTGGATATATCATTGCTTCTTAATCCTTGATGATATATTAAATAAGTGATTTTTTTAAGGCTAGCAAAGTATTCAAGTCTTTCTAACAAAATTATGCAACCAATCCAGTCTTTCTAACACAGAAGCAGAGATGAACAACTCTGGTTTATTTTTTAAAGATAGTAAATTATATACGTTTTTAAAAAGTTCTTTGACACTAACATAAGAAACTTCGAATTGGCAATGGCATTTGTAAGGAAGAATAAAAGAAAAACAAGTTATAACTGTTTGTGGACATGGAGATGATCCCAATTTCCCAGGTACCCTTTTCAACTAGGGACCCAGTTTTTTTATACCAAGCAACTCTGGTGATTTTCACTTACAGGAGTTACCTTCTTGACCTCATGCTGCCTTGGCTGGCTTGTTTGTAACTATATCACAGAACATCTGACAGCCCATCATGTGCTCACGTTATTTTTTAATCTACCTCAATGTGGGCTCCTTTAAGGCAAGACTTAATGGTTTCCATGACCCAGCCCAGAATCTTCTATGCAGCAAATCTCACTAAGTGCTGTTGAGTTCATTTGTTAAATCTTTATCCCATAATATTTACTGAGTGCTCAAGAGAAGTATGTTTCTGAGGAGCCACATTTATGAAAAGAATATAGGGAAATGAAGAATGTTCAGGGAAGCCATCCAAAATTCCTCAAATTTTGAAATGTGGGACAAAGGAGGAAAAAAGAAAGAGCATATTAATGATGCTCAACTGTATGAAGGAGTTACACTGCGCAGGACTGTTCTTCATTTCCCCAAAGATTAAGAGAAGAAGGAAATGTAGGTAAAATAAAGATCTGGGAAGCATATAAGGAAGAATTTTTTTGACTTTAGGAATCTTGGTGGAGGTAAGCAGAAGGCAGGGACAAAAGAAACTGGTTTTCTCTGAAAGGGTGCAAAGCTAGGTTGACTTAATGAAGGCCCACCAAAGGGAACACCCAGATGCTGAAGATGGGGTAGCCACATGGTGGCCAGTTTTCCATCCACATACTCTTGGGTCAAATTAATGTGCAGTGAGCAAGTCATTGATTGCAAGAGAAACTCAAATCAGTGCCTCTTCCTTCCTTAGTGGTTTGGTGCAAGAGAGTGGTAGGTGCAATAGTGGTGAAAATGTCACAACACTGCCTAGCCTCTCTGCTGGAAATCAGAGGCAAGGACAAAAGGCTTTTTTGCAGGGGTCTCTTGAAAATTTGCAACATCTTATAATAATAGCTCACGTCTGGAGCCCCTGATATGTGGGAAGGGATATATGGGACCCAATGAGAAGCCGGTGTGAGCCCCAGTTAACAGTTGAGGAAGTAGCAGCTCTGTGAGGCTACCTACATGACTAGCCAGGTTTCTCAGCCGATGAGTGAGAGACCCAAACACTGATCCCAGATTTCTATCCAGGTCCCGAGCTCTTGCCCCCACTATCTTGCCCAGGAGCCTTTGGACTTGAGCCCTGCCTAAACAAATCCTAGGTCAACCCCACTGACTCCTGGCTTTCTACAATTGGCTTGAATGGCAATTCCAAGATCTGGGCTCACAGTGGCCAGAAGAACCTCGGCAGCTGCTCCCAATCTTGGCTGCACATGAAAATCACCTGGGAAGCTTTTCAAAAATGTTGACACCAGGGTCCCGCCCCTGAAGATTTTGATTGAATTGATTTTCAGTGCAACTTCAGCATAGACATTTGCGTTTAACTTTTTACTGAAGTATACTATGCATGTAGAAACGTGCTCATGATGTAAATATACATTGCAATGAATTTTTACAAACCAAAGGTACCTGTGTAACCACCACCCAGCTCAAGAATTAGAAATCACGAGCAGCCCAGAGGCACGCATCAGGCTCCCTTCCAGTCTCGCCTCCTCCCCCGCCCCCCCCCCCCCACCGTCCCCCCACTACCCAGACTTCTGACAGCATAGACAGTTGGGGCATAGAGATTTTTAAAGCTCCCCAATGATTCCAATGTGCAGCTACCATTGACAGCAATTGTTTCACTGGTTGAAGGTATAATGAACTGAACCAGATGCGTAGAGATATAAGTAAACCAACACGAAAGCAAAGAAGAAACCCAAGCTACGCTTTCACATTAGCTAGCCAACAAGGATTAAAAAATAATAATAAAAAGGTGGTTGTTTTTTAAAACAAGATCTTTCATTTATTAACAACTTTTCTCAGCACTCACCTCTCAGAGAAAACCTGCCATCCTCAGAATTGCCAAAATCACATTTGCAGATAATAATGATGAATAAACATATGGAATGCTTTCTAGGCACCCAGTCTCTGTTTAAATGCTTCACTCATTGTCTCATTCAATCCTCACAACACCCAATGATAACAGGTTCTCTTATTTCCCCATTTTACAGGTGAGAAACCTAGGCATAAAGAGATGAGGTAACTTGCCCAAGGGCACGCAGTTTGTACCTGGCAAAGCTCACCTTGCAGATTGAGATTCTTCTTGCTGTATCTCTGTTGTGCTTTGTATTTTAAATACCTATGCCAGCCAACCTCTGCTATGAAATACCTGAACAAAGATTAATGCCACCCTGATTTCCCTCGTTCCTCAGTGGGATGAGCTGGGAAAGTAGCAGAGAAAAAGTAGAGAATTACCTGTGTGAGATGGAGTGGACCTTGATGACCATGCAGTTTTACTTCTTTCTTTTATAGATGAGAAAATGAGCCAAGAAAGAAAATTTTGGATGCCTTACTTAACAAGCTGATTGAAGAAAATTAGAGAAAGTCCAAACCTGGGGGTGGTAAGGTCTTCACTTGGCAGGAAGGGGCTTTGGCCTATGACCTCCAAACCTCAGATGTACAAGTCTGTGGCCTTTCTTAGTACAACTTGCGGCCAGTGGTGTTACTATTATTACTTAATTTAACCTTCATAGCATATTCACATGTGAATGTGGTTATTCGTATAATTATAAAAGTCTCTGCAAGTACAGTGAGCTTCTAATCTAAAGCAGATAGAGAACTGACGGTCACGAAGTTATCTGAGTTGGAAACGGGGTCCTCTCGGGTTTCCCTGAGTTCGTTCAGTTGTTTGGATTTCATGTCATATGTGATCAGCCTTCTAGCATATTTATTCTGGCAATGGAAGGGGTAGGGTGTGAGAGAAATCTCTTGGAGAAGCCTTCATTGAAAACTTGGTGTAAGTCTTATTTCTTAAGCACTTTCAGAGAGCAAAGCGAATCTCAGAAAATGTGAGGCTTATTGCTGTTCCATTTCCCCCCCAAGATTATTTTGGAGTTTCTTGTTATTGTTCATTCCCCCCCCCCGTTTTTAGATCCCCCCCAGCTGATATCTATCTGCTTTCAGGCCCCCACGTCCTTTTACTTACTTCGTTCAGTCGCCCTGGCCTTTTGCTATGAAACTCCCTTCGAGCCAGAGTGTTGGGTCTTTTGCTCTCTAATTTTTTTCAGAGCAATTTTCCCAATATAAATTATACCCTCAATTACTTTTCTCTCCCTAGAGCAGTGAATCACATTCTAAGAAGCCGTTAGGGTGGGGGCAGCTGGATTCGGAGCCCGGAGGTTTGAGCCAGTGCCGGCTTGTCACCCTCCCTCTGTTTACCCTGCCAGGCAGCCAGAGCGCAGCCTTGTGCTGAAGTCACCAGCGAGGGGAGGCCCTCCGCGCTCCGGCTCACTTCAGCCTGTGCTCGGGTACCTGGGCTTTAAGCACCGCCCGTGCTCGGAGGCAAGAAGACAAATTAGCTGAATCTAAGAAGGCTTGACGTGTGAACACCGGGTAGACTGCACAAGTGCCCCAGGTCTCATCCCTCCCTGCGTTGCTACCCTCTGCCATGTGACTCTGCAGTTCTTTCTGTCTAGAGATGATCCACCGATTCTGACTGGGACGTCTGCAGATGTGATACAAGCAGAGGTTTGGAAGCATGCTTGCATCACTGGACTTCTCTTGCATCTCTACGGTTTTCATGAGAAGAGCACGCCTGGGCTGGCCCACGGTCCCAGGATGGGAACAAGAGATATGTAAGGCAGAGCTGCGCCAAGGAAGCTGCCCCAGCCCAGCCCAGCCCAGCCTAGAACAGAACCAGAGATGCACGAACAAACCCAGCCATGATGGGCAGGCCTGCCCAGCCAACCTTCACGTGAACTGCAGGGCCAGGAGCTGGAGTAGGAAGCGATGGTTGCTTTAAGCCTCTGAATTTTGAGGTGGTTCGCTCCCCAGCAACTGTGTTGAGGTCATGCCCTCTGAGAGTATTATGATTATATGAGCAACTAGAAACATAAGCACTTTGCAAATGTCAAATTGTGATGAGTGAGCATAGGGAATGGACTGCTGAACAAGCTCTGGACCTGGAACCTGAAGACCTGAGTTCAAATCCACTCATGCCCCTAATTACTCTCTAAATTTGGGCAGATAATTTCAAATTTCTGGGTCTTATCATAAAATTACAGAGCTGACTTACAAACTCAAAACCATGAGAGCTTGAGAGGATGTTGGAAAGTTAATATGAGTCCTAGAACTTCATTGGTAGAGAGTTAAGAAAGAGATGGGAGAGAAGTCAGAGGATATTTTATTTGGGTATAAATGAAATGTGATACCCATAAAAGGGACAGAAGCATGGAGTGGGGAATTGCATGATTTTGAAGAATATGTTTGATTGAAAGCTGAGAGGTAGACTTGGAGGCCAGATATAAAGTCTCATTTCTTCAGAGACCTGAAAGTGTGGGATCCATGGGCAAGTAAGGGAGGGATAAAACCTCGAAGATGGATTACAGGAGACACCTCCCTGACATCCCTCCACTTGGAGTGAAGCAAAGCTGGAGACAATTACGAAGTGTTCGGTCAGATGGAGAGCAAATAGTTCAGACTGGCCGTTCAGTGCACCTGTCTGACCTCCCTCTTGGCTACCTTTAACTTTTCTTGGTTGTGTATTGCCTGGCCTTGGACAAGTCACCTATCCTGTGGACAAGTGGATGCAATATGATTCATCTCTTCATTACGTATTGGTTACACGCTGCATTCCAGGAACTATCTGGATACTGGGGCTGAAACAGTATGCAGACCTGGTTCCTCAGCTGGCTACCAACTGAGGTAGATGAATTTTTCATACCTGTGTACTCATGTCAAAACATATACTACTAGATTCTTTTTCAGAGGGGAAAATTATAGCTCAGGGAGGTTAAGAGGTTTGTCCAAAGTCGCACAGCTTATAAGAGAGTGATGAAAAATTATACCTTTTGACCCTTAAAATCTGTCTCGTTTCTACTGAACTATGCTGTGTCTTCTTGTTAGCTGTTTGTTTACATTTACAGAAATGTTATTTTTATACATTTTTTGGAGTGCATTCCTGTACATAGAGTTAGGTGCTTGAGTTTCTTTTGTTCCAGGGAGAAGCTGTGTGATTTATAAGTCAAAGGATCAAGTTCTCGGTTTCTAGGACTTTGGAAGTTGGTTTTTCTATTGAATGGGGACTGAGCTTAAATGTACAAAAATAAGGGAATGCTTTGACCAACATGGTTCTTCTGTTCAGTGGAATACTTTGAAAACATTAAATATAATGACTATCGAACTTTACAGGTGAGAGTGTAAATTGTTATAGCTCCTCAGGGAAGGCAACTTGAAAATACATATTAAAACTACAAATGAACATGCCTTTTGTTCTAACCATTTTAGCTTGAGGAACTTATCCTATGGAAATATTCACAGACGTACAAAATTATTCAGAGCAGCATTTTTTTTCCTGGTAGGGTATTGGCAATAACCCAAATGACCCTCCCTAGGGAACAGTTGAATAAATTATGGCGCCTCCTTAGGATGAAATAGCATGCAACTATGACAAAGCAAGAGAAGAAGCGGGGGGGGGGGGGGGGGGGGGGCTTGAGCATTCACGTGGAGCATTTCCAAGTCCCTGTTAACTGAAGATGGTGTGATAGTGCCCAAGGGAGAAGGCAGATGGGGTCTGGGATTCCGGAAAGAGATCACCATGACCTACTGGATCACAGGTGTCAGGTTCTGCGCATTCTGTGCCAACACTTAACAACTAAGTATTATATGAAGGTGCTCAGGTGCGTTTTGTAGAATGCATAAAATGATACGAGAGAAGGTCCCTCTCGCCTTCTCCAGTCTAGCTGAGGCTGTAAAGAATCCTTATATGCAAAGATCACATCCAAACCATCACATGCACAGGGGGTGAACGTGGAAACAACCTGATGCTGGGATGAAGGCCAAGTCTGAGCTTGAGGGAACCAGGAGTCTTCGGATGGATTTCACCTGAGGGAGGGAAGGATCTGAATGGGACAGAAGCCTGCGGGAGCCAGGAAGGGCCTGCCGGGCAGGGGCTCTCTTCAGAGGCTGGATTCAGAGTGAGCAAGGTGAGCTGGGGCAAATAGGGCCACTGTGGCTGGAGACGGGAGACGAGCCTATGGAGCAACTCAGCGATAAGGGCAGGGCGGTCGGCTGGAGCAGTGCTGAGGAGGACCTGGGACGCCCAGATAAAGATCTGGAATTTTGTTCAGGTATTTAAACCAGGGGCAACAGGCACAAAACAATGATTTGGGAAGTGTAAGCTGGACAAGGCGTGGAGGCCCAAGCTAGGTCGGTGGCTGGAAAAGTGGAAAAAGAGAAACACACTAAGGCTTTCCTCCCCAGCCTGCCCTGCCTGGACACGACTTCACATTCTCCGGACAAGTCATAATTGCCTTGGGTTTTATTATCGTGGGTTTTACAGGTGTATAACATTGCTGTTGAGCAAGTACATGGGGGCCAAAGACAACCTCGTCCAGGTGTGTCTCTGGCTGTTTGTCTGCAGACTGTTACAGACTGAGAGCTGGCGGGAAACATGCTCCCAGCACATCCAGAGCTGCACGCGGCCTGCTGCTGTGCCCACAGAGAAATCATTAATGCAAATCCACTTCCCGAAAGCAAAGCCGAAGGGGTAAAAGTGGTTCTTAAAAGTTATTTTTCTAGTATCGATCAGAACTTCAATTGATGTTTTCATTTTAAAAGGGAGGTTACTAAAATAATAACAGGCGGGTTATTTTAAACTCATTAAAAAATTAAGTAGATTGGGAGTGCTGTCACGTAGAGAAGTCTGTGCTCTGTTGTTAAGTGGTAAGAGTAAGTCTCCTGACAATAGCATCATGTGCTGCTTCTGCTAAAAGCATTACATGTGTTTTAGGTATGAAGTCGGGGAGGCCACCTTCCAGCTGGGGCACAGAGAGTGGGGGGGAAGGAAGGTGTAGAACGGGAAAGTGATTTTTTGCTTCTGAATGGTTGTAGTATTTTATGAGCAGGTTAATGCTCATAATGAAGAGAGTCTTAAAGGCATTTAATATATTCCAAAAAATAACAGCCCCACAGTGTCTTCCTCAGGCTCAAGCCTATTACAGGAAAATAAGATGAAAATGCTAGCGAGGGAAACAGAGGCAGGGAGGTGATAGTAAAAGTCTTCCTCGATTCCACAAGCTGCTTCTCCAGGCTAAGTCCCCAGTAGAGTCTAGCGTGGTGAAGAGCTTGGACTCGTCTCGTTGGGCAAGTTACTTATGTCGCTGGCTCCAGTTTCCTCAACGGTAACATGAGGATGCTATGGTAAAATGAAATAAGGTACAGAAAACACATCTTCGCACAGGGTGACCAACACCTAGTAGGCCTTCAGTTATTACTGGCTGCTATTATCAGTGTCTGCCTGACATTTCTAAACACCTGCCAATGACCTTGTACTTTTCCTTGACACTTTAATCATTTACCAGCTTGATCCCCTGCTAGTATGTAAGACCCTTAAAAGCAGGTTTGTAACTTCTTTTAATTGTTTTTCTTCTTTGCTGACAAAAATAATACATCCTTACTCCCCTGCGCCCCCCCCCAAAAAAAAGAAAGTCAAAAAATCTGCTTTCATCTCAACCCCTAAAGATAATCTTTGTAGATTGTGGTTTCTATGGATTAGGAGTTGGGGCCACACTGTGGCCCCTTTTTTGTAAAGGGAAGGATGGTAAATATTTTTGGCTTTGCAGCTACATAGTGTCTGTTGCAGCTACTCAGCTTTGTCCTTACAGCAGGGAAGTGGTCATACACATTACCTAAACTAATGGTATGGCCGTGGTCCAGTAACACTTTCTTTACAAAAACAGGCTTTAGCCCATTTTGGCTGCCTCCTGTTCTAGAACAGTACCAGCTGTTTAATAGAAATACAATGTGAACCACATATGTCATTTTATATTTTCTTCTAGACATACTAAAAAAAAAGGTTTTTCAAAAAGTGGAATCAATTGCAATAACATGTTTTATTTAACCTGATATATCCAAAATGTTATTTCAACATATAATCAAAAGAAATAATTATTGAAACATTTTACATTCTTGTTTTCCTACTAAGTCTTCAAAATTTGCTGTGAATTTTATACTTAACGGTATGTCTCAGTTCAGACCAGCCGCATTTCAGGTGTTCAGTAGCCACACATGGCTAGTGGCTACCACCTTGGACAACTTATCTGTAGAAGCTAGAGAGTCTTTGTATGCATATAATTACATACATATTTTAAAAACAAAAGTAATATACATGCTTTTTTTTTTCTTTGCATATTCTTTCTTGGAGATCTTTCCCTATCTTCCCATAAGGATCAAACATTTTCTGGACAGTGACAGTATTCACTGTTTAGATTTATCACAATCTATTGTATCAGCTTCCTATTGGTGGGCATTTGTATTGTTCCTAATTTTGAATTGTTATTTAAAATAGTTCAGGGATTGTCCTTTTACACATAAGTCTTGGCACCTGTGGGAGTATATATTTAGAATAAATTCTTGGGAGTTGGATTGCTGCGTCAAAGGCTGTGATGACATTGAACTTTGTAACAACTCCGGCCAAGCTGGAGCTAGAATTCTATCTTGTTTTTCTTTGCATCTCCAGCATATTTGCTCTCAATAGATAATTGTTAAATGAATGGATAGATAAAAATCTCCCACCATTGAGAGAGAAATATTATGGAATAAAGTGGGGACAGTTAACTGCATGTTAAGGAGACACAAACTGAAACACCCTGGGCTGGTATAAGTGAACACTGTTTGTTTAATATTCAGTTAAGCTCCTCTGGGCTTAGCCCAACCCCAATTTTCATTTCTCTCAGAAGGTCTCTGGGCCTCGGGTCTCGGGCTGTGGCATTTTGTGTTGCACTGGGAAACTGTTCTCGGAGTCTGAAGGCCAGCTGAGCCCCAGGCTCCCCTGTGGTGGGCAGGACAGAGTTTCTAGTTAAGGAAGGAGGGTAGGTGTCGGAGGTCGTTAAAGGGGCTGCCTTCCCCCAGGAGCAGTGGGAAAACCCCTGCTCCCCAGGGATCAGACAAACTCCGGGATTCCCGAGTCCCACCTGGGAGTGTCTCTGATGTGAAACCTGCTGCCCTTTTGGAATGAGAGGAAGCATCTTCCTCTGGGCCCTGCAACCTGTCACCACCACGGCAAAGAAGTTTCCACTCTCCAGTGGCCAAGCACACAGATAGGAAATCTGACTATAAAAACCTGAATTTATCTTAAGGCCTTCCCCATTCCCCTACCTGCTGAGAGTTATCCCCTGGCCTGTCTCTCACACCAGCGGCTCTGGCCACACTCCCAGCCCTGCCTGACACTCCTGCCACCAGCCTCCCTCATTGATCCTTCTCCCGCTCATCCAACCCTCCTGCCAGCTCAGCCCTACAAGCCAGCTTTTCTGCAGCTCTCTGAAAGGCAGGGCCGGGCTTCTTTACCCCCAGAGGTTGCCATAGTGCCTGGCACATAGTTGGCACTTAATAGATGAGTAATAGGACAAAATAATTGCCAGACTTTTTAGTTTGCCCTCTAAACTTCTCTATGGAATAACTCACTGGACAAGCATCGATCGAGTGCCAGTTATATGCCAGGCACTGTGTCAGGTAAACAGAACAGACAGGGTCCCTAAGGTCATGGAGGTCATGATCTCAGATCATTTTCTGACAATATCTACACTTCATGGCTCCCCAAACACTGTGGATCATTCTGTACTTTTATTCACTCAAATATGTATTTGGGCACCTATCATGTGCTAGCATTAGCTAAACACATACTCTCTAATGTAGTCCTCCCAGCAACCCTCCAACAAAGGTAATGCGGGCCCCACTTTACACGTGGGGAAGTAGGATTAAGTAACTCACCAAATCCACATATGCCCAGGAGCGTGGGGCCAGGATGCCAGCTGCAGAGTTCCTGGAATTGCTTTTCTCTGTATCCTGAACCTTAGTTCTCAGCACCTCTCACTGTAACATCTAAATACCTCACTGCTTTACATGCGTTTCTGAATGGAAGCTCCCTGTGGTGCCCAGAAGTGGCTTGTCCAAGCTACCGTGGTTCGTGGTGGGCCAGGACTAGACTCTAAAGAATCTGGGCTTACTTGCCAGGTTACATTGCTTTTTATATTTTGAAATAAAGTAGAAGTCAGCGGTGTTATTGGTCCTTGGGTGCTATAATCCAAGGAGATTCTGCAGCATTCGTAAAGACAGCTTCCCTATTCGGGCCTTTGCCATAAATTCAAGCCCAGAGTCTCCACTTCCTCCCGCTCCTACGCTTCCCCCAGCTGCCAAACCCTCTCCCTCCCAAGGCCATGCCTCCGGGAGCAAGGAAAGAAAAACAGAAGTAAGTCGTTTTGATTAAATAAGAACTAATGGACCCAGGCAAAGTGATTGTAATCAGAGCCACAGACACTCTACTGGCCAGGAGGGGAAATTCTGTGAAATAATAATGCTCACAGTCTCCTCTCTTTTTCTTCCCACTCTGAGCGGTGGACTTTTCTGCCCTGACGATGTTTAAAATCCTGCCAGAGGCAGGAGCACAGAGGGAAAGTATTCCTGCCTATAAACAAGGAAAAGTTTCATGGAAGGGCCTTCGAATTTTGAGCCTCTTATTGGAATTGGCAGCAGGAAAATCCAACGCTCTGGAAAGAATGACCCAGCATTAGGTCACTTGGGCAGCACAGCCATCCACCCTGCACAGGCTCAAAACCGTTGCCTCAGCCTCTTTCCTCCCCAGCTGAAGCCGCAAGGACGGTTCAGGCATTTATTCGATATTCAATGATCCTTACTAGTTACAGGGAATCGAAGAGATGCAGAGTGAGAACACAGTCTCTTCTAGATTACTGGGAATAACACCGGTGCCGGAGCAGCTGTGGGCCGCGTGGATGGTGATCGGTGACTCTCAGGGCCAGGCTGCTCTCTGCCCGGGCCCAGGCTGAAGTCTCACTGGCCAAGCCCCTCTCTACAAATGCTCAAGGGCCCCCCTGTGCCTTCTGTGATCTTTCACATGGTTGGCTCCACTCCCACCAGTGAATTTTTAAAATTTTATTTTTCAATTACAGTTTACATTCCGTACTATTCTGTATTAGTTCAGGTGTACGGCACAGCGGGTAGACAGTCATGTACTTGGCAGAGTGATAGTTCCAGCACCTGCCTGGCCCCACGCAGAGTTATTACCGTGTTATTACCTGTGCTCCCTGTGCTCTACTTCACATGCCCGGGTCGCCTGGAGAATTTAAACAGCATCGTCACGTGAAAGCGGGACCTGGATCCCCTGCCCTGTTGGATCGTGGAGGGAGGAAGAATAGGTGCAGAAGATGGGAAACCGGCCCCAGTAAACTGTGAGCTGGAGACGACTCGGGGGAGCTTTCTGGGTCTAGACTAGTCACTTATTCATTCTTCCCTGGCCACACCCAGAAGGTCACGGTGAGCATCGTGTTTCCCTCATTTACGCTCAGTGATGGGGATGCTGACCATGTTTTCCCACCTCGGAGTCAGGGCAAGAGATCTGCCAATGAGCCGTGCACATTTTTGGTGTGTGTACCTGAAAATATCGGCTCCCACCGTCCTTGTCTCTGTCATCACAGGCACACCTCGGAGACAGTGTGGGTTCTAGGCCAGACCACTACAGTAAAGCCAATTACCGCAATCACACACAGGTTTTGGTTTCCCAGTGCACAAAAAAGTTATGTTTACACTATATTGCCATCTATTAAGTGTGCAATAGCCCCGTGGCTAAAAAACAATGGACACACCTTAATTGAAAAATACCTGATTGCTAAAAAATGCTAACCATCAGCTGAGTCTGTTGGGAAATGGCACTAATAAGGCTTGCTTGACACGGGGTTGCCACAAACCTTCAATTTGTAAAAAACACAGTATCTCTGGAGGGCAATAAAGCGAGGTGTGCCTGTATTGCTCCTCTTTTCCAGATGAAGAAGCTAGGGCCTGAGGGCTTGATTTACCCCAAACAAAGAGCCAGTGTGAGGAGAAGCCTGGGCTGGGCGAGGTCTTCCAAACCACAGCTCACGGCTTCTTCTGCCCTGAAATGCTGCCTCCTGCTCGATCCAGCTTTAATTTTTCCCCAGTTCTCTTTGCCTCCATTTCATCCTGCCAGTGGGTCATGAAGCCTTGAGCAAGAATGCAGAAAACAGTTCGTTTTAGCCCAGCAATTTCACTTCCAGATATTTACCACAGGGAAAACATATGCCCTCAAAAAAGGCTTGGACGTGGAATTTCCCCCCCATCTTTATTTATAAGAATGGAAAACCGAAGCCAGCCCAGGTGTCCATGGACAGATGGCTACACAAACTGGTAAGTCCATGCAATGGAATATTACTCATTAATAAAAAGGAACAAATGACTGACCCATGTGACAACATGGATGAATCTCACAGGTGCTATGCTGAGTGAAACAGGCCAGACGCAAGAATATGTATCCTATGGTTGGGCTTATGTGATGTTCTAGAATAGGCAAAATAGAAACCAGATCAGCATTTGCCTGCGGGATGGGCAGGGTCCGGGGGAAGGGGCGGGAAGGAACGTGGGTGACGGAAATGTTCCGCTTCTTGATGGGGTGGGGTTACCGGGTGTATGCATTTGTTAGAACTGATCAGTCTGTGTGCTTAAGAGCTGTTCCTGTCAGTATTGTAAGTTACTCTAAATTTTAAAAACAGGGAAAAAAAGGTAGTACATGACTGTCGCAACACTCCATATACAGAGGTAATGAAGTGAGCAAAAGTTATTTTCCCACATCAAAATTTCACATCTCTGTGCTAACTGCTATTTGTTATTTTATGCAAATAGCCTCCCAGAGACTCTTCTGGGCACATACTTCCACATAAGTGGGCTCACGCTGCCCACTGGGCTGGAACCTGCCCCCCGATAACACGCAGAGCTAAGGGAAGGCTTTGCATGAGATAAGCAACCAGATCGAAATGGCTATTTTTGAGTGTCAACAATTTCCTATTTTCATGTTAAATATTGTTCTTCTGTGTTAGCCTGCTCAGAAAGATTTCTGGGGATGCCACTAAGAAGCAAAAGAATGTTCTGGTGACATCGTATTTTTCTAAATGGTTTTTCTTTTAAGGGATCCATATCCTCCCACCCACCTCACCCCAGGTTTCCTCTCCTCATTCCTGCCCCTCTCTTCTTGACACCTCAGGTGACGCTGTTCGATCCCCAGCATGCCTTTTCCCCATTTCAACTGTGCAAGACACTTCCATGGGCTTGGGCCCTCCTGAGGTGTGTGGAGAAAGTGCTGGTCTCTCATAGGCTAGATCAGTGGTTCCCCAAGAATGAGGACCCCTTCTTAAGGTCTAAACGCCCCATGGACATTCCCTATGACCCCTGTAATATCTATGGATGAGAAAATGCATGGAAAGGAAAAGCTACTATTGATGAAATGTAATGTCTTTAACTGGATTGGCATTTTACTAACTATGACAGCATCTGCAGCATTAAAGTATTACAAAAATATTACTAACAACTACTATTATCATGTATTATTATATGCCAAATATTTTGCTAATCCTCTACACGCATTGTCCATAATTCACCCACAACCCTACAGGACGGGTGGAGACCTCTATTATCCCTATTGTACAGATGAGGAAACTGAGGCTCAGAGAGAGTAAGTAACTTGCCCAAGCTCACATAGGTGGGAAGAGGTGGCCTGAGACTTCTAAGTCTGACAGGCATAAAGGATTCAATGCCACTCGATCCTGCTTCCCTTATTTACTTACTCTGTGGACAGTGTTTGGCGTGCCTATGAATTCTCTGGCCCCTGGCTTAACCTCAGGGCCCCCTAGGAGTCTGAGACCACCAGGAGTTGAGCCAGGAGTTGAGCTTCAACTTGTTCACTAGCACAGGACCCTCCTAAATCCAGCCTCATGCTTGTGGCATCTTTCAAACCCCCGAGCTCCCGGTGTTTGAGTTTGCCTCTGCCTTGTCCACGTGTCCCCAGAGGCCGAAGGGATTAACAGTTGAGAACCTGTTTGCAGACCATTAGAAACAATAATCACCTTGCCCAGTAACCTGATCTACCTCAAAAGAAGGGTCTTGATTTTAGCAAACAGTTTAAGTGGCCTCTCTGTAAAGTGGAGGGGTGGAGCAGGACCGAGGCAGCTCGCTGAACTGGCGTTTTTTCTGGGAAACTGGAATTTGTGTGGTGATCGAGCCAGGCCCAGTTTCTGGGCCTAGGGGTGCTGAGCTCACACCCTCCTGGCTGTTTCTTCCTCAGGAATTCTGAACCCCCTTCCCGTGTGTGTTTAGATCTGACACACACTCCCAGATGGCTGCTTTCCCTGCCCAGCCGGGGGGAGCAAGCAACTCTCCACTCAGTGTCCAGTGGGCCACGTACCATCATGGAATCTCTATTGTGTGCTCCAGCGCCTGGTCTTCCTTCCTTCTCACCAGGAAGTGTTATTCTATCATGCCCCCACTTCACAGGTGAGAAAGGTAAGGCTTAGACACGGCTGTGTGCAGAAGCTAGGGGTCAGACACAACCATTATTAAAAATTAGATTACATAAATGTATAACTAAATAAAGTATATTAAAAGCAAAGGTAATAAATACTCAAAGCTCATCACTTCCGAATGACTTACCTGCATTTCACTGGTGTCTGTATTTCGGGGTAATTGACGCCCATCAGGCCTGAACGGTGGAAACACTGTTGGCATCAGCTGCCGAGCTTGTCTTCCCAGCTCTCCATTTTTGGCGTCACGTTGGCAGTTTGAAATCCGCCACGGTGGGAGTTTTTACGCCGCAGAAATTGATAAATGTACAAATCAGGGCTTGTGTTTTGTTTTCCCCCAGAGAGCCAGTGGTTAAACATTCACCAGTACCCCTGTGCTGAGAGAGGTGAACTCACGGAACAAGGTCACAAGGCCGGTGGTGGGGCCGGGCGTGCAGCTGGACTCTGGAGAGCTTGCCACTACGCTGGCCTACCTCTTAAAAATAATACAGGTTCTTCAACAGGTCAATTGCAAGGAAATAAAGGCATTGAAGGAGGGTTAAAGATTAAAAGAGGCTTAAAGACATATTATGTGATCACAGTACGTACACTTTATTTGGATTCTGATTAAAATAAACTGTAAAAAATAACTTTCATGAGGCATGTGGAAATGTGAGCACTTACTAGCTATTTGATTATTTTAATGAATTATTATTTTTTAGGTGTAATCATGGTTTTTTATTTCAGATGAAATGATATGATGGCTAAGATTAGATTTAATAATAATGCCAGAAGGAAAAAGAGTGGGTGTGAAGATCAGGGGAGTTCTCAGAGTGGGGATGCCTGACCAGCAGCATCAGCATTACCTGGGAACTTGAAAGTGCAAAGTCTCAGGTCCCACCTCACACCTACTGAATCAGAAATTCTGAGGAGAGGCCCATTAATCTAGGTTTTAACCCCCCACTCCGCCCCCCGTGATTCTGACGCCCACTCAAGTTTCAGAATCATGGGGTTTAGATGAAACAAGATTCACCATGAGTTGACTGTTGAGGCTGGGGTGAAGGGGTTCATAAGTATGTTTGAAATTTTCTGTAATAGTTAAGAGAATAATTAAGCCCACTGGAGGAGGGGAGTGTAGGTGTGATGGGGGAGGGGTCATAGCTGGATGGCCTCTGGATCTAGAGGTGGACAAATGGATTCTCTTGAATGTGGTTCATGTGTCTTTATTGTCTTTTGAATAAAAAGTCCAGGCTAATGGGTGCATTAGCAACAGACTCTAACAGGCAGCTCTAACCCCTCTGGGCCAACCTCAACTCAAATTTTTCTGATCAACTTCACTGCTTCCTTTGAGGCCCTAGTTTTAATAAGGTTCAATCCTGGAACCTCAGATCTCTTGGAGAAGCAACTATTTTAATTTTCAACTGCCAACTAAAGCTGTGAGACTTGAAAACAGCCACCCACTAGACCTGCTTTATCAGCTACAGACGTGACGCAATTAATTAACTGTACGCAGCCTCTTGCCACACAAGCTGCTTAACTTATAGCCCATTGTGGTTCTGGTTTACTTAGCAGATATGGCCTAAGAGCCTGTAACTGTTTACCTCCCTCTGGAGGGGCTGTCCTGGGCAGACGAATTCATTAGCTGGTGTTTGCAGAGAGGCAGGAATCCAAAGAAAGCATTAGGTAAGTTTTTATTTTTATTTATTTATTTATTTTGTGTAAAAGGTACTGCAAAAGGGGCCCTTTGTCTTGGCCTGAACTCCCATCCAAGTTATGTCGTTACATCCTGTGTGGGGTTGTCCGTTTGCCTCCCTCTTTGTTCCCCACCTTCCTTTTCTCCAGCCCATTTCTCTCTCTCTCTCTCATTTCCGCTGTTTCTCCCAACTGGAAAACTCTTTGGGTTTCATCCCAGAGGATGGAAAAGTTCTGTGTGCCCATCACGAGGGACTCAAGGATTTTTCGTCTTTTTAGTTCAAACGCCAGACGCTTCGAAGCCCTCTGCCTGCCTAGTATCCTGCGCCCTCTCCAAGCAGCCGTCTTCCCTTTCTTCCTCCCCCCTTCTCTCTTAAAAACAGTCCTATTGAGACTTTGTCCAGAAATAGCAAGGGCATCCTTTCTAGAAGCTGTACTTCCCAAAACTCTGGAGGAAGGAGGAGAAAAGGAGAGGTCATTTTCTTGTAGAGAAGGAAGGGAGAGCAGAGTAGGAAAAAGAACATTTGTTTTGGTGGGGGAGGACAGTTGAACTTGGCCCCCTCTTTTTCAAACGTTACTCCTAGGGCTCCTTCAGTGCCCTCCATACAGAGCTGGAGGTAAAATGCAGGTTTGGGGGCCACATTCCAACCCAACTGGATCCCAGTCTAGGGGCCAACTGGGAATCTGTATTTGTAATGAGCCCCTCAGATGATTTGGATGCCTCTAGGTCTTACTCAATTCCAGGGACTGTGCAAGGGAGAGAAATAGCTTTGGCTTTGGTTTGTGAAAAGCCTCACTTCCAGGTACCTTTTTAAGGAAACGAGACTTTATTTTATATTAGTGGTATTTGTTTGGTGTTTGGTGTTTGCCAGACATTTTATGATCCTCAGACTTCCCCACACCCACCCAAAGCTGTATTCTTGTATGTCCATTTTACATGCATGTACCATGTTTTATTTGTCCATTCATCTGTTGATGGGCACTCGGGTTGTTTCCACCCTCTGGCTATTGTGACTACTGTTGCTGTGAACAGGGTTGCAAATGGGGTTAGGACCTGCTTTCAGTTCTTTTGGGTATATACCCAGAAGTGGAATTGCTGGATCATATGGTAATTCTATGTTAACTCATTCTTTTTTAACTACTGCATAATATTCCATTGTATTTGTATGTGTTTATTGGCTAATTTCAGTTCTCTTTTCTGTGAATTGCTCATTGTCAGGTATGGCATGATTTTTAATGGGATTTTAGACGATCTTTATGTACTCTGGAAAGGTTTCTTTCTTTTTTTCTGTTATATACATGACAAATTATACACATTTAAAAATAAGTTTCTACATCATTCCAGATCCAAGTGCTGGTCATGATCTTTTTGATTATTTAAGGAATATTTCTTGATGAGAATTTTTATTATGCAAAGAGAACACACAAGCAGGCAGCCATCTGTGTTCAGTGCAGGACCTGCTTATAGTAGGCGCTTCATAAACGTTTACTGAATGACGAAGTTATTTTGGATAGCACATGTTTCATTAGTGTTTCCTTTTTAGGATTTACTGGGATGGGTCACATCCAGAAACTAATTAAATTTTCCCTAAGTTTAACCTGTTCTACCAGTCTCAGAAAAGAAAAAAAAATTAAGCCAAACGGCTATGAAAATAATAGATAATCAAGTTTCTGCTGTTTGAAAAGCACTGTAGTGAACCTGTACTGCAACGGGCATTGTCAAAATGAGAATAGTTAATGATTCAATAATCCACAGGTTAGAAAAGAGTGGACAAGGGACAGTGATTCTTAACTCAATCTTCCCACCTCTTCTCCGGGAAAGATAACATCAAGAGTAACAGCTACCACTTATTATGGGCTTTTATGTACCAAATAATTTGCTGAGTGCTGTACATGTGTTATCTGATCATATTTAATCTTCATAATCGTCCCGCAAGGGAACCATTATCCCCCTTTGGCAGATGTGGAGGGCCCAGGAAGGCTAAGTCACTCGCTGAAGGCCACACAGCTCATGGTAAATGGAACTGGGAATTCATCCCTGCCCCTCTGGGCGCAGTCACTGAAATCTTGCTGATCATGCCGTTCTGTGTCCTTGGTTCCCCAACACTGGACCAGGGTGACTAAGAGGAGCCAAGGCCAGGAGTGGGTGTCTTTGCCTGTGTATGTGGTGGGAGGGGAGCAGGATGGGAACCTCTGGCTTTGCTCAGGGCCCATGTTCGGCTGTGGGAACACAGGCTGGAGGAACTGTGTGTCCTTGACCCTCGGACGTCCACAGCCTCACTGGCCGAGTCCCTCCTCCTCCTGGATTGAGTCCCTGAGGCGCTGCGGGTTCCTGGGACTAGATGAGCCTCATCATGCCAGGGTGGTGGCTCCAAGCTGCCCTCCCTGGGGAATGGCCCTGCTCACCTCCTCGGTGACACCACCTCTGGACTGTAGCCCACAGAGCTCTGTGCCTTCCCACTCTGACTGTGCAGGGAGTTGGCAGCTCAGAACCGCAGCCAGGCTCCGGGCTTCTCTTAGTTTTTGTATTGCTCTCTAAACTTTGTTCCTTGTCACGCCAGACAAATAGTGACACCTCCGGGGCCAAAGGCCTGGGCTACATTGTTTTGTACACCACACCTCTTAAAAATAGCACTGGACCCAAATATTGACTGATAAAGTGTGTTTTTAGTGGACAACCATTTCGGCACCTCTGTAAACTTAGAGTCAGCTGAGAATAATTAGTATGAACAGCTGTTCTCAGAGAGGGGAAGAAAGATTAATTGAATTGTATGATTCTGGAAGGAATGCTGTGTACCTGTTTTTAAATGCAATCAGAAATTGAAGGGAACCCCCCCCCCTAGTTTCAACTATCACTTCCCTCCTTCTCATCCTAACTTTCCAGTCTTAGATGGAGCTAATTTCCTAGAATTTTCTGTTCCAGGACCTGTGAAAATGGAGTGCCCCTGGCTACCTGCAGGCCCTGGTGACGTGAGTGGTGGAGGCAAAGGTGAGGGGAAGGACCCACATTTTACTTGGGGGCCCGAAAATTAATCTATCCTTTTGATGATCATGATTTAAAATAGCATTTGAAATTATAATTCAAATCCTAGAGGGGTCTTCTCTTTTCTGCAAGTTTATGGATCATTTTAAATACAAAGGGCCCGAGGGGCTCATTCTTCTGATTCGCATGCGCAGTCCTGATTCCCTGCAATCTAGATTTGTTGTCATTCCTACTCACCCAGCTGCTCTCATCTTTGAAAGTGTCCCCAGGTGAGCTTCTGTTACCTGTATCAGTTACAGAAGTCCTTGCTGAAAGAAACAGTGCACCTTGAAAATAAAATCTCTCCTCTCTCCCTGTCTCCCTGTCTCCCTCTCTCTGTCTCTGCTTTACTCAACGTCTTTGACAACCCAGCACTGGATGACTCTCCACTGGTGTCATGCCCAGAACCAGGGTCCGGCCCCGCGGGCCCAGGGGAGCCACAGTGAACGTTAGTAGGGATCCTTTGACCACACTGGAGGAAAGGAATGTGCGCTGGTCTCACTGCCCTTGGTTACCATTATAGAAACACTTGACTCCAACAGGTATTTCCCTCCCAGGTGTAGAAGGCTTTTTTCCCTCTCTCTCTCATTTCACAGGTAGGACCAAGTGTGTCCACACCAGGGAGCCCCAGACGGTGGTTGTCAGCAGAACCCGTGTAGAGAGAGGCTGCTGGTTTCAATCAAGACAGAAGAGATTGTTTTCTCTTTAATTGAAAATCTTTCTCCTCAGGAGGTGGTGAAAGGCTTGTGATTTGTGTGGAAGTCTTTCTGAAGCAGGAAGGTTTGTGAGCAGAGCTGCCCCTGGCCCATGGCTAGGATCAGTAATGCCATGGAAGGCTGCGCTGTCAGCGTGGGAGCCTCTGGCCACGTGTGGCTATGAAATTTAAATTAATTAAAATAAAATTAAATCAACCATTCAGTTCCTTAGTTGCATTAGCTACAACTATACAGGACACTTCTGCCATTGCAGGAAGTCCTATTGGGCAGCATTGCTTAAGGCTCACCATTGGCAGAGGCCACTGTACTGGTGCAGGTCACCATGGCCCCAGGGGACACACTGAGGCCAGAGTGAAGATACAGAGTTGTCGTAAATCTGTACACATAGCATGGGCATGGGCACTGGAGTGAAACGTAATGAAAATTTCAATACGCACTTATTTCTTAAATAAAGCACTTGGTTCCATGTCACTCAGACAAGCATTTGAAATCCTGGTACTTGTCTAACCACTAGCCTGTATACACCTGAAATTAATACAAAATTATATTGAATATAAACTGAAATTGAAAAACTTTTTAAATATTTTTAACGTAAAGATAAAAAAGAAATCCTGGCTGTGCAAGACACAATTTCTGCTGTGCTGGAGTTCATGACCTATCCCTTGAGGCAGGGATTAACTAATAACAAGCTGTGGCAGCTGAAGAGTGGACATTTGCAAAGGGGCCATGCATTACTTGGACGGGAATCGGGAGCCTCTCAGAGAAGGCGACAGACATGAAGGCAAAGTTTTGATGGGTGATGAGAAACTTAGCAAATAGGGAGAGCATTCAAAATAGAAGGAGCTACAAAAAACTCTGGAGAACTGAACTGGGAGACATTTGGTGTTAGAGGAATGAGAAGTGGCAGGAGGGCTAGAAGCAAGACCAGTCACCACTTTGGGGGACCCCATTACATCAAGCACGGGGCCCTGGCAAATGCGCAGGTTGCATGCCCATGAGACCATCCTGGTGGCAGGAGAGGGAGTTAAAGATCAAGGTAGGGTCCTGGCATCAGGGGCTTTCCAGTCATGCTTTGGAGCAAGGACTCTCTCCTGAAGGTGACAGAGAGACAGGAGAGATTTTTAAGCTGGGGTGAGGCAAGATCAGGCTTGCATTTGACGAAGACCATGTTGGAGGCAGCACTGAAGGGCCTGGAAGGAAGAGATTGAAATGGACTGGAGAGAGGACAGGGACAGGAGAAGTGACAGTGGGACAGAGAGGACGGGACTCTGAAAGCTAGGTAGGCGGTGAGCTTGGTGATAGGACACGGTTTGGGCAGTGTATGGAGGTGGGGTGGGACTTGTGGGCGTGAACTCCAGGCCTCACTGCCTTCAGGCTTGAAGTCCTGCTTGCTGTGGGGGCTGTCAGCCAGGTTGGGCGTCCCCCACTGAGATAGAGCTCTGGTGTTTCCTCCTTTGCAGGTTCAGCCCAGAGCAAAAGGCTGAGGGTGGAGGGACAGTGGGAGGTGCCGACCTTGTACCTGACCAGCACCCCTAACCTAGATCTGGAACAGAATCAGTCCCGCTCGCCTTGTCCTAGAAACACTGCCTCCAAAGGAAGTCAGCCTTCAGTGTTTCAGTGCCTCCCTCGATTTGCATTTCCTGACGCGGGTATTTGTGACATTCCATGGCCCCGTTCAGAGGGTTTCACTTTTCATTTCCTGACTGAACCAGACTGCCCTTCTTTTGGGGGGGTGCTGGGGCGAGGGAGCCAGTGTGTGACAAGGGATCCAGCAAGAGCACAGAACAGTCCCACGGTGCAGCAGGGAGGGAATAAAAACCGACCGCAGAGGGGGCACCTCCAGAGCCCTCCTGACAGCAGCCGGAGGGAGGGGAACCGGTGTGTGTGGGTGCCAGCGGGGGGGGGGGGGTGCCAGGACGCCTCCCTTTCACAGGATCTCTCTTGTGATCCTCGTGATAATGCCCAAGGGCGGCACAGTGACACCACCCCCCCCCCTTTGTACAAGAACACGGTGAACCTCACCAAAGTCTAGAGCCACCTGCCCATTGAAAGGCTGGCGGGATGTGGATCAGAACTCGGGCCTTCACGTTCCTGGATGCCCTACCCCCTGGCCCTGTGTCTCCAGCAAAGGCCAGGAAACAGCCCCCACTTTCCTTTGTTTATACGTTGCAGTGAGACAGTCCTGGGTAAATTCTGGGGGCGATTTTATTTAAACTGTGCATGGACTGATGTCTCCATTTATTTGTTTAAAAAAAAATCAGGATTTGGTCTGAGCCAGAGAGAGGGAAAGGAGAGGCATATTTAATGCATTTGAAGGGAAATAAAAAATACCAGCCACGGAGTGAAGTAGGCACAAGTAATACATGGGCTGCTGGGCTACATTGTTATAAGAAACATACCACTGTCCTTGTCTGGTGGTGTCTGACTTGGTGAGTCCGCACTTTCTAGAAACTGCAGGGTGCGGGGGGAGCCAGGTGGGAGAAGGGGGGCAGCCTGAGTTCCCAGCGGTGTTTGCCCAGAGCCCTTTCCTGGGCAGAGCTCTAACAGGCCCGGAGCACATCCGATGGTTCAGGAACGGTGAGGGGGGGGGGGGGGAAGGAGCAGCACCAGCCGAGAGCTACCTGGCAGGTGCTCTGAATGAACAGCTCAGAAGCCCAGGCTGCCTTTTCAGGTCTGCCGCGCGTTTAAACTGGAATATTAAGTTTACAAGCAGAAAAAAGCTCTCCTGGACATAAAAGTTTTGCTGACAGAAAAAATCCACAGCCCATGGGCTCTGGATGAAAGGGCTGGGCCTCTGGGGGCATCTTCCGGGCTGCAAAAAGGGCCAGGCCGCTCGAAAGGTACTTGAAACAAATACAACAGTGACTCTAAAACGCACCCATATGTCACGTTCTTGCAGAAAAATACTCTCTGTAATTAGTTACAAGCTTTAGAGAATAAAATCCAATTTACCTGTCAAAGAAAAAGGCTGACCGGCCCCCACCCCAGACTGCTGCTGGGTGCAGGGGGGTAGGGGGGGAGATGTGGCTGGCAGGCCCCCCACCTCCCCAGCCCCGACCTTTCTCCTCCCACCCCTTTTATTTGTGAAGACTGAAAAAAAAAATAGAAAAGTTGGAAAAACCCTCTAAAGACACACAGTGTTCCTAGCACAATCAGAGCACTAATTACTGTTAAGCTCGAGCCCTTTTTGTGTCCTGAGGGGGGACTTCAGCGAGCAGCGAGCGCTCGGCTCCTTTCATGGGTTCGGGGAACTCCTGAATAGCAGAGTTTTCCCTCTTCTTTCAACATGCGCCGCCTGCCTTTCTTTCCCTTCATCTTCATCTTCACCTTCTTTCTCCTTCTTTCTCTCTTTGTTTTTTTCTTTTTGCTTTTCTGATAGCGTTTTTCTCCTGGCCTTGTGTTTTAAGTCTCTAAATGAAACTTGACTGCCCCCACGGCCGGCTGGAGAAGCACAAAGGCCTCCCATTCCACTGGCTACAGTAACGCCATTGTGTGGCCTAACAATGCACTAATTGGCGGTGACAATTGTGGAGTTGGGGGGAAGAGGGGGGCCGCTCTTTTCCAATCAGCGGGCCACTGAAATAAAAGAGGAGGGGAAGGGGGAGGAGCTGGAGCAGAGGCCCAGGTTCCTGCTGGACAGAGGGGGCTAGGCCCTTGGAGGGGGTTTGTGCTGGGCTTTCTAAATGAATAATAAAAGTGAAGGAGAAAGTTATTTTGGAAAAAATACAGGGTGTCCACCCCATAATGTATACACACTTTAATAGCTGATAGCTCAACTTTGAAAATGAAATGTATTTTGATAAACACTGCCTTTATAGTTATTCGAAGAGTGTGTATGCATTTTGGGGGGACACCCTATATATAGACTTTGCTGCAGACAACTTCAGGGTCTTGAGGGTGGGGGTGAGCACCCCTCCAGGACGACTCTGTGGGCAGGGAAACTTAAGGAGCCAACTTGCACCTCCATTTCTTGATTCTGTAAACCCCTGGGAACGTGGGAGAGGCGGTGAGAAGGCTCAGAGGAAAGGGAAGGTTGAAGGCCGGCACTGAGGTTCACGAGGCCCCATTTCAGCCACGTTTCCCAGCGAGGGGGCAAGGAAGTCAGGAAGGGAGAAGGTTAGCCTTTTTGTTACGTGGTGTATTAGACCTTCGGAAAGCCCCGGAGCCTCAGAAAGTGACTCTGACCTTTACAATGGCCTTGAAGGGGACTTGGGCAGGACAGCGGACAAGAACAACATGGTAGCCAGCTAATGCTGGGCTCTCAGGGCCACCGGATGATGCCTGAGATGCCCCTGGAGCCTGCAGGGAGCCCAGAGCTATCCCTTCCTTGTAGGGAGTAACCCACCTTCCCAGACCAACCCCAAATGAGCCCTTTCCCAGAAGCCTCTCCTGGCCAGGTGAGAGGGCCACCCCCTCTTTCGTGCCTTCCCTCCGAACCCTGCAAACCGCAGGACCTGTCACCTGCTTCCTTCCTGTGGGCCCGGCCTGGTGCTCACTGCCCGGTGCACATCATTCCACTGAAGTCACACCAGTCCCATAACCTGCCGTCTATCACCATCCCCACAGAGAAAACAAAGGGGGAAACTGAGCCTCTTCACTTCCTGAGAGGTTCAGTAACTTGCCCAAGGTCACCCAGCATGAAGGGGGGAGTGGGGCAGGGGAGTCGGGAATTGGCGTTTGCAGCAGCGCTGGTTACATGGTCCTGTTTGTTCCCCTGCGCGCCTCTCCCTGTTCTTTCTGCATTTCTGGAGGGGCTGCGTCTTTGCACCCCCAGTGCCTGAGAGTACTTAGTGTACAGGAGGCCTCCAAAAACATTTGCTGACTAAAGGGGGAGTCAGGGAGGGCTGAACTACTGGCAGACCTCTCCTGTGACCATGGGACCCAGACTTCAGCCTGCATCTGAATTCCCTGGGGTGGGGGAGGGAGGAGTTGTTATGACACAGAACCCCTGGGCCCCTTCCCTGGGGTCTAGGTGGGACCCAAGAATGTGCGCCCAGCACCTTACCAGCTGCTGCTGGTGGTCCAGGGACCACAGTTTGAGAACAGCTGCTCTAGGGTAATGTTCACTGAGTGGCAGGGAATTAAGTCCATTCCTTCCATGATCTGTTTCTTTGTGCCCTGAGACCAGAAGTTTTATTAAGGAGAAATTAAAGTTGAAAAGTTTTGACCATAATGATAGATAATCTTAGGCTCCTGCCTGCATTAAATAACAGTCTTAATCAAACATTTAGATCTGATTAAAAAAAGGGTGATCCACGATGTGCCCAGCTAACCGCACTGCAAACAATGGCATTTTCTAGAAACTCTCTAGACTCTTTCATTTGGAAGGACTTGTATGCAGAGCCCTTCTCTCTCACAGAATCTTGTGCTTTTAAGTTTTATTTTATAACTATCTTAGACTTTAAAGTAAAATAGTCATCCCATGAAAGAACTGAATCAAGATTTCTAGTCTTTGGTTAGAGCATCTCGGGGGATGGCTGAGGAATTGAGGAGTCTGCCCACAAGGATCAGGGTACTGGCTCAGGAACATGAATCCCCAGGGAACAGACAGGACCGTCTGCACCTTGGGGGCACCTGCTGTCCCTGCAGGAAGCAGTTCTGTTTCTGGAGCAAGTTGTTTCAATTAGTCAAGTATTGAGCACCCTTTGGAAAGTCACCATCCTCGTGTGGGGTGTAGCAAGCTCCTGAAGAAGCATCTCTTCTCAGTTAAAGAAAACTTTCCTCCTGGCCGTGGTACAGCTTCCTGAGCGCAGAGGCCAGAACGGTGCCCCCGGCAGGGCTCACACGTGTGTTCACGCTGCTGTGCCTGTTGGGTGTGTAGGTCAGGATGAAGTGGCAAATGTGGAGAAATCAGAGAAATTGTGGTGAGACATTGCATGGGAGAGACATGGTGTCAGAAAGCAGCTCTTAACTTAAAGAGAGAAGCCATTTGTTGCCCAGTTCATAGAATTTAAGCAACAAAAAAGCAGGGTTCAGGGCAGTTTCCAGGGAGAAAGCTCTAATGGACAGCCCCTTCAGATGCGGCCATCCCATGTGTGAGCTCCCCTCAAGATTCAAATTCCCGCTGGCCTAGCTTGGGTGGTGGGTCCAAAAAGAAAGGGGACTTCGATTGACAGCCTACCAGCACCACCTGGAATGGGGGGGTACTGACCTCTGAAGGAAAAGTGGGCACCTGTATATTAAAGATGGGGGTGGGGGCGGGGAGCTGGGGAGGCACCATAGTCCTCTACAATTTTAAAGCCTCACTGAGTGAACAAACAAACAAAAAAAATGTTTTTAAGACAATGAGATAAACTTAATTTGGAAATGAGCATCAGATGATAACAAGGAATGACTTAATTCTGTTAGGTCTGTAACGGCGTTGTGACTATGTACAAAGAAGAAAACATACTTTTTAGCTGCATACTAAAGTGCGTGGGCATAAATGTCATTATGTCTGGGATTTGCTTTGCGATATTTCTTCAAAGTGAAAAAATGAAAAACAAGCGCCGGTGACACAAACCAGGCAAAATCGAATAATCCTCATTACAAACGCCCTGGGGTGGACTGTATGAGCTGACTCATTCAGGTGGGGTGCTGGGGGGCAGGTTTGGGGGCAATTTGAGCAGGGCTGATGTCGAACCACATGACACGTGTTCCCTACAAGCACTGGCACTTAGCGAGGCCTATCGGCCAGTGCTGCCCGCTGCTTTCCCCATTTCACCTGGCGTGACATTGAACATGCACGAGTGGGAGTTCCTTCCAGACAGTCTCCCCTGGGCGCTGGGGCTGCGATGCTGCTTCCCCAGGTCCCTTACTCCTGGGCCGCAGTGAGAAAGCCCTTTGGGGAGGTTGACCCAGTTTAGAATTCAAATTCACTTCCCTGCCTGAGCAATTGGAATTTATTTCCTCTGCAAAAAGCTTGAATCTCAGAGCAAAATACCTCTGGCTGGGCTTGAGCACGCGTGTGGTGATCCTCGCAGACAGGGCTGCTGGTTTATTTTCCTAACAGCGTGCACCTTGTGGTGTCCTCGGAACCTGACCTTATTAAGAGTGTGTCATCGCGATACAGCATGGAAGCTGAGGCAATTTGGATGTCCTTGGGCCCCAAATTAATGTGCTTTGTATAGTCTTGTAATTTGGAAGGCAATTTTCCATAACACAGTGAGAGATGTTCCTTTATACATTTGAGATAATTTAGCTCAATGTTCATTTGATAAAATTACTGTGCTAATAGCAGCTTTTCAGCTGCAGAACAACAGACCGCACTGGGAGAACATGGGAGTCGCTGAACGTGGCTCTTGTATCAGTCTGTCTTGGAGCCTCTGGACAAAAGCTGGAGGAATTTCCCCCGACCAACAGCTGCCTGAGGTTGTATGGCAGGATCTGAAATATTGTATGAACTCGTGAACTCTAGCTGATTTGCTTAAAACCGAAAGCCCTTAATGGAGGGATATGAAATAAAGGTGGAGGAACAGTGAATTTCCCTATTGTCCAGGTAAATTAGAAGTCAGTGCACATAAATCAGAATCTCTGGACACTCAGGTATGGGGACAGTGTGTTCTTCCTGCGAGACTTCCCTGCCCAGGCTCTGAAGCAATGGATGCAAGCAGGGCAGAATGAACGGTCTCTCTCTGCTGGATGTGCTGGCCTCAGGCTTCCTGGGTAGTACGGGCCAGGGGTCTTTGTTCTTCTCAGGGAGGAACCTCTACCCCAGTCAGAATCCAGGGTAATAATAAAAATAAATGCACCCCCCCCCCCCCAATCAGGAATGTCATTTCTGCTGCTGCTGCTTTAGAACAAGTTCCAGGTGAGACCCTGGTTGATCCAAGTTCATTTCCAGTGCTTTCCTGCCCCTTAGCACTGCTAGCTTCCTACAGTGATTTTGAATAAATTCTTGGCTGCCGGGGGAGTTCCCATGCGGTAAGCATTGTGCGCATGGAGGAGATCACATCTTTTCTAAGACTCTGAACCTTTGGAAAAGTGTCCCATCAGCGAGGAATATTGTCATCCTTACAGTATTGACTTCACTAAGGGAGGTGAGGGTGAGAACCGACTTTCTCTATTTCCATTCACCTGTAACTGGCAGTTGAGGTAGAAAATCATCAGTTCAATAGGTGCCTGAGTCTGGAATGACTCTGGTTCATTGTAAATTCATTCTTCTGCTGAACCAAAGCAAATCTGGACTCAGCTCAAGATTTCCTGAATTTCTCAGGCCTTTCTGGGCAAGAAGCACCTAGGGATTCTCCGTTTGAAACACCACTCTCCAGAGTGATGGGGTTCATGTTCACTGGTTGGGCCTGAACTAGGAGCGGACTCAGACTCACATGCATGCATTTGAGGACAATTGCAGCATAACCAGGAAGAATGAAAAAATGAAACGGAGAGTACAAGGCTCCATTCGTAGGCCAGCTCAGTCACCTGTGGCCGTGACCTGGCCATTTCTATTTACCAGGCTGTCTGGCGATGGTATATGCCGAATGAATGGAAGCTAACCACACCCTGGAAGAAAATAACAAGGGTATAAAAGTAAGGTTTTATGAAAACGATTGCAGTCTGTGAGCAGCAAGTTCCAAAGTACTGTTCTGCTGGGAGGCAGGGAAGCAAGAGCTGTTAGCTGCGGGGAATCAGAGCCATTCATCCCTCCACATCCCTTTGACATCCTTCCCACCGTGGACCACCAGTACGCCGAACAAATGTTTATTTTAGAGCAACGCGCTTCATTTAATCTAGTGGTTCTTAACTTTCAGAGCACATGGGAATCACCCAGGGAGCTGTCAAGAAATGCAAATACTCAGGCCCCACCCAGAGAGATTCGGATACAATTCTCTGTGATGGGGTCCTGACGTTTTGCTTTTTTTTCTTGTTTCTAATGTGGGAACCACTGGTTTAATCCACCATCTTGAGCCATCGCCGAAAGGACAGGTGTGGGGTGGGACAATGACGGGAGATTGAAATCACCACCTCTCAGGGTGGGGAGAGAGGATGGTGTCGCTTTCCACCCTTTGAGGACACCTCTGCGTGTCTTCTCTGTGACGATGCCCAGACTTGCTGGATGGCCCAGCCACTCCTTCCCCACAACCGGGGCAAAGCGGACTCGTCCTGTGAATCAGACGAGCTGGGCTCTGACTACGCCGAGTGTCTAGTTTGGTTCAGTGAAACATTAACTCACTTCTCTTTATTGTGGGTTAGGTCAGGTTTCTTGCGAGGATGAAGTCCAGTTGCTCCTTGGACGGCCCGGGTGTGAGCCCCGGGTGGTTTCCGGAGGCTGGAGGAGGGGAGCCGGGCATGAACTCGTTTAGGTGTGCCTTGGGGAGCGAGGCTCAGGGTTCACCTCTGGTAAATGGTTAACCAGAAGCACCTTTTCTAGCCTCTTCAGTGTCTTTCTTTGAGAAAGTGTGTTAGTTTAAAGGGCGCTTTTGCGGGAGTCCACGCGGACGGTTGTTGCACCTCATGGCCTTTTTGGTGGAAGGGTGAGGGCCAGTCTACGCAAGGGGGTGCGGACATTTCCAACTCCTTCTTGCCTCCCAGAGGGCTGCTACCTCTCAGTGAGCGCCCACCCTCTGCTCTTCACTCTGCTTCCCAAACAGGGTCTGCAGGAGGGACTAGGCTCTTGCCTAGCGGCCTCCTGCCCAGCACTTACCGGTCTAATTTGGAGAGTACAGGGCTGAGATGAAACCAGGGCAGGGAAGCTGGGGGACAAGCTTTGGCAGAAGGACATTCCATGCATGAGCTTTGGCAGGTGTGTCTCAGAGCTGAAAAAAATCATGCCCTGATTCGGCAAGTAAGGCCCATAGCACACTGTCTGCATTTAAACAAATGCTATGCTATGCTTTTCACAAACATTGAAAGGGCTGTTGAGAATAGTATAGATTGATGGATTTGGAAAAAAACAAAAATCTATCTATAGGATTAATATTAAGAGGTATTTTACAGTCCTAGTAGCTCACTTTCAATAAAGCACAAATCTTGACTGAATTAACATCTAGGGCTCATCTTGGGCTTCCACGCCCCCAACACCCCTCCCCGCCCCCAAAAAACAGTAACTGAATGAAGTCATGAGAAGAGAAAGTACTTTCTGCATCGTTTATTGAGGGCGAGATAACTTTATACATTAGGAACTGGTACGCTTAAATTATATAACCATAAAAATTAGGGGCCTCATCAACAATACAACTTCATTTCATATTATTACAGTTTGCCGATATTTTAAAAATGATGTAAACAAAAATATGGATGAATGGTGCCAAAACAAAAGGCAATAAAATCCAGAAAACAGGAACAACACATATATAAGTTAGCACATCGGCTATTAAAAATCGCTCAACACAGAGCAATATAATAGCCCAAACCCAAAATGTTAGTCAGTTCTGCAGTGCGTGAGCAGAAATAAGGGAAATGACAGTGCTCTGACCCAGGAGCGGAAGGACAGCTGTGCAGAGTCTTCCGCGGCGCCGTGCTCAATGCTCTTCATCTGCAGCCTCAGCATTTCCCCTTTTTACCGTTCCTTAGACAGACTTTTTTTTCCTTAAATTTTCTGCAGTAGGTTACTGGCTGTTCACAATAGGATTCTGATAGATGACCAAAATCAGAACCTAGGCCTCCAGCGGTGAAAGCCTAATTTAACAATAGCTCAGTGGACTGACGGCCTAACCCACACAGACACATTTTTATCACAATTTACCCAAGAGGCTTCCCACTTCCCACTGGAAAACGGGTGGCAAAATACAAAACCTAAAGAAAAAAAAACCCCTTATGTTTATGTAACTTCTTAGCCTGAAAAAGGCTAAGTTCACTGACTTTACAGATTCAGATCAGGATAACTGGTTTAATCTCTCTACCCATTGGCCTTGGTGACATCATGACATTCCCCTGAGTTTGGTTAATGAGAGCAAACAAACAAACAGAAAGTGATTTAAGAAACGGCATAAAACAAAGTGAAAGCATTATGTGGTTTGCATCTTCTGTATATCCTGGTAAGAGTGTCAATGGAGCTAAGAAGCCAATGTTTCTGCATTCCCCTTCAATGTTTCCCAAAGGAATCCTTTTCACTCGTGAGCGTAAGGCACCGGGTTAAACGAGGGTGGAAGGCCGACATGCTATGGAGTACGCAGGCTCCGAGTGATCTGTGTAGAGCAGCCAGCAGGGCAGAAGCGAAGTGGCCCGTGTTCGGGCGAAGGGCCCTGCAGGCTTCACGTGGGTCAGAGACTAGCTCTAGGCGGTACTATAAGGCACTCCTACGGGGAGAGACACAAGTGGCAGGGCCGGCGTGGAGGAGCCCCGGGCCCCAGCTGTCTGCTGGCTGGGCTACTAGCCACGGGCCGAGCGTGGGCCGGGGCTCAGGACTAGCGCCCCGGGGGCCAGGGGAGGGGCTGGCGGGCAGCTCTGCGGCCGGGAGGAGGGGAGCTTCGCTGTGCAGAGTTGCTGTGGGTGCCTGGATCTTCTACCTGCAACAACCCGCTTCACTCCAGACCTTTCTAACAAGGTGGCTTCTCTTTCCACAGGGAGGAACCAAAGCAGAACAGTTGTCGCCTCACTGAGTTCAACGGGAGTGTCACAGGGCCTTCCATCATACCGGAGGCCACGTTATGAGGAAAGTGCCACGAAACGTGGTCACTTGGAACCCATTTAAAAGAAAACCTGACAACTACAGGTGTGCTGAGGGGGTGATCCACATTTTTCTCTTGACTTTTACCTCGAGTTTAACGACGACTTGGATTCACTAACACACACTAAACCCCTCAAGTCAGAGGTTGTCGAATACAATGAAATTAGAATTGTTTACCAGTAAAAAGGCTGCTGGGTGCTGGGCTGAACTGTCCACGCTGGCCCACATGAGAGCATCATCACATGAACGGCTCAGCTTGTTCGCCCATCACTGGGTTCAGCCCGGGACAGTGAGTTCCCTGTGACTCGGGTGCGAATGGCGAGGCACACACACAAAGCTCCTAAGGCCCAGCAGGAAACAGTGCTTTCAATGGCCCAACTCACGCCAAGGAGGGAGGTGTTCGTGTCTCTCAGTCTTGCCCCCAATTCTCCGAGTAAGAAAAGCAGTGAGACAGAAAACTCAAGAAATAAAGGGGGAAACTGCATGCATCTTTCTTTCCTGGGAGAAGTAAAAATATAAAATAAAAGAGCCTTTTGTGTTGATTCCAGGCAGCATTAGAATCAGGAGTTGAAGGTTTACTTCATAATCCAGTTATTTCAATAAAGTGCAGCAGCTCAGTGAGGATGAGTAATTCTGCCCAGACGTGAACAGCAGCATTGGCTTCACCCGAAATTAGGGGCAGAATGTACCTGGGCTTCCTCAGATAATGCTCCGCTGCGGTGGCCGGGGTGGCCTCACGGGGTTCCCTCCCTGACACAGTAACTCACACAGGGCCTTTTTGGCCAATGGGTAGAGAACACACCCATGGGTTTGGAAGCCAAGCCTTTTCCAGGAGGCACAGGAAGAACCTCTCCAGTGTCAACGTTCAGTGTGGAACCTATGTAGAGACAAAACCAGAGGCCGGGCCCCATCCAGGGGACTCCCTCCACTTAGCAAAGGCTGTCTGAGACAGCTAGTGATGTAAACACCTCGGCTCTCACTGCAGCAAGAGGAAACTGGGGCACAGTCCCTTTGCCGGAGGCTGAAGGATACCACTGAGTTGGTTGGAGCCACAAATCCCAAGTGCCAGCAATGTGCCCTTTTCGGTGGAGGCCTGGTCTAAAACAATCAAAGAGTATTGCCCTCTCAGCTAATCACATATTACACCTCCTCAGATGATTAGCCTTCAGCACGACAGACATGAAAACGACTGTAATGCAGTCCCCCGAAAAGGCAGTGAAGCAAACGGGGAGACGGGTGTTTACATGGTTTTCATATAAAGAGGCTTTGAAATGTGGGAAAAAGCAGCCCTGGAAAGAACACGCGTCGCATTCCAGTTGACTGCTTTTTAAGTACTTTGTGGCCTTCCTGCAGCGGTGCAAAGTGAGGTCTATTTTAGGAACTGGCTTCTTTACTGCAGGGGTAGGTGCCAGGGCTTCACCAGGGCTGGACGGTCTCACACGCGTTCCTGGCGCTGAGTGGAGGGAGTTCCTCGGGCGATACGGCAGGAACAGGCCTTTCAAGTGAGAAGAGGTTCCCCTGGGTCGGCTGCCAGCTCTGGGAGAGTAATTGGCCATCTTCTCGTGGGCTTTATGTTGAATATGGGATGAGAAACGGAACATGAGGGAAAGCAGGCATTGGCTCGGTCTTACGGAGGTGGTAATCCACAGATCTGCTTTTGTTTCGACAGTTTCTAAGCAGTGGAACAATTACCTAACCATCCACCAAGTAATTTGTTAGAGTTGAAAACAGTAAGGGCGTTCATGAGCTCTAAGGCGTTCTGGGCTGAAAACAGCAATTTTGAATGTTCATGGCAGACCCAGCTCCCAGGCCGGCTCCGCTCCGTCCTATCAGGTTTTGGTGGTGGTGGCTGCGAGCGCGGTGTAGGCCTGCGGCTGGCACTGACCAGGCTGTCAGAAACGTACAGAAAGGAGAGAAAACAGAAGCCGCTGGGATACACTGCCAGTTCTGGGTGGCTGATGGGGAGAGCACATCTATTTTTTTCCCTTTTGAAAATAAGCAGAAAATGTGAGTGGAAAGCTCCCCTCAGGAGTTCACAGGGACTGCAGATATTTAGCAGGGCCCTCTGAACGGCCCGGGTGACAACAAAGGCCTTTGGAACAGGGATCCAGAATTTTACCCCCACTCCCCGCAGGTCTGACCCTGGGTGCCTGGGAGGTGGAACAGGAAATTCTGTACACAGGGCAAACATGCTAGGAGGGGAGGAGACGGCCCTGCACTCAGGTCTCCAAATGCAGTGTGCTGGGGACGGCCTCGCTGACAGTCGGAATCACAGATACATTAATTATAGCAAAGGCAGAAGTAAGCTGCAGTGACAGGGAGCCGGGCGTGAGGGAAAAGGCACTTTGCCATGGGAGCACATCTGTTTTATAATAAGCAGGTCCATAATTCTCTTGTGAAAGATCCTGTTCTATCTTCTTTGAGGCTGAAAAAATATAAATACTGTATTTCACGAAGGGGAGGAGAGAGGAGGTGATCAAATTTGTTTGCCTGTTTGCCAAGCGTTTGCTTGAGATTTTCCACCCTTTTTCTTTTGTGTGCAACATTCTCTATAACTACAGTGGGGGGAGAGTCAAGCTGTTTTTCCAAGAGTTAAAAGGCACCGTAAGGCGTCTGGTGAATGGGGCCCTGGCCTCTTAACAAGTCTTCATGCCTTGGATACAGCTACTGTATAATCAGAAAATAAATGCGTGCGTGATGCTGAGCTATTAAGTGGAAATGTGTGGTCTGGGGCCAAGGACTGGCACGGCTGAGAGGTGAAATGCTTACACCTAACCGTCTGCACAAGAGTCTGAAACATCACGGCTCCAAATGGACAGAAGTATCGCGAGTTGGATCTGGAGGGAGCAAGGCGTGGGGAAAGGAGCAATGGGGTTAAATGTACCGTTGCTTCAATATAAGCTTAGTTTTTTGTTCTGGGGAGAGGTGAGTGAGGTGGAAGGAACGGGAGCCATGACTTCCAGTGCCATCGTACCTGCCACTCCGCCACAGCGATCCCTACAATGGCTCCCTAGAGGGCACTGCAGTGGGAGAACTCGTGGCCGAGCGATTTGTTACATTTCTTCTTCCTATGATTTTATTTTAGCATTTTTTGTTACCCTTTAAGGTGGCAATTATATACATGTATATATTTATTTAAACAATATTAGATGTCATTCATTAATTATATTTGTAAGTTTGGTATTTTCTTAATAGTCTAATGTTGGTATTCTGACGTTCCAGGTTACTCTGATTTTTTTAAAAAAGGTTTTAAAAATATGAAAGTAGAAGTAGTTAAACTGACAGAGGTCAAAATGAAAGTGCAATGAAGAACAATGAGAAATAAAGCATTTACAGTGGCCAGCCCGTTGGGATGTACGCCCTGACTACCTGCCAGCCTACACACCGGTGTGGCTAACCACCACCCTCGGACATTTCCTCAGGCAGCACCATTAACATATCGTAAGTATCACCCACGAAGCCCCCGGAAAACTGCTCATAGGAGCAGTTTACAACCCGGCGGAGGTGGGGTTCACACCTGCAAACAGAGTGACAACATGCAGCAACTGGTCGCAGAGGTCTCTTCTTTGTCAAGAAAAAAACTTTTCTCACAGGGACCAGAAATGGCTCTCCTGATAAATTAGGGGTGCATGCTTTCTGTCGGGGGGAGCTCACACTCCTGATTTCCAAGCCACTGGGCTCAGGGACACCGGATCCTGGAAGCATCCAAAAGTCACTCCCATGTTTGAAGATTTTCTTAGGAAACATGGTGATGGGTGCTTGCCTCAGTTATCTCATCAGTTATGAACCCTAAAAATAAATAACCCCAAAATAACCCAAAGCTGTTGTTCCGTTGGAAATGCTTCCTCCCGTGTCCTGTGTAATAAAGTGGCCCCTGAGAGCCAAAAAACAAACAAAAACAAAAAGCCTGAAGCATAAAGCATTGTGTGTAAATCACGTTTTGCTTGGGAGCAAGCGGCTGAAGTTCATGGCTAAGTGTAATCCAGCTATTGGTAGCTTTCGAGCCACAGAGGCTCCACGGACCTTTTAGACATGGACTCATACAGAACATACGTACAGCTATGTATGTGTACACATATGTGTATAAATATATATCTATGTCTAGCTGAGGATGAGACGCACTCTTCTCCCGAAGGGGGCGAACTGGCTGCCGAGGAAGCCGCTGGGGTGACGGGTCACTGGGAGGCCAGCGCCGGCTGGGCTCCCGCCCCGTCAGGTGTTGTGGTAGGACAGCTCGAACATGGTGCAAGCCTCCTCCAGGCTCTCGTCCACATTCAGCCTCCGCCAGAAAGACTTCTGCTTCTTCTGCAGCTCCCGGCGGACACAGCGCGGGCAGGGGACAGACTTTTCTTTGCACTCGGAATGGAAGACGGCTCCACAACTTTCACACCTGTAAAAGCCAACCAGGGATGTGGTGAGCAAGGCAGAGACGAGCAAGACTCAGACGCCAGAAGGCCCGTGGCCTCTGCAACTTGGGACACCACGGCTAATTCCGGACGGCCCTGCCACCGGGAAGAGAAATGACTCATAGGAATGAGCGCTTCCGTTTTCCAAATGTTCAAGGTTGAACTGCACTTGAAAATTTTTATGTGTGATTAGAATTAGCTGGGGAAGAGGCTTCGGGCTTACTGGGGGAGCGCAGCCAGCAGTCAGCTAGCAACTCAGGGACCCTTGTGACAATGGACAGAGCTTGGCGCTCAGTGTTAGTTTCATCTCCGCAGAGAAGGAAGGGTGTTGTTAGTAACTCTTGGGCGAAGTGACAGAAAACGAGAGGAAAGGGCCTCCGCAACTGAAAACGTTCCCGACGTCGGTGACAACCCCAGTTACAGCTGTGGAAACGTAGCTTTCCACCTTGGTGACCATGAGCTGAGCGCTTCCCCACGGACCCCTCGCCTTTATTTGACAATAAGGGGAGGTAAAATGACACATTTTCTTTTTTTGAATGCTATCCTGTGGTCTGCTGTTCTTCTGAGGTTTTTTAAATTAGGAACCCTCCCCACCCTTTTAAAACTACCTACATAAAACAAGTGGGAACAGTCACACACGAGAGAGTGAGGGAGAGAATACAGTTTTCTCAGACGGCACACAGATACTGTGATTTGTAAGAGGAGACATTCCAGGTGGATGACTAGTTTGTTGTTTGGCTTGGTGTGGAAGCCTGTGCAGGAGTCTGAACGGCTTGTTTTTACTGCAAAGTCTTTAATAATGAGGAACTGACAAGCGCAACTAGAGCTGCTTCGGTGGGTGGCTTGCCAATGCGGATTAATTTCTCATCCCTCCACACATGAGCGACAAGCGACTATTACCTTGGCCCTGGAGCCCAGAGAATTGGGCCCACGAGATTTTTTTCAGCCAGCAACCTCAGGGAGGGGTCGGCACCGGGCCGGGTACAAAGCGGCTGTGGCTACAAAGGAACCAGTGCTCAGGGCTCAGCCTCACGCTGCTTTTGCTTTTCCTATAGGATCCTGAGTTTTGTTCCTGGGCTCAGGATGGTCTTTGGAGCACCATTCCCTAGCCTGCCACTGACTTACGCCTGACACCAATCAGGATTCAGAAAGTTTTGTTAAGGGCTTGTACCCAGGAGAGAAGGCAGTGCCTTGGAGGGAGGGACACTGGGGAGAGTTGGAGCTGGCGATAGCAAGAAGCTCCACCGCAGCCCGCAGTGTCTGCCCCAGCTCAGCTCTCCCGGCCCAGTAGCCGCAGCGGCTAGGAGAGGAAGCAATGAGGGAGGTGGCTGACTTCAAATCCCACCTTTAGATCACTTGTTGACTATATGACTGCTATGGACTGACTTGTGTCTCCTCCCCCCATGCCTATGTTGATTCCCTACCCCTCAATGTCACTGTAACTGGAGGTATGGCCTTTAGGAAGTAATTAAAGTTAAACAAGTCATAAGGGTGGGCCCTGAGCTGACAGGATTAGTGTCCTCACAGGAAGGGACAGGGAGCTCTGGGGGACTGCAACGAGGTGGCCATCTACAAGCCAGGAACACAGCTCCACCAGAAGCCAAGCCCTGCTGGACCCTGATCCGGGGCTCCCAGCCTCCAGATGGAGAGAAATAAGTACCTGTTGTTGAGCCGCCCACAACGCAGGCCTGTGTATGACAGTGGAGCAGGCACGACAATGCCCTCGAGCAGTTATTTCACCTCTCCGAGCGGCACTGTTTCCTCATCTGCTGGGCCCAGTTCCCAAGACCATACTCCTCCTAGAGGGGCTGCGAGGCTCCGCTGAGATAATGAAGCAAGCATTGAGCACAGGTCCTGGCCTACAGTAAGTGCCTGGTGCTGCGAAGACTGCCCCTTCCCGGAAGCAGCTGCCTGCTGCCTTGACCCGAGGACATCTTAATCAACCCTCCCACCCCCATTTCACAGATAAAACTAAGATTCCAAGAGGACAAGTGATTAGCTCCTGAGGACACAGTGGGTTAAAGAGAGTTGGGACTGGAACCCAGGACCCCTGGTGGCTCGGCCATGACCCTTACTGAGGCCTGGCCATCTGAGCGAGAGCAGTGAGCCATCGGGCAGGGAAACGCAGCGCTTTGAGTCAGAATACACGCGTGCAAGTCCGAAATCTTTCTCTGAGTGATTGCAGCAAGTGGTTTACTTCCTTGGTGCTCTGGCTTCCTCATTTGTAAAAGGCTGCTCGCCATGACCTCCTTCCTACCCGCTGGGGTCTGCGAGACTGAAAGGATGAAGGTGTGAGGAAGGACCGTTCAAACGGCAAGGGCTCCAAGGAGCAGCTGAGCATGACACCAGCCCTCACGGTGACTCCAGTCTTCTCGACACGGGTGCTATACCCACCAGGGCAGCCGACAAGCGGGGGCATCCCAGCATCTCCCTGCCCCAGGCCCTCCGTCCTTCCGGTGGGGATGAAGGTCAGGCCCAGGTCTGCCTAGAGCCTCTCCCGTCTGGGCTGGCTCCTCCCGTGGCAGTGGCTCTGTCCCCGCTGGGTTATACCTCTGTGTAACCTCCTATCAGTGAAGTGACACTAATGGTAGCTTTATCAAATAAATTTCCTCCTTCCTGCCCCCTTTGCCCTGCTGAGTTAGTCAGCAATTTATACACACAGGGATGTTGCCCCAGGGCAGTGATTGATAAGGAGAAGCCACTGGGTTCCTTCAGTGCCACCCCCTTATCTCTGCTGATACCAGTCCTCCGCCCCCACCCCTGGCAGAGGCTGAGTCTTATCGGATGTTTGTGGTGCAGCAAACACCCACGGGTGATGGAGGAACCGAGTGCACCTGCTCCTTCTAGCCAAAGGTCAGTAACCGAAAAAAAAAAAGTGAGATAAAAAATTAATGATTTCAAAATAGAACCAAGTCCTATTTTCTAACAATTTGTAACCCAGCAGGCATCTTTTGAACCGTCTAATGGAGAGACTGATCAATGACCTTCCTAAATTCAGAGACTCTATTGTTAATTTCCCCCTGATTTTTTTTTTCTTTAAAGGAAAAGATAAAGGCAGGAAAAGGGAGGAAGAAGAGAAGCTGTTCTCCATCCGCTTCATGGAGCTCTGCAACGGAAACGCGATGCACGGCAGAAAGAAGCATTTGCATTTAAGATGCGGAATAGAGCCATGCTCCTCTTTGAGAGCAGGACTTTACTAAAAATGGCCTTCACTTTGAAAAGTCACTGGCTCCTGAGTATTTACTGAATGTCCTGACTGTATTTAAAACATGATTTAACAAACACAACTTTTCAGGAACATGTCTTTCGGATAAGGCAAACCTACTAGTGTAATCATCTGTGCAGAAAATTGCCACAGATAATGAAAGAGAAATGTCCCTCTGGAGTCCTGAGTGATAAATCAAAGGGAAGCCAGCACCTTCGTGTCTGAGTCACCCGGTCCCAGCTGTCAGCTGTTTCCTTGCTGTCGCTTGTTGCTGTACAACACAGAGAACAAAGACCCAGGTCCTCCCTCTCCAGTGCCACAGAGAATACCACTGCAGGGAGACATGCTGGCTGTGGACCACAGCCATCCAGTAGGTTTTTCCTGAAAGTGTCCATTGCTTCACTTAATCTAAGATCTCGGCCTCAGCACTACTGACATTTTGGGCCAGATAGTTCTATGTTGTGGGGAGGCTGTTCTGTGCATAGTGGGATGTTTAGCAGCATCCCCGGCTTCTACCCACTGGATGCTAGTACCACCCCTCCTCCACTCCCTCCATTTGTGACAACCAGTAGTGTCTCCAGACACTGCCAATCGTCCAAATGTCTCCTGGGGTGGAGGTCATCCCAGCTGAGAACCACTGACCCAATCTATCTGGAGGAGGCGTCGCAGAGAAGTACCCAGGGGGTAAAACAGCCCTCCGCCAGGCTTATTCTCAGACTAATCAATAAGGCCCAGTGTAGTATACTTACGTCACTTTCACAAATACACATTTTTAATACATCATCTGATTAAGATAGCTGAAGCTCACTGGCATCAACCATCTTGTGGTTTCTGAAAATAATTTAGAATATAGTTTAAGAAGTGAAGACCCACGACAATTCTCTGCGTTGCTCAGTCCCCCTTAGCTGTCTTTCAGCTCACTCTGATTTTTCAGTCCTCTCCGAAAGCCATCTTGGTGGCTGGCCCTCCGTCGCATTTGTTGGCTCTTTGGCCCAGAACCTTTGGGCGGTTTCTCTGCGGTATCCTTTGCTTCTTCAGGCCCTGTCTGGTCCATCTAGCGAATCAAAACCGAAAAGTTTTGCATTTGCTTCATAGAATGAGTTGCTTTTATGTAACCGAAGCAGTTAGGCTTCGGCAGCCACAGTGAAGAGGGACCGGTAAGTATCAGTGAGACCCCTGACTGCGGTGGGGAGAGCTTGGCTGGGGTGAGGAGCCCACAGCTCCTGGCCCAGGCTGGCCTACATCACTGGGATCTTGGGTAACTTACTTTGTCTCTGAACCTCGCTCTCCACAAAAGCAAAAGAGAAGGCTGGGTTAGAGAGAGTCCAAGTTTCCCTCCGACTTGTAGATTTTGTGCAGGAGGGCAAAGGCTACTCTAGGCTGTGGCCTCTTCTTCCCAAATTTCCTTGCCCCAGAGTCTGGGGTGAATGAGTGGGAATGTGGCCTCACTGGCCGCTCCTGGGAGGGCCCCGAACCGACACGCTGGGACTGGATGCGATGAGCCTTCAAGCGAAAAGCATTACTTTAAATTTTACTTATTTGCATTGACTAAGCAAAAGCTATGAAATAGCTTATATAAATTAGTACATGCTGCTCTGACTATCAGGAATTTGGCCCCAAGGAGCTGACTCTGCCCCCATCTCATAAAATTACGATTAAATATTAAGGATTTCTTTCTAAGCCTTCTCCCACCCTCAACAGCACCAACTGTCTCCAAGAAAAATAAAAAAGAATGGAGGCTCTTACTTGAGAGTGAGGGCGGGAGCTGGCTAGAGGCAGCAGTCATTTACACCCTCTGTGGCAGCAGCTTTGTGTTTTAACCATTAGGGCAGCCCCAGCGGCATGAACCGGGTGCACGTCAGCCCTGGATAACGCAGGGATGTGGGACAAGGAAGGAGGAACCTGAGTCGGCTTTGGGGGAAGCTCGGTGGGACAATGGCACCCATTATCCACACCGGTGCCTGGCACACCGGTCCCTTTTCTTGGGATAAGGGCAGAACGTCTCTACCATTCTGGGGCAACACAAATCTCATTCTATGTCTTAGTAGAGGCGCCATGGAATGAGACTCTATATGTTATGAACAGTCATTGACCTAAAAATTAGCTTAGTGACTGACCTATGGCAAGTGAGGGACAAGTTCATAACCTAGAAATCTACTAGTCAATTGCCAAGAGATGGGACAGACACTATGTTCTTATTATGGCTATCAAAACCAAGAAAAACAACCTGCTACGAACTAACAGAACTAGATATGTGCAGAGGGAAAGGTTTGCTATTCAAATATTATGGCAAAGAAGCAAGAATTCCCGGCTGCAGACAGTTTCCTGTTCTGGAATGCTGATGATGTGAGACCAATTAGAGACAGGCTCATGGCTTTGTCTGCGCCCTTGCGGATTCTAGCTGCACACAGGGAGGTCACAGGAAACTACTAAAGGCCCCAGCCCCAAGCTGAGGTCACTGAAATGCTTCTGCTCTGTGGATGTTGGGTCCTACTCCTGCTGCATTTTTATTTTTGGCTCAGGCAGTGAACTCAGATATTTCACTAGGATTCAGATTCAGGCTTGAGTTTGGTTGGATCTCTGACAAGTGAAAGGATAGGCCCATAGAGCAGGGTAGAGCTTTGGCTGATTTCCACACGGCAGAGCCCACAACGAGCAGGGCGGGGTGCAGAAGTCAGTGCACATTATTAGGAAAGCCAGTGTGGTTTGGTAGATAGCTACTATGTAAGGCGCCCCATAGGACCAACCACTACCCATTACTGGGTTTTCCAAGAAACCAAGATGATTATTTAAATCTCTTAGCTAAGCGAGGTAGTTATCAGGACCTGGTTATTTTAATGTTTGGGGTCAGTGTTTTCTTCTGTTACTGGGTAAGTAAATGAACATAAGCAAACAATTTATAATTTGCTCGACGAGGAAATCAGCCAATATTATCTACAGTATATACCTACAGTATCTACAGTGTGGGTGCGTATATGCTATATATGTGCTTACATATATATGTATGCTGTTTAGAAGAATACATAGACATATTACTAAATATTCTAAGATAAAATGAATTTAATATGATTTAAACCAACAGTATGATGTAACAGATTGGCTCTACTGGGGGAAATAGCAGGGTTAAAATAAAGAAAGGTTCACACACAATTTCAGTAAGAAACTAATTATGGTTGGTGCTGATGGCTGAGGAAAGTCCAAGTTTCACAGCCTCCCCCCTGGAGCACCACCTGCAGTCATGCCTCGGGCCAGGATGACCAGAAATTCACTCGGTCCACACTCTCCAGGCCCCTTTACTCTGATGCACAAGCAAGCGAGGTGGGGGAAAAGAGCAGAGTCCAGAAACCTTGGATTCCAGAACCATCGTGGCTCCTTGTAGAGTAAGAAATAGACTACATTTGGGCCTATCACGTTTAGGAGTGTTCATTGTAATTTCTTCTCTTTTTTTTGGCTGAGGATAGGGATATGGGGGCTAAAAAGGTATCCATCTGGTTTGACTAGAATTGTAAGAGACTGGAAAAGATCCAGCTCCTTTGGCCAAACGTCTGGCAGATTAAGTCGTATATGCGCTAGCTTACACAGCTCTTCCAATAGTTCTGCGTGGTAAATGCAAATACAGTGAGATCAAAATTAGACATCTAAATCAGGCAGCATCTGTATGGGCCCTTTGCCCCTGTTTTTAATTAATTATCCTTACATTAGCTCTCTGAGTGAGGTATTATTTGTTTTCCTATTTTAATAAGTTAGTCAGTAAACAGATAAAATAAAATGAAAGAATAAAATAATTGGTGGCTTATCTGGTCCCAGAACTAGTGAGTGATCAACTGTGGACTTGATTCCAGTCTTCTGACTTGAAACCTGGCCCTTTTCCTGTTACTGGCCACATGTTCCTTTAAGTTATTCAAAACATCCCTAAATACCTGCTAAGACTCAAATCTGGGAAGAACAATTGGTATGTCCTGCAATGATCTTTTTATTTACCTCTTAATCCCCGGAGTTAATTAAGGAAGGCTTTTCCCCTGATTGCACCCCACAAAGCATCTGGCTTTCACAGGTCTTGCACTTTTAGTTTGTAAACCAAGCTCAGCTAATACCTTTGACAAAAGCTTTACTTAAAATCTTGGCTTTGGAATAGAATGTAAACAAGGGTTAATTAATTCATTTGTTAATGTTGCTACCCTACTGGGGGCAGTAACTCCTTGTTACCTTTAGTGCAAATGCCTGATAAATGCTTCTTGATGAAATGTAGATGGTGACAGAACTCAGCAACAGTCTCTGTGGCTGTATAAAACCATAATAGATTTGACCTGAATGAAATAGTTTTTTGGGGACAGGGAAAAACTGGTATTTCTGACACTTCTAAGTTTTTTTTTATGATTCACCTGGCAGTTACTACAATTCTCAATAATCAAATGTCCATCTCTTTTGGGATTACTTTAGGAAAAGCTTATTTAATATTAGAAAAGTAAAGAAACTGCAGGAGGACTAAAAAATGTTCTACAATTTCTGGAAAAAAACTAGACTATATTATAATTGTAGCCATCGAGAACCACAAATAAGAGCAATGGCTTTCTGTAGGAATTTCTTAGGTAGCTCAAAACACCTAAGAGCCCAAGAGGTGTTCAGAAATGTCTTGCTACATCTAAGACAAAGGAAGTGAATATGAGAGTATTATTAGGCTAATGTAGATTAAAAAAACAATAATCTTGAATAATCTTGGCTTATATATGGATTCCATTGATTCACCAGTCTACCTTTTACCTTTTTTATGTAAAAATGAAAAATTTAACTGTCAAGTTTTGAAGTAAGCCTCCTTAAAAGAAATAATAATATATATGAATGATAGGCATCTAAGACTCTGAATAAGATTTACTTCTATTTAACATATTACATTTCAATTCCTCAAAGTATTAAGACACTTAATGGAGCCAAAATGAGATTTTTAAGCATGGGTACATTAGAAAAATGAAAAAAGTTGAGAACCATCTCTAACTTTATGAGTAGCATGGTTAGTTGCTCAGGAATAAGTTAGTGATGTAAATTTAGAAGGAGAAATGCTTTCACAGAAATGACCCAAAGTGTTTTGTCATAATTTCACACTAATCTCCTGTTTGTCTCTTCTCACCAAAGCAATTCTCTTAACAAGACAGTATTATATAACTTCCTAACACTCAATGTGTTCTAAGCCAGTGACTCTCAAAGTGTGGTCCCTGGACCAGCCAAACCAGCATCACCAGGGAATTTGTTAGAAATGCAAAATATTGGGTCCCAATCCAGACTTACTGAATCATAAACTCTAGGGTGGGGCCCAGCAGTCTGTTTTAACAAGCCCTCCAGAGAATTTTATGAACGTGAAAGTTTGAAAACCACCGTTCTAGGCCAATCATTTCCAAAGACAGCAGGCTAATATTAGACAGGGCTGTTCTAAATATTTAAAACAAAAATATGGACTTTACAAAGCGAAATTAGGAAGTTATTATTAATGTTTTTATAATAGGGCTTTATATGTTGTATCTATTATTTTCTCAAAGCTAATAGGTAAATATCATTTTACTTAATTCCAAATAAGACGTAGTGGTTCATGTATTTATTGGCTACTTGCATATTTTTTCCAGAATTAGTTTATGCTCCTTGCCTGTTTTTTTTTTTAAAAAAAATCTTTATTGATTTCAGGGAAAGGAAGGGAGAGGAAGGGGGAGGGAGAGCTGGAAACATCAATGATGAGAGTCATTGATTGGCTGCCTCTTGCACGCCCCCTACTGGGGATCGAGCCTGCAACCCGGGTGTGTGCCCTGACCAGGAATCGGGCCTCGATCTCCTGGATCCTAGGCCAATGCTCAATCGCCGAGCCACGAAGGCTGGGCCCCCTTGCCTGTTTTATATTGACTTTTACTTACTGACTTTTACAGATTTTTTATATTCAGGACATTAGTACTTTGTCACATGTGTTGAAAATATTTCTCCAACTTTACTGTTTAGCTTTGTCTTTATAGAATTTAATATTTTTTATGTTTTTAAAAGTGTTCTGCTTTCATGGCTTCTGGGTTTATGTTAGGCTTAGAAAGACCTCCCCGCTTTAAGATTATAAAAATATCACCCATCTTTTATTTTAGGACTTCGTGAGTTTAACTTTTTTTCATTGAATCATTTGATCCATCTAGAATTTATCTTGATGTAAGGAGCATGGTAAAACCCAGCACTGCTTTTCTTTCTACAGAAGGCTACCTGGTTCCCAGCTCCTTTTATGGGATGATGCATATTTTGTTTCGCTAATTTGCTGTGACACCTTTATCATGCACTGAATTCCCATATTACTTGGGTCTGTTTCTGTACTTCTGAAGTCAAGTTCCATTGATCTGTGTGTTCCTAGGCCAGCATTATGCTGTGTATTTTATGATATATTTTTGTATCTGGTAAAAACGGTCTCCTTTTATGTAAACAACTTTAGAGGTCAAATTCTATACTGAATATAACAGGAAAGTTTACTGCTGCCCATGTTTATATTAAGTGAAAATAAATTTGGAATGTATATAATCAATCAACTATTTAAAAATTATATTATAGTTTTATTTATAAGGTTTATTTATACAAGATGCAGATGCACTTGTATAAACATCTCAGGTGGTCCAGGACTAATCCTCGCTTAGATATTTGACTTTTTGAACATCATATATTTTTTTCATCTTTATATAGTGATAAAGGTATTGTGCAAATTTGGTGAGTTCAATTAATGGACTGATTGTTTACATGTTTATGAAATTAAGAAACATGATTCTATTGTGTAATGTATACATGTTCAGTAGTTAACATTATCCCACTTTGCATGAACCAAGCATGCATTATCTTGGAAAAATATTGCTATAATGCTTAAACCTGGTATATACTAACACTGAGTGAGGGAAGTAGACGTGAACCACAACGCTTGCTCTAGCAGTCCCTTTCACTTAGTGAGAACATTCTTTGGAACTTTTGTTTCTGCTCTGCATATTAGAAGTTGGATGGAAGTGATAAACACAGTAACAAAAATAGTTATGCTATAGAAAGCAATAAACAGAGGTAATTTTCTTTCTTTCCACACTGCATTTCTTCATAAGACAGGAATAGGGTGGAGAAGACTGGATGCTAGTATATCAGCAAAGGAAAGTCCAAAGCAACATCACAGTCACTCACGGAGGGAATCCAAAGGGAGCCCTCAGCTTAGGCCTGGTCAGCAATGTGCTGTGCTAACCAGTAACTCAGCCTTTTCTCTTTCATGGTCTCTGGGTGGCAGCTGGGCAAACTCTCTAGATCTTTCGGTGAGAAATACTGAGGTAAGAAGCTTTCGGGTGGAGTCAGGCGTGCGGAAGAAGGGCTAAGGACTGCTCGTGGGTGCCTTCTCAGTACTAAGGCTCGTCTGAGCAGGGCTCGCTTTTAAACTGTACCTCACGCATGCTCTCAGGGAAGCCAGAGGAAGGGGAAAGCCATCTTTCTTGCTTGCTGCGTCGACATTCGCATCATTCCTGCCCCTAGATCCTATTTCAGGCGTTGCATGAGCCCCCTCCCCACACAGTTCGCTTAGGCCTCGCTGCCCGCCTCCCCCCTGCCCAATCCTCCCCCGTCTGCCCTACGCCCAGTGAAATTTTGCTTCTCATTCTCGATTCTGAATTTTTTCTTTCAGATCATTGATGTGTGCTGCTTTCTGGCTACGTCTTTTAATTTAAACTTTCTTTCCCTCCATCATCAAGGATTCTCTTTCTAGCAAAAAAGTGTTAACACCCCTTTTGAAGAAAGGCTCTAAGATCCTTCAGCCTCCTGACTGTCAAGGCCAAACCGGTCTTTCAGTTTAAGTTAAATCAGTTCCAGTTAGTGGCTGCCAGCGTTTCCAATGCAGTCTTTGGAAACCTTCAACTGTCACCAGAAGTACCCGAGGCTCGTGAAGGGTAGGTGGTGGAGTCTTTTGCCCTCCTAAGATGGTTCGTAGGACCCTGAAATGTCAGGCTAGTGTTCTGACAAAGAGAGTGAGGCAGAAAGGGTACTGCACTGGATTCAACAGCCCGGGTCTTCCTCTAGCTCTGGCTGTGGTTTGGGGTGGGGACGCTGATCTCGATGGGGGTTAGGGGGTTAAGAGGTTGCAGGTAGGGTTGGCAGGTAGGATTGCTAAGTTCCCTCTGACGCTACAAAGGTTCTCTGCTCTGATATAAATTCAGTCCAAATGGGAACTTTCATACAGAGCGTGGACATCTATGGGCTCTCTCAAGTGTTTTGAAGGCATCCCGACCTGCACAGCTGATTATTAATGGTAGCTGTAGACAGCACATGCAGATGCTTCCTGAAGCAGCATTGAGTAGTTTAATATTCAGAATGCTAAAGGGGTTTAATAAAATTATGATAATGCACATTAGATACTGAAATAAAACCAAAAAGGATTTAAAAAAACAACTTTAACAACATATTATTACCTGTACTCCCATGATTAGTTGGATGAAACCAAGACAAAACCAAGATACTATTGTACCTTTTGTAATTTTAAAGCATAAAACAGTTCATTTCAGAACATACTGCTTAGTCTGAAAAGTCAACATTTTTTGTATGGAAAGGTAAATACTCCTTCTCTTGCCTATTGTGTATTTCAGGTTACTTATTTACAGTCCCAAAGGGAAGGAGAAAGCACACACTAAAAAATGACCCAAGAGATGTTCTGAAAATTAAATTATCTGAGTAGCTTAGCAAAGCTCATATTTTTGACATTAAAGTTTCCATTGGGCCAGTAAAACATACCTGTCCCTAACATGTTATCACTCATTCAATAAAGTCACATTACCTTGGTGATGTCTACGCTGAAGTAGACAATTTCCTTGGAACAAGTTTAAAAGCTATTTAAAATAATATAAAACATGTTAAGGAAAGATTTGAAAAACTAAAATGAAGCAAATTCTTCATTTGTTCATGGATTGTTTATTGAGCATTTACTGTGTGGCGTTCTAGATGAAAAGGATGGGGCAGCGAGCAAAGCAGAAAAAGTCCATTTCCTCATGAAGCGGACATGATTTCCAAAAGGTGGACTGAATCACAATTTGAATGTGTATCTTAATCCCTCTGGGTGAATTCTGGCAAAATCAGTCAACTTTACTGAAAATATCATGACAAACTACCAAGGAGGCTAATACAAAATGCTAAGCAATAAAGCTGAAGGAAAGCTCTTACTTCTTTTGTCAATAAGAGCTTAAATCAGTGCCATGTACCTGGAATGTAGATCCAGAGGGGGCGGTGGTTTGTCAAAGGTCACACAGCAAATTAGTGGCAGTTAGGAATGACACATAGACCTTTTTATTCCGAGGCCAGTGATCTTTCTGTGGTCTAGCCCACCTCTATTTATTAAAAGGATCTTAATAATTATAGAGACAATTAAATTTATTTTTTCCTGTACCCATCAATAAGAGTTTATAAATTAAATGTGATTATTTTCCTGGATCTGATATGATGTAACAAAAAAGCTGGATGTACAATTATGTACTCAAAACGATCTCGTTTACTAAAAAATACATATATGCATATGTATGTTAGAGAAACTTTCTTTATTCTCTTGTGTACTTTTCAAATTTTCTATAATGAACATCAATCAATTTTAGAGTTAGAAAGTTAAAATATGAGTTAAACAATGATGAACATTTCCCCCTCCAGTCAACAAAAAATTCGGCTGTCTAAAATGTTTAGAGGTAAGATGATTAGCACAATATTAAGCAGACACCTAATTAGAAGCTTGGTAAGAAATGTGTCTAGGTGGAGATGACAGCCATCTATTCAAGTGACCAAATGGCTTCAAAAAACAATGGTGGCCTCACCAGCTAAGACTGTGTTTATAATGCACCGTATTTATCAAGGGGCTTAATGGCATAAAGGGTCAGGTCAGTCCTGAGGATTTCACAAAAGTCTTGTCTGGGTTAGACATTCTGAGACATTTTGACATGTGAATATGGGAGCCACCAGGCCAAGGTGAAATGTTATTTACCAAGTTACTCTTTGACCAAAGTTTAAAAAGCCAAAAAAACTAGCATTGTGCTACAGTGGTTTTTTTTGTAATCAAAGAAAACCTTCACCAACACAAGTCCACTTAAGAGAGGGCAGTCGTAGAGCCTGAGAGTAGAATTCCATCTTGGTAAGTCACCCCCTTCTGCCACTCACACCCTCTGTGAGCTCTCTGGGCTTCAGTGTTTCTCCTCCCCCAATGTCTGCACGCTCTCCACACTCCTCTCCATCTCTGTTAGTTTCTGATTCTAGAACACAGGCAGGAGTCTTGTCTTCTACCATTGGTGATAGACGACCATGGAGAAATTTCCTCAATGTGTCAGAGTGAGGAAAGCGCAAGGAGATAGAAACTCATGGTTCCTCCGCAAAGGTACCTATGAAGAGGGGTCCAAATTTCCTCAAGCTGTTTCGAGGATCCCACACCTCATTACGATACTCACTGAGTGGCTGCTTCCCAAGAAAAGCCACAGAAAGGAAATATCATTAAAAAAGTGTATATGCTTAAGGGAAGCTGCTCCCTCCCTCAAGCCAACCTCGCCAAGGCGGCTGTTCTCTATTGTTGAACAGGATGTAACAGGACTGCCAAGCACTGCCCACAAACCTGCTAATTAGATGCACTGACAGTGTTTGCTTTGGAACCTTTCCCAACAAAGGAATGTGTCAGGCTGATTAGTGAGAAAAGGGTATGTAATGTATGTGTATTCTTGTCCAGATGAGGGCATAATCCAGGTATTCAGCCTGTTTGTGCAAGGACTCACAAAAAAGGAAGGCTGAGCAAATAGGAAGCCGCAAGGAAAGGCCGGCTTCTGGGCAATGCTTCTCTCTCCTCCTCTGGAGTTTTGTTTGACTCCCCCTGCCCCCACCAAAAAAATTCCTGCCTAAACATGAAACTTTTCAAAAAATGACAAAACATAACTGGCTCCCCTGAAAAATGGAAGAACCTTTGTAAGGTGCTGGCAAATCTGGGGTTTGATGATTTTCTAGGCACGTAAATAAGGGACTTTAGGCAAAGCCATCTCCACATTTACCTTCCATGGACAAATCAGAAGGAACTAGGGCAACAGAAAACAACTCTTAATGGACTGTTCAAGTTGTGCTGAGAAAAACTGTGCACCTCAGCATCTTCTACGGGGAGAAGTAATTCTATACTTTATAATAAAGCATTTCTTTCTCTTTTTAAACAAACCTTTACAAGGTTTCACTACAATGAGCTGTCGGAAGCTTCATGTGTACATGAAGCTTAAAGAAGTGCAGAAAGTGCCAAGGCAAAGAACGAAGTCTGTGCCCCAACAAGTTTAGGTCCTTAAGGGCAGGAGGTATGGATTGCAATGAAATGCAAAATGACAAAGACCAATTCATAAGGTCAAGTGTGTTGGGAGGAGTCCCCACGTTCTTCAGTACAAGGTGGATGTTTCTGGACTTGGCCAGATGGATGACAGCAAGTTCTTTGGGAGGCCTTCTTTTTCTGTAAAGCTAACTTGACAACAAAGGTTTTAAAAATAAAAAACAGGATAAGCCCTGTTAGAAACTCACTTGCTATGGACTTTTCCAAGAGGCCAATGTTCGTGCTCACTAGAGAGGTGTAGGAAATGTTCTTGAACTGTGTGCAGATTTGATGTGGTGTCATGTTAACTCGACTGGGAAGAGTTTGGTGTCAATAAGTTCAAGGTCCTGTGAGTAATAGCTATTTCTTGGAGGAAGGGAGGGCGTGGTGAAATACTGGGCACAAAGAAAAACTGGCAAGTAATGCTCCATCTGCTCTCTAAAACCCAGTGCTTCAAAAACTACACAATCCTTTTAGAAGAGCAACCTCTGGGCTGCAGGTGTCCCCTCCCCAGCGCAGGAAGAACACCTCCCTGGATGCTTTCCCTGGGCAGCTGATGCTCATGCCAGAGAAATACGTTAATGGTAGATCAGTTATATTGAGAAAAAATTGCCATATAGCATTGTACTAGTTTCAGGTATACAACGTGATGATTGGATATATGCATATATTTTGAAATGATCACAATAAGTTTAGTTAACATCCATCACCTCACATAGCTACAAATTTTTCTTTCTTATGATGAGAACTTTTAAAACCTACTCTCTCAGCAACTTTCAAATATCTGGTACAATACTGTTATCTGTAGTCACCATGCTGTACCTTACATCCCCGGCACTTACTTATCTTACAACTGGAAGTTTGTGCCTTTTGACCACCTACACCCATTTTGCCCACCCCCTGCCTCTGGCAACCACCAATCTTTTTTCTATATCTGAGTTCTGGGGCGTTGTTGGTTTTTTTTTTTTAGATTTCACATATAAGCAAGATCCTACAATATTTGTCTTTCTCTGTCTGATTTACTTCACTTAGTGCAAGCATTTTAAATGCTAACTAATCAGTTTATTTAAAAAGTTTTGCCAGTGTTCTTAATGAATGCTCATAATATATTTGGGAGAGCTGAATCAAACAGTAAATATCTATGGAACACCTACCATATATGTAACACACCAGTCAGTGTTAAGGATACCCACATCCAAATACAGCCAACAATGGCACAGGGCTCAGAAAGTGTTGAAGGGTAGTGTTGTCCATACTGGAAAACCCGGGGGGATGATTTATATGTCACATGAAAAAATCAGCAAAGCCAATGGGTCAGGGAGAAAGGATGGCGCCGATTCACGGTAGCTGGCGCATTCTGTAAGTCCCGTGTTAAAATGCACGCTGTTTTTAGGTTGAAGTCTATGTACTTGGGATCTGCAAGCATTTAAAGATTCAGGAAAGGCATCTTCACAGAAATGTGTGAAGCAGGATGGTCTCCTTAGCAGCGTTATGTTCCTAATAACAAGAGAGGATTGGTGATCTGTAAGATGTCAGAAAGAAAGCTGCTGGATGGGAGGCAATTTAAGGATTAAAAAAAAAATCTATGTTCTGGGTCATTTTGGGGGATTTATGTGACTTTTTTTGCTTTTCATTGTTTCCCTTAAATCTTAGAGCAGTATCAGTCTAACCTTCTGATTCAGAATTCTGAAAAGTTAGAGGCCTGATTTCTTATCCTCAGTCAAGGAGGGTACCTGTTGTCATTTCCGTTTCTTTAGGACGTGGAATTTTCTGTGTGAACAATGTTTCTCTCTCCTAATCCTGGACTTTTGGTTTGTTCTCAAGGAGCTTAAATGCTGTATCAGTCTGAAGTAAAGCAGTCTTGCCACTCTGGATCTTCCTATTGTATTTAAAACCTTGCAATTTGGATTAGAGATTTCCTCTTTAAATCGAGAGAGGTGTGCATTTAACTTAGACTTGAGAAGACCTGGTATCTCACGGTAAAACTGTCAACATTATCTTCTGAGCGGAGGGGAGGGTGGTAGCACTGATTAAGGCAGCTCTACCGCTCACAGGTTCACCTTCACCAACAGAGCTGCCCAGGGATGCGGGGAGGTGGGTGCTCGGCTGTGATCTCTTTCCCCAGTCCCCTTACAACGGCTCCCCTGGCCCCCCAATCTTATTCTGGCTCATGGCCCTAAGTGTAAAAACATCCACAGTGGCAAATAAAAGGGAAAATTCAAAATAACAGTTTGGGGGAGGCTTCTTTAATGACAGAGGTACACGATTTTTTCCAATTTCTTTAGGGGGTATGCTTGCAAAAATGGGTTGAAGATGACAGGCACAGCAGAAACGGTGATGTGCAATGAAAAGAGCCCGGATTTTAAAGTTAGATATGTTTGGGTTCAAGTTTTGGTCTTATCTCTTGGGCTAAGGTAATTTCCTTCTCTGAACCTGCGTTTCCTGATTATTAAATGAGGGTAACAAACCTCCCTCAGACGACTGGCATAAAATTGAGTGACGAGATATGTAAATCGCTAGCATTAGTCCTAGTAAATACTAGTGCCATTCCCCCTACAATCCCAGAACATTCTTTGTTTGCCAGAGATGGTGTTCTAAAAATTAATACTAAGGCTATATTTTTAAATTACACATTTATGAAGCTCCCTCCTGTATAACAATTAATTTAACAAGGAAAAAAAGTCTGAAGAGTTGACCAGTGTTTGATATGTGGCCTTCATCGAACAGGCATATTAACGCCAAGTACAGTCTAATACTAAATGAGCTAAGTCAGCGCTTTAGGGTCCAATACAGAGCTCTCTAACAGTTTCAGAATCTGTGGGCCTCCTTTTTCATCTGCAACATATATCACTCTATGGATGACACACCTTGTTGGAGCTTCAGGTTCACACCCTTTACCATGGCTTCTCTCACACTTAATACAACCTCCTACTGGCTCGGTGAGCGTCTCTTTTACCAGAGACTGCCAACTGTTTGTGAGCGAGGAGCATGCCATGTGCTCTGTGTCTACAGAATCTGGCCCACTGCACAAACACACTTTAAGTCATTTACTGAAAGAATCAAATAGTTCTAATGTCATTCAATGATATTTGGATCTCAAAGGATGTTAAGTATATTTCTGAGGACACAGAGGGGCTGAATTTAGCAAGCTGGTCAAGGATATGAGGTAACAAATTCCCTAAATACTTCATTTATAAGATTTTTACATATAGACGTTTAAATATGTTTTATTATGGAGAATTTCAAACATACTCAGAAGTAGAGAGAAGAGAATAATAAACCTTTGTGTACCTACCACCGAGCTTCAACAAGGATCGATCTTTCATCTATATCTGTCCCCTCTCTCCCACTGTCAGATTATTATGAAGCAAATCCCAGATATCATACTGTTTCATCCATAAAGATTTCAGTCACATGTAGATTTAAAATTTTACCCCCCTCTCAAATTTATTTTTATTTATCACATTTATTAACTCAGCACATCTTTATGGACATGTTTTATATCTGCAACTCTATTTCTGGTTAAAGTTTCTTTTATTAAATCTTTTATTAGTGTTTCTTTTTGTCCTTTCCTATAGACTTATATAAGTCACTCCCAGTGTTTAACTGGAAATGGAACATCAAGAAACAGCTCAACAGGTTCCTGAAAGGCGTTATTGTCCTGGATGTCCAGGAAGGCTGATCAGGGCTCCTCTGGACTCAGACAATTGTGTAACTGCACCTGAGAACTGCATGTGAGTAAGGGAGAAACAGAGGATCCCAAACAGCTATGAATTCTTTCCCCCTGAGTAAAGGCCCTCATGAGCCCACAGGGGTAGTTAATGTCATTTGGGTTATGAGAAACCAACAATCCTATGACCACAGCTATCTTAGAGGAGTGAAGGCTGTGATGCAGAATCACCTGAGAGCCTTTGAAGGTCTAGGTTCTCAGGGTAAAAAAGCCCAAAAGTCTCACAGGAGATTCTGAAGTGCAGCCAGAGGGGCTCACCTCTGCCCCAATCAAGGGCTGAGTCCTCGGACTGAGGGCTTTAAGAATGTGTGTGCCACCCAGTGCTCTGATCTTGGTTCCTAATATTCTCCAATAAAAGGACTGGGACTCTTCTAGGATTAAAGCAGGAAATATTAAAGCCTGGAACATCTGGTAGTGCCAGAAAGTAAGGAAATGTTCAAAAACAAAGCCCCCACCATGATGGGGGTTTGCCAAAGGGACAGAGGAGCCACTTGAAAGAGCTGAATGGGCAAAGGTAGAGCAGTTTGAGCAACAGAATAAAGTAGTATTGCATTATAACCCAAGGTATAAACTAAATAAGAACTATTTATTCATGCTGACATGAATAAATAAATGGGGAGGAAAAGACAGATCCTTCGTGCAGAAGAATTCCAGGGTAAAGGGAGTCAAATATATGACGACAGGAGATTTGACTTTGGGTGGTAAATACACAATGCAGCATACAGATGATATATTATACATACAGATGATGTATTCCTGAAACCTATATAATTTTATTAACCAACGTCACCCCAATAAAATCAATAAAAAAGGAAAAACAGTGGGGGTATATATATATACACACACACACATATATGATTGGTATATGTCTCCTCGCAGTTCTATCAGTTTTTGACTCATGTGTTTTGATTCTCTGTCCATACACGTTAAGGATTGTTACGTCTTTTTGGAAAACTGTCCCCTTTATCATCATGTAACGTCCCTCTTTATGTTTGTATGAGGGATTAATATTCTTTCTTTAAATCTTCAACAAAATTCACCGGTAAAACCATTTGCCTTTTTTACGGGAAGATTTAAAAATTACTAATTCAATTTGTTTACTTGTTATAGGTCTATAACATATTTCTAATTTTTCTTGAGTCACTTTTGGTAATTTGTCTTTTTAGAAATTTATCCATTTGATCTAAGTTGTACAACTTATTGGTATGAAGTTGTTTATATAGTACCTCCTTATAATTCTTCTAATTTCTGTACCCTTTTTAATTCCTGATTTTGGCAATTTGTGTTTTTTTCTTTTAATTTCTTGGTCAGTCTACCTAAAGGGTTGTCAATTTTATTGAACTTTTCAAAGAGCCAACTTGTAGTTTCACTGATCTATTGTTTTTCTGTTTTCTATTTCACTAATATCTGCTCTAATCTTTATTCTTTCCTTCCTTCTGCTTGCTTTGGATTTAGTTTCCTCATTAATATCTAGTTTCTCATGGTGAAATTTTAGGTTATTAATTTGAGACCTTCTTTTTTCTTTTCTGATATACCTGTTTATAGTTATAAATTTCACTCTAAGCATTGCTTTAGCTGTATTCCATACATTTTGAAACTTTGTATTTCATTTTTATTCACTTAAAAATATTTTAAAATTTCTCTTGTGATTGAGATCTTCTTTGACACATGAGTTCTTATTTATTTATTTATTTTTCTAATCCTCACCTGAGGACATGCTTTTAATGATTTGAGAGAGAGGAAGGAAGAGACAGATGTGGGGAGAAAGAGAAACATGATGTGAGAAACATCTATCACACACCCTGACTGGGGATCGAACCTGCAACCTGGGTATGTGCCCTGACCAGGAATCGAACCCATCACCTCTTGGTGTATAGACGATGCTCCAACCAACTGAGCCACACTGTCCAGGGCTGACACATAAGTTTTTAGACACATGTATTGTTTAATTTCCAAATATTGTGGAGTTTCTCAGGTGTTTTTTTTTAACTGGGGATCTTAATTCTGTCAGAGAACATACTTGGTATGATTTCAGTCTTTTAAAATCTCCTGAGACTTGTTTAGTGGCCCAGCAATGGTTTATTCAGTTTAAAGCATTTTTTAATTTAATTTTTACTTTTATTAAACATTTCTTATTGTTATATAATTCACATAACATAAAATTCACTCTTTTAAAGTATACAATTCACTGATTTTTAGTGTATTCACAAGACCGTGTAACTATCACCATAATCTAACTGCAAAACATTTTCATCATCTCCCAAAATATCTGTATCCACTGGTAGTCCCTAGGCCCCTTGCCCCAAGCTCTATCAGCCACCAACCTAATTTGTCTCTATGGATTGCTTATTTGGGATATTTCATATAATTAGAACATAAAATATATGGTCTTCTGTATCTGGCTTCTTTCACTTAGACGATGTTTTCAAGGTTCATCCCCAAGGCAGCAGGTATCAGTACTTCATTCCCTTTTAGGCTGAATAATATTCCATTATGCGGACATACCACATTTTGTTTATCCCCTCATCAGTTGATGGACATTTATGTTGCTTCCACTTTTTGGCTATTATGAACATTTGTGTGTAAGTTTTGGTCTGGTTCACCTTTTTAATTAGTTTGTAATCTCTAGGATATGAGCTTAAGTACCTGTCCACTCAAGAAACTAGAGGCTGGAGAGTGTTTTTGTCTGTGTGTTTATGTGTCTGTCTTTCTATGTGCAGGAACAACCAAAGTTCCTGGATGTTTACAAAGAGTCTCCAGGTTTAAGAAGAAGCCAGAGGGCTGAGTCAACTCTTAATATTTCAACTCTCCCTGCGTTCATGCCTTACCTTCTGTTCTGAACCACAGTGTAAGTGAGTCCTGCAGAGTAGGAAATGGACCACGACATTCATGCCCCCAAAAGCCACTGTACACACACACACACACACACACACACACACACACACACACAATGTATATTCTATCATGCTTTTCATATAAATGGAAAAGTGATATGTATCATTTTGTGATTCAAGAAAAGCAATGTTAAAAACCCTGCTCTCAAGTTAGTGGCGGGGAAAAAATCATCCATCAATCTATGGATGTGATGATGCCCAACTATTACTTTGGTTAGAAAAATAATTCCACATTAACTCTCACTTTTCTCTCCTTTGGTCCTAAAACTTTCATCGCTACACTGCAGTGCATCTGTGGACAAAAGCCTGTGGTGAGCCAGACAGCTGTTCACCAGTGTCCTCTAGCTTTATTCCTTAGTAATCCATCCAGTTTTGGCCTTCCTCCGAGACTCTGATTTCCCATCGTCTATCACTTGTCCCTGAAATGGTTGTGAGGATTCTTCCTCCCCAGTCTTCATTCTAAAAATGAATCTGAACACTCTTTGTTACCTAATAAGGCAGAGCTAGGCAATGTTTCCTTGCAACTCTGTTATCTCATTCTGGATAGAGGTAGTGAGGTGGGTTGCAAATAAATATAGAAAAGCAAAGAGTAAACAATGTTCTCCAAGAATAAGGGAAAATCTGATACAAGGTAAGAGAGAGATACAGTACTTGACTAAAAGTTGGCCTGATCTGGCCAAATAAAACCGCATGTGACACATTCAGGTGTACGTTTATAAAACAAGAGAGTCTTCTGTACCTGCTTGTTGAAATATCCTCAAAAGGATAGAGGATCTCTCCATTGTTGCAGATTTCACAGATGAACCCCTTCTGGCTGCAGAGACTGCAGCTGTACACGTGTGAGCTGGCAAATTTAATGACCTTGCCCAGGAATGGAGCCAGCTTTCCCTCTATTACCTGCAGAAAGAGAAGTGGGACAGGGAAGCAAGTCATTGCAAACAGAAATCTTGCAGATGAGGAGAACTGGAATTCCTTTCCTTTACACAACAGGAAAACCTCTAATTATAATTTCTCAGCAACTCTGAGAAAGAAAAGACAGTATTTTTGCTCCAAAAGAACCCTCTGGTTTAAACCACTGGGGGTTGGAAAATGAAGACGTTGAAACTTCTTTTGTATCTTTCTTTCTTTGTAGTGTGGTGCAGGGGACTGAAGACCAACAAGTGGGGAGCCCTGCTTCCACAGACTGCCTTCACAGTTATGGCGTGGTCAGTAAGGGGCATGTGGCGGCGTTCCCAAAACAGACAGAAACACACCGGGTAAGGACGAATGCCAAACTTCATACTTTAGGTTGTCGACTCAATAATCCCCTTTCTCTGGTGAGTTAATAGGATAGTCTTTTACTATCTTCCCCAATAACACATAACAAATGTGGAAAAATAGGGTGTTTTTCCTGCTGACAAGTATATTAACATAAAGAAGTTGTAAATTTGGCAGTCTGAGTGCTATATTCAGCCTGAAGAGCTAAAAAAAAAAAAATATCTTAGTGTTTCAAAAAATGAGCTATTTTAATAATTGGGAGATGTCACATAAAAATGCAGGTTTGGTGGCTTCTTTTGAAAATCATTAGATCTAGCATAACTGGGCCTGAATTCTAGCATGATGATAGGGGGTGCTTGCTCCCACCAGGGCAAGTGTCTTCTGTTGATAGCTGTCCCCACCAGGCCCTCGGGTCTTGTGCCTGCCTCCCCGTTACCGCACCTGTTGGCCTGCAAATATCCAGGCATTTGGAACCAATGGTTAGTCCCATCCCTCCTCACTTAACTAAAATGCATGAGCTTCAAAGAGTTCAGCAGTTCATGCACTAACAAGACAAAATCTGCCTTTATTTCTCTCTATTAGTACAAATGTATATACATGCTGATTTTGATAGAAGAGAAAAATAAAAATAAAATTCAATTGGAAAGTAATTGAAAATAGCTGAATAATTTCAAATGAATACATAGTTTAAATGACAGTTTTACATAAAAATAACATTTGAGGGCGATGTAAATCATACCTAAAGAGAAATTGCAATGCGAAGCTGAATAAATTAGTAGTAACTAGCATTACAGAAATAAAATACTACAAGGAATGTAATAATGTGTTTTGCAAAAAATGAAGCTATGCATAATACTGGAGATAAAAACTAAAGTGGTTTTAAAGATCACAGTATAATCTCATGATGCTTTAAAAATTAATATAAAAATAATAAAATAAAAATGAATATAATAGTGAACTCTAGAGAAGGGAACAAGTGGGAAAAGCAAGTCTTTCACTTTGTATACAGTTGACTTTTTGCATTTTTTAAAACAATGTTGATTATTTTTGCATCAAGATGCAGAAAGTGAATTTAAAAAATCAGGTTTACTACTTTATAAGAGTGGGGTTTTTTCCTTAATAAAGAGGGTACAAATTATGCTGGCTGTTTTTTGAGTCAAGCAAGTCTGTTTCCCACCATTCTTTAACTTATTTTCCTCTCCATTATCTTTAGAAAGCTATAGATAGAGCTATTTTTATTTTCTTGAGGACCATTAACTTCGATAAACCCCAGTAGAGCATACTCCTAATACTAACACAGGATACACTTTCTAAGAAATAACCACTACCAAATCATATACCCAACCACTAGTAAACACTTTCCAATGTGTCATAGGGTTATTTCTAAATTGTGGTAACAATACTTCAGCTCTATTTGGCTTTACTTACATTACTCTTTCCTAAACAACCAAGGTTAATGACACATTTAAAGAGAGGCACAAACTATAGTCCATTCAGGGGAAAACATCAGGATATAGAACAGTTCTGGAAACCAGGTGAGTAAAGGTTGCACGAAGGAACTGAGGATGAGAAGAGAAGACCTTGAGGAAAGCCTGACAGTTATCATCTAGGACCTAAGGGAGCAGATCGGGCATCTTGTGCATAAAGTTTTCCCCATTCTAGATGATTTCCTTGAGACAAAGGGTATGAACATTTAGAAGGCTTTTGCAATATTTCACCAAACTTATTTAATAAGCTTTAAAAAATTAATTTGGGGACTGATATCTTTATAATATTTAGCCCTCCTATCAAATAATCTGATCTATACCTCCATTTTATTAAATCTTCACTTATTATAGCTTAAATTTTTTTTTCACTTGTATAAACCACTCACATTTATTATATTTAGGTTATTTCAAAGTTGAATGTTTATGTACTATTTTTTCTTATTAGCTATTGCTGGTATATTAGAATATATTGACATTTGTGTACATCTTATATGTGGCTATATATTACTGAATTTTCAGGAATGCAAATCATTTCGAGGTGATTCTTTTGAGTTTTCTGAAAGTAATAACCTTGTCCCTTCCTTTCTAATATTATACCTCTCATTTATGTTTCATGTCTTATTGCATCACCCAGCACTCCTAAAACAATGTTAAGTAATAATGATGTTAGAATCAAACTGGAAATTATGGAGTCTAGTGAGTGGCTGATTTTCTCCATCAGAAGCGTATATATTGTCATGCATCACATTTTATTGATTCCCTCTCTTTAAATTACAGCTTTACTGAGATATAATTCACATACCATGTAATTCACCTATTTAAAGTCTGCAATTAAATAGCTTTTAGTTTATTCGCAGAGTTGTATACCATCACCACCATCAATTTTTGAACATTTCTTTAACTGTTCCAAAAATCCTTATACCCATTTGCAATTACTCCCTTACCCCCTCTAAACAGCTCCTCAAGCTCTAAGCAACCAATAATCTAATTTCTGTCTCTACAGATTTACCTATTTTGGACATTTTGCATAAATGGAATCATACAATATGTGGTCTTTATTGGCTGGCTTCTTTCACTTAGCTTAAAGTTTTCAAGGTTGATGTTGATTCTCTCTCTCTCTCTTTTTTTTTAAATATGTATAATTTTTATTTTTGCTTAAAGTATTACAGATGTCCCTTTTTCTCCCCAATGACCCGTTCCCCCCCGTTCCTTCCCCCTCCCCAGTCACTCTCTCCAACACTGTCCGTGTCCTTGGGTTGATTCTCTTTTAAATATCTCTAGTGTAAGTCTTCTTTTTCCATCTTGCCCCACACTCTTATCACTCCTTTCAATTTTCTAGTTTTATTTCCATATGCCAGTCTTTTTCCTTTGATCCAACCAACTAATCAGTTTTAGATACCATTTTCATCATGTATCATCTCCTCCCTCAAACCTTAGTGAATTCTTATTTTATCATTAATAAAGACTCTTCACTCATTCATTTCATAGAATTATATTAAATTACTCTGTGCCATATACTTGATACAAGAGTAAACTTGGCAAAACTGGAGCTTACATTTTGCCTGGTGTGCAGGTGTCTCCATAAGCTGATTCCACACTATCTATCCAAACTCATTTCCCATTTCTTAATATGTATCTTCTGTTGTGAGCAAACTTTTCCTTATGTAGAGATGCTTACTCTTGCTCTTATGCCTTTACCCATGTCATTTCCTCTATTTGAAGTTTTGTTTCTTTTCTTAAACACTTATTTAAATTTCACCTAGGCTTCATGGCTCAGATCTATTCTAGCTTGATCTGGAAAGCCAGCTTTGGCAACTTCACTGTTTGGATCTCTTTTACTTCACATAAATTACTTTTACATCATGTACACCATGTAATTTAATATAAAACTTGATGCTGTTTTGTACTCTTTGCTAATGTTTAACATGTGATTGTTTTGCTTATCCAACTGTTGATTGAATATATCGAAATGGTGATACTAACTATAAAATGGTGATTTTACTTAAAAAAATGGCAATTTTATATGGAGCAACCTAAAAGAATGTAAATTGCTTGGAGACAAAGGCTGAATCTCATACTTGTCTTAAATATCCCCTCTCTGCGAGGCACCTAAATTCTTGTTGACTGACCAAGGATGCTTTCTCGTCTTTTTCCTTGGCTGCAGCAGAAATATCTTAGTGTCACAAACATTTTTAATCATTCTTCTGTGTGATTTAGGGAGGAGCATAAAAAGTGCAAGGCCCTGGTGGCAGCTCAGCTATTCAGGGACTCTTTTGGCTTCTTTACACTTGATTAATTGCTCTTCCTATTTGTCAGCTTAGGTTCATGGCCATGTTCCAAAGGGCTAAAGCTGCTGAAAGTTTTCCCTCCAGAAAATGAGGTAATAGTCTGTGAGTATATTTTAGAATTTACAAACATTTCTTTAATATTTCAGAAAGGAAAACTTTATACTTATAATTTTCCAGGGATAAAGATATATTTAGAAGGTTTAAATCATATCTTTGACTACAACTACTTGCAGCACTGGGAACAGGATCTAACTATTCTGGCTTCTGGTCTAGAGGTTTCATCACTACAAAGAAGTAGGCTCCAAGTGTGACATCCCCTAGGGTTCTTTAAAAAAAAATCAGATACATTAATTAAAGAATAAATAATCAATAAAAATCAGATATATCTTTACTTTGGATAATTGCTTAAAAACAAATCAAGTATCCTGCCTCCCTCCATCTCCTCCTGCCCCCAAGAGTTACAACTTCCACTCCCACTTCCTAGCCATCTTGGTGGGGGCTTAAGGTTAGGGCCATATTCCACCTCCACAAGCGACACACTCAAGGGGTAGACTCAGTGGGCACCAGAGCCCTGCTGAAGTATGTCCTGCTCTGTGGGGTGGGCCCCTGCACAGCTGATCCTCCACAGAGGTCAGAGGTTGGTGGTTGCAGCCAATTCTTACAGCTGATAAACTGGGGTTAAATCCCTCCTATTGACGTGCCAATAGCAAATGAGGTTCAACTACAAGAGGAGGGTGTACAGAGCCCACATGGTGGGGAGGGGGGTGCACCTCAAGTACACAGCTTGGGTGATTGGGGAGGCTGTGTCACTATACCCTACAGAACCCTACTACATTAGGCCACTCACCAAACCTAGGAGAGGTAGCAGCTCTACCAAATACATAAAACAAACACAGGGAGGATGCCAAAATGAGGAGACATAGAAACATGTACCAAATGAAAGAACAGAACAAAACTCCAGAAAAAGAACTGAACAAAATGGTGACAAGCAATCTACTAGATGCAGAGTTCAAAACACTGGTTATAAGGATGCTCAATTAACTTAGTGAGAACTTCAATGGCATAAAAAAAGGACCAGTCAGAAATGAAGAGTACACCAACTGAAATGAAGAATAATTTACAGGGCATCAACAGTAGAGTAGATGAAGGTGAGAATCAAATCAGCAATTTGGAACATAAGGAAGCAAAAATCACCCAATCAGAACAGCAAAAAGAAAAAGAAATCCAAAAGAAATTAGGATAGTGTAAGGAGCCTCTGGAACAACTTCAAGTATACCAACATTTGTATCATGGGGGAACCAGAAGGAGAAGAGAGCAAGAAGTTGAAAATCTATTTGAAAAAATAATGAGGAAAACTTCCCTAACTTGTTGAAGGAAATAGATGTACAAGTCCAGGAAGTACAGAGAGTCCCAAACAAGATGAATCCAAAGAGGCCCACACCAAGACACAGCATAATTAAAATGCAAAAGGTTAAAGACAAAGAGAAAGTCTTAAAAGCAGTATGAGAAAAGCAGTTAGTGACCTACAAGGGAGCTCCCATAAGACTGTCAACTGATTTCTCAACAGAAACTTTGCAGACCAGAAGGGATTGGCAAGAAATATTTTAAGTGATGAAAAGCAATGACCTACAACTAAGATTACTCTACCCAGCAAAGCTATCATTTAGAATGGAAGGATAGATAAAGAGCTTTCCAGATAAGAAAAAGCTAAAGGAGTTTATCACCACCAAACCAATATTATATGAAATGTTAAAGGGTCTTCTTTAAAAAAAAGATTAAAAAAATATGAACAATAAAATGGCAATAGATACATATGCATCAACAATTGAATCTAAAAAACAAAATAGCCCTGCAGGTGTGGCTCAGTTGGTTGGAGCATCATCCTGTACACTGAGAAGTTGTGAGTTTGATCCCCAGTCAGGGCACGTGCAGGAGGCAACCAGCTGATGTTTCTCACACCAATGTCTTTCTCTCTCTCTCTCTCCCCCTTCTTCTCTCTCTAAAATCAATAAAAACATATATATCCTCCAGTGAGGATTTAAAAACATGATAAAAAAAAAAAACAAAAAAACAAGCAGAACAGAAACAGACTCAGATACAGAGAACATTTTAGTTATCCCTCTATTTTTCCCCCCAAAGTGCCTGCCTATGTGACCAAAATCATGACAGAGTAGTTAGAAGAAAGCATATGTAGTACTCCCTCCATCTCCTCAACCCCCTGCACTCAACCTTCACTTTCTCCGTATACCAAATTGCCCCATCTTCTTGAGAAAAGGCAGATGTCTGAAACAGGGTAAAAGAGTTTGTCTGTTTTCCATTCAACTTAATTTCTTGTACTAAGTAAGGTACTAGTCTGATTTCATTTACTTGGAGAGCATGCATATATGACTATTTCAGAGGCATTTTACTCACTGGGTAGTCAGAGAACACACACTTCCATTTGTAACTTAAAATGATGTGTCGTCTCATCTTACTGCAAGTGGGATAAGGACAGATTGCAGCACCACGCTGCTGTCCTCTTCCTGATTTTGCTACTTTTTCACGTTTGTGGTCTCTCTACAAATTCTTTTCACTCTATCATTTCAGGTACTTCTACAACTCAAGGAGCCATCAAATATTACTTTCCATGATCCGGCTAGCTGACCAATACACCAAATATGCTTACGCCACGAAAGCTGCCTGGTTGAACTTCCAGTTCAGGGATACACACATATCCCCCCCCCCCCTTCTATTCTGGTCGAGATGGTCAGCATTGGAATTTGAGGCCTATGGCTTTCTTGCAGACTAAGACAACAGACTTTATTTGATTTACTTTCTTGCAGACCAATCAAAAATTACAATTAAGTTAAAAAATAACCTAGTGCTGCCTTCTCCAAACCACAGTTTCAGAAACAGCTGCTTATTACTCATGTGTGGCACCAGGAAATTGCAGTGTCATGTTCAAGGTCTGCAGCCAATAGAGATCTGTGGGATTGGGAAATGGGCACAAATGATTCTTTTATGTCCGTTACCTTCACTCCCTTGGCACCACCACAAAATTCAAAATCTACAGGGGGAGAGGGACAGAGCACTAGTAACTTGGACAAGGGAAAACAAAAAAAAGCTCTTTCTCATTGCATTTCTGTATGCATCGGCTAACTCCTTCCCCCTGATTTGTCAAGTTACCTTCCATTCGAAAACAAGCATTCCTCAGCCATTGTGCAGCGTTTAGTTTCTCGACAACTGTTGGGAATACTTTGATGAAGAGGGCTGCTGCACTTGACAAATGGCCCCTCCTCTAAAAGTCTAACCAAAAGACCCCATTCACAATAAACAAAGCCACCTGCCACTCACTAGTAACAAGCTAGCTTGATGAAATGGAAGAATCAAAATTGTCACACATTGTAAAATGATTTCCAATATAATTTAGTTTGCATTTGCTTGGCCAGAGGTCCGTGAAAGTTGGCACTCACTATTTTCTCTGAGTGCCATTTCTTCGCATTAACAGGTGGGTACAGTGAAATCTAGGCCGTCTGAGTTCGTAGAAAGTTAAGAAAAAACAGCCTGTGGATTCTACTCAAGTTTGAAAACCCTAACACACAGTGAGAATATTCTGACTTATTCAATTCTGAATTTCACTCATCTTAATCATAAGGCCTTAAAACTGGAAACTAAAAAACATAGGGGATTTTCCTATTTCAAAAGTTTGCTAAAACCTCATTTTCCCATAATTAACCTTTGAGCTCCTTATCTTGGCTCAATGCTGGGATGTTTGTATATAAACAGAAAACTGTGTCTTCTCTAATTAGCTCCCCACCCCTCTTTACCCAGTATGGAACTGCTCTAACACCAGTGGGCTTTTGGCTAATCGAGCACTTCTCTGAGGGTGGATTATGATGTCACCAATTAGCTCTTATCTGATCCTTTCCGAAAGGTGACAATTTCTACTTAGACTTAGGAAACTATGTGATAATTGAATCTGAGTTGATGTAATTGGGTATATTTGTGAGCGGTCATCATTGTTCCTATCAAATTACATTTCACCTCCTGCTGAAAACTAAGTCTTAGGGAATAAAAGATAAAGGAATTTCAATTTCCATTTTCTTCAGTTGTTGAATGGCAAAGATGAACCCAAGACCATAAATTTCTTGTTTTAAAGCCTCACCCAAGGATGTTTATTGAGTTTAGAGAGAAAGGAAGGAAGGGGGAAGGGGGAGAGAGAAACATTGATGCAAGAGAGAAACATCAATTGGTTGCCTCCCATATGCCCCTGACCAGGGATCGAACCTGTAACCTAGGTATGTGCCCTGACCAGTAACTGAATTCTCAACCCTTTGGAGTATGGGACGACACTCCAACCAACTGAGCCACCCTGTGAGGGTGAACATAAATTTCTAATTCAGAAAAATATATGGGATGGAGGCTACTTCAGGCAGTTTTTCTGTACTATAGAAAGTGCCTCAAGGGGTATGGCCTTGTCAAGACACAGCCTCATGGAACTTTGGTGGAAGCATTTGCAAAGAGGTCCACATGTTCTGAGCCCCAAAGCAGGCCACATAGTCTGATATAAGTAAAAATGGATTATTTGTGAAGAAAAATGATTAAAACATTTTAAATTGAGACAGTTCCAGAAAATTCTCATGGTATGGTTAGCAGAATTTTACTTCTCTGTTGAGTTAATTGGTTATATGCTTGAAATAAGTCTGATTTAGATTTCTACTGTTCGTTTTGGTCCTAGTTATTACATTACTGACTCATTAAATAGTAAACAAGGAAAGGCCCTGAGTGGTCTTTTAAACTCAGCTTCCTTACTTAATACGTGTATGAGAAATCTGAGGCCCAGAGAGGTAATGTGAGCTGCCTAAGGTCACTCAGTGGATTAGACCCTGACTCCCCTCTTAAACATCCTTCACTACTCTAGGAAAAGGACTTTCTGAGGGCACCTGGGGTCAGAGGCAGCCTTAGGATTTGGTTCAGCCTGAGAATTCTGTGGTCACTGGGTTCCTATTGACCCACCATGTAGAAATGAAAGATTCCTAAAATGGACTCAGTCCCTGCATGGAAGCAAAATGCACAGTCTAGATTGATCCAGGTTTATACCCACAGTTTCTATCTGAAACAGATCTGCCTTTGGCTTACAGGAAGACTTATTGTCCAACCTCTTTACTTGTACAAAAATTCACTTAAATGGTCACATCTTGTGTAAATTTCTGAGTATAGAGTGTGCTTTTGAATAGCATCTTATTATTGGTCAAACTACTGGGAAATTCATAAAGTAACAAAAAGCTCTGCGACAAAAATGGACTTAACATCAATATGAACCCTATTCACCCAAACTAGAGAAATTATTTTATTAAAGGGAAAAGCAACTACAACTAAAAACAACAACAAAGCAAAATAAACAATTCCCTGTATGTGTGTTCGTGGGAGAAATGGAAGAAATATGGCTTTTCAGAGACGGCCTGAGTAGAGGCCAATGTAAGACACCTTAACAGAAAAACAACAAAGACCTCATGCTTAAAGGGACAAAGAAATAGAAGAGAAATAAAAGCAACATTCCCTGATCATGTCAGATGACCTATTAGGAGTTAGGAGAGACATAAAATGCAGAAAGCAAAGAAGGGAAGGAGAAGTACAAAAAAGATGGAAGTAAAACAGAACCAAAAGGTTAAGAAAAATGAGAAAGGCAAGTCAGAAGCTCACAAAGAGGAAAAGGCCAGGATGAAGCTGACTGAGTCTGAAACGGCAGTTAGAAACCTAGGGTTCTATCTAGTTATGTTCCCTGAAAGCTGTATGACCATTCTGTAAGTCACTTAACTTCTCCAGGCCTCAGTTTCCTCATCTATGAAGTAAAGTGATTGTACTAGGTCATTCAGAACTACATGATCAGTAAGGATTCCTCTCAGTTAGAAGTGTCTATGTATGATTTTGTGATTAACGAACAGGGGAAACATCAAAAGTAGCTTGTTGGATACCCCCAGGCATGCAGAAAGGGAATATCTGGGGAGACAGATAAATGGTGAGTTTAGCCAGACTAATTAGAAGATACCCAAGGAAATTTTCAAAAGAAGTGAAATAATGTCACCAGCTTTTTATTCCTCTGCTTGCTGAGCGCCATTCAAAGGGGAATAAATGCTTTTTAGGAATCATCTCCTCACAGGTGTGCAACCATATAACAGTCTTCCTGACGAAGGCTGGAAATCCCTCCTTTCACCAATGCATTTAATCAGTTATAATGTTTAGATAGCACTTGGGGATGAAAAGAACAATATAAGTGCTCAACATTATTATTACTTAATAGCTTTTATGAGACTAGCAATGCCTAAGATTAAATGAGAAAACAAAATAAGTCCCCAGCTAGAATGCTGTGATCTAATAAACAGCTGGGTCACTGATGTGAGAAAAAAAGGAATCCTGCATATAAATGGAAATAGGTGCTCTTTATTAGCTTGCATGCCATTGTGTTAAGATTGTCGGTAATTTTTATTCTTTGCCTCTAGGTATCAACAAGTAGTAAACCGCCGCTCATACACAGCATGATTATGATTTCACACGCCCTGTTTTTCAAGAATATCACCTGCTGTCTATGCTGGGCATCTGTATACCCAGGAGATGAACGGAAATACACGTGGGAATTTAGTACTGTATACAATAAAAGTGGGAGGGAATAAGTTATTTAATAAATAATGGTGGGGCAGCTGGTTTGCCATCAGGGATAGAAAATAAAGCTGAATCTCCAACTCATTTCATAAAAAATGTAATTCCAGATAAATCAAAGATTTAAATATAGAAAGAAAACCACTTAAGAAGTATTTTTAAAACTATAAAAAGTATTAGAGAAAAATGTTAGAAAAATATTTACATGGGAGTAAATATTTTATAATCCTAGAAACCATAAAAGAGTGATAAATCTCAATATTTAAAATTTAAAAATTAGTACAGTACAAAATACCATTTACAAAGTCATATGACAGAAAACTAGGAAAAATATTTCCTATTTATATGAAAAAGTGCTAACTTCCTTAATATAGAGAGAGCTCTTTCAAATTAATAAGAAAAAGGCCAACAATATAATTTTAAGACCGGTTAATCAAATTAACAGGCAATTCGCAAAAACTACAAATGGCCAATAACATATAAAAAAGATGCTCAACCTTATTTACAATGGAAAAAATACAAATGAAAGTAACTGTGAGGTTATATTTTATTTTTTAGATGGTCTAGGATTAAAAATATTGTTAACATGGAAAGTTAATGTGGGTGTAGGAAAACAGGCATTCTCAAGACACTAACTGGACACTAAATTGGTTCCACCATTTTGGAAGGCAAGTGGCAATAGTTACCAAACTACAAAGCATGCATGCCCTTTGACCTGGCATTCTCATGTTAATGATTTTACACTACAGATAAACTTACACAAGTAGACAGGGAAATGTTTGAGGGTGTTCACTGCAAGACTGGTTCTAATAGAGAAAACTGCACAGGTTAAACATTAAGGGAACTCTCAACTCTGCAGCTGATAAAAGAAAGAAGTCTTTATGTGTACTGAACATGCACATATGCCCAGATGTCCACAGTATACTGTTGTTCGCTGGAAAAGGCATGATGCAGAAAGATAGTATAGTTTGATCCTATCTGCAAAGAAAAAATAAAAAAGTAAAAAAAAAATAACATTTGTAAATGTGTAGAAATGTATGGAAGAAGACAGCAGACTGACTAGTTAACAGAAGCTACCTCTGCAGAGTGGAATGTGAGGGAGAGAAGGGCAGACTCTAAAAATAGAATTCTGTAATGAACTATCAGAATAAGAAATTAAGAAAACAATTCAATTTACAATTGCATAAAAAAATTCCTAGGAATAAATTTAACCAAGGAGGTTAAAGACCTATACACTGAAAACTCTAAGACATTAATGAATAAAACTGAAGACTACACAAATAAATGGAAAAGATATTCCATGCTCATGGACTGGAAGAATTAATATTATTAAAATGTCCATAGTATGCAAAGCAATCTACAGATTTTTTTTTTTCTTTCTTTCTTTTTTTTTTATATATCTTTATTTATTTCAGAGAGAGGAAAGGAGAGGGAGAGAGAGATAGAAACATCAATGATGAGAGAGTCATTGATCGGCAGCCCGCAACCCAGGCATGTGCCCTGACCGGGAATCGAACCCCGATCGCCTGGATCCTAGGTCGATGCTTAACCGCTGAGCCACGCCCGGCTGGGCGCAATCTACAGATTTAATGTAATCCCTATCAAAATAGTAAAACCAACAAATAAAAATAACCAAAACAAACCCTAAAAGCAATTCAATTAAAAAATACGCAAAGGATCTAGATAGACATTTTTCCCAAAAAAGACATACAGATGGCCAACAGGTACATAAAAAGGGGCTCAACATCACCAAGCATCAGGGAGATGCAAATCAAAACCACAATGAGCTATCACCTTGCACCTGTTGGAATGGCAATTATCAAAAAGATAAGAAATAAGTGTTGGTGAGGGTGCGGAGCAAAGGAAACCCTGTGCACTGTTGGTGGGAATGTAAACTTGCTATGAAAAACAGTAGCAAGTTTCCTCAAAATATCAAAAATAGAACTACCATATGGTCCAGCAATTCCACTTCTGGGTATTTATCTGAAGAAAATGAAAACACTAACTCAAAAAGACTTATGCATCCCCATGTCCATTACAGTATTATTTACAGCATCCAAGATATGGGAACAATCTAATGTCCATCGTCGGATAATGGATGGAGACAATGTGGTATATATACACAGTGGAATATTATTCAGCCATAAAAAGAAGAAAATCTTGCCATTTGTGACAACATACGGATCTTGAGGGCATGATGCTAAGTGGAATAAATCAGACTGAGAAAGACAAATACTGCATGCTCTCGCTTATATGTGGAATTTAAACACACACACACACACACCACCAAGCTCATACATACAAGAGAACAGATTGGTGGCTGCCAGAGGTGGGCGGTGGGGGAGAAAGGGTTTGAATCGGGTGAGGGTGATCAAAAGATGTAAACTTCCAGCTATAAAATAGATAAGTCATAGGGATATAATATACAGCATGGTGGCTATAGTTAATATTGTACTGCATATTTAAAAATTCCTAAGGGAGATCTTAAAAGTTCTCATCATAAGAAAAAAAATTCTTGTAGCTATGTATGGTGATGGATGTTAACAAGACATGGTGGTGATCATTTTGCAATATATACAAATACTGAATCAGCTTATTCCTGTGGGAGCCACAGGGTTGAAAGGAGTGTGGCCTTCTCCTCTCCACGCCATGGAATGTGCTCATCCACTGACATCAGTGTACTCCAAAAGGGGGAGTCACCTGGCAAAATGTGACTTTGCCTGCTGTGTTCAAGGCTCCCTTTCAACCAGATATTGGGAACTTTGTTCACACCAACTTGCACAAAAAACAATAGGCAGCCTTGTGCTGTCAGTGAATTGGCAGGTCATCACACCAGAGCTGAGTTGTGGGGTGCTGGTAGAGCTGTGCCTCAAATTCCCAGAATTCGAGGTGGTGGGACTCACCATTCTCGCCAGGGTGCTTCTGGAAATACGTGTCTTGGGGGCAACATGTTTGAACCAACCAAAACCTGGTGCCATTGGCACTGCCGAGTGAGCACAACACAGCAGCGATATGCCATCGGCTCTGCCCTGGCTGCCTCAGCCTCACCAGTGTGATCATGTCTGAAAGTCATTGCATTGAAGAAGTTCCTGAACTTCCTTTGGTGGATGAAGACAAAGTTGAAGGCTACAAGGATACCAATGCCGTTTTGCTTCTTAAGAAACTTAAGGCCTGGAATGATAGCAAAAAGACCTATGCCTCTCAGCCAATGAGAGATGGCAAGGGCAAAATGAGAAACTGTCACTGTATCCAGCACAGGAACCTTGCATCATCTATAATGAGGACACCGGTATCATCAAAGCCTTCAGAAACATCCCTGGAATTACTCAGCTCCTGGTGGGCATGCGGGCCGTGTCTGCACTTGGACTGAAGGTGCCTTCCCCAAGTTAGATGATCTGTACGGCACTTGGCATAAAGCTACCTCCCTCAAGAGTAACTATAGCCTTCCCATGCACAATATGCTCAATACAGACCCGAGAAGAATCTTGAAAAGCCCAGAGAACAAAGAGCCCTCTGAGCACAGCACAAGAAGATTCATGGCAGAGACCTGAAGAAGAATCCACTGAGAAACCCGAGAATCATGTTGAAACTAAACCTGTATGTGAAGACCATGCGCCGGAGCACAGTCCTCCTCCAGGCCGAGAACCACCAGCTCCGAGTGGATAAAGCTGCTGCAGCGCCAGAAGCCAAATCAGATGAGAAGGGGGCTCCAGGCAAGGAGCCCGTGGTAGGGATGGAAGGAAAGAAGGCTGTTGGCATTACGAAGCAGAAGCCTCCGTGGGAAAAAAGGCTGCCGCTACCAAGAACCCAGCAGCTGAGAAGAAGCCCACAGGGGAAAAAAATCCACCACAGAAGAAAAGAAGCCTGCGGTATAAACTTAAATTTGTTTATTCAATAAAGGTCAAATCACTTTGGACAGCTAATTTTAAATAAAAACCTGATCAAAGGCAGTGAGAAACATAAAAAAATATATTGAATCAGGATGTTGTACACCTGAAACTAATATAATGTTATATGTCAATTTCACCTCAATTTAAAAAAAAATCATTCACAGGGATTCAAAGATGATAAGTTCTTAAATGAAAACGGGATAGCGAGAGTGGAGAGGGAAGAAAAATTGGGGTGGTAACACTGGAAGAACACGTTGGTGATTGTGTGGATAATGTTTGTAATAGAGTTAAACTCTATTTTGATGTCTGACTGCGAACAGCTTTGAAGGCTCATACCTGCCTCTCCCTCCCCCACTCCTGGGCAAGCTGATAGGAAGCCCAATTGTTCCCCCTTTAGCACCTCAAGGAGATTCAAACCACCCAGTCCCCTGTCCACCTGTGGGAATCCTCACTCAGAAACCCCGCGACAACCACATAAAGGCCCAAGCCAGTCTGCTTTCCTCGCTCTCTCCAGCCATTTTGGACCTCCTGGGAAGCTCGGCTCATCCCAGAGACCTCAATTATGTTAGCAATAAACTTCTTGTACCTTCAAAAAATTCTGTACTTCTGGATGTTTAAATAATGAATACAAATTGCCCATTTTATAATAAATGTTTAAATTGTTTTTAAAAAACCAATGACAGCTCTATAAAGAATGGCTTTAGAAATATATACATTAATTTGCATGTGTATATATGTAAGCATTATAAAAATGTAGAAGAACCTTCATTTTTTGGTTTAATATGACTTGTGCTTTCACTTGTCCCCGATATGTTTATTTTCACAAAAGTTCTTGAAAGTTGCCTATCAGTGAACATATCGTGACTGCATCAGCTTCAATGCTTATATCCAAGGAGACCTGTCTGTCTAATCAGAATGTTTCCTGACTTATGGGTTTTTCAGGTTTGGGAAGGTAACATTGCCCCAATTAGAATGACTTATAAGATATGCAGAGTGTCAACAGCCATATCTAATACCAGGCAACTTAAGGTGGTTTTTGTTTACATAATTATCACTGAATTCTAGACATTTAATCTTATCTCTTTAAATACCTAACTGGGAGTTAGTAAGTAAGCAATCAGTCAGAATGCACATTTCATTCTCTAGAATCTCACCTAAATATTTTCAATGCCTCCTTTGCAGCCAGGGCTTTCTCCTTCCTGCCCTATCAGAAGTGACCTACCCTCACCCGCTTCATCCCCAGAGGCACATTACTTGATCTCCATCACCTGATTGGTCTAGAAATTCCAAGTTTTAGACTGTGTTTTGTAGTCAACAGGAGGAGAAAGGTACTAGTATCAGATTTGTAAAAATCCCTTCCCCTCTATTCAAAGGTCACGATAATTTCACACCACCCCAGGCACTGCGCAGAGGAAGTATGTTACCCAACCCGAATGTTTTTAACCACTTAGTTTGGTGTCAGTCCAAAGAAAAGTCAATGAACTGACTGACCTGCCTTAGACTTGGCCTTAAGAAAGAAATGAAAGCTGTGGTTTTAAATAGGACATTCAAATATAATCAGAGAAAAGCATTGTGAATATTATGTCCACCTGTGTGTGACATGTTCAGAGGTTTTGTAAAATCTAAATGGAAAAGTGCCCTAAGAAAGGAAGCCCAGTAAACAGCTTCCAGAGGGCTGAGGACAGAGGGTGTGGGATCTGGTCCAACATCTAACATCCTTCTCTGTGCCACCCCGACAGTCTGCCTTTCTCAGTTCTAGCGTGTCTGTACGAGGCCAGCAGAAGAGACTCCTCTACATTCATTCACCACTCCTGGGAGCTCTAGGCAAAGGGAAAGCTTTCAAACAGGTCAGAATTTTGTATAAGTTGTAGAGATTTCAGTTGTCTTTGGGCTCCCTGTCCTTCAGGAGTATGGTTAACTGAAAAGGACTTTACTTAGTCCCTCACAGTCCTCTCTCCCTCTCTCTCTTTCTCTCTCTGTATGTGTGTAGAAAGAGAGAGCTCAGCTAACTGAAACTCCAAGTAGGTGTAGAGTAGCTTACGAAAACTGGGAGAAGAGGTTTCATTGGTTATCTCTTTTATTATATTTCCTTAAATTGCGGTATAACATAGGGTAAGATACATAGGGTAAAGTGCACAGATCTTAAGTACACAACTCAATGAATTTTTAAACATGTATGTGAAACGACTATTATCCTATCTGTTCTCTTGGGCTCCAGCTCCAACTACTCCAACCCATTCTCTGTGTTACTGCCAAAGGACCTTATAAAACAGATTTGACCAAACAATAATAACGACTTCAGCTGTTGCACCACCCGCACAGCAGTGACTGACTGTTTAATACATGCCAGTTGCTGCCCTGAGCTCTTTAATTCATTATCTCCTTTAAGATAATACAAGTCAAGCACTTAGAACATTGTCAGCCACAGTGGGCATTAAATAATTATTACTATTATTATTTATAAGAGACCTAAAAGGTCAGTATTTTTATCATTACCAATTTATAGGTGATAAAACAGGCTTAGAAGGCTTAAGTTATTTGTCCAAGGTTGCTCTGCTTAAATGTGTAGAGTAGGGAGCTGGACTCCCACAGCCCAGGGCTAACGATTATGCTTTAGTGCCTTCTCTGAGCTGGCATTTCTTTAATGAAACCCCCTGAAGCCTCTTCAGCTGCTACAGGAGAAGGTCTCAACTTGTGAGTGTGCCCTGCCCTACAAGGGCTTCCCCCAAGCCTGGCTTTCCACACTTGCTTCTAGGTTTTATCTACCATCCCTTCACCTCCTGCTCTCGTGATGCCTGTCTACTCATTATTCCCTGAAAAACTTTTGATCCTAGTAAATACCATTTGTTGTCATCATCATGTATGAGTTCTGGAAGCTTTCTGTATTTATTTCCAATTCTTACTGCAATTACCCAAAATAAGTAGTACATAGTCATTTTACAGATAAATAAACTGAGACACAGAAAGATGAAAGTCTTGCTTATGGTCAGAGAGCCAATACACATAGAAGCTGGAGTTTGGACCCAGGACATCTGATTCCAGGGCTCGGTCCTTCCCACTCCATCACAATTCCTCTCACATCACATGCTCTCACTCCTGCCTCAAATGCCACTTAGTTTCAAAGGCATTTTTGACTTGGCCAATAATTTGTCCCCTCTTGCTCTGCTGCCTTCCACAGGTATAAACAGGTCACTAATTAAGGAGGAATGGCTCTTGCTCCATTTCTACTGCAGGCCCTAGAACCAAACACTTAAACTGCAACTTGGTCCAAGCAAAATGGCAAATCTTTGACTAGATGGGGTTATGGTCTAATGACAAGAACACAGAGGGCAAATGGAGAAGTTGCTGCCGGTTAAACACCACATGTACTTGAGCAGACCCTCTAGGGGATGTGTGATCCATGAGCTCCTGGGACATGAGCAATTGCTAAGGATGAGCCAGACAGCTCTCCAAACATGAGGACAATGGAGGATGACTTCTGTGGGCAGCCAGAAAGGCTATACTGGGCAATTTTTGAACAGATCTTGCAAAGCATTTTATTATTGGAATAGCTAACATTCTTGTTGATGATGTAGAATTAAAAAAACACACCAAAGCATCTGAACATTTGGTACATGTTCAGCTCATCTGTACCTCAAAAGTGAATATTAATGTGCAATCTGTAAAGTCTCACAACTCGACAGGAAGTGGCTGGCTCGGCAATGGCCTCCTGACAGGAGCTGGCAGCCTTGGTTGTGATTACTCAATCATACTTGTATTTAAGATGGTTAAATAAGTTACTTAATTCTCTAGCTTATTATTTTTGCATACATCTAAACTACATATGTATATTTTCAAGTCCCAAGCTAAAAAGTCTCATTGTTGAGAAAAAAGTACAAATATCCAACTTGGAATGGCACAATTATTAAAATAATTTAAAAAGTAAATTGGGTTGACAAGGTGATTCCAAAGTCGATCTGAAGGAATAAAAGAGCAGGCATAAGTAAGACAATTTTGTAAAACAATAATATGAGGATGTATTTGTGCTACCAGACATCAAAATGTACCATAAAATTTAAATAATTGGAACTGGCACTGGGATTGGGACTGAGGAAATAGAAGTGATTGCTCAGAAACAGACTCCAGGACACACATGTAATTAGATTATGATGAATTTGAAATCAGAAGTCAACACAGAAAGAATGGATTATTAAAAAGTGGAGGGGCCCTGGCCAGTGTGGCTCAGTTGGTTGGAGCATTGACCCGTACACCAAAGGGTGGCAGGTTCGATTCCTGGTCAGGGCACATATCCAAATTGTGGGTTCAATCCCCAGTTGGGGTGTGTGCGAGAGGCAACTGATCGATGTTTCTCTCTCTCTCTTTCTGAAATTAGTTTTAAAAAATAACGAAAAAAAACTCAGCTCACTTAAAAAAAAAAGTGGAGCAAAAATGACTGCTTAACCATTTGGGGGATAAAAATCAAGCTATATCCTCACCTTATACTACAAAGTAAAATAAATCCCAGAAACTTATTACATGTATAAAATAAACTTTTTAAAAAGACAAGAAAGTGCAAAATATCATTTATCTGATCTGAGTGTGTGGAAAGGCTTTGCAGGTTTTAAAGCCACAGGAAAAAAATCACACAGGGAAAAAGTGAACAGATCTGAAATTCTGTTTATCAAAAAACATCATATATAAAATCCAAGGGCAAACAACAAAACTAGGGAAAATATCACATAAAGTGTTGATAGCCTAATACGTAAGGAACTCATATAAATCTACTGAAAAGACAGCCTGCCCTCAAATCAGCAAAAGATGTGATCAAATAATTTAGTAACAAAATTGAAGTAGTAAAACATATAAACAATGAGAAATCCTTTTTTTGCCTCTAAAATTACCAAAACTTTGTGTTTTTGTAAATGACGATGGCCAATGGCCCAAGTGACATGAGGGAGAACATGCTTATACTGTTGGTGGGTATAAATATAGTAAATTGTACCCAGAGTTTTTAAAAAATTCAAATCCTGACTACAGCAGTTCCTCTTCTGAATTTATCTTAATCAGAAACTAAATTTTGTACAAGGATGTATATTATCATAGTATTTCTAATACAAAATTGAAAACCCCTAAATGTCCAACAAAAAAAAAGTATTTAACTATAGCCGATGAGATCTTATACAGTAATTCAAAATAGCTAGTGCTTCTGAAGATTACTTAATACGTTAAAATAAAGCAAGATAAAAATTTATATATTGTGAAGGAGCCACATTTTATACCTGTACATGCACAGAAAAGAGCTGTGGATGTGCATCCAAACGTTAGCTGTGGTGGGCTAGTAACACTGATTGCAGCAGCAGCGGCGGCAGCTAACGTGAGCCGGGGATTCGACCTCACTCAGTCCTCCTGTCATCATGATAAGGATCTTCCTACCCTCGCTCTGCAGACAGCACTCTGGGAAGCAGAGCTGGGACTCAGGCTCGAGGCCACCACAGGTTGGGATCTGAACCTCTCTGCCACGCTGCCTGATGACTATTTTCTCTTTAGCAATTGTCTGTGCTTTCCCAATTCCCTGCAATGAGTATACATTTATAAAAACACAAAACTTTAAAAGTGATTTGGGGCCAAGAGGCCTGTGACAGCCTGTGGTAGGGCCCTCTCATTCTGCCCCTGGAAGCGGGTGGCTCTTTAATTTTCTTCCCCATTCTCCTCCTCTCTCCAGTGTAAACCAGGAGTCAGTCGGCCTGGTGAGGGGGAAGCCTCTGGTGCATGGCGGCGCCATCCGATGGCCAAGGGCCGGTCGGGCCTACTCATTTTTCTTTCCTCTGCCTCCCTCTTTTCCTTCCCTCCCACCGACCCCTAGGCTTTCTAGCAACCCCTGGGAATAAGCCTGGTTCAAGGTTCTGGTTTAACAAAACAAAACAGGGCATCCTGGGGTTAACTCTGGGCTGGCCTTTCACAGTTCTATGATTAAATTGCATTTTTCAGTGGTTCTGCCTTTAAACTCAAACCCTTTTAAAGAGAAATTTAAGGAGAGCAAAACATAGGAAATGGTGCCAAATGCCAATAACATATTTTAGTCGTTTGGGGAATGGGCAGCTTTAGAAACCACAAATTCCCACTTATGCAAGGGCGACTCGAGCTTTTTGCTTTATTGCTTAGTGACAGAAGCCTGGCTTTAGACCATGGTCAGAGTTGTTCTATCTTGTTTTCCTTCTCTGTCTCAGAAAACAATTATAAAAGGTCTGAGTTATCACAATAAGAGTTAGCTAATCAAATAACAAAAATCATTTTCTACTGATGATGTGGTTAGTTCAGGCTAAAAGGAAGATCCAAGTCTGTCTGGGTACCTGTTATACCTGCTCAACAAGCTCAGTTATGCTGAACCATGTGCTGTAAACCTGGGAGGCTCCGCACATGTGACTTCACCACCAGCTGGCAAGGCTTTGGGACCATGTGCTCAACTAGGTATTCTGTGTCCTTTCTCTCAAAGAAAGTGACTGAAAGGGGAAGATAAGATGTGAGTACTGTTTCGTGAGTATGCTTTCCAAAACCATGGCTGACACAATAGAAAATGGAAAGAATCCCAGAGAGCTCTTTTCTGTAGCCTTAGATCTATTCTATCAGGGATTATAAACCCAAATACCAGAGTCCAATGATGACATTCTTCTCAGTTCCTCACCATTAGAGTTAGATTAAGGTGTGGCCCAAGCAGACCCAGGGCATGAATTAATAAACTATATTACATTATAATCAAATAAACTGGAAATAACGTGCCAGTAAGCTCAGGTTTCCACAGCCACTCCTGAAATTACTGGCAAGTGAACTAGTCCCACTTGAGGATAAGTAGATAGCAGTGAAAAATTTTTTAAAGGCCAACTTATTTACATAGCATTTTGGTGGTAAGCATGTGTAAGGTGTATACAACAACTCCAGGCCAGGGAAATAGTCCTGGAATGAAGCAGCCGACAATCATCAGAGTTAGCAATCAACTAACACTGGGGCAGGAGATTAATTTTATTGTGTAAAGGTTAAAGTTAACTGATTTGGTAAAAATTGCAAATAAAAAAAGCTAGAGAAAATAAGAACTATAGAAAACCTGGAAAAAGACACAAATATCCTCAACAAAATACTAGCAAACTGAATCCAGAAACCTATAAAAGAATTATACACTATGACCAATTGGGATTTATCCCAGGAATGCAAGGTTGGTTTAACATCTGAAAATCAGTGTAATAGACCATATGAATAGAATAAAGGTCAGAAACCACACGATCATCTCGATAAATGCATAAAAAGCGTTTGATGAAATTCAATACCTCTCTGTGATAAAAACATTCAGACTATGAAAAGAAGGTAACTTCCTGAACCTGATATGGGCTTTCTATGAAAAACTCAGTTAACATAATACTTAATGGTGAAAGACTAAATGTTTTCCCCGCTAATATTAGGGATAAACTAGGTGTCTGTCCTCACCACTTCTATTTAACATTGTGCTAGAGATTCAGGGCAATCAGGCAAAAAAAAAAAAGAAAAGAAAAACTCCAGACTCGAAAAGAAGTAGTAAAACCACCTCTGCTCTCAGATGACAAGATCTGGTATATAGGAAAGCTGGGAACATTCTGCTGACATGAAAGTCTGAAAACACAACCACCCCTTTTAAATATATCTTCGAACAAGACTTTGTAACTATATCCTTGTAAGTTGCTTGGAAAGTCTGACTAACAATATCCAGTTCAGAGTTACGAAAACACTTATTAGGAATCCCGTTCCAACTAAGCTAAAAAGGTGGTATTACTGCTAAAGCATGTAATACATTCCTAATTTTCAACACCAAGAAAGAGGTATATGTATTTTTATTAATAGATAGTTTCCCTTCCCCTATCTACTAAACCTATTACAAACCATTTGAGTACATATTGAAAATATGTTTAAAGAGTGTCAGTAAGTAGGATGCCAATTAGCCTGCCTGGTGTCCACGTATTTTATCTGGCCCTGCCTCCTGCAAGTACTCTGGGTCATGGCTACTCCCCAAAAAAACAAAGATGACATTAGTCTGATAGGCCTGTTCCAGGTCCCCCTTGTACTGAGTCATGATAGACCCCATGTGGACATGGGACTTAGAGTTAGACCAGAAGTAAGTCATTGCCATCTGCTATTGAAACTGAGGTCACTGGGTAGAAGGAGATGAGAACTTTTACGGTACAAAGGAAAGCCATGTAAAAGACAAGGCTGTTCAATGTCCTAGGGTTAGTAAAATAAAAGCTCCATGCAAACCAGTAATATCCACTGAGACTACAGAGTGACCCAGGTGCTTGGGAATGTCTCGGTCTGAGAGCTCTTTAACTAGTGTCTACTTTCTTCTGTAGAGCAGTGACTATGGCTCTGGGTTTGCTGGCCTTGAACTTGCCAGATCTTTTATAGCTAACTCAGACATATCCTGACAAACCACCTTAAAACTTGCTGGAGTCTTTGAACTTTGCTTCTTGTTTGTGTTTTGGCCCTACAGTTAACCCTTCCAACTTTAGTTTCCTTGACATTGGGCATCTGGGGCCTCCTGCTCTCCCTTTTATAAATCTTTTTACATCTCCAAATGGCCTCTTTCTAGACCAACTCTGAAATCTTATGTAAAATAATGCTAGTCAAAGCAATGAAGAACAGAAAAATGACCTCCTACAATCTTTTAAAATATGTCCAAGATTTTTAGCTTCTCTATTCTCCAGAGTCCCAGTAACAACAGCAGCAACGTTAAAAGGGGAGAGGGGAGTGACTATTTAAGTATTTCTAAATTGTGCTCTGAACTTTCCATATTGGAAGTGAACATGAAATAAACATATCTTAGCAAGTATAAGTAGGTATTCCAATGGATCGGTTGCAATACCTAGGTATTTCAGAGATACTTCATCTTTCAAAAATTATTTCACTAATAATTAGCATTGCAGTCCTGATAGGAAAACTATAAACACAGAGAACAGACATAAGAGAATTTCACAAGCAGGAACTATTTAATAACTTCCCTGAAGAAAATGCTTGAATGCACTTTAGAAAGAAAGATTGGCGTGGTTCCATATCACCCTTCCTGAAGTACTCAGGACTGCTAGGCAACTGAAAGGCCTCATACCATGAGCAGGGAGTGACTGAGCAATGGCACCCAAACGTCACGTTTTCTGGGTCAGTACAACTTTTTTAAAGTTTACAGTTTTTAACTTTGTCAAACAAGGACACTAAAAACAAAATCTATCATCCTCATTTCACAAGAAAAGGAGACTTTAACACCAAAAAAGTAGAAACGATATGCTTTCAGAAAAAAAAAAATATTTTAAACTGAATATATGTGGTGTTACTGAAAATTCAGCACATTATATTATTTTTCTCCCTTCTGTATGACCTGGAGAAAACCCCATCCCGGATGAGCCCTCAGCCCACGGAGGGAAGCTGGGAACGTTTATGATAAGAGGACAAGGGACCTTACTGTTCGCCTAAACCACAGCTTTAAAGTGAATGTCAGAAGAGAAGAGTGAGGACAGTGTTTCCTGAACCTCAGTCATGTGAAAACACCTTCACAAGTGTCAGAGCTGCATTCCAGCGGTGTCATTATTTACTTAACTTCAATCGAGTCATTTGTTTACCTAAATAAGTTTATTTAAAAATGAAAGTCTTACACGACTACCGTAAGTGGAAAGCCAGTCTCTCTTGCCATAGTATCAAGATAACACAACTGTGGGGAGGCGCCGAGCCTGTAGCCAACTCTCCCTTGGAAAGGAAGATTAGCAGGTTTTCGGGGCTCAAGTCATACCAGCAGCAGGATGAAACTTTCTGTTTGATTTAACCTGAAGGGCAGAAAGAGGGCTGAAGGGAATAACTTGCTCATTATGTAATTAAATGTTATTTAGTGCCATGACCAGGTACTGCCTCAAAGCATCTCTTGTACAAACTAATATCATTTTGGTAGACATTTATGGAATGAGGGGTGTCCTCGAATAGTAATTAAGAGCCCTGGCTAAATCAGCCTTCCTGAGTTCACCTTCTGAGACTTCTCCATGTACCAGAGGGTGACTGTTAGCACATTATTTACCTTCTCTGCCTAAAGTTTTCATCTATGAAACAGGCATAACAGTAATACCCACTGCACGGGCTGGCTGTGAGGACCAAATGAGTGGATACACGTAAAGCTCTTAGAACAGTAAGCGACACCTTAAGAGCTCAACAATGTTAGTTATGCTTATTGTATCATACTTTGAGGAACACCAAAAGGTCTAGGCTTATGTTCAGACTATAACAGGCATATAGTAAGATAGTAATGCATTTCTGGAAAGAACATACAGCTCGGGGATAAGAGTGACAATTCCTTTGCTCATTTGAATTAAAATAATTTGGTCCACGTGCATCTAAGGCAATTTACTGTTCATTTGGTTTAAGTTTCCTTCCATGCCCCATTTCCTTGGTCAAGGGCAAATCTGAATGATATGTTTTTGTTTTTATGGCACAGTAAACAATGCGTTTGACACAAAAAGGTCATACTGTGGAGAACAGCTTTCAGAATCTTAACTGCAAATCCCTCTTTAGGTAAGCAAGGCGGTCCAAATACATTAGGTTTTTAATCATGAAATCAATGTTCCCTCTATTTAGTGTAAACAGTAGAATCAATGTCAGATTTAACCCTCAGAGTTGCTACACATGTTAGGATTTAATTCATGTTATGAAATACAGTAAGGGAGGACTTATCACTAAACCATCAAATAAATAAGCTAACATCAAAAAGCAGTAGTTCTAGGGGCTCCTGAGATGGATTAGTTGGTCTTGAACAAGAAAGACGCATATTAACATATCCTAAGCTGCTGCCTTTCATGTGTCTCATCCCTTTTGTCCCTGGAACTATATTTAGTACAGAGAACGACAGTGCTGCCAGGGCAGTCAAGTAGAAAGAGAGGGTATTCATTTAGTAGGTCTTGGTCAAGGTTAGGGCAAGGGAGAGTGGACAAGTACATATTTCGTTTATTAAAATACAAGATAAAGTCATACTGGAAACAATCTCTAGAGCCAGCACTGAGTTTTCCTTGAGGGTGGCCTGATCCACAAGGATCTGCAGTTTGAGTATCTGTCCCCTTCAGCCCCTGTCCATTTACTGTAGGACAGGACAGTCCCCCATCCTTACAACATGCTTCTTGCTAACACCTTCATCGCCTTCCTTTCCTTTCGGTCAACTTTGGTTGTCTCTTCCCCCAGCGCATCAGGTTGAGCACTTCAGCTTCTCACTTTTGCTGTCAAGAATACACCGTTTGTACCTTGCCTCCCTTTTCTCTACCGACCTCGTCATTGCCAGGCATCTTCTCTTCTGATTAGGCCAAGCTCTCACCCTCATTTGCTTTGCTCTTTCAGGTGGGTCTCTCAGCTTTTCTATTGGATTCTGCATCAAACATTATTCTTTCTTAAAAATGGCACCTGTCCTTTCCTGCTTCTCTTCTCCCTCCTACACTGTCAAGGACATTAAAAAAAATTCCTTCACTCTACTCTTATTATGTCTATAAGCAATAGAATGTTCCAGATCCTGAAAGTAGAATTAGGTCACATCTTTCAGTTTTCCTCTGCACCTTTTCCCCAGGACCTACTTCTTTTAAAAGGCTTGCTTGAGTACTTTAAGAGACCAAAAAGAGCATGTAAGAGCAGATGCAATGCAGTAAAAACTCCTTTCCCCTTCCTTTACTAAGTTTGCATCTGGCCTGGGTATCTAATCAAAAAGAGTACCCAAGGTTGGTGTTCAATAAATCTTAACTTCTAGCAGTGGCTCTAGCTCCTAGTGAGTTCTACACCCTACCTATAAATGGCCTGTATGTTTTGGGGTAAATGAACTCTTCTGCATCTGTCTGATTACTTTACAATGATCTGAACGGGTCATTTACGAAGGTATAATAGTGTCCTAAAAATGTCACTTTACCACCAGAATAAGGAAAAAAATCTCATACAGTCGCGGGGTCTACAGTATGTGTGGCACTGTTCCAGGTGCTGGGGATATGGGCGGACCACTCAGGCGAGGCCCCCCTCTCCTGGAGCGATGACTCCTGAGAGTTTTTAAAGGCCAAGGAAAATGATCCCAGTCATGCTGGTCAAGGAAACCAAGTTAAAGCCATCCTAGTAAGGAAGGGGGGGATCAATTTGTTGGTGGATGGGGCGCTACGCTAACCAATGCTCCACCTCCCTGAACTAGGATACACATTTAAGAGTGGGCAGGAGGTTTAAAAAAATAATCCTAACCCAACCCAAAAGATAATGGGAATCATCTGTGCTGCTCTCATGTGCAAACCTATAATTTATGGGAAGATGGGAAAGAGAAAGTCCCTGAGGAGGCCTAGCCAAGTTTTGTGGTGAAAACTCAACTGTACTCCAAGCTCAGACTGGAAGAGGTGGGGGTGGAGGAGAGCAAGAAGCCACAGCAAAAATAACACATCTTGAGGCAGCCAGCTCCCTCTCTCCTCCCCAGTTCCAATGCCATTCCCGGGCCAGTGCCGCCCTCCCTTCCTCCTGCCACCCCAGCCCTCCCCCACTCACAGATTACAGCTTTTCCCTCTTTGTTTTTCATTCATTATTCAAGAATCTCAAACGGGCTGAGGTCCTCATAATCCCTGCCACAAGGTAGTGGCCACAGTATAAATTATAAGGCACCCTAGGAAGCAGGTAATTAGGATCAAGTGAGAATGTGTGCTTAATAAAATAAAATGGAGTTACTGGGAATTTTCAAATTATGGAAAGGAGACAATTGTCTTAAATATATGACTACAAATAACATATATTTGCATTGCTCGTGCACACTTACATACAATTTAATACTAGGAATATGCTATGAGACCTGATAATAGAAAAGACCATCATTCTTAAACACAGTGTTACTTAGCAATATCACCCCCACCAGATTCTGATTTTTGGGTTTCAGCTTTATCTCATGATGACTACATATGACTACATATTGTCTTTTTTGTTTCTCCTACTGGGCTATTGTCACTTAACTTTATAATATGGCTTTTAAAGGGTATGGTTACTAACAAGTCAACTATTGTTTTCAAAGTATTTTTTAAAATTTCCAGTATCAGTGATTGCTGGGCCATTTCTGTTACACACTTTAATCATTTGCTAACATACTTCAATAAAACTTCAGTATGGATTTTATTCATTTCCTTACTAGTCATATAAAGTGAATGTCAGAGATAGAGAAGTTGAGGCTATCTACACTAGAAGAGATCGGTGGTAATGGCAGAAATAGAATATGAAATAAATGTCAAACTGTCCAGGCAGGGAATCCCCTTTGTAACATTTCTGAATTTCTAACGTCAGTTAAGGTATTCTTGCTATTCATGGGTAGCTTTAATTGCTAGTCAGTAAAAAGATAAAGAGAAAGGAAGCACCTGTGATCATAGGGTGTGTGATAAGGCCACACTATAGTGTCATAAATCAGCTGCACCTTGTTGATATGACCGTGAGGGGCTTTCAACCACAGCACTCACAGAGCATTCACTGTGTGCCTGGCATTCTTCTAAGCACTTCACATATTTCTAACAGCCTCACAACCTTGTGGGATATGTGCTTTATCCTCATTTCACAGATAAGGAAACTGAGGCACAACAAGTGTAAGTAACCTGCTCAAGGTCAAGAGGGCTGCGGCTAATATGCAAACCCAGGCTGCCTGGCTCTAGACACTCTGCCCTCAACCATTACGCTCGCCTGCCTTTCAGAGGGCATGCCATAGCTAAACAGCAGGCTGCGGTTAATTAGAGGGTTACTGGAAAGGTGGTTGTTTGAACTAGGGACCCAACAGGCCTACAGAGGAAACGAGATAAACGTTGGTGAAGTCTTCAGTTCACAAATGCTCACCTACACAGTAACAGCATCTTCTGAGTTCATTCCTCACCCTTACCTTCCTCTTCCTATAACTGACACACCCACTGACCTCACACTTCCTCTGGCCCAGGCCCTGTTCTCAGCAGGGACCCAGATGGATAAGATAAAGACTTGCATTCAAGGTTGAATCTCTCACTTACGGGCTATTTTAAAGGGCTCTTGGGAGCAGACCTAAGTAACACAGGTGACATTTTATTTTGGGAATGTGTAACACAGTCCTGGCAAGGACCATGAAATCGTCCCCCTTCTGCTCCCAGCCTGGGAACTGAGGATAGCCCACTAGGAGGGCTTTTGCAGCACAATGCCCACCTAGGATATGCGTCTTGTCTTACACACATTTGGAATTCACAGCATCACAGTGCGGGATACCTAGCACTTAACAAGTACTTGAAAGGCTGTAAAATACAGTCCGTAGGTCAAGGAGTGCCGGTAATTTCCTGAGGTGCTCATAACCATTTTTTAAGGTGATACTGCTTTTTTTACTGTGGCAAATATACATAAAATTTACTATTTTTACCATTTTTAGGTATATCTCATAATCACTTTTGGTTACACTTCATTGATTACTTTTCTAAATACTATGGCTTCTTCTCCACTTCTAACCACTTCATGGGTAATAAAAGTGTAATTCAAACAATAAGTTGGTTTTCCCAACTAGCACGCCTGGCCGTATTAGTATCTCAGAGAGGCCAGCTTCTCTCCTAGACTGGGATGACTTCAATCCTGTGGTGCCCCTTCCCTCCTCACCCTTGATACATTCAGAAGCTACCCAGAGGTCTAAGGTTTCTTTGCCTCCCTCATCCTAAGCAGCTGAATCAACTTCTCTCTCCACCTCTTTCATTATCCCATTCCACCCACCCCATTGCCATCAGTGGGGTGGAGACTCATTGCTTATAAGTGTGCTGAAGAAAACCCCAGAAGCAAGAAACTAGAATAACTTGCTCCTGCTAACAAAACAAACCAGAAAACACAGTAGGGGCCAAGACCTCACAGTAGCTGAGTTCCAAATCCTTCCTTATCCCAAGGAGACAGACTGCCTGCCTCTCTATTCTGAGCTCAGGCACTGTGGCTTAAGCAAACTCATAGAAGGAATTCAAGCCTCAAGATCCATTTTCAGCTTTCCCCAGATCCCATGTGCTTTTTGCCCATACTCCATCCTGCCTGGCCAAATGTGAAAGCCCACGCAAAGACCATTACATCTCCCTTTGAAAGGACTTGAATGTCCTTATGAACTAACTCCTGGCTGAAAATTCTGGACCCGTGGAGACAGAGAAAGTGGCAGCCAGTTGGAAAACAAAAAAAGAGTTGTTATCTCTATGTTAAATTAAACTCAGATCTGCTTAATATCTTGGCCAACTTATGCCACAACTATTTTGGCTCTCTCCACCACCCCACAGACTTTTGTGGCCAGCATGTACCGCTGTGCTGCTGTTTGACACTGTGTGCCAGCAGGCCTCTGTGCCAGAGCCAAGTGACACCCTTCCTCCTTTGGGTTGTGGGGTAGCAGGGGAGGACTGCTAATTCCTTTTGTGACCACTGCCTAAGAGCTGAGTGGCCAACAGTTTGGTAAATTATATACACACCTAAAATGTCAGCTGCATCAGAGATTTTTGCCCTGTCCAGCCAGGAGCTGAGGAGAACCTTCAGGCTGAATGCAGTTCCAGAAGAGTTGGGTTTGCTAACTACATTCTGTGGGCGGGATGCTAGCAGAACTCCAGGCATGCAGGATGCTAGGCACAAAGAATCATCTCTGATAAGTGCATATGCCAGTGATTGGAGCCAATGGAAAAGGGGGAGAATTAAAAATAGTCACAGTTATGAACACAGACACGTGCGCACACGAGCACACACACAAGGAGGGAGAGAGAAACTCTACTGTAAAGGTCTGCTTGGGACTCAGATTAGCTATAAATACACAGACACATGGACACAGGTCAGCCTTAGCTATGAACATAGAATGTGCTCACTCTAAACTTTTGAAAACAAAACAAAAAGCAAACTCATGGTATCATAAGTCCATATGCCATAGCTTGCTTTTCCATTTGGACTATAAATTAACATATTCTATGGGGCATCTAGTTCTTTCTTCTAGGATTCTGCTGTTGTTGACGACTACAGGGCACTCACTGGGTTGGGCAGAATGGAACTACTCTGCCTGCCGTGGCAGTGGTTATAACTGACCTGTAAAATTTTAGAGCTATGGTCTACTCAGGAGAAGGTGGCCCTGGTCACATCTGCGCCGAGTCTCCTGGGCACTGAGACTTCTGCCACATGTGGTGCTGACACTCTGGGGCTGGTGATGGGGGCATTTACCTGGTTCTCTTCCCCACTTTAGCTTCAATTCCCTCCTCCCACCCAGTGCAAAGATTTGTTGGGACTTTAGCAATAGTAGGGCCTGGCCCTGCTGCTTCCTGGATCTTGGTACCAGTTTGCTTCTAGAAATGGGGAATGTTGGTGCTGGAAGGAAATGGTGCAAGGTAGCGGGTTCAGACCGTGTGCCCCTGGAGAAGGGGACCCTTTAACCGCTGGGGGACTGTGCAGGTGGCTGTATCCCTTATTCTTTATGTCTCAAGTCTGAAACATTTAATACTAACTTGAAACGAAACAAAACAGGGTGTGTGTAGAACAAGATAGCCTGGGTTGAAATACCAGCTCCTCCACTGCTAGCTAGCTAGATGACTTTGGGCAAGTTCATCTCATTTGTAAAGATGGATAATAATAGTATCTATCTCAGAGGGCTATTGTCAGGATTAAATGAGGTCATCTGTGTCCATTTCAAACAGGATCTGGCCTAAAGTTAAGCACTCAATAATAAAAGTAGCTAACACTTTGGAGGCATATAATAAAAAGCAGGCATTGATAATCTAATAATTTAGTACACTTTTCTATCTTACAAAGATTTTAAGCACCAGAGAGATTATGTAACTTGCTAAAGGATAAATTATTGTTGTCACCCGGGGTAGTGGGTTTTCTAAATGTCCCTTTCTCTCTCTTTCCTTGACTAAGTGATATGAAATGACAGCGAAATGAGCAAGCCCCTTGCCTTCAGTGAGACTGTGCCTTAACTCGGGGACTGAAGAAAACAGACTGAAAACCCTGGCCCTTTTTAGCTCCTGCCTGTCAGATGCTCAGTCCCTGCCCCCAGCAGGCAGTAAGCAGAGAAAGGAAAAAAAGATGAAACTCAAATCGGTAGTTTTATTACCTGCGATTGCCTAGCCTACTTTCTCTCTGCACCCTTGACCTCTGCTCCAGCCAAGAATCCATTCACAATACCCTTCCCCTGACTCCCTTTTTTCCTCAGCTCTAAACCTTCCCTTATAATGCCCCATCCTTTTATTGTCCCTTAAGCACACCTGTGCTGCAAACGGGCTCTCGCTGTTAGCCCAATACAAACACCAGCACCTAGTTCACCAGATAGCCTGATAGCTGTGGCGAACCCACTAGATGGCATATTATCTTCTGCACATTTTTATGGGCCAGCTTGTCTGTGCTGGGTATTATTCTAACTGCCACTGGGTAATAAGATATTAAGGAGATAATTTATCTATTTTTAAGGAATATGTAAAATAAAAATATTTAACTTGTTTATATGAGCTGCCCTTCACATCATATTTGTGAAAATGCTTGAAATAGCTATTTAATGACAAAAAAGCAAATCACCAGTTGACCTTCGGCAAATGAAAACCTTCACATTTGTCACTTGGAACTGAAGGGACTGAGATCTGGCTCTAGCTCCAAGTTCCTTGTTGTGCCCACAGCCTGGCTGCTTTATGCAAACTGGCTGGGGAACCCCAGAAAGTAGATATAAGTAGAGTGGCTTCCGCGATTTAATTGCTTCTCAAGTATCACAAAGTCATGGAACCCAGGTCCTAAAGCTGGAAGGGGCTGTAAAAATTGCCAATTCAACCTTTCACCTCACAAAGGAGGAAACTCAAGACTCAAGAGGTAAAGTGATGAAGGTGGTTTCTGTCCAAATGTGACTTTTGGGAACAGATACAGTACAAAGCAAAAGCCTAAAAAAAAAAACAACAAAAAACAAAAAAAACTGGCCCAAATTTGGATGTACTGTATAAAATTGTCATTTAAAGATGCCATATGTCTTTAACACACTGGTTAACAGGGCTGAGAATAATCCCTATGAGGGTTAAGTTAAAATCTGTTTGAAAAGGAAAGAAACTCAGTTTTATAAAGCCCTGAGAAGTGACAGGGATGGGGATATTTTCAGAGGCAAGCCTTGTTTCCACTCCTGAGTAAGACTTGCTGGAACACATACATTCGGAGAGATGCGTGGAATTTAAACACAATTCAACATCGCATCGGTTAATTCTAAGAGTAAAGGCCCTCCAGTCCAAGCTGCCCTCTGCCTCAGCCTTAAAGGAAGCTAGAAAGCCAATTACACTCACAGCAGGGCCTCTCCCCTACTGCAAGGAAAGAATGTACTGCAAATTCCGTGTGTGCTTTACAAGCTAGTAAAACTGTAATTGCAGGTGGGAAGAAACATGGATTCTCTTTGTTTCTGCCAACATTTCAGGTCTGGGAAGCTCCTCCCTTCTCTACCTGCAGAAACAGGGTGGGCTCAATATTTTTTTAAGCACAGAAAATAGTCTATGATTCTACAAAATTGAAAAGGTATTTGTGCACAACCCACCAAAAGGGCATGCACTCTTCAAAGAGACAGGTGCTAAAGGTGCCTACCGTTTTGAGGAAGCCAAAACCAACCTCTGGTTCAAATTCTGAAGGCCTCTCAGCAAGACCAAAGAAAGGTGGTGAGGCTCAGGGGGCTCTGCCTGACTGCTCTAGCATAACCTTAGGGATATCTCATTGCCTGGAGGTGGGCTCTCCAGATGCAATTCCTCTGGGGGAAGGCTAGCCTAGGACTGCCCTGGAGGAAGGGGAAGCTTTCCCTACCAAGGTGCTGGTCTATATGGCAACTGCATAGCTCCTGCTACAGCAAAATCCTGTGGCCTGGACACCCCTGCAGAATCTGAGGGGCAAAACTGGGTGTAGAAAACATTCCTTCTGTGGTGACAGCTGGAGTCTAGTGTCTACAGATGCAGTCTTGGTAATGTTGAAGAAAGCTACAGGGAGCCATTTATGAAAGGTCCATGTCTCACAACAATACTAATACCAGTAGTTATACCACTAGAAAAGCTCCTATTTCCTCAGCCCTGTGTCAAGCAGAGTTTTTTTTCAATGATCTCTGAACTTTTTATTGGCCTCCTGCCCCCCCACGGGTGCCCCAGTTCTGCTGCCTTAATGCCTCAGAACTTTGGTGTCATTGACCTCAGATACCACTTTGCCATCCACAATCCTGCAGGTGGTGGTCTTTAGGATGGGTTGTATGGAGTGGCTGTTGTCCAGGGCATCACCAAGATTGAAGTCCTCCCCTTTTTCCAAAAGGCAGTGGTGGTCTCTGTCTCTAGCTTGACCTTGATATTCAGCAGGGCTTCATACTCCTGGGCCTGGTATTATCCCTCTGTTTGGGTCTGGGCTGGCTCTGACTCCAGGTGCAGCAGGATCCCATGAGCTATTCCATCTGCACGGCACAGAGCATCTCCACCTCCCTCAGGCTGTTCTCCAAGATGGCTTTCAGATTTTTCATTGAGTCTAGGTCTATCTCCAAGAACTGGATCGTACATCTCAGCTCTGTGTCATTTCAGCACCTCCTATCTAAGTGGTCTGTGAGGTGACCACTGTGGTGTTCTCCTCAATCTGCTGGGACCAGTACTTATCTAGCTCCTCTTGGTTTTTCTGAGCCAGCTAGTCAGACTGGGTCTAGATGTTCCCCGAGGTCCTGAGATTTGGGGGCATCCAACTCCACAGTCAAGCCAGAGCTGGCAGTCTGGCTTTGTAGGCCATTTACTTCCTCCTCACAGTCTTTCTTCATGAAGAACAGCTCCTCCTTGAGAGCCTCCCTCTCTGTCTCCAGCTGCAGATGAGTGATATTGGTGTCATCAATGACCTTTTGGAGACCCTGATGTCGCTCTCCACAGACTGACATGGCCAGCTCCATCTCATACTTGACTCTGAAGTCAGCAGCAGCAAGATGGGCATTGTCAATCTGCAGAATGATGCAGGCATTGTCCACAGAACTTGCAAATATCTGAGTCCTCAGGTCCTTGATGGTCTTGAAATAATGTCCCTAGTCTCTAACCTGGGATCCCTTCTTCTCCAGGTGTCGCCGGATTTTGCTCTCCAGTCTCTGATATCCACCTCCAGGTTCCTCAACCTCTCAAGGTAGGAGGTCAACTGGTCATTCAGGCATTGCATAGTTTCCCTCTTGCTCTGGATACTCCCTATGCCCACCAGACCCCCCACCATCCCCACACTCTGGTGGAGTGGGACACAGAGATCCAGTAGCCCAAGCCCTCAATGCCTGCATAAACACTGGACATGCTACTGGCCGGTTGCATGGAGCCCAGGGCTGCTGGGAAGCTGGAGTGGGTGCTAAAGTTCATGTTGTTCGGGGAAGAAGGTGAGAGGCCAAGACTCAGGTTCAAGCCCCTCAACAAAGTTCTAAGTGCCTGATACATAATAGCTCCTCTAAACCTCACAAAAACCTTTTGGGGAAGGTACTATTATTCCCCACTTCAGAGATGAAGTGCCTCTTGAGGTAAGGAAGAAAAGTGACTTGCCCAAGGTCACTTAGTGAGTGTGGCATGAGCTGGCATTCAAGTGTGGGCAGTCAGGCTCCAAGGCCCCAGCGCATAATCACTGTACCATCTGGCCTCTCTAGGATGCCCACGGGCAGGTATCATTACCCCTTTGGAGACCTTTGCTCCAGGCAGAAACTCCATCCCATGTTGGCCTCACACTGGCCCGCTGGTCTCCTGACAGCCATCTTAATTTTGATTTCTATTTAATTTTCCACCTCACAAAGCAGTGCCAGGGAGAGGGAACCTGGTGATACCGTTTGAATATGATTTATTAACCGACAGCTCGAGGAAGTGGAGGGCTTCCTTGCTGCCACCTGACCTTTGTCTTGGGCCTTCCGAATGTTTGCACTGCTGCCCTGACCTTGCAGAGTGACCTGGAATAGCTTGCCTGCTTCCTTGTGCGTGTCCACTTTCAGAGCCCAGCTGTCAGCCTGCGCACGTCTGTCAATTAGGACCTCAAGGGTTTGGGATGGGGTCTGCAGGCTTTAGAGGAGCACAATCTAACCCTAACCTCCACATTCCTTCTCGTAATTGAGCATTCATTAGTTTGACGGAACAAAAGCAGGCATTCTCTAGTATAAAGCAGAGGTCAAAACCAGTGGCTGTGTTTTGTTTGGCCTTCAGAGTGTTTAAATATTGAGAAATTTCACATAAAAATACGGATTTCCGGCTTCTCTTGAAAAACGGGAAGGGATGACAACTCTGGGGCTACTGAGTAACAGCTGTTCCCTGCAGAGGGGGGCGCTCTCTCTGGTTTCTTACCACGGCTATAAGTCTCACCGTGGCCCTGCTTCGGGCACAGATGCCACCTGCATGGCCTCTGCAGGAATCTAAGTCAACTAAACCGTGTTCTAAAGCTCTATTTCCCCCTTTAAAATGAGAACTGCAGTGGTTAGGCAGCCCCGCCCGACGTTCCTGGCACACCAGTACAGTTGTACCTTTCTATCCTGTCCCCAGCACCTGACACAGAAAGTGGCCCATAAGAGATGTTTATCACTTTCTTATCTTGGTGAATAAATGAATGACTAGCTCTCAGGAAGAAAGTGAGTTTGAGTGACAAGAAACCTGTTCGACAGCTACTGAAGCCCAGGCTTCTTAATGCTCTGGCAGCCTTCTGAGTGCCCGAGGCTGCTGCCTACGCCTCTTCTTCATTTGCCGTGCTATAAAGATCTTCCCTGCTGTCACAGAGGATTCTGAATCTTGTTTAACATTCCAGGAGCAAATGTGTTGATGGTTTGATAGGATTTAGCCAGAAATGAAAAAAACAAAACACACCCACAAATAATAATAGGAAGAGCTGCCCCAGTTAATCTATTTTTCCCTCAGAAAGATGAGGGTGATGTTGTTGGAAAGTAGCAAGTTCCAAATGTAGATGGAATTGCAGGCTACTGCCACAGCCAGCAGCTTTAGCTAAGACACATGTGCTAATGCTCTCTTTTCCTAGTTCCATTTCTGGAGCATCATCAAGTGAATAGACTTTGTGAAAGTGCTAGAACCTCCTAAGCCCTCAACGCCTAACTAGACAGAGACTTCTCATGATCCCTCTGGCCGCCTGAGGACCAGCAGCAAGCGTAGGAGAATGGTTGACATGAGGCACCAAGGGGTAAATTCCCACTGGAAGTCACTAGGTTGAGCAGAATCATGGGCAGCCTCATACTAGAAGTTCTCGGCACACAGGCAGAGTACAGGAGTTTGACCATAATCAGTAAGCATCACCAGCCCTTTTCTGAGAAAATGAGCTCTCTCAGCTTCAAGGTCACCATGGCTCTGGGCACACAGTATGTGCATAATAAACGTTTGCTAAATGAATGACTGAACAGGGAGAAAACACCCAGCGGGGGGTTGGTGACAGAAAACTGGGTTCATGTTTCAGGTACACAGGTGGGATGGAAAGGTTATAAACTCTACACTCTGCAGCTCTAGGCTGGAGACTCTGCAACGAACTTTCATTTCTGAGGAAAGTGAAGTGATCCCATCATACTCATTCCATGGATATTTGTTGAGACAATTTATCAAAATAATCCTGAAGCATGCAGACAAAATGTTCTTCAGAAATGTCAAAGTCAGTGATGATGATTTTCCTACTCCCCTCCGCCTGGCTCACATCTACAGGCCCTCACATCTCAATTTAGGATCACAGCTTCTGGGAAGCCTTCCCTCATGGCTGAGTTACCTGGTGTTCTGGTTACTATTGCTGAAAACAAATTACCCCAACACCTAGTGTTGTAAGACAATAGTTTTATTATGCTTAGATTCTGTAGGTCAGAGTTCAGGCAGAACACCATGGAGATGGCTTGTCTGTGCTCCATGTCTGTAGCCTTGTCTGTAGCCTCCTTGAAAGCGAGGGGTGAGAATCATTTGGAAGCATTTTCACTCACACATTTGGTGGTTGATAATGGTTGTCAGCCAGGACTCCTCACGGCCTAGTTAACACAGTGGCTGGTTAACAAGTGAGCGTCCCCATAGAGCACCAGGCTGAAGCTGTATCATTCTATGACCTAGCCCTGGAAGTCACACAGCATCACCTCCATGGTCCCAGGCCCATCCAAAGCCAGGGAAAGGGAACACAGACCCTGCCCCCTCACCTCTTGATGGGAGGCATGTCAAAGCCACAGTATACAAAGGGCGTGTGGGATAAAAGATACTGTCATGGCCATCTTCATAAAATATAATCAGCCACACTTGGTTAGATACGTTTCCCTGGTACTTGTGTTCAAATCCATTGACTTAAACAATGCATGCCTGCCTCTTTCATTAGACTGCGAACTCAGTGAGGAAAGGGACTGTGACTTACTCACCTCTGTGTCCTCTGTTCGCAGCACCGTGCCTGGCACACAGAAGGCATTCAACATATATTTGTTGAATTGAACCAAACAGAAAGGAAGAACTAGAAGGGCTCTTGGGGCCCCCTTTCATGTTGGCTGTTGGTGGCATTAGGGAAGTTTGACCAGGGAAACAGAGTGTGAGGGGGAAGTACTTAAACGCCTTTCTGGGGCTAAGGCTGTTCTCTGTGAATATATTATACATGAGAAGGGAGCCCTTGCTTCCTAGGCCTCTCCTAGAAAGTAACTATTAGAATCATAACTGACTTCAGATTTCTCTTTTCTTGAGCTTTTTGAAAATATTTTTCCCCTTTGTATCTCTGTGCCACAAAGCATGGCAAGTATGAGATTACCCAAGAGGCTGCCTGTTTTTCACACTCAGACACTCACTCATGTCATACAGAGATGGAACTCTGGACAAGGAGTCCGAAAACCTCAGCTTTGGTCTTGGTTCAGTCACTTAGTAGAAGCTGTGTAGTTTTGGCCAGACGGCTAACTTTTCCAAGTCTTGGTTTTCTTGCCTATAAACGGGATGTAAAGAAGGCAGACCTGCCTCTCTCACAGAGTTGTTTGGAAAAATGCTTTTTAAATGGTAAAGCAAAATACAAATACAAAATGTGATCATTACAGGATATGGTGGTTTTAAAACAGTCACATATTCTTTGACAAGCCTCCTTTTAGAAGGTGGAGCCTGATTCTCTTTTCCATAAATGCGGGCCCAACTTTGTGGTTTATTTCAAGTGGATAGAATGTGGCAGAAGTGATGCTATCTGACTTCTGAAGCAAGGTCCTGAGAATGGAAAGCTTCACCTGCTTCCATGCTCCAGGTCGCCCTCCAGCCAGCCGTCACATCATGAGGACATGGAGCAGAGGCTCCATCGGAGGAGCCGAGGCTCCTCACCAGTAACCAGCACCAACTAGCCAGCTGTGGAAGTTGCCCACCTTGGAAGGCAAAGGCTTCTTCAGGCGACTGCAGTCCTGACAAACATCTGGACTGCAACCTCCTAACAGACTCCACACCCAAACTGCCTAACTAAACTGATCTGAATTCCTTACCCACAGGAACTGCGGGAGACAATGAAGGTTGATTTTTAAGTTACTAAGTTTCGGGGTAATTTGTTATGGGGCAATCGATAACTAGTGCTAACTAACCAGTGGCATGGCGGGCATTTCTGTTTCTCTGACCATGTGATGGGTTAGTTATGATCCAAATCCTTCCATGCCTGTTCCTAGTGACTCATAACATTCATGTGTGAAGCACAGGCCAAGGGCTCAGGCAGGGGAGAGTCCAATTCCACCTCGGGTTTGAGCCAGATGGTTGGATGCCAAAGTAGAAATGGGGACCGTGAAACTGGACCCCCCGGAGAGCGATTTTAGCAATGACTAAACACTACTCAATTCTGTGGTTGTACCCTCATCTACTACAATGTTGTTTATACTTAAAGGGCTCCGGGTGGGCTTTTGGAATCTTGATCTCAACCGAGCTCCTTCTGACCTGGAGGACAAGGCTCTCTATCCAACGCTCACAATGCAGTCATCTTTCTGACCAGGTTTCCCCAAAGAGCAGCCACATTCTCTGCCACAGCTCTTGCCCGCCTTCCCCAGTGCTTCACTGCTTTGTGGACCATGTGTGTGGACATAGTTGGGTGTGGTGCCTGGCTCTGCAGATAAAGTTTTCTCTGGGCAAAGACTAACCAGCTGGTATAAGAATCTATCTGTATCACCACCTTGTTAACTACTTTAACTCACCCAGCGAATTGGTCCCATCACCAAATCACCAAAAACCATAGTCATGATCAGCAGGATTCCAAAGACTGAAGGCCTCAGGGAGCAGTCAGGAGACCCAGGCTCCAGCCCTGGCACTGAGCAGCGGCTGTCACTCCTCCCTCCACCCAAGATCTGAAACTCCCTGGGAGACCGAACATGAGGCATGAACTGCTCAGCACCTACCTGCTCTCCTGAGAAACAGTGACTTTCTATTTGCTCTGCTGCCAACCTGCCCATCCTTCCAAGAATAACATTCAATCTCTTCCTTCCCTCTTGAAAGATCTTCAAGGGAAACACACACATTCACTTGCTAAAGATCCACTTTAACAGGATTGGTTAGGACAATCCTGGCTAAAGTAGCTAAAAGAGATTTAGTGATGTTTTTTACTGGAAGTCTTATTCCTGTCTCACCCAGGTTATGCTCGGGGGAGGGGGGGACGGGGTTGAAGGCAGCGACACAGGCCTGGCCACAAAACACAGGCGAGCTGTCATGCTTTGTTTTTCTGCTCATTAAATCCAAATGCTCCTAATTAGTTATCCTGCCCGCTGGGTGGACAATGGTGTGGGGACCAGGGGCGCTGTGAGGCTATGAATACAAGTTCCTTGGGCTCCTGAGGCTTGGGGACTGGTGACTTGGTTGTGGTACTGAGGTGCTGTGTTCCTGTGGGCTGTGAACTCAAAGACATCAGCCCCCATGTGAATAAAGGTCATCACCTGTTACTTCTCCGGTGAAAGGGCAGCTGCGCTGGGTGCCCACGTGGGCTCGGATCTTTGTCTGCTGACTCTGAATAGCGCCCACAGACAGTAACATTCTCTGAGCCTGTGTCTGCCTGGCGGGGCAGGGCCATGCAAAATAACTCGCATAACTTCCTTGGAGAAGAATTTGGTAAAGTATGTTTTTAAGAAGTGGCTTTGAAATGCCTTTAGCATCGCCTTTTGGTGATCATACTCACTAGCTAGAAAACGCTAGAAAATCTTCAAGGGAGGACCGCTGTTTGCATTCTGGGGCCAATTCTGACAAATGTTCAGGTCATACAGATAACAGTTTCTAAGCTCCATGGGTATGGAAGACTAGCAAAAAACTTAACTGAAAAAGTAGCTAGCTGTTCAGGAATGTTTAATGTTTAGGAAGTTCGCCACATTGAACAACTCACCATGATTCTGACATAAAAAGCAAGAGATTTTTATTTGGTTTTAGAATTCTGTGTAGTTATTTTATAGATTAGCATTTCTAATATTGTTTTGTTTAGGGGCTAACATAATTAGTTTGGTTTTCTTCTGAGAAGAGAGCTAGTGAGTTTAGGATAGTGTGTGTGTGTGTGTGTGTGTGTGTGTGTGTGTAGCCATCCATCCATCCATCCATCCATCCATTGAAAGCTGCTCAGTATAAGTGTTTATTGTGTTAGCATAAAACAAACAGTTCAGACATTGTAGGCAACTCCAGAAAGGTACTCTGCACTTCATTTACTCCCCTCTCTTTTCATGGCTCTTGAGAACTATGGGTCCCCCTCTCTGGCATTCTGCCCACTTCACATCTCTTTAGTAAGTACTCCAAATTCCAGACTTCTCCATCTTTTTTTTTCATCATTAAAGCTTATCTGTTGAAATCTCTCTCCCCTCAAATATCATGCTATGTTTTCAACTTATTTATAAGACAAATGAATTGGTGCCAAAATAATAATTTAGTCATCTCAAGTAATATACTTTATATTAATTAGAATCTAAACTGCCTTAATCTGCAGGTACAGTCTAGTTTAGAAATTTAGGGAAGGTGAACAAGGGGTAAGTCAATTCTTCAGATTGTCCCACAAGAGGAGTGTGTGTGTTGGGAGGTGAAGTGGTAGGCGGTGCAGGGAATGGGTGGGGAGGGGCTACTCTAACTGGCTGCCTCACCCATGGGATCATCCAGTATCCTTTCTCATGAATCACGTACAAACAGAATCATTCAGTGCTTAACTTACATATGCCCCAAAGGTGAGTAACACCAGAAGCGTTAGTCATTAATATACATTTTAGGTTTTTGTCACAAGAGAATGAGTAGCCAAAATTTAGACGTTAAATCTGACCTTTCCTTTTAGCAAGTAGCAGGAACTTTAGATGAATTCTCCTATCACTTACACAGTCGGAGGAATGACATATTAAACCAGGGTTCTGATTTGCTCCTTACGAGCAACTACAATCTCTTGAACATTAACTTACATATACTAATGTATTCTACTGGTAAAGTGTGGAACTTTCTCATCAGTGCTGAAACAGCTAAGGGGACGCGAGTAAGGAGAAGGCTTGTCCGGCAGTTTGCAGGGAAGGAGAGCTATGCATGGGAGTTAGGGCGCCTCTTCCTGCTTCTCTCACAGGGCTTCTCTCTTTCTGCACTCCCACCTTAAAGCTTTTCCATGGATTGGGATAACGGTGGAGAGACTGAAAATAACAAAACACAAATTCTATTCTGCTTTCTATCCCCTAAGTATTAAACCAGGAGAAAGCCCTTAAAAAGTAGTAACTCAGTTTCAAAACATGCAACCACAGTACTGGAAATATTGGGGGAACACATTATAAAGTAACCACTATGCAGTACACCTGAAGCGAATACAAAATAATACTGAAAGTAAACAGTAATTGAAATATACAAATAAAAATAAAAATAAAAATAAATCTTGAGATTTATAGATTAAAAAATGCATCAATACATGTCCATTTGCTCACATATGCTTAGTCATTGCCTGCCAAATCCTTTATAAGAACCACCTGTCAGTTCCAAAACCCACTATGCATCGTCACCTCCTGAAAGGAAATTTCTGTTTATGAGATTTTATTTTCTGTAGATTTACATTCAAAGAGCGCAGATTTAATAGGATTTTCTAGCAGTTTTTACTTTGCTGAACAGGAATTCATCTGAAATTCCAAACTTAAGATACAAATAACTTAAGCTGGTAGACCCCCAAGCTCCTGGGATTTGAAGCCTCTGCCCTCATCTTTCACTCCCTCCCTTAGCCCTGCTACTAGACCAGGAGGAGCCCTTGGCTCTTATCTTACATGTCACCACATTGCCATCGATTACAGCTGGGTAATGACTTGTGTTGTTCAACTGTTGCTTCCATGTGTGCTAGTAAAATCCAGTGAGCAACTTAATCACTAGGGAAATACATAGACAATTAGGGACTCAGTACTAGCATAAGCTATAAATTTGGCCAATAACTGGCACTCATTGGCGAGTGGGCAGGTGACTCCTGCTCCCAGAACAACTTGAGGGAGTTTCCTTTGTTAAGCAGGGTCAGTCTGTGCTATTTATTTTCTAACGTCCAAGTGTCTGATCATAAGAGAGAATACATGCAAAGAGGCCAGAAAATTCAAATAATGAGAAGGGGAAAACTGTCTTGAATGTAACATCAGAAGCATTAAGGTAGCTTAAAATCTTCAGCCAAATTGTTGAACTGAGTCTACTGGCTAAAACTTAAGGGATTGCTATTTATAAAAATGAAAACAGAAAGAGAGATAAGAAGATAGTAAATATTTTTGTGCCAGAATTCTTTCAGCATCTTTATTGTAAGTGTTACTAGTGTGTTGTGTACTGTATTATTTTTATTTCTTTGTGTATTGTATTTTTTTTATTGTTCAAAATATTACAGATGTCCCTTTTTCTCCCCATTGTGTATACTGTATTATTTTAAGATTGTATATACTTAAATTATAAATACTCCTTTATGATGTTTATTAAATTCTTAACTTTGTTTTTCTTTTTGGAGAGGAAGATGTCTGTGTCTTATGTTTTTAAAATAAAAACTAATAAGAAAAATCAAATTCACTGAAGAGAAATTTGGAGAAAGAAATCTGCCTTTAGGGAGGATATTTATATTATTACTGAGATCTATAACTCTTTAGCTACTCGTTTTAGTTCCTCTCCCCTGCAAAATTTATAAACTGAAATGCATGTTTCTATAGCTGTTCTATATGAGAGAAAGACCTGCTTTTATAGAGAACTTTACTTTAGGAGTGAGGAGAGACATGAAGTGGGGAGAAATGGCTGAGCTGATGTGAAACAATAAGACAAAGCAGCCAGACAGAGGCCAAAATGGTGCTGGACAACGGGCAGCTGGCAAGCTGGGCCGGTTATGTTGGGTCACCGGCTACCACTGATACGCTCTGTCACAAAGCAATAGCACTTTTTTCCCTACGTGTGTTCCCTTCCCTTACCCATTTATTTGCAAGAACTGTTCAGATCCAGAAAACATGGCTGAAATGTACTCAGAAGTCAAGGTTAGATGGGATGGAGGTGCCCTTCAGTACTGATAGCCTAGATGTAGACAGATCAAAAGCTAAATCCAATTTAACCCACCCCAGGCAGGAAAGGTAATTGAATTAAACCTCCTCTAAATATGATAAGTTTGGGGGGTTTAAAGCCAGGCACAAAGAGCCAGGTTAGAGTAAATGGATGTAGGGAGCTCTAGCTGCCCCGCCCACAGGGAGTTGGATGAGCTGGGGCTTTGCCTCTATCACTTTACTACTGAGGCTGAAAGCTGATTAAGCTGCTTATGGGGCTTCGGGGGCCAATGGTCTGGCCCACCAAGATTTAAGTAAGCTGCTTGGCATGGATGGTGTGATTATAGCAAGGAAAAGAAAAGGGGGGAAAAAGACAGCGGGGTATAGGAAAGCCTTTTAAAAAGCAGATTTTGTTGTGTCAAATAGATATGCTACTTTGACACTCTAAAATGAATATGGATTACTTTCTCTCATCTGGTATCAACACTCATTTATAAAAAGCTTCCTCAAAGAGAACTCACTATGAATTCCACCCATTTTATTTTCAACCTCCTTTACGATAATACATTGGTGCCTTTAAACATACTTCTTAAGTGATAGTCTGGTCCTCAGATACTATGATCAGGTAGAGTCCTAGAAAATAGATAAATGCATCATGGGTGTTTTCATCAATGCTTTCCCTTGAACACCACTGGTCAATCATAATTAAAAATAGATCCCTGCCCTGTCTGGTATGGCTCGGTTGCAGGTTCAATTCCTGGTGAGGGCAATATCGAGATTTCAGGTTCGATTCCCCATCAGAGCACATGCAGGAGGCAACCGATCAAGGTTTCTCTCTCACATTGATGTTTCTCTCTCTCCCTCTTTCTCTAAAATCATTAAAAACATATCCTTGGGTGAGAATTTAAAAAATAATAATAAATAAATAAAGATAAAAATAGATCCCCTTCCACCTAGGCCAGCAAATCGTTGCAGCTTGATCATGTAGTGATGGGCAGGCAGGACCAAAGGAGGGGAGGGAGCTGATACTCAGAAAGAGGTTTAAACTCAATGCACAAGTGGAAATTAAAACTAGTATTCCCTCAGATCTCTCCAGCTAAATGCTCTAAAACTATTTTTACCATTTAAAACAAATTTCCTGCCTCTAACAGACAAAAGTCTTAAGTTTGAACTACTTTTAAGATTTTTTTTTTTCAGTCTTGAAAAATGACTGATGGATCTGTACAGTTTCCTAACTGACCTCATTTCTTCTGGGCAAAACAACAAACAAAGGAACAAAATCACAGCAGTTGGAGATGTTCTGGAAGTTGTCATAATTATTATTTTTTTTAATTAACTCTTGAAAGAATCAATAGATATGCCTTCATATAGTGTCTTCTTAGGGAAGGAGTTGCTGATTTAAATGATTAACCAAAGCTTAACATACTCAGAACTTTGGGTTGAACAGACAAATGTCAGTTTTCTTCCTGGCTGCTAACCTGTCAATCATTAAATGGCCAAACACTAATAATAAAAGTATAAAAAGATGATTTTGACTCTTATGTGCTTTGTGATGTTTTATTAAAATTTAAAGTCATCCAACTGTTTGGCTTGAGCACAAAGAACTGAATATTCGCTGTTTTTATATCTTTTTTCCTTTTACAGTTTTTTTACTGAGATATAATTCACATACCATAAGACTTACTCTTTTACAGTATACAATTCAGCGGTCTTTAGCATATTCACAGTTGTGCAACCATCACCACTATGTAATTCTAGATCATTTTCAACATTCCCAAAGGAAACCCCAGACCATTAGCAGTCACTCGTCATTCCCCTATTCTTCCCAGGCCCTGGCAACCACTCGTCTACTTTCTATCTCCATGGATTTGCCTGTTTTGGACATTTCATTTAAGTAGATAATAAAATATGTATTGTTTTCTGTCTGGTTTCTTTCAGCATGAAGTTTTCTAGGCACATTCATGTTGTGGCATGTATCAGTACTGTACTCCTTTTTATAGCCAAATAATATTCCACTGTACGATATAAAACATTATGTTTATTCATCAGTTGATGAATATATGGGTTGTTTCCACTGTTTGGCTATTATGAATATGCATGGACAAGTGTTAAAGTGAACATATGTTTTCAATTCTGTTGGTCATATCTAGGAATGAATTACTGGGTCATATGGTAGCTGTTCAATTGTTTGAGGGGCTGCCCAACTATTTCCACAGGGGCTGTGCCATCTTACGCTCCCATCAGCAGTGTATGAGAGCTCCACTTTCTCTATGTCCTTGCCAACATTTGTTATTGTCCTGGAATATCTCTTAATACTAAGTTTATTTTTTTCCATTATGAATAGAAATTAATCGATTATCAGGGCTTACAAAGAAAACTACCCCAGTGATGGTGGAATTCTGTGCCAAGACCAGAATCAACAAAGGCACTTCCCCAGGGAGAAAACAGAAATGCAATGGCCCCTCTGAGTACTTACCTGCTGCAGATCGGCGAGGGAATACAGGTGGATCTGTTGAAAGAGGTATTCTCTGGGGAAAATTCTGAAAACAAGGACAGAAATACACATGAACTGTGGTGCTGCCACAAAATGCACTTTTTCTGATAAGTTTCAAAGTCTCATTTAAGATCCCTCTTGTCTGCCTTCTCCCCTTTCCACCTATACTCCTCCTCACACCTTCTGAGAAATCTGTAGTGATCCTTTTTTCAGATATTTTTCTTCCTAACAGATAGCAAGATGGAAGTAAATGTTTGGACTTGCATTTCTAACATAATCCAAGGTCCTGTGAGTACCATGTAGTGATCCAGGCCTGAGGGCCAGAGCACCAGGTTTCCTGTACCAGCTGTGTCCCTAACGAGCTGTGTCATCTCAGGCAAATCAAAAAACCTTCTTAGGCTTTTTTACTGTTGAGTGAAGTAGACTGAACTCCATTTATATATCTAAATATCTTTCCAGCTCCATTATTCTATGTCTGAATTAATAGATTTTGAAGTTGAGAAAATCATTGGAGTGGCAACCTGTGTGTCTTTTGTCTAGAGGCTCCTATGGGTTTCATTAGGAGGGACTATAGTGCTCAATATATCACATCAATGAACTATCCTCTTACATGTATAGTAATGATAAGTTTTAGAACCAGGTACAAATGGGAATAATGGGATAAAATAGTTCAAACTGGGACTCCCTGACGAAGTCCCATATCTTTGGCTGCTGTCAGTTCATAGCATCTGGATTAATGACAATGAGTGAACTTAAAAAACAACACACCAATAGGTTATGGATAAGGTACCAAAGTGTATATTGTTAGAAAACATCATCACCATCATCCCCCCTCCCCACACACATACATACATACACCTAAAACAAAATGCATGGTTCTAGCATTTTCTGTCTTATATGATACTATGCAATTTTCTTGTGTCCTAAATGAAAGAAACCACCACTTTACTCAACTAACATTTATGACTGTCCACTGTGTGCCAAGCGCTAGGAGACAGTTATGAATAAGACAATCGTAGTGTCTGAGTTCAGGAAACATAAAGTCAAATGATATGCACAACCCAAGGTCACGGACAATGGTGGGGAGAGGGACTGGGAAGGGGGAAGGGACAGGGTGGAGCAGGTCATTGGGGAGAAAAAGGGACATTTGTAATATTTTAAACAAAAATAAAATTTAAATAAATAAAGTCAAATGAGGGAAAGGTACCTAAACTGGTAACTATAATACAATGTGGTTATTGAAAAGAGAGTTATACAGGGGGCATTTTTTCTGGAATCGCCTAACATGATAGATCTTAACCCTGGCTATTAGAATCACTTGGGGAGCTTTTAGAAAATAACAGGGCATAAGCCTGCCACAAATCAATGTTAAACAAAACAAACTCCCCTGATATTAGTGCAGCCAAAGTTTACAACCACTGACCTAATATCCATCCAGCTCACTGAGAAATTCACTATTCAGTCTTTCAATTAAGTGTGAATTACTTGACAAATCCTAGAGATTAAATCATTCACCCTCCCTTCACCCAGCTTCCCCTAATATTAATGTTTTACACAACCATGGTACATTGATCACAACTAAAATAGGAACTGTGATGTAAATTACAGGCTTTGCCATGCCAGGCGTGGCTCAGCGGTTGAGCATCGACCTGGGATCCAGGCAATTGGGGTTCAATTCCTGGTCAGGGCACATGCCCGGGTTGCGGGCTCGATCAATGACTCTCTCATCATTGATGTTTCTATCTCTCTCTCTCCCTCTCCTTTCCTCTCTTTGAAATCAATGAAGATATATTTTTAAAAGAATAAATAAATAAATTAATTAATTACAGGCTTTATTCAGATATCACCAATTATTTCACCAAAGTCCTTTCCTGTTCAAATATCCAATCCAGGATACAACATTGCATTCATAGATTTTTTAAAAATACAGTAGCTCCCCCCACCCTTGTCCGTGGTTTGGCTTCCTACTACTTAAGTTCCCTGCTGTCTGAAAATGTTAAATGGAACATTACAGAAATCATTCATAAGGTTTAAATTGTGCACTGTTCTAGGCAGTGTGGTGAAATCTCACACTGTCCTGCTCCGTCCCGCCTGGGATGTAAATCATCCCTCTGTCCAGTGTATCCATGCTGCATATGCTAACTACCTTTTCGCAGCCGTCTTGGTTATCAGATCGACTGTGGCAGTATAGCGGTGCTTGTGTTCAAGTACCCTTATTTTATTATTATAATTGTTCTATTTTACTATTGGCTATTGTTGATAATCTCTTATTATGCCTAACTTTTAAGTTAAACTATCATAGGTATGTATGTATGTATGTATTGGAAAAAACAGTATATAGGGTTCGGTACTATCTGTGGTTTCAGGCATCCACTTGGGGATCTTGGAACATATCCCCCATGAATAAGGGGGGACTATTGTATTTGCAAAAAGACTGGAGACCCAAACATATGTGCAAAAAAGGAAACATAGGGCACAGTCTTTCAGTGGGACTACAAGGATAGCAATGTACCATAATCTAATACAGGGACAGAGGATGTTTGAGCATGGTTGAATGGAAGGCGTATCTTTTTCAGAGGTGACTGCTTATTAATGAAATCCCTTAAATAAGGTAAAATGAAAACAACATGGCAGCAGGGCTGATAAATAGAGACAGAGTGAACCAAGTGAGTAGGATGGAAAATCATTTCAAAATTAACTTATGCCTCTTTCGTTGTTTGTACAAACGTGGGTCAGCTAAAGAGTTAGAGGAAGGAAGGCAATTGAAATGAACTGTAGCAGGGACAAATACAGGGCAGCATATCTATAATGTCTTGCTACTTAAAGTTCTTTTTGCTCCGAAACCCATGAATTCTATGACAGAGTATACAGGATAGAAGAATTATTTATAAATTTACAAACAAAATCATCCTGGTATTCCCTTACTAGAGTACTACAGCCAGTTATCTCATCAACAAACACTTACTGAGTGCCAAAAATAAGCCAGGTGTTGTGCTAACTGCTGGCAGATATGTCAATGAACACTTTGATGAGCAATAAAGACAATATTCAGTTTAACAAAAAGAAAATTATTAAGGTATAATTGACATATACCATTACATTATACAGGGTGGGGCAAGAGTAGGGTTACAGTTCATATGGAAAATAACACAATAGTTAATAAATAATAATACAAGAATGAACTCTGTGTTTCGAGTACTCACAACTGTAACCTTACTTTTGCTCCACCCTTTGGTCGTAAGTTAATTTACCATATGGGTGTGGGTTTATTTCTGAGCTTTTCCTTACCAGCCTGGCTCCTTCTTGCTTCCAAACAGTTCACCTTCTTCTCACAATAACTAACCAGCTTTGGGCACAGTCATCTCTAATACCCTTTCAAATACTTTCTTTTGTACAGCTGAAGTTAGCTGTGCATTTATGTAGTGCTGCTATGAATGTAAATACATTTCACAAGTGTTTATTTTCCCTCTCCCTTTAGAAGAGATGCTAAGCCCCTCCGGCAGCACCTTATCTACTGTCTCCTCTCTATTACTCTTCGGAGTCTAACACTACAGTTGACATGAGGTCAGTCATAACAGACATAAAGAATTAGAAAGTGCAATATATGCAGACAAGATAAAGGAACTGAGCTTATTATGTCTGGAGAAGATGTTGTGTCCAGATTTAGCAGTGGCCATAAAAAAAGAGACTTTTAGTGCAGATAACGCCCATCAGCTCTTTTTCCCTGGAGGGCGGACGGCTATGGTAGCACAAAACCCTGAAGTCAAACATGAGAAGAGAGCTCCTGAGACGGAAGCCTGAGAGGGTCACAGAGATGCTTCGTAACGTAAGTAAAATCAGAAAAAGACATTTTGCAGCTGTTTAGAGGTAGGCACACACTCTGGCTTACAGGAGGCTGGGTTCGGAGGCAGGGTAGGATGACTTAGGGCTTACTCCTGCTGGCCGTTCCTTCCTCGCTCCCATGCCTCGTCTTCCAGGCAGACTGAATTCGCAAGACATTCTCTGAATATCTCCCTTAGGCTGACCACCCACAGGGGATACACAGAGTAAATGACATAAAAGCCAAGCCCAGAAAAGCCTCGGCAACTTCCCACCTGGGGAACGTCAAGGGATTTTTCCCTGCTGTGGCTTAGAGGTACAAGTTGGCCCTTCTGACAGGAGCTCTTTAGAAAACGGATGCAACAAGCAGGGACTCCCAGGGGCCAGCTCCCCTTAACCTCTGAGCGGTGGGAGGGGTTGTGGAGAACCCGCAGGCCCAAGGCATGCTCAGGTAGCATTCAGCTCCTTAGGCAGATCTGACTAGGAGAGGACGAGTCTCTGCAGGAGATGCAGAGATAAATTTGTAGCCACTTTGGGGACTGCTTGGGGAGCTGTTCATGTGCGGGAGGCAAAGATCGGCATCCCCTTAGGAAAGTCAGCACGGCATTAATTTTTATTGTTAATGTTGTCAAGAAAGAATGGATGATTATTTGCACCGGTGGCAGAAAACATGACGTGTGATCATATCACCCGTGAATTTAATGCTAATAAAGTCCAGCCTTATGACCTCTGTGACTTATCACTATGGTGAAAGCCTAAAATCAGGACCTAAAATCAGTATGTACGTATTTCGTTGCAGTAAGTAGATGCTGGGTACATGACATGTGACAAGCACTGTTCTTTTAATATCAGAGAATATGCAGACCCGTGGGGTAAATAGACCAGCAAGCAAACAGTCCCAGTTCACAGCGTGGAGCTGAGCTCTGCAGTCATGCCTGCAGGGGTGGGGGACGCCTGCAGAATACCTGGTCAGGAAAGGCCTCAGAGAACTGACAAGTCTCCACTTGTTCACACTAACTCAGAGAACAGAGTCAGTCTGAACCGGTGGAAGGATGGGCATTCCAGGTAGAGGGAGTAGGTGGGTAAGAGCAGAGAGGCCAGAGGGAATATAATACTCTCAGAGAGCCATGTGTGAAGATGAAGGAGCTGTCCATGTGTCCATGTTGGGGTGGGGAAACTGCAGGGAATGGGCTTAGAGACAGGATGTAGCCAGCCACGAGAGGTCTTGAATGCCCTAGAATAGATGGGGTGCCAGAGCAGTGCCTCAAGCAGGAGAAAGGCATGGTTAGATTTGTGCCTCTAAAAGACCACTGACAGCAGAGTGGGATGGGGGAGGAGAGTGAAGCGCTGGATAACTTTTTTTGTAAATTAGATAAGAAATGATGGGGGCTGAACAGAACTTACAGGTTGCCTGGGGTCCGAGAGAAATCTGCAGAAAGATAGGTTTCTGTAGCAGAGCCCACAGGTCATTAGGATTAACGGGAAGCAAAGGCCAGGAGGAGGTTTGGGATTCAGTTTTCCAGTGAGGTCCAATAGGTAAACGGCAGTTCCACTTACTGACGTGGGAACAAGGAAGGGGAGCTGTGTTTGGGGAGAAAGGGCAGCTCAGCTGTTAGGGCAGGGGACTGGAACAGGCTGTGAAATGGCCAAGTCGAGTTGTCTAGCAGTCAGGTAGGAGATCTGTGTGCTCCCAGCCCACAGGTGTTAGGTGAAGCCATGAGAATGAATGACAGCCCAGGACAGCACATATTAGGGAAACAGAAAAGACTGGACCCTGGCAAAACCAAACTATTTAAGGAATGGCTGCAGGAAGAAGACTGGGAAGGAGCAGCTCCACAGGGAGCAGAAAGCAGAAGCCCGGCGTGACGGAGGTCAAAGAGGGAGAGAATTTCAGGAAGAAAGAAGGTCAAAGGCAGCAGAGAGGTCGAATAATATGAGGAAGACTCACAAGGCCTGAAGAACGCCTGCTGGGTTTGGCAAATGGGGATTCACGAGTGACCTCAGACAGAATGGCTTCATGGGAGGAAGAGGGAAGCCAGACTGCAGAAGGGTAAAGGGCTGGGTTACCCTTGTCAGAAGCTACCTTTAAAGGGAAGGAGGGAAATTGGGCCAGAGCTAAAGAAGGGTGTAGGACTAAGAAAGGATTCTTTTCTTAAAGATGGGAGATGTGGGCATATTTATATGATAAAATGAAGCTAGTGCAAAAGCAGAGGCTGCAGATACAAAAGTTGGGGTAACTGATAGAGCCTGGCCCTGGAAAGGCCTAAAGGAAATGGGATATAGATCCAGCTGGAAGCTCTTTCAAATACACACGTTTGTACATACACATCCTGCATTTTCTTAATTGAAATGCTTCAAGTTTTTACTAAAATGTCAAAAGGTAATTACTAATTTCTCAGATGTTCCCTCCAAACTTCAATGTATTAGGAACCAAAAGCTATAAAGGGACTGAAGGTTATCTGACTTAGCAATCAGCTGGTAAACAGGTAAACAGGATTGCTGCTGCAGTATGGTGCTGCCTTTTATTTTCTGATGAGCCTGCTGTGTTTCAGGTTTTCTGTCCATTAAGTGACCTCACTGCACCGCAGGCCTATTAGTCATCAGGTCTGACAGCATTTCTCCAGCAGGCCAACCCCAAGGACAGCCCTGCTCATGCCAGTGCAAGTTCATCTGGTTGTTCCTGACACCAGAGCCAAAGGACAAACATGAGAAGGAGAGTCAGCTCCACACTTCACTCACCCATCACTGGCTGGTGGCATTGTCAAGTCCTCTGACACCAAAGAACAATGAAGAAAGCTGCTAAAGGATCATGGAAACCAACTAGCCCAATCATTTCTAGTGCCAGGTTTTGTATTTTATCATCTTTAGATCTGCCTGACACACCGAGAAGGTAACTTAGGCTTCATTATAGATTGCTCTAATGAGAAAGGTGAGAGCAGATGAAAATTAAGGAAAAAGATCACATGTGATTCAGAGCCCTTCTATTATGCAGCTGGTACTTGAGGTTAAAAAATGCAGAGATAATTGCCTATGAAATCAAAGCCAGGAGTCTTTACAAACGAGGTAGGGGGTTCCTCATGCCATTTGTACCAGGACACCGAGTCAAACACATCAAGACTCATTTAACCTGACTAATTTCTGAGGACTTCAACTCAGCTCCCACCAAGCAAGCCCTGATGCTCCTGAGAGAAAAGGAACTAAGTTGGGCTCTGAAGTAGGCAGACCCTTTGCAGGATTTTGATAGATTTAATGACATCGCCATTTCCCTGAAGCTCAGTTCTTAGAGTTGCACAACTGGCATGTAAAAACCCAATGATAACCTGGAGAGCATTACGCTAAGTGAAAGAAGCCAGCCAGAGAAAGACAAGTACCATATGATTTCACTTATATGTGGAATCTAATGAACAAAATAAACTAACAAAGCGGACACAGACTCATGGATACAGAGAACAGACTGAAAGCTGTCAGAGGGGAGGTGGTTAGGGGCTGGGTGAGAAGGGTGAAGGGATTAAGCAAAAAAAAAAAAAAAAAAGAAGAAAGACTCGTGGACACAGACAACAGTATGGTGACTGCCAGAGAGAAAGGGGTGGGGGAGGTAAATGCTGATGGGAAGAGGCTTGACTCGGGGTGGTCAATATACAGATACAATACAATACAATATACAGATGATGCATTACAGAATTGTACACCTGAAACCTATATAATTTTATTAACCAATGTGCCCCCAATACATTCAATAAAAAGTTTTAAAAAATTTAAAAACCCAATGATGAAAACAAAAACAAAAAAAGTTTGTAAAGGAAATATCACAACACATATAATAGGCTTTAAAGAAAAGACCTCTCTCTCTCTCTCTCTCTCACACACACACACAGACACATGAAATCAAACGGATAACACAACATCAAAGGAAAATCTCCAGGGAGAATCTATAGGGAAAATATGGATAGAGGTGCATAAGGAATAATATGAAAAGGAAAATCATTTATTCATGTATTATTACTGTGTTTTCCAAGAAGATATGCTCCACGGTAGGTAATTTGTACTGAGTTGAGAGCCTGGGTATCTATCCTTTGGAGGGTACACGCACCCACACCAAAATCAGCAAAAAGCACTGTGAAGCATCCCCAGGGAGATGCAATTTGGTGTTCTTGATATGAGCTGTAAATTCTCCCTGAAATAGTTACATTAGGCTGGATGTGTACAGGACTCATATGTCCAGCCACACTCCCAGCTAATGGAAAAACAATTTGAAATCAAAGGCAGATATTTCGCTAGCAACCCATGTGGAGGAAACAAACTTCAATCATTTTTTTCTAGATAACTCATTTTGCTAATCTCATTGGCTGAAAAAGTGACAAAATCACATCAGATATTATATCTTGGTAGATGATTATGGAAAATAAGGGTCTCTTTTACCCGCTCATTCAGAAATTGTGCTTAAGTCTCTTAGCAACAATCTCCCTGGAGCAGAAGTAATGTTGGTTGGGATTATTCTGGGGTCTGATTATAAAAGTGGCAGATTATAGGAGTTATTATAGATCCTAGCTCAAATTCTTATGGTACTTTTTAATAGTTCCAAGAATATCACACTTTTCCTGCAATAAGTTTTATTTTTGTATTGTCCCTTAGAAAACAATTTTAGATAATTTATGTATCTTTCATTTCATCCCAGAATAAGATAAAATCACTTTCTAACTTTCTGAAAGATTTCTCAGTAAATAAAAAGCTATATGTATATTAGAGTAAAATTAATATGTAACTTGCCAGAGTTCTTTTTTCAAAGTTTATTTATCTGTTTAGTTTTGAATGACATGGTCTTTGTTAGAGAGTCTGTAGGTCCCTTTTAGAGTGTTAATATTGGTGTATATATATAATTTGCTGAATGAGCCTCTAGAAAAAAATGAAGGGAGAAGAGCTATTAGGAGATCAGGAGGTCGGATGACTTGAAAACGGTAGTTCTAGAAGTCATCCAAGGGAAAAGGAATTCTTGATGTAGAGTGAGAATGGCTGCTTTCAAGACTATAAAAAAGACATCCTGTGTTTTAGTAGTTTGAGTCCTGGTAGGTTCATGCAGCTAATCTGTTGAGACTAAAGCCCCAACTGCAGCTAATGAAACTTTTAATTAGCTAACTTGAAAACTAGCCACAAAGTCTGGCTGATATTAAATGTTACAGAGAATATAAAGAGTTGTATTCATTTATTGAACTTAAAGAAGGGTTTTCTATACACTTGGAAGTGCTAATAATTACTGGACATTAATGAGACTAATTTAGTGATAATATTATTGCTAAAATGGATTTATTCTTCTAAAATTCAATGTTAACCAGACTTTGTTGGCTAATAACAGCGCTTTGTATGTTCATGGAAACTGATTATTTAAATGTTAGCAACTATTTCAAAAATTTAAAAACCTGGTGGAGGCCATCCCTGAAAGGCCAAACAAAATGTGTCTGAGGGCCAAACTTGGCCCTGAGGTGCCCGTTTGTGACTTCTTATTTACCATATATCCTACTGTTTCTGTGTTCAGTGGGCTACTTAGGGCAGGGGCTGCTCTTCTTAGGGACCTTCCTAGAGACTCCCCTAATGGCTGCTGCTCCGGATGTGTCCTGACAGTGCTACGATTTTCCAGAGAGTTCTTTGTGCACCTTCACGTGTGGACACTGTAAATAATTTTTCTCATGAAAAGTTAACTAGGCCTTGAACCAGTCCAGCAGGGTCGCCATCTGGGAGTCCTCAGAAACTGACTTGTCAGCTCTGTAAACATTTTAGGCTTCATGGAAGACACTGATTTTTCTTAACTAATTACCTCTGCCAGTCAAGATCCGCAGTATGAGTTCAAGAACAAGGCGTTCATTTAACAACAATAACAAAAACAGTGAGGATGAAAACTGCATGGCCATCATAATGAAAGGCCTAAAAGCAAACCGGGACTTCCCTAATAAGGCGACGACCAAAGTTGGCTCCCTGGCGGTCGAGAGCCAATACAATTAATCAGTCTGTTTTCAGTTTTCTCACGACAGCAATATTAACAGTTTGCTTTATTCTGTTTATATGGTGCTGACAAGTCTTCAGCATGTTGGGCCTACTTGCTAGAGATTAATGGCTCCTCTTCTACCGAGGTAAAAACCAGGCAAGGAGAGAATGCCTTTTACGACCAGATAAGAACTGGATTTTCTTTGCTCTTTTCTGTTCCCCTACTGCCTATCAACTCCTCTCTCTTTTAATTTCTATCAAGGATATGTAAGATCAATAGTGTCCAGAGGTTCTTCTCACTGCTTATTTAAACTCTTCCACTCTTGCTGTATCCCCAGGTAGAACAAAAGGAACCTGGGATTTTGCTTTTGGGGAAGCCGATCATCTCTAAAGGTACTGCTGGCTAATTTTGTTTTCAAAAGTCAGATTCCATATAAAAGTGAAAGATAGGTAAGATATGACCTCTGGCAACAAAATGTTAGCATATTAGGTGGGCAATGGTCTCCTTTGTATCTATGGTTATTTTTGTAGACACTGAGTAGGCAAAATTGATAGTAAGTAGGGCCCAGCTGCAAGAAGTACAGACATTCCAGAAAATCTCTTAGACATCTTTCATTAAATAGTCATAGTTCAAAATAAACAAAAAATATCTGAAATAATTCAAAGAGACCATCCCTGGCCTAAATCCTCCCCCCCCCCCAAAAAAAAAAGGCTGCAGAAAGAATGCCTGTTACTGGTATATTTTGCTCTGTGCCAGGTTGGAAAGACATGGTAGCCTCAAGCATATAAGTACAGAGAAACTAAAATAACAAAATTATTTGTGTGTGAAGTGCAAGATATTTGAGAGCAGAGCAACATAATGAACTAGATTTAGGCAGATCTTGAATTCCATACTTGGTCTTTAATAATCTATCTTGTACGAGGCTCTACTGGGAAGAAACTGGGACAGACTGGACAGGAGGACACTGCAATACCCCGAGACTCCAAGTACCAGGCTGCTGGACTGGAAGTGAGAAGGAGAGGAAAGGTTTGAGACTTATCCCAGAAACAGGACCAACTACATCATTTTTGACTGATGAGATTTGTTCTTTGGTTCATTCTACAACTATTTTTAAGGGTTTCAGATGGGTCAGACACTGTGCTAAGGAACATACAGGGAAGTGAGAAAAAGAAGAATCTGAAGATGACTCCTTCTTCAAAACGGGGCTACCAGCCACCGTTCAGTGGTCTAAAGTGACCCTCTAACAGCCACTCATCCTCTCTCCTCCCTTCTGCCTACCCATTCAACACTTACTAAGCACGTACCTTGTGCCAGGCACTGTGCTGCATAATGGTCATGAACGAGCCCAGAGAAGAAAAATCAAGGGAGATTTTCATTCATTCTCACGGCCTTGGGAGTGCCCTTTTTCTAGAACCTCCTTTCCTTTCCTGGTCGTCTGGCCATAGGCGCAGTACAGGGTGGTAAACCACCAGACTGTGGGCCAGCATAGGTATTCTTAGCCACCCATATGAAGGGAGGACCTCCTATTTAATTTCTAAATGTGTGCCCTGATTTGGCATATTTAACCAAAGTAAAACATTATATCAGAAAGGTATCTAACATAATTTCCATGTGCAGATTTTAATATTGCCTAAATATATAGGCACAAGAAAAACCAGCTTTGAGGAAAGCCAAAAGGTACTGAAAATAATAGAACAAATATACTTTGAATGTTAAAAATCTTGTATATAGTTTAGTTGGTAAATTAGTTTGAGACATATAATTCTACTGCCTTTCAGGGAAAGCCCTGATATTTTAAAATTAAGATGTGCCTACACTTTGTAAGAACAAATCCTGACCACTTACTTTCTAGTGCTTTCTAAAAAACAACTAGGTAACAGAATGACTACCACTGAGAAGTATTTTGCTTTATGGAAGCTGCCTTTTCATTATTATTTTATGAGAGCTTGTCTAGATATTATGTATTCTTCACTATCTACACCTAGTTCTTTTAAAAATGTCTTCTTCAGATGCCTAGGGTTATGTCAGTGTCTTTGGATCTAATTAGATCTCAAATAGCAAACTCTTTCACTTTTAATACTTTCCAAAGGTTCTTATGCACATAGGCATACCTCCAAAATCCATGACTAATGTATGCTTTTGGTCATTTCTATTAAAACAAAAAAATTAAAAGGTAGTTTTAGAGGCTTATGAACACCATCAACAATTATGTCAAGTATAAGCTAGCCTATATATGCCAAGAGTGAGAATTTAAATGCCAATAAAATCTAACTGTAAAAGAAGGAATCTGATGAGAGCAGGCACATTCTCACTTCAGTTTGATCAAGGGTCTGAGCCTGGTATGGACTTGTGTGTTCTATGGACTCTGAGACAACCAGCTGGAAAGAACAGCCTGCACCACTGGGAGCCTGAAAAGGCCGACTCCTGGGCCTGCTCATTTTAATCCCCACTCTACAGCCTGCATCACTTACCCAGTTTTTTCTTTAAGGAAAATAAGATTTGAATAACCACCTACTTATTTCCCACTGAAAGATGTTTTTAAGTTAAGAAATATTTCACACCTGCTTATTTTTACTGATGATAAATGGCAACTGAGAGAAGTGTAAAACACCACAGAAGCGATCAGTGAAGACACTGCCACAATCATTATCTCACGTTAACCCATAGGTAAGAGCAGTCTTCACCGTCTTGGGAACTCGACTGGGTTAAAAGCCTGAAGTTATGCTGAGATATTATTTTCATTTTGCTTGGCTCAACCTGATAGAGGACCTCGGAGGAAAAAGTCAAAGATGAGCCCAGAGGGAGAACCACAGAATTCGAGCCAGTCTGTGTTGGAAAGGCCCTTGGAGATCATCTAACCACCCTCCCAGGGCAGGAAAGAAAAACAAACTGGAGCCATCTGACATTTATGACTCTTACCTGCGGCGCAGATCCTCGGCCACTGCTGCCCGGCAGCTGAACAAATAGGCTCGCAGCGACCGGAGCCGCTGCCGCAGACGCGCCACGGCGGCAAGCGGCTCGGCGTGCAGGTACAGCATGGGGTTCTCCTGCTGGATGTCGATCAGGGGCTCTTCGTACACATACTCCAGAAACTCTTTGGCCTGCTTAGACACCTACAAAATCAACGTCCTCAATCAGTTCTGGTGAGTCATCTGGCTTCCCACAGCGCCCCAAACTAAGAACCACAGCTTAAATAGCCCAGCCAAATGAAAAAGCCCGTTTCACTAAATATAAATTTTGGCTTCTCTTTCTCTCTTCCAGAAACTCAACTGGTAAAAGTAACGTTGGCATTGAAAGGAATTCATCAATTCTGTTTCCTGATTACATGAATCTACACATGATAAAATGACACAGAACTATATCCCTAGTATACCAATGTCAGTTTTCTGATGTGTGTTTTTTTAAATATTATATTTTAGTTATTTAAGATGTAACCAATGGGGAAAACTAGGTAAAAGGGATACAGGATCACTCTGTATTATCTGTGCAACTTTCTGAGACTCTATAATTATTTCAAAATAAAAAGTAAAAAAATATATATGTGCATATATATATATATATATATATATATATATATATGTAGTCACTTTCAAAAAATACATAAGCCATGCACATACTAGAAAATTCAAGAGAAATAAAAGAAAATTTCAAAAAAGAAAAAATATTAAATGCAGAATAATTTCAATGCATAGAAAATAGGCTCAAACACACACTTTAGTGAGCAAAAAGGAGTTTTTCTTATTAGAACAACTTTGAACTTGGACTGCCTCTAGCATATTCATCCAACCCTATATCTACCTCTGGTAGTAAATGATGAAAGTTGACCGTCATCAGTAGAAATAAATAGTAGAAACATAATGCATCCGAGAGAGAGAGGGAGTTGCTTAAATAGTGCACAATACACGGGTAACCTGGGGGAACCTGTACATTCTAATTCACTGACACTGAGACATGGACTCACTAGTGATGCATATAGAGTTGGCTTAGTTTCTATTTATGGGAGGTAAGACCTCTTCACCAAATTTCCTCCAAAACCTCTCCAGTACTGGGAGTAAGGCTGGAATTCATCATAAAAACAAAACAAACACCTTTGCTTATTAAAAAGAAAATGAAAAATCCACTATGTTTCACACTACGGGCTAGAAGCTTATTAATGAAGTTAAATAGGACACAGTCTGGACTCTACCTTCAAGGGACTTACTGTTTGGTACATTAGACAAGTATTTAAAACAAAATATACATGTAGCACATAGCCTGTCATCTAGCACACAAAAAATATGGTTGAGGTTCACTGATAGCTGAAAGGAAGGAGAAATCAACTGTGCTGGAGGAAGGAAGCTAGAAGCCAGGACAGGCCTGGCAAAACAGGTGACACTGGCTTGAGGTCTAGAAAGATAAACAGAAATTCACTTGGTAGTCAAGGAGGAGACAGAGCAGAGTACAACAAGCAGACAGCCATTAAAACCCATCAATATGCATATGTGATAACTAGATGTATGGCTACTGCATGTTGATTAAAAACACATTTATGAAATTCAATATTATCATTTTCTTTTATTGTAAAACTCATATAAAAGTGTATGCTCCTTACAGAGATGCAAAATATGCATCAATTTTTTTCTAATAAAAGTATCCTTTTTTTTTCCTTAACAGCAATTATTTCTGAGGTACCTGTTGTGCTGTGTAATCCTCTGGGGTCCTGCAGAGTTAAAGTTAATGAAGTTTATAGTCTCTGTAACTCCAGCTCACAAAGAAGCACCTAGAATTCACCAAAACGTCTGACTATTTTACCAGACTGGAAATGACAGCTGGCAGAACTAAGTAATGCCTCCCTCTGAGGCAGAGTCCCAGGTACATGCCAGGCACTGTAGTAAGCTTAGGCATTCGGTGGAGAATAAACCAGGCGCGGCCCTGTCCTCATGTAGCTCCCAGTTCAGTGGGGAAAGGCAGAACTGGGTTCAAACAGAGTCTATTTATCATAGTTAAACATTTGCAATATTTAAATATTTTAAACGAGGGAAAAACGAATGGTGTTCTGGAAGATGAAGTACAATCCACTTGAAACTGTTGCTGAAAAATGATGTATTGTACAATTCAATTAGTCTTTCTGGCTCTATTGAGCAGTGTTTATACTGAGTCGGGGCCCTGCTGAACGAGGTTAACAATGCTACCTTTTAGTAGGTGAACAGCAGGACAAAGGGCACTGGCCAGTCTCCCAGGCCTTAAAAGGCTTCTCTCTTCAGGTGGCACTTAAGCTCGAAAAGAGGGAAAAAAGTCTTTTACAGAGACAGTAAAAGCAGTAAGACAAATGGGACAGCAGCTACTGACATCAGCATTCATAAACTGAAATTACTAAAAACAAAAACAGAGCTAGTTTCAGTCATGTCTGAGGCACTGCTTCTCGGGGTTATTAACGAGTGTTAGGAATACAGAGCGTGTTGTGACCACGGCTGCCTGAGCGTGTGAACGAATCCCTGCAGGCTGAGCTAGGTTCAGCAGTGGGGCCGAGCACATGTTTGCTTTTCAGAATCAATCATTTACACCAGTGAGGAAATTTCTGAGAGGACTCAGAATTCGGCAGGAAATGCTATTTTTGCAACATAGAGCACTTTTCCCCTAGGTTCTAAATGGCCCTCCATGCTGGTATGAGGATTCCACTTTCAAACTCAACTGCAATTTAAAAGCTTTTTAAAAAAGAAACTGTTTAAAAACATAGTTACTTAGGGAAGGAAGCCAATGGCATTCTTAGGTGAGTAAGTTTACATGACAGAAAGTTTCTTTCTTGTTAATATAAATATTGCATGAGTTATATGTGAACACCAAATATATTCTCCCTAAAAGCTAAAAGCTACTGTCCTACTTCTTGCCAACCAAATTTATGAAAAATGTGAAAAGCCAGAGTGCTGTGTCTGATGTACATGAGAACTCAGCTTACAGGTGCAAACGGATGAACCCAATACTCTTTCTTTTAAAACACTGAATGGTTTTGCCTAGCATTCTTTCCAGGATCCCACTCCATTCACATTAGAAACAATTTTTACAGGGTCAATAGTTCATTGACCTATTAGTATTTTACTAAATAATGTTTAATATTCATTAAAATAAATGGAATTCTTTCCATAGCTCCTTTACCTTAGAACAGAATAGTTTAAGCTATAAGAGCTGGCTCTTCCTTCACAGCCCTGCGTCTACATGATTCAAGAGAGCTAAGGAGAAACTCCAGGTGGAAATAGGTCACCTCCCCACCTCACTGTTATGGGGCATTGCAGAAAACAGAACAGTCAGGTTATAATTAGCTCTAAATTAATAATGACCACATCTACTACATACGCATACGTATTTATAAATAATCACACTTGTCATTTAATTTGAACATTAAGCATCCTTGGTACATAGATTTATTATGCTGGCGACAGCTATCTCTTAAAAACAAAGTCCCTGCCCTGGCCAGTTTGGCTCTGTGGTCAGAGAGTCGGCCTGCAGAGAGTCGGGTCTAGGGTTCCATTCCGGTCAAGGGCACGTACCTCAGCTGCAGGCTAGATCCCCCGCCCTGGTCGGGGCGTGTGTGGGAAGCAACCAAATGATGTGCTCTCTCACATAGATGTTTCTCTCTTTCTCTCTCTCTCTCTTTTCCCTTTCCACTGTCTCTGAAAAGCAACAGAGAAAATATCCTCGGGCAAGGATTAAAAAAAACAAAAAACCAAGTTCCTGAAAGAGGGCTCCTAGAAGAGTGGACCAGTTTTTCATGCCCCACTCCCCAAAGTAGCGCTGGGGAACAGAGCAACGGGCAAAGGGAATGTTTGACCACAGACAGCAAGTTGGAGGCGAGGTGGTGGTGGTGGTGAGGACTTTGGTTTTTGTTGAAGGAGAAAAATGTGTCAAAATGAAATAGACGAGAACATGATCTTAGGGTAACAAGGACAGGCACGGACAACCTAGTTCAGTTTTCCTCAACCTGTGTTCCCAGGAATACTGATCCTACAAAACAGAGGTCCTGACGTCCAGCAAGAAACATGCCACACGTCACATTCTTCTCTTGGTGATTCCAAGTACAGCCTGTCAGCATAGTAAAGCTCTGGACATCTCGTACTAGGAAAACCTGCTTACCCCAAACCTATCTGACTACAGACAAGGCAGCTGCTTAATGTTGTGCAGGCTGTATGAGGTGGGGGTGCCATGGGAGATGAAGTCCAGCCTGGGCTCCACTCACCAGCCCGAGGAAGGGGTGTCTTTCTCTGACTCGTTGTGAGCTCCCAGGGCTGGGCTCTCCTAGAGGCCCTGTTCCAATGAGAAGGCCGGCCTCCACGTGGCCCACCTACAGAACCCTGAGTAACAGCTATTAATGTGCACAGAGCTTGTTAATGCTTCATGGAACATGCTTTGAGAAGCGCTGAACTACTATTATCTGTATTTAATAGAGAGAAAATTGAGCCCAGAGAGCTTAAGTGATTTGTGGCAGAATTAGAACCAAAATTCAGATCTCTGGATACTCTGTGCTTTTTAGTACTGCTTACATTCACAGGTCTTTAATTAATTAATTAATTTATATATCCCTCACCCAAGGGTATGTTTTTATTCATTTTTTGAGAGAGGAAGGGAGGAGGAGAGAGAGAGAAAAGAAACATCGATTGGTTGCCTCCCGTATGTGCCCCGACCAGGGCTCAAACCCACAACCTAAGCAGTTGCCCTGATGGAAATCAAACCCACAACCTTTTGGTGCACAGGCTGATGTGCCGACCAATGGAGCCACCCAGCCAGGGCTTCTTTCTATTTCTTAATAACTCTACCACAAACTGTTTGCTCACTACTCTTTGGAAGAGGTGATCCCCATCCTTCCCTCCTCCCAGCCAAATAGCAAGCAAGTGGGTACAAATGGAGACTGATCTGTAATACAATTAGGCAGCATACTGGCATGTAGGTTCCCATTTTATTCTAACTCTAAAATAAAAACTAAAGTTTAGTAACACTTCAATTTATCTAGAAGTCTTATTTGCATATTCATTGTCTGTCAGGAGAAATTCTCTCTCTCTCCCTCTCCCTTCCTCTCTCTAAAATCAATAAAGATATATTTTTTTTAAAAAAATTTTAAAAAAAAGCCCATGGAAGAGTTTTGTGAGCTAAATGGAAAGCTCTCCAAGAGCAGCTTGTACACTGTACTGCCCACTGCCATTCTGTGTAAACACGTGTATGAGAAATGATCTCTGGGGGGTACGTGAGGAAGGAGTGATTTGCTTGCCTGAGGGAAGAAGAACAGGGTGGGTGGGAGGGAGATTATCTGTTTACATATGCCCTTTGTACTTTCTGAATCCTGTAACTTGTGGAAGTATCTTCAAAAAAGAATAAAAGTATAGCAGCAGAGGCAATTTCTTTATGTAAAAATAGCCTCCCACACCACATTAAACCACACTACAGTTTTCTATCGCAGGACAGAACAATCATAATTCTAATTCTGAAGCATTAGAAAAGGTTAATTTCTAATATGTATTTTCTTAAACAGAATATATGGAGCTCAGTGACAGTTAAAATTTATAAAATAATAAAAATAATATAGTCACATTACCGAAAATTTGGAGAAAATTGAAAAAGAAAAAAACACAAAAAAATCTACCACCTGTAATTTTACCACTGTCAAATAACCACTCTTTGCTTTGGTATAAGGTTTTCTTCCAGCACATTTCTCCATCTTATTGAAATCAATCCCAGCCATACTACTTATTGGTCCTGTTAAAACAGACACTATGGGCTAACAGAGGAGGAATCAGGAGATCTTAAGTTTAATTACAATTTGTTCTCAAAATCTCTAAATGACTTTGAACAAGTGGTTTTTCCCATCAGCGAACTACTCTCCAGCTCTGCAAGGGCAATAGAGCCTGCCTCGAATGCCTCTCAAAATAACAGAGATAGGAAATGGTTTGTGTAACACGGAAAACCCCCGGCTAAATGGAATGTGAATATTCAGGCTAGGGTGCAAAAATAAGCAGCACAGCAGAGGGGAACTGTTAGGAAGAGCTGAGGCTAAGTCTGAGTTCCTTACCACCTCTTTGTCATGCTGGTATTTTTGAATGGTGGTGAGGGGGTGTTGGGGCAAAGTATTATCAAAGAGAATTTCATTAGAAAATGGCTATAGAATCTGAGGATAGGGCTTAGCCACTGCGTAATCCTGGAGCTCAATTCAATTTGCAGGATGTACACCGGAAAATAGATGAAATCCTGCTTTAAAAATAATTAGGATTATTATTTCTCCAGAGGGCAGACAAGGAAACACTTAAGATGACAGGCTTCATCCTGCTCTGCGAAACCATTTTTTCACTTGTTTAAATGGATAGTCAAGCCAGTCACGTACTTGCTATTAGAGGGAGCAGGCAGATCTCACAGAAAGATGTCTGGTTTTGGAAACTGATAGGTCTGAATTGATCCTCACAATTAGGAACATTAAGTTAAATCCTGCATCTGAGCAAAGACAGGCAGACACTGCGCTAAATGGAATATAGTTACTTAATGCCTGTGAGAGATGATCCAGATAAAACCAACTAGCTCTGTTCTTGCTTTAAAATCTTCCCTTGTTCACTGACAAGGAACAGTCTGACAGAGGAGGTTTTCCTCACGTGCAATGTGGAGGGAGGGAGGGTACCTGATATCTTCAATTAGTTACCTATCCTCTCAGAATCACACCTTGTCATTTGAATGACCACCATGGCAAAAGTCTGCTGCATAGAAAGGCTGCAAGTGTCAGCGATGGCTAAGTTGATGGTTTGGTGACATGGGTGGCCTTCACAGCTCACTGCAAACAGACCTAGATTTCCTCCTTCATTTCATGTCTCATAAACTGTGCCTGAGTCGTTCATTTTCCTCATTCAGTGACACCTTTTCTGCTTTAACTCCACTGACTGGCATATATTCCCCTGGCAGGTGCCACCAGCCTAAGGCCTCAGTGATCACGGGGCTAGGACTGCCTCACTCACTCACTCACTCTTTACACACCTCTCTTAGCTGTCAAAGCCCTGCTCCAGGCAGATTAATCTAAACTGTCTAAACCAAATTCAACTAGTGTTCTTTCCCTCTAAATAAGTTTTTATCTAATACACACATAGCAAATATATTTATAGCCTATATCAGAGTGTCAAGTACAAGATGCAGAGGAGAGAACGATAACTCTGTCTGGTAGAGGGGAAGGAAAGAATCAGGAGAGGAAATGAGGGTTAAGCTGGGTTTAGGATTTGCTGTGCTGAGTGAGGGCAAGAGGAGACGGGGTGTGAAACGGCAGGATGGGCAACAGGAAGGAGTGTGATCTTACTGAATAGAAGCGTGGAGGTGGGGAGGTAGTGGATGAAGGTCTCTATGTCAAGCTAAGAGATCTGTATTTACCTTATGTACAAACATGGTAAAAGCTGCCATTAATTGAGCACTTATTATGTACCAGGCACTGCACTAGGTGCTTTCTGTGAATCATTTAAGGAAAGAACCACCTTATGAAATAGGTACTATTATTATTATCTCCACTCTGAATGTGAAGAAACTGAGACTGATGAGGGTACCAAATTTACCCAAGGTGAGATTAGGACTTTTTTTGAAATATTGTTGGGGCAAATTAGAACTTTTTTTGGAATACTGCTGGAGCAAGAGTTGAAGGCAGGAAGCACAGTCAGGAAGGTCCTGGGTTCCTTCACACGAGTGATGCTGAGGGTTGAAGCCAGTGTAGTGGAGTCATGGGTGCAATGGAGAGCGGGATCTCAAGAGCTAACATGCCGAGGCTGATTTCTGCTAACTGAGTAGGTAGGGCAGCGATGCCAAGGGAAGAGTCCAGCATGTCTCCCAGCACAAGCAGTGGTGACTGGTGGAGCCATGTGTATTTGGGGGGACATTTAGGAGGGTGATGAAGCCCACTTGGGGTGTACCGAGATTGAGGACCCCACAGGGCAGGCTAGTCAGACCAGACAACAGAATTCTCTGCTATGTGGCAGGCACAGTACCATAAAAGAATCCTAAGCCTAAAGTACCACTCCAGTGCAGGGTTGGATTCCTCACCTTGCCAAATTGTAGTACCTGGTTCATGCAAGGGTGAAGATGCTGTACCAGGTAGCTAACCAGTCCGCGTAGTTCGCAGACAACTAGGTTGAAAATTAAAGTTGAGACGTCCATTAGGAAATTAATTCCAAGATCTCACTTTCAGTAGCAAAACTGGAGCTGGAGATGAAAGTGGGAATCATAAGTGTGTGAGTTCTGGTGGTTAAAACCACAGAAAGGAGGGAGATAACACAACAGGATAGAAAGTGGGAAAAGGGCCCTGACTGGTTTGGCTCAGTGGTTAGAGTATCGGCCTGCAAACTGAAGGATCCTGGGTTCGATTCCAGCCAAGGGTACGGACCTTGGTTGCAGGCTCAATCCCCAGATCCCCAGCCCTGGTCGGGGCTTGTGCAGGAGGCAGCCAATTGATATGCCTCTCTCACATCGATGTCTCTCTCTCCCCCTACCCCCCTTCCACTCTCTCTAAAAAGCAATGGAAAAAATATCCTCAGGTTAGGATTTAAAAAAACAAAAGTGCGAAAAGATCTGGTAACTTTTATGAGACTACCTAATAAAGTGTGCTTCAAATTCTTATGTCATTGTCTTTACAACCCAGGTGACAACATATGAACAAATTGCTGTCATGAAGTGCACCCAGCTTTGTGCCTACCTTATATTTTGAAGTATCCCAGTTGTGGACCACGCGTGCTGGGATGAGGAAACTGTCATCTACATGGCAGCTGCTGCAGTAATACCACCCACTGTAGTTGCACACCTTGGCTTTCCCATTGGAAAGGCCTATGGATCGCTGGCATCCTGTTCCAAACAAAAGCAAAAGTCTCTGATTATTGCACTGTTAACAGCACACAGCACAAGGCTACACAACCCTCAACTCAAGTTAAACAAAATCCCACAACAGGACAAAAGTTGCAGAGAATCCATGTATATCCATGAGTCCTCCTTCCCAGCCTGACAGCTCAGCCCCCTTGCCTTCTGGGGATCACTGACACTGGTCCATTTCTGGTCTCTTCTGATTCCATCTCTTTGGCATGCAGCTGCCAGCGATCACCCTCCCTGCAACCCCACTTGAATCTCCTTGCTTCCCTCCTCAGAAATTCTATTTTCATGTGGCACTTTGCTGGGGCTTCTCATACAGGATTTTATATAAGCCACACATCTCTGTGAGAGAGACGTTACCAGCTCTGTTTTACAGATGAGTAAACTAAGGCTTTAGCCAGGTTAAGTCTTTTGTCTTGAGGTCACTCAGCCAATAAGAGGTGGAGCTGGATTTGGCTCTAAGCTTGTCTGACTCTAAAATGATCCTAAAAACTGATATGTAGCCTTTCTTTGTTTCCAAAATCAATGAAAGGAATCTGTCCTTTGGCCCCCATCTCACCTTTCCAACTACCTGCTCTGACTACTCTCCAGTGGGAATGTAACCTCTTTACTCCAGTCAGAGAACTCTCCACACTGTTCCACAAATAAAAACAGTGTGCTAACTCCACCCTCTATATCTTGGTGCATATTAGTTGTCCTTACACAAGACCCTCTTCTATGATCTCTACTTTGCCAAATCCTGCCTATTATTCAAGGCCATTGGTTGCCTGCAAGTGACAGCTAAGGCCCTTTTTGTGTCCAAGGATGTCTGTGGCTCTGTGAGCACTGTCCTGGTCCTGTCAGGGGACCTGGTAATAATCATGGCTCTGCCACAAAGAAGCCATTCATTTTCCTTAGATGGGAGGAAACACCTTCTGCTGATGAGTACAGAAACTCTGTCACAGTCAAGCCAATGGACCAAATCCAGAACAGGTGGATTATATAAATAACAACATATAATAACCATGATTATATAAATAACAACATTTTCCTGAAATTTTTTATTTACAGCTTTCATTTTATTTTATTTATATGTCTTTATTGATTTCAGGGACAGGAAGGAAGAGGGAGAGAGAGAGAAACATCAGTGATGAGAGAGTCATTGATCGGCTGCCTCCTGCACGCCCCCCACTGGGGATTGAGCCCACACCCTGGGCATGTGCCCTGACCGGGAATCGAACCCCAATCGCCTGAATCACGGCTGGGCTGAAACACATCTAACAAGTCCCCAGCCTACGAAGATAGTGATTCACATGAACAGCAAGAATAAAAGGATCACAGAGCTCACAGAACTTTCATTTTCATCACCAATAAAATGGCATCAGCAATCAAGCAGTTTCACGGTGCACCCGCCAGGAAGCGTGAGATCTACTGTTTTTAAATAGGAGAGGTCGTGAAAGACAGAGAGTCGACGTGCTGGTGCAATGCTTTAAGAGCTCAATACTCTTCCTCCCTAGAACAGCAGTTCCTTTACTAGTGAGCTGCAACACAGTCTTGGTGAGCTCCTGGGGAGTGAGGTACGTGTGAAAGATAAGGAAGCACCCAGCACCCATGCTGCTTCTGTCGGGCGCGCAGGAGGTGCCGCCCCAGTGGCGGGCTCTGAGCGTGGGAATGCTGTCTGCGTGCTCCCCGACGGCGCTGCCTGAAGCCTGCACGCCTTGTTATGTGTCTGTACAGCCAGAGCCACACCATAAACTTCTCAGATCTATTTTTCATCCTCAGCACTTAACACACAGCTTTGCACATAGCAGACCATCGATAAACGTTTATGTCGAAGGGATGATACACGGAATGTTACTTAACACTCATTCAGCACATGCACGTAGAGAGATTTTCATTTCTGTAGCTATTCTAGAACCGGTCCTCCTAACCCAGGCATCATCTGCCGCTTGAAATAGCCTACTTTTGTTAATTTCCCTATGAAAATATGATGCCTATTCTAAGAAATTCTGCATTACACACATGCTTATATATGAACTGTGGAACAAAGGTGAGGGAACCTTGACATATTCTAGACACTGGGATATCGCAGTTTCCAAAAATTAACTTGCAGACAAACTGACTTCACGCTGCAATGACACTGAATAGAACTCAGTCTTTCCTCATGATTGAGAAAGTGATCATGGTTTTATAGAAACCCAGGATCATCACCATAGTTGAAACTCTCAGCACAGAATACTACAAAGACAAACTTAGGTTACTTTCGCTTTTCTGGTTATTTGAATTTTGGATATAATAAACATCAGTAAGCATTTGCTGGATATTTATATATGCTTCAGTAGGTATTACTGGGTTTATCAGTCTATACTTTTATCATAATTTTCTAGATGAAACATACACGAGAAATATTAAAATACACAAATATGCATTTTAAGAAAGTATATAGCCTAAAGTATATCAACCAGGCACACATGTCCAAAGCCTAACATAATGGGGGTTCAACTATGTGAGCTAACAAATGAGCTGAACATCCTTGCCTGTTTGCATAGGTCTCCAGGCTCACAGAGGAGAGAAAGGCTGAGACAACATGGCTCAGGTTCATTCAGGTTTTAGTTTAGACAGAAGCCCCAGCACAAAAACTCCAACCTCTAGTCTTTGGGTGTCTTTACCTGCATACCTTATTTAGAACCATGCTCTCCTACTCTCAGTGATGAAATCACCCCTAATAACAGAAGTAGGTTTCAACCTACCCACATGCTTAGGACTGTTTTGGATACATGGTGTATACACAAGCACAAGTCTAGAGTCAGAAAGCTTGTTCTTGCCTCGGGCACAATATGAGTCTGACTCATCCACTCTCTAGGCCTGCTTTCCTCACTGCAGAATTTGTGGGCTAGCCCAAATCTGTGGTTTGCCAAGTTCACTGACCATCAGAATTTTCTAGAGATGTCTATGAAAAATGTATACCCCCAGCCCAGAGAATTTGATTCTGTAGACGGGGGTAGAGCCCTGGAACTTGCATTTCTACCCAACCACCACCAGGAGCTGAGGATTGCTCCCTGGTTTCCAGGGGACTGCCAAAGTCCCTCCAAGCTCACTCGTTCTAATTCTATTCAAAAAGTGCAGAGGGTGTACGAATTATAAGTTCAGTAGAAAGCTCATAATTTGTCACACAGTTTACTTTCTAGGCTTCCAAAATCAACATTTCAGGTTCTCAGTTTATTTCCAAAAATTTGCTATGTAGAAACAACCTGAGTTCATTATACTTGTGTTTTTCCAGAGCACCCATTGTCCCCACTGAGAAGAATCTTATTGACTTAGAATTAAAACTTTTAATCTTCAAATCCAATGTATTTGTCATTGAAAGAACATAGGGTGGTTGGGAAAGAAGATAAGAGGCTAATTGGTGGCCTGATGTAGATTCATTTTCTAAAAACAACATATACCATTTATTTGAAGAAGGAAACACCCGTTCTTTCAATTAACTGCACGATTTCCTTCTTTAATGTTATACTAGCAAATCATAGACTAAAAATGTCTGAAACAATTCCTTATAAAGATACAGAATCTGGGATTTCACTATCATTATAAAGTTTTCAACAGAGAGGAAAATGTGTTTTCTTAATAATTACTGTTAGAAAAACACATTTTTTGGAGGGTGCCAAAGATTGACTGCAACAAGCAATGTTATGGGGAGAAAAATAAAGCTGCAAAGCAGAAACAAAAAATAATTAATTGAAATAACTAATTAGTGCTTATTTACATATTATATTTGTATGTACTTTCAAATAGATTTTTCAACAATGTTTCTAAATTAAAGGGCATTTGTAGTAGGGAACACTCCACATGTTGGATGAAAGCAAATACATTCCTTCCAGTCTCTTTTTGAAACTTTTCAGAAAGTGTATTCAATTCATAGGAACAAAAAACTATCTCACAAGAGAACCCACTGGCCTTTTTTTTATTTTATTGCTTCCCACCCCACTTCAAATCTTTAATGAACACATGCTCTGAAGAGCTTAGCTTCCCTCTGATACACTTGGGGAAACAAATGTAACCATTTAACCGAAAACCTATTTGCTGCATGTAAGTCCATTTCCCAAATGGCCTTTTAAGACACCCCAAAGAATCCGTTGCTGGGGGTTGACGCAGAAATTTTGGCATAATTCTCCACAAAGGCACACTCTTTCTTCTAACAAGTGTACCCAGTTAGCTCAGTTGGCTGCAACGTGGTGTTACTGAAGCTGAGATCTGAAGTGGAGCCAACCACCTTCTCTGTATTTCACAGCTACCAGCTCAGCCCTCGGGCCAGACCAGCAGTTGGAAAACCCCCGGGCAGAAGAGAAAAGTAACAAGGGCTGTGGCCGGGTCGGGTGCACCTGTCTCACGGAGGAAAGAGCATGCACGACGCTGCCTCAGTGTGGTCAGCCGTGCTGCCTTTCCCTAATTTGATAAGGTAAATGCAGAATTTTGTATTTGGAAGGTAAAAAAGCTCTAAGAAGAGAACAGGGGCAAATAAGAAAAAGGAGAAGGTGCCTCTATAAGAGGGAGGGGGAAAGATAAAAAGAGGGAGAAGACAAATTTGCTCCGTTAAAGTAGAAAAAAAACCGAGCAAGTTGCATAACCCCCTTTTAACTGTATGCACACAGGGTGGGGAGAGGTGGCCACAGGAGAGGAAGGAGACAGCCCTGTCCCTCCCTCCTCCACTCTGTCCAGCGCCCTGGCATGGGACGGTGAGCTGTGGTAAACATTCTGCAAAATGTGGCTTGCAGGCCTGGACTTGGGTCATGTGCTTTAGAGGCCAGAATTGCCCAAATGAAGAAAATCAGAAACAGGGGTTCAATGACTTGCTATTTTACAAGAATTAGGGAAGAAAATCATAAAGAACTTAGCTTTCCTAGCTTACAATCTGTAACCACTGGCTCATTACGTAGTAAGTGTTGAACATGTACTTTTTAAAATAAGGTGTCACATTTAAAATAAGGTGTTCAGCCTGGCTGGGTGTGGCTCAGGAGGTCACGGTTCGATTCCTGGTCAGGGCACAGGCCCGGGTTGCGGGCTCGATCCCCAGTCCGGGGCGTGTAGGAGGCAGCCGATCAATGACTCTCTCATCATTGATGTTTCTATCCCTCTCTTCCTCTCTCTGAAATCAATAAAGATATATTTTTTTAAATTAAAAATAAAATAAAATAAGGTGTTCAATTGCAAATTCTGTTTAATGAGCCTGGCATTAGCACAAAGCTGGGCACAGGGTCTAGGCAAAGGATTGTTGGAGGGAGGGCAGAAGCGATTTTTGCAATGCAGTTTTGGTGTCTATTAAAGGAAGTGGAGACAAAGCAAAGCTGGGCCTGGCTTTCATTCTCTAGGGCAGGAAGGGGCCGGCTGGGATGTAAGATTGACCACATGTGTGTTCTCAAGGTAACATAGGTGGAACTGAGGCTACGGAATTCTACATAATGTAATGAAAAGAGCCAAGGGTGAGGGGCATCAAGAAACACCTCGTACACCAGTACCCCCTCATCTGTGAGAGATACCATCCAAGAACCCCAGTGGATGCCTGAAACTATAGAGAGTATTAAACCATATACATACACTATGTTTTTTCCTATACAGACATACCTATGATAAAGTTTAATTTATAAGTTAGGCACAGTAAGAAATTAACAACTACCACCTAATGAGGAAACAGAACCATTACAACAATAAGATAAGGGTTACCTGAACACAAGCACTGCAGTACCTCCACGGTCCATCTGATAATCCAGACAGCCACTTAAGTGACTAATGGGGGGAAGGGTAGAATGTACTGCAAGGATACACAGGACAAAGGGATGATTCATGTCCCCGAGTGATGGAGCAGGACAGTGTGAAATTTCACTATGCTACTAAGAGCAGCAGGCAATTTAAAACTTATGAATTGTTTATTTCTGAAATTTTCCATTTAATATTTTCTGACCAAGGCTGACCATGAATAACTGATACCCCGAAAAGCAAAATTGTGGCTATTGTAAGTGATCTACACCTTTTCCCGTCTCAAATGACTAAATTATTCTGTGGGACAAGGTGGTGACCCACAAAATAGAAGGCACCTACCTAGTCATAAAATCTATTATGACATGAAATATCTGGATGGAGAATCAGGCACATGAAAACCAAATGCCTCATTCTGTCACAGGGCAAATGGCACCCACGGCATCTCATAGGGCACTAACAGGACAAAAGGGGAAATCAGGAAAAATCCATCTCATGCTGCCTAGACGGCTACCGTGAATACAGCAGTGGGCAAAGGGAGGTTTACAGCTGTTTGTATGGAAGTAATACAAACAAATAACACACTAATGAATAAATAATAATACATTTCACATACTCACAACTGTAAACCTACTTTTGCCCACCCTGTAGTAGGGCCGACAGTGGGCAGTCCCTTTGTTTACTTTGTAGGCTCACTTTCAGCAGCAACATCTCAGAGCTATCTTCTCCAATAGGTTTTAAGTTTTTTGACAGTGAATTCTTTTCCCAGGGGATGAAAATTCATGGTTGAGAGGGAATACACATATAGGCATACCTCAGAAATATTGTGGGTCTGGTTCCAGACCACCGCAATAAATAGAGTATCGCGATGAAGTGAGTAATAATCTTTTTGCTGGTGGAAGGTCTTGCCTTCAATGTTTTAAACGCAACATCTTTCGTGAAACACAATAAAGCAAAGCGTGATCTTGAAATGTACTTTCTGGTTCTTTCCAAAGCTATACTGAGATTCATTTCGGTTCATCAGGAAAAAAAAAAACTTTTCTGATGGGCTTCATTTTATGTTTGTCTATAAATGGCCTTTATAACAGTGAGAGATTGTAAAAAGGAATTGTCACTTATTGTTGGCCAAAACTTTTACTCAAAAAGTTGGGCTGCATAGTCAAAGGGCTGACACATGAAAAAAGCATAAATAAGTAACACTTGGAAGGACACTTCTCATTGTGGCTGACACACATGTAGGATAACTTAAGCTGGCACTTGTAGATGGACTGCAGCTGTTGCTAGGACAGCTATGTCCTTAAGAATATAAGAGAAATAAGTAACTCCTATTAGACAAAATGGAAGCACCTCACTAAAGGATTTTCATTTCAGCACAGCAATATGGCGCATGTTATGCTTGTCAAGTTTTAGCCCTGCCCCTGGACACGCTGTGTGGTCAATCCTTATTATATCTAGAGAGACATACAGGCTGAGGCTGAGACCAACAGATATCAACTGTCCAAGACAGAGGCCCTCTAACAAGTATAATCACGTGTTACTTGATTTTACTTGCAGGACTAAGGCAACCAAAAAAAAAGATACCTTTAAAAATCCAATCTGAATACTAATTGGTTTAAAATTTATTAGTATTCTACAAGTCTCAGGCAAGGGTTTTGTTTTGTTTTTTTGTAATGGTTATTTAAATAGGTAAGTTAGCTTGGATTTGAATGCCATACTAAATATAGAAGTACTATGTTTAAGTAAGAAATGAGGTGAAAATCACGTTATGTAATTACTGCAGGTTGAAAATACAAGGCAGCATGCCAGTGGTCCCCCAAATCTGTCTCTTGCTTCAACAGTGTTTGGAAGGAACAGACCTGGAGTGTCCCCCTTCTTCTAGCCTCCAACCACCCTCCAACCTCCTTTCCAGCCACCACCACCAAAACTATCTTCTTGGCTATCTGCCTCCAGGACCATCCAAAACAGATTTTTGTGGTTAGCTCCTTATTGTTGACCAACCATGAGCTCCCAGATTCATCAGAATTATTCCACTGAGGTGGAGGCCTCCTTCAACCACCTGGTCAACCTGCATCTATGGGCTTCCTAGACCTACCTCTCTCTGGGCTTCTATTTCCACTATGACAATGTGGCTCTGGAGAGCGTGGGCCACTTCTGTAAGTTGGCCGAAGAGAAGCACGAGAGCACCCAGCTTCTTGTAAAAATGTGAAGCGGTGGCCACACCCTCTTCCAGGATGTACAGAAGCCACCTGGGGTGAGTGGGGTAAAGCCATGAATGCCATGAAGCCGCCATGGCCCTGGAGAGAAACCTGAGCCAGGTCCTTTGGGATCTGCACATCCTGGTTCTGCCCATACAGACCCTCATCTCTGTGACTTCCTAGGAGACACTTCCTAGGTGAGGGGGTGAAACTCGTCACGAAGATGGGCACCACCTGACTGACCTGGGCTGGGCAGGGCGGGGAGAGTCTCTCTCAGAAAGGCCCACCCTCAAGCAGGACTAGGAGCCTCCAGAGCCCAGTAGGCTTTGAGGGGCCCCTCTGCATCCCCTTGGTGTCAGGGCTCCTGCCCCCTGCAGCCACTAGGCAGTGTTTAACCACCCTTGAGCCCTCTCCCAAGCCGTGCACCAACTGAAAACAATAAAGCTTTTTGCAGCAAAAAAAAAAAGAAGAGAAAAAGAAGACAAAATATATAAACTAAAGACTTTCTACTCTTGCTAAACTCTATAATGTTTGTTTTTTCAAGCTCACGGAATGTTAAGATTATAAATCTTATTAAATAAATTAATAAATACCAAGTCGACTCCAACTCAAGTTGAGAAGTGTCAAGATTTATTGGTCTTTCAGGCAAACAATGATTGAGCACCTAAAGTCAATATTTAGTCAAAATTTATCTTGAAAGGCAATAAATCTCGATTTTTGCTAAGGCAAGTAAGTAAATATGTTCACTGTTCAAGAGATTCTGACTTCTTTTCTATCTACTAAATAGTTACCTTGATTTATAAATATAACAATCTGTGACACATTTTCACTTCCAAAGAAATTATTTAAGTTGTTTAATTACCTTTAATTTTTCTTATGATAAGATGCTTCAATACTAGTATTTATTGTAGAGTAAGATAAGTTTAATCATGAAATGCTATAAATTCAGCATCTATCAGTCTAAATTTAGTATCTTTTCATACTTGCTTTCCTCTTAGACCTTCTCATTAACTTCTGCCCCTGCCTGCTTTCCCCAAAGACTTTCAAGAAAATGGTAAGCAATTTAAAATGGGAATAATAAATAAATAGGCAAATGGAAAATAAATGCATACATAGTGCTTACTATATGCCAGGCACTGTTATACACACACACATACACAATCCTCTTATCAATTCTATGAGGTGGGTACTACCCCCTTTTCATAAATGACAGAACTGAAACAGAGGGTAATAAACAAATTCTGTCCAGGGTTGTAGAGCTGGTAAAAAAGGCAGTGCCTAAGTGAAGCGGCTGCTGTGTGGCACTTTATGAATAACACCGATGAACTGTAACAGGTGAATTTCCACGTAGCTATCTCCTTGTGGAGGGTACTATAAAAATTGTCTCCTATGGATGGCAATAGGACAAGCACAGAAAATATGAATCAACTATTCAAAAATACATAATTCAGTTCATCAGTGAATTCAGCCTAAGACCTCACAAACAGTATCATCACCTCTGAATATGAAGGGGGGGGGGGCAAGAATACAAATCTATGAGGTGGAAAGCAGAAGAGAAGAGACAAGCAAAGCAGGAAGCAATCATTCTAATTGTGGTGACCAAGGAAGGCTGTGTAGACACAGGGGCTTTTGAGCTGGGCCTTAAGGAAAAGAGATTTTGGCAGAGGAAAGTTTAAGTCAGAAAAATGGGAGCACGTTTGGAAAACACTGACTACTTTAGTTGTCTGAAGCTCACTGTAGCTAGAGGGATGTTGGGAGAGCTTTGAATGATAAACTGACACTAGAACCTAAGAATCGGGAATGCTCACGGGAAGGAGTCCGAATTAACTCATGAGATACAGGAATAGCTGGAGTTGTTTGAAGAGGAACAGCACTCAGCTTTGGAAAGACTAACTGGCAAGAAGACACTGGCCCAGCAGGGCGTGGCTCAGCGGTCGAGCATTGCGACCTAGGATCCAGGAGATGGTGGTTCCATTCCCGGTCAGGGCATATGCCCAGGTTGCGGGCTGATCGGGGGGCATGCAGGAGGCAGCCGATCAATGACAATTCTCTCATCATTAATGTTTCTATCTCTGTCTCTTCCCCTCTCTGAAATCAATAAAGATATATTAAAAAAAAAAAAAAAAAGACACTGGAAGGGGGGAGATTAACAGTTGGTAAGTTAGGGCACCAGTCTGAGCTTGAGCAGTGAGGGGAAAAAAGGAGATACTATGGACATAAAATGCAAACGATCTGGCAGCTGACTGATGGGAAGAACATGGTAAGGAGCTCCTCAAAGATGCTCATGATGTTTTGAGTTTGTGACTATTACATGAGCAATCGATCCGTCAGAAAAAGCAGCTTTGCCTGGCTGGTGTGGCCTAATGGTTGGGTGTCGACCCACGAACCAGGAGGTCACCGGTTAGATTCCTGGGCACATGCAGGCTCGATCTTGCAGGTCGATGTTTCTATCTCTCTATCCCTCTCCCTTCCTCTCTCTAAAATAAATAAAAACATACTTTAAAAGAAGAAGAAGAGGCAGCTTTGGGGGAGAAAATGCTGTTTGTTTGAAACATTAATTTTTAAAAAACAAGAGCTCAGAAATTTGAGCTGGCAGATCATCTGATGCCTAAAGCTCCACCAGTACAATAATCCCCTTCTATTGTACAAATCAGCTTGAACTTGGTTTGCTGGTACCTGTAACTGAAAACATCTCAGAGATTTATACTGAGTGATGGCTGGTGAGGGTTCTATTTCTATAACCTTCTACTTTTACTTAAATCTACCCATTAAGATGCTGGGTCCTCTTATAAGCCATTAGATGGTCTGAAATCGTCTACATGCATTTCAGTAGAAGATCCTTATTACTTTATACAGAAGTGGGGGAGAGTAGCACGAGGAAGTGAAGACATAGTTAGTAGGTGTTATTTCTTGAGAGCACAGTGGTTCACAACCAGAGGAGATTTCTGTCCCAATAGGGGACATTTGCAACATCTAGAGACATTTTTGGTTGTCACAAAATGGTGACTCGGGGTAGCTACTGGCATCTAATGGGTAGAGGCCAGAGATGTTGCTAAACATCCCTCAATGCATAGGACCTCCTCCCACCACAAATAATTATCAGACGAGAGATGGTACAGACGAGAGAGCAACATAAGAGATCCATGTACTGACCTTACTTAATCACTTTTCTCTACACTCAAGGGATATACCACCTATTATGGGGAGGGGGGAAATCCCTTACACTAGCTCTACTTTCTTATCTAAAGAAAACAAGCCATGCTGCTAGGCTGGAGCAAAGACATGCCATCAAAGGGAGGCCTTGTCCACAATGTACCATCGTTCACTATACTACCTGCCAGTAACACCTGCTCCAAGCTTGGGGCTCTTTCCTTCACAAGTTAATCCTTCTCGTGAGACACTTGCCTACGAGTAACTCTTGAAAGACAACTGCAGAAACAGAAGGGGTCAAACTAAGCTGATTATTTTAGACCTGAGAGCCGCCTGTGGTGGGAGTAACGTTACTGTCACTGTTTCCATCTGCTCTCTGTCAGTTCTGCCTTGAACGTGGGAGTCCCAGGATTCCCCATGTGGAACCCCTGCAATCCTGGACAGGAATGGAAGGTCAACCTCACCATCCTTCTAACCAGACAGATGCTGGGCTGGGCTACTTGGAACTTACACTGAAAGCTTTGGGGGAAGATGTCTTACTAAATAATCTGTCTTCCGGGATGTTCCTCTGAACCACATCAGAGCCTGAGGCCAAAGGAAAAATCAGTCCTACTAGTCTTATCTCTATTTAAAATTCTATATTTTGTTCTTTGTGGATTTTTTTGGTATTATTTTTTATTGATGAACAATATTACATTAAAAGATTATTTAGTTGATTATTGAGGGTTTTTTGGCATTCCCTTAAATTTTGTGCCCAAAGCAAGTGCTTCATTCCCCTCACCCTAGTCCCAGCCCTGCTCTGAATCCTGCTGAGAATCCATTGTCAGCCCCGATTATGTTCTTGCTACAGTGATTTTCCCTGGAATTTAACATTATATTAAACCACCACTAACTCTTTTTGTGATTCCCCAGTTACATCTCTATCATGACTGCTTCAAAGGTCAATAACCTCTCATTGGCCTAGAAATTCAGATGATCTTTTTGGTTTACCTGAAAAGCAACCTGTCTTTCCTTACTGTTTCTGGAATTTATGTTTCCTTCCAGCTTGCAGTATACAGAAATCGCTACAGACATCAGCCTCCTTCAGTCTGTAGTTTCTGTCACATACACTGTCCCACCAGGGTCCCCTCTCATGTCTCTTTCAGTCCCCATTTTTAATGCTTGTTTCTCTTTCCTTCTATTTTTCAAGTCTCATCTCTTTGAACTTTACAGTATCTTTAAAACACAACCTTTCCTCTTCTTTGCTAAAACCTCCTAAAAAACCATGACAGCATCTCTTAGAGTAATTTCTACTTGAGCTATTTTAGTAATGACAACAATTTGATAAAATTAAAGTCATGAGAGTGGATGTGAGTAGTGCTAGAAACAGTCTCAAAGTGAAAAAGGCCACTTTCATCAGCTTCCTTTAAATCCACGCTTGAATGTCTTTTCACCCCAAACCGAATTCTTCATGTTCTAGAATTCTTGGGGACTGTATTCCTTTTTCTTTTCCCTGGTGCCTTCTTTGGCATGCTTTCCAAGCTTTTCTGTCTCTCCTAAAAACACAGGTTGTAACCACCTACAAAGCTAATCTTTTAGCCATATGTATAGGATTTGAAGATAGGCTGTTTATATCGAGATACTTAGAAGTGGTAGGTGGGAAACTCCCATTTCCTGGTGCTCATATTGCCACTTGAAAGGAATTTCCTAGAGTAATAATATCCCCAGCTTCTCTCCCCATCACTTATCCAGCCTTCCTCACAGATGGAAAAATAAGGTATCTGACTGGTGAGTGGAGAAGGACCCCAGCATGCTCAGCTTGGCCTGCAGGAAGCATGGCCCTAGGGACTGCCTCCAGCTGTGAATAAGACTATTGAATGTAAGGGTCCATTATATAATAATGCATGTGATCTATAAACAATGCATGAGGCTATTGTGATCTCCATCTTTCTGACCCCTGGGAACAAAATGAAGAGGTAAGATTTTTAACCCTGTAAAGCCCCTGTAAGGACAATGGCTCAGACAGATAGCATCCAATAATGGAAGTGGGGAATAAAGGGAAAGGCAATAGGGCAACCAGAATATGGGTGTTAGTGGGTGAAGATCACTGAGATGAGGATCGTACTCGAAAGTTAGGCTCAAGGGGTTACCAGGACACCCTCTGCATTATGGAGCACCTTCCACTCAGTTAAAATTCCTCATCCTACCATGATGAGAAACAACATTTTCCTAAAGGTTTCCCACCCATTGTTAGACCACAATTAGACTTCTGACCATCTAGGAAATCACTTGGGGGAACCTCAGTCATATTTTCTGGGGGGGGGGAGGGGGAATGCAGTGATGTATAATATTACTAAATTAAGATTGTGCACTTTTGGTTCTGCTGATATTTTTAACATCTGAATGGTGCAGAGTCAAGAGTCAAGGCAGCTTAATCTTCCCTCAAGTTACAATGTTAAAGATGCTGACCTGCAAGGCTGGGAAAAGGCTGGCTTGAGGCTGTATAACAAATCAGAGAGGCAGGGCTATAAATGGAAGACCAAGCTTGTGCTCCTAATGTATTATTTATCCCACTGAGTGTGAATGCTTCCCAGCCACCAAATCATGTGTGTCTACTATTCTGCCTGCTCTCTAAAAGTCTGGGGGCTGAAAAGAGCATCTTTATTGGTAAAGATGGAGAAAGAGACCAAGACTTTCCAACTAAGTGTATCCTCCATCAAAGGTCCAGGTCTGGCCATTTGAAGGGGAAGTGATTTTCAGCAAGGCCTTTGATTCAGCCCCTATGTGATTTGCTTTACCGAAAAAAATGAGTAAGACACAACCTTGGAATATTGCTCATACCTTGCTAGAATGTGATTTTCAGCATGGTGACTACAGTCAACAATGTTGTATTGTATACTTGAAAGTTTCTAAGAGGGCAGATCTTAAAAATTCTCACCACACACATGCACACACACACACTAACTCTTTTCAGCCCCCAGACTTTTAGAGAGCAGGCAGAATAGTAGACACACATGATTTGGTGGCTGGGAAGCATTCACACTCAGTGGGATAAGTAATACATTAGGAGCACAAGCTTGGTCTTCCGTTTATAGCCCTGCCTCTCTGATTTGTTATGGATGTGTTAACTAACCTTATTGTGCTAATCATTTTTCAGGATCTACGTTTAGCAAATCATCACACTGTACACCTTAAAAGTACACAATGTTATATCAGTTATATCTCAGTAAAACTGGGGAAAAGATGGATTAAGTTTTGGGGATCTAATGTACAGCATGGTGACTACAGTTAACAATAATGTATTGTATACTTAACAGTTGATAATAGAATAAATCTTAAGTGTTCTTACAAGAACCAAAAAAATGTTAACCATGTGAGGTGATGTCTTAGCCAACTTTACCATAGCAACCGTTTCACAATATATACATACATCAAATCACGACACTGTATACCTTAGCATGTACACAATGTTATTTATCAACTACAACTCAATAAGGATGGGGGAAAATAAAAGAATTTCAATCTTTTGAAAATTGATACAAGCCTACATGTCTTTGGTTTTGGAATCCTAATGCCCTTCTAGAAGTGGTGTATAGCACACACTAAATTATTTTCAATGAAAACTACCACATAACATTCACTTTGTTGGTCACCTTTATAGTATCCTTTAAAAAAGAAAACACTCTCTATTTTAAGCCAAGATTTGAGAGCAGTGTCTGGGTTAGAGCAGGGGGTCACAAAGTCACGGATGTGCACATCACCCCACCACCCAAGCCAGGCCCTGGGAGGCTGCAGCCAGGCCGGGCAGCCCAGAGCCAGCCAGTTTCTCGGCTGCTTCTGAAGCTGGTTAGTCCCAGGAAGACCCAAGAAGATACCACCAGAAATCTTCCTCCCCAGGTGCGTGCAGTCAGTGCTGGAAGGCACACACCAGTGGCTGGCTGGAAAGGAGGGAGCTGGATGAGCAGGCCGAGGCCGCCTCACCCTCTGGGAGCAGCTACATATGCCACTTACACTCTTATCATCCAGGTTCTGTGCGTTGCTGTGGAAAAGGCCCACTCAGTGTCCCAAGCTGTGGTAAAGAATTATCTGGTCTTTCTCCCTGGTTCCTGGCAGGGAGCTTCTAAAACCCTTGTAATTTCCTGAGTGATACAAGTGTCATTATTCATGAGCTTCTTGAATCACAACTGAGTTTCTGCTAATGAGGTGGCGCACGGTGGGCCACTATATAGCTTCAGGATGGGGGTGGCCACCAGAAGGACCACCACATGATTAGAGGGCTGGGACTTTGAGCCAGCCTGACCTCAAGCACGCATTCCTATATAATGAAACCCCAATAAAAGTTCTGGATGCTGAGAATCTGTGACTTCCTGGTTGAGGAACACATCGATGTGCTGGGAGGGTTACGTGCCCGGGTCCCATGGGAAGAGGGTGCAGAGCTTTGCATCTCGAGTCCTCTCAGGCTTTGCCTTCTGGGGCTCTTCATTTGGCTGTTCTCAATTTGTATCCTTTCTAATAAAACTATGATTGTAAGTATAGTGCTTTCCTGATTTATGAGTCGTTCCAGCAAATTAGCAACCTGAGGGGGTTGTGGGAACACCAAAATTTGTAGCTAGTCACCCCAACAGATTCAATTTAAAAAAAATAATTAATAAATAACTTGTTTTTCAAAAGGGTAATTTTGGGCTCCATCACTTATTAGTATTTTCAAACAACGTAGATGATGGAGTAGAGAACATGTTAATTATATCTGCAGATGACTCCAGCCTAGGACTCCTAGACATGATGGTAAAACCAGGAAATCCAATGGTGGGAGTGGGAAGGGAGGGTTCAAACAGAGGATGATCAGAAATATTCAGTGTCCCAGATGCAGAGCTAGGGAGACAGCAATGTACAAGACAACAGCCCTTGCCAAAATGGCATGTGGAGGAGGCAGGCATTAAACAATTACACAAATGACCATCTAATCTCAATTATGACAAGTACTAGAGTAAGAGGTACTAAACCAGCATCACAGCGGAGGAAATTAAACAAGTCCTAAGTCAGTCTGAGGAATTGGTTGGAAAAGGTATTCCTGAGAATGTGATATTTAAGTAGTGACCTGAAGAATGAGCTGGGTGTAGTGGAGAGGGTGGCAATAGTCCAGGGAGAGGCAACTGACACGAGAAGGCTCTGAGGCAGCTGGGAAGGAAGTGGTGCATTTGAGGAACAGAGTGAAGTCAGTGTGGCTGGAACTCCATGGGTGGGAGAGAGTGACAAGCAGGCAAGAGGCGAACATGAGTAGGGACAGGAGTCAAATCATGCAAGGTCACTGTAAGGATGCTCATCATCTTGCCAAAAGATGTGGGAAGCCACTGGAGGACTGTACAGAGAGGTCTCCCAGGGTCAATCTGAATTTTAATAAGATCACATGCCCTGTAGTTGAGACTTGGGAAAGGTTAGAATGGAAGCAGGAAGACTGGTTAGAAGACCATGTAGTCATCTAGGTAAAAGATGACCCAACTGGTAGCAAAGAGAGTGAGAGAGATAAAGGCTATTTCAAAATTCAAATACTAAATATGCTTATCAAGTATAAAATAAAAACCAGGCATAGCAGGGTATATTAAAAAGGAAGCCAGAATGTGGGTAAGGTCTGGAACTAATCTATTCTTTTGTCTGTACTCACCGCGGGGTAGAACCCTGTTAGAACATCATTTTAGTTTGCAGAATGTAGGGAGATATGGAAACCTGGAGATTATCAGCAAATCCTGGACATACGTAGGAGAAACAGCTGAAGGAAATGTGCTTAATAACCCAGAGACAACTGAAGTATGGCTGACTTATTCACTAAGAACATTCTATGGGACAGGCAGGTGGTTTCTCAAACTCTGTATGCAATCACATCAACTGAAAAGTTTGTCAAAATCTCTAGGCCCAATCCCAGAGATCCTGACTTAACAAGGAAGAGTCCAACCAATGCTCCCTACATCACCCTGATGGTGCTGAAGCAAATGGTGCTCTGACCACACTATGAAAGGTTCTGGGGTCCTGCCCTCAAAAGTCACACACAAGTCATAGGCCCACAACAGGAGTCGGGGGGGGGGGGGGGTCATGTGGTCATGTAGGAGGAATGCTCAATTCCACCTGTGGGATTAGAATAGGGTGGGGGGTAGGTAGTCAAGGAAGGCTTGGGAAGAAGTCTTTAAGGGTAGAAAGAATTGTTCACACCCAGAAGTCTTCGACAAAGCATAATACAAAACTATACCCAGAAGACTGCCTGTCACCCCTGATCTCAGGGCTCATTGCTTTGTAGGCCTGCTCCATTTTTCATCTGAAACATGCAAAGGAGTTTCATGCTCTTCAGTTTTTATTAATGTGATTTAATTAAAACATTTTTTTATGTTAACATATTTCAAAGTATAAAGATCTGCATACAGTCATATTTTCTACTGTTAAAATTAACTTTTAGTTTACGCCAATACCTAAATTTCTGGGACTACATGTGGCCCATGTTTGGTGACTGAATGAATGACAATGAAAATATTAATGCAAGAAATAAATTGGTATTACTATAGTATTAGATTTCCTTATTTAGAACTGTATTTAAAAATTGCAAGTTTTTACTTAAGTATGTTTCTGCTTTTAGGCAGAAATGGATTTTAGAAAACCTCTCAAGCAGCTCTTACTCTTAGAGGAGCCTGTGAAAGCTTAGTTTTTCAAGGGACTTAGCTAGAAATTAAGGAGGCTATTGACATATCCCCAGATAGGATACCCCCAGTCTATCCTAAAACCACACCTAGATCAATTTCTCTCCTAATGAAAGGTCAATAAATAGAAATTTTTAACTCAATGTAGAGTCCAATAGTACATTAACACTTCCTTCAGAAGTTCAGCCGGAAATGAACACATGATGGGAACGATGTTAACCATAAAGGAACCTACAAAAAGGGACAAGAACTTTCCAGACCAAAGTATATAGCAACAAAGACTGGGAGAAATGAACAGCTTAAAAAAAAAAATGATAGCACAGCTATGGCCTATGAAGTTGAGGAAGGTCTATCAAAAGATCCATATCTTCTGAAATTCAAAATGATTTTATTCTTCTGAAACATATCAAAGACCAACATGTGACTTCTGTGATGAGAACACCAGGGATAAATCAAAAGGCAAATTTATACCCTATTAAATCAAACGGCCTCCTTACATAATGTGACCAGATCTCTAGGAATTGTAGAAAGTGAACTGGTTCAAAACCCAAATTATATAACATTCTTCTTCCCCCATAGAGTCACATCATTATTTCAGTGTGTATTCATATTCTTCATATGCATTTATTTTGATTTAAAATGATTTTCTGGGCCTAGAAACTTAAGACTGAGAAAAGGAAGTAAAAAGGAAAGTAGTTTAACCAGTAATAGACATCAGAACCAGGGAAAGAGTCCCGTCTCCAGTCTTCTTACTCAAGTGATCCTTCTCTGGGTTTAAAATCTCTTCCCCAAAGGAAAAGGGTATTACTTATTAAATGAGGTTTAAATGGAGGACCACATTAATCTAATTTCCTCTAATCTTCTATAGACATTCAAAGAATCACAGAATGAGAGATAAAAGGGCCCATATAGTACAAGGCCATTCCCTCTAAAACATCCCAGAGAGACACAAGTATTGGAAGGAACTCAAAAACCTTCAAGTTCAACTGTGTGCTATAATTACTTATTTAATTGTCTGGCTTCCAATTTTCAATTTCCATGAGAACACATAATGGGATTATCTTGATCGCTGTGCGTCAAGCACAGTGCTTAGAACATAGTAGGGCTCCAATGAACATTTGCAGAAGGGCTGAATTAATAAATCTTTTCTTCCTGCAGATGAGAAAACTGTAGCTCAGACAAGTTAAGTGACCTGCCTTGAGGTCAAAATTCAAGGTCTTCCAGCCTCCTGCCACTCTACTCATTTTCATCCATGAGCATCAAATCTTAAATAAGAAAAAATCCATCCCACTCTGGACATTTCTATTGCCTTGTTCCAAGAAAGCCTATTTTCTAAGTGGCAGCCTTCAAAGAAGAGGAAACAACACTTGTGTTCTCCCTATTCTAGGTCCTATTTGCATGGCATAGTATTTGGTACCTTTACAACCCTGTCACATATCAACAGATGTGGCAGTTTGCTCTACAGGAGCAGCATCCGTAACTGAAATGTCCAGGTCTGGCCATGGCAGAGCACAATGAAAATGTGATCTCTCTCACTACACTTGTGGTGCATGCTCTTGATTGTAACCACTGCACAGATTCTGGCTTCCCCATTGCCTCATTTGTATGCTCACATGAGCTGCTGTTAGATGAAGTGCCCCCTACCTTCTGTCTTTCCAGTTAATTTTCTGAATATAAGTATAGGACTATCTATCGATTTACCCCTACTAAACCACATCTCGTCTGGTCCATTCCTCTTGCTTGTGTTCCAGAATCTGGATTCTGTCATTGAGCATATTAGTTGTCCAACCTAGCTTTGGTAGTGCTACAAATTTGATAAGTACACCTATGACACCTTTAACAAGGTAATTACTGTCCTATCGGGGCAAATTATAAAAATAGCTAATCCTTATATAGTACTTACTATGTGCCAGGCACAGTTCCAAGCCCTGTTAACTCATTTTATTCTCACTACAAACTTATGAGGTAGATGTGATTATTTTCTCACGTCTGTGATTTAAAAATGGAGATACAGAGAGGGTCAGTAATTCACCCAGGGTCACACAGCAGCAGGTCTGGAAACCCAGCCAGTCGGACTCCAGAGGCCTTGATCTTCATTACTAAGTTACGCTGCTCCCCATTATCATCATGTACCTTCACTGACAGCCTTCTAGGCTGAATGGGATCCATTCATCAACAATCCTTGGATGAAGCTGCCAATCATTCACAAAACTATATAACTGTAATTTCTGATAACCCAAGTTTCTCTGTCTTGAGGTTTTTGCCAAATGCTTTTCTGAAAACTAAGTGCTATATAGCAGCGATTTTCAACCTTTTTCATCTCATGGCACACATAAACTAATTACTAAAATTCTGCGGCGACACCTAAACATATATTTTTTCCTGATCTGACAAAAAAAAAAAAGGTATGATTTTGATTCATTCACACCAGGCAGCTATTGTTGTGCTGGCTGTTGTCATTTTTTATTTGACAATCTAAGGTTAAAGAGGTCAGTGCCCCTGACTAGAGTCAGGTACTGCATGTTTTAAAAATTCTTGCGGAACACCGGTTGAGAATCGCTGCTGTACAGTATAAACCTGACCTGTCTAGCCATCCCTCCTTTTCCTTTGTGCACCCTCAACCAGACGACAATGTCCTGGGGATCCAGCCCCTAACTGTGCTGCTCTTATATCTCCCATAGCACCTACAACAGGAGCACACAACAGAAATTTAAGTTTTATCCTTGACAGATAGGGAGTAAAAGCCAAGCAGATTTTTCTCTGAGCTTAATTCTGTAAGAAATATAAGGATGCCATTTAAAATGGGGAGGTGGGGAGGGACACCACTTTAGCTCTTCAGCTTTCAAAATCTCTACAACAGGGATTCTCTGACATAAACTGAGGCAGGATGTAACAATCTCCAAGCCAGTGGCCATAAAAGCTTAACCCCTTATCTCCCAGTCCCATTCTCCTGCTCACCCCTTTCAAGCCCCTCAGACCCTCTTGGAGGGGTTAAATAAATCTTTGAAAAGTACAGCCTGAACCTCACCCTGCTTGCATATCCCAAGGTGCGTGGTAGAGCATATGTGTGGCACCCATGAGGAGCTTACTAAATGCTTGTTGAAATGAACCTTCCACCAAACTCCACGTAAGGATTTTACTATTGGCAACCCCTCCATGGTCTTATTCAAGGTTGGGGAAATAAAAGCCTTTCAGGATGAACATATATGCACAAACTAGAGATTTCTCCTCTGGAATACAGAAATCCAATACGCTAACAAACAAAATGACTTAGACAATACAAGGTGAGAAGACAACAATGGACTAAGCAATTCTAAGCTGTTTATATGAGGTTGGGGGGGGTGTATCTAAGTTTTCCTTCATTATCTTTTTCTCCTCCAACTGGCTACTTGTCTATTCCTTAACTCAAATAAATCTTCATCTCACTGCCATTCCTAGCAAGTGGGAGACAAATTTGAAAATAGTAGTAAACATAAGAATTGGAGATACCAAGGAAAGTCCATTTCTTTTTATTTCTTTCTCTCATTTCCTTAGGAGATCTGGCACTTTTGCTGCTATAGGATCTTCTAATTTTTCACATGGAAATCAAAACAGATTTTGGCTACATTAGAACTTTTTTTTTTAAGAGCATAATATACAACTTCCCTTCTTGACACTTAGAAACCTACAGATCTTTCTTTGTCTAGACTCACATGCATAATCAGCTCCCACATTTAATTTCTCTTTTTCTTAGGAACTGCTATTCTGCATGATTTACTCCCAGGGCAATAAGTAACTAACTATGCCCAACTCAAAAATATTGCTTACTTCCAGACTGGCAGCTATTTAATGAATAATTAACCACTCCGTACTTTCTATCAGGGATGCTTGTATTACCAGGGTAAAGGTATCCTTTATGTCTAAACAATGTCATAAAACAGGCCTTTGCCAGAAAGACACCCTCATTTATCACATGAAATGCCATGAGGTATTAACAAGGTCGATACTGTTTGTTTAATATATTTTGCTTTCATAGGGGCTTGAAATGATTTGTTTTTGCAGCTGTAACAGAGTTAAATTAGGGATTTAGCTCCGGTTTAGCTAGTTGAGCATATAGAACAACCAGGGGCTATTAATTATCTGCCTGGAGGGCTTTGGTCATCTTCCCACAATTTACAGCATCCTTGGAGTACTGAGTTCCACCACAAGCAACCAGATTCTATCCTCAAATAATCAATCCCCACTTCTCAGGAACTAAGGGGAGACTAAATAATTCGAATTTCTATTTCTTACTCTACAACACTTCTCTCAACATGTAAATGTTATTAGTGCACAGATTTTTATTTTAAAGTGACTAATGAATTTAAGAGAAAATCTTAGTTAAAGACTAGTTTCAGACATCCGTTCTCACAAATGAGAAACTTAAAAAAACACTTTTTTGACCTTAAAGCACCAATAATCAGCCTCCTTCCTCTTTCTCTCCTCTCACAGGGCTGTTTTGCCTTAAATGGAGCAGGGGGAAGAGGAGGAAGTTGGCTCCAAAGATAAACTTGTCAAAAGCCTGCACTACAATACTAATTCCTCTCTACCTGTTTGTGAATGTCAGCTGGGAGCAAGCACTGAAAAGATTTGGAGGAAAAAAGCAAAGGGGAGAAGGGGGGAGGGAAAAGGGGGGGGCGAAGAAAAACTAGAGAGCAATTCAAACAAAAATGAAATCACACACACACACACACACACACACACACACTCTCGGACACACAAAGAGAGGGAAAAAACGTTCCCCCCAACTCAGGTCCTAACAACATACTTCTTTATCAGAGGTTCATTGTCAATCAATTAGCCGAGGCAGCGGGGGTCTGTGAGGTGGGGGCGTCCGGGGGAACAATGGGCAGCCCTGTTGTATTACTATTTAATCACTTTTGCTAAATAAATAGAGCAGCCCCGAGGTGCTGTCATGTCAAGGGAATTTATAACAAAAAAAAACTTCATTTTTCATTGGTCATTCCTTTTTCTCCCTCAGGACAAGAGAGGGTTATTACAGTAGCCTTAAGTCCCATCTTTGTGTTTCTTGCCTTTGATTCCCACTCGGACCCTGCCACTTTCTGGCACTAATTTGTCAGGCTGAACAAAGAGAGGATTTGTACCTCCTGTAAGGTCTCAATTAGGAATGGCTTCTGCTATATTATGTGCCATTCAGAGAGGACACAATGCCGGTAATTACAGGAATTTGCACTAAATGGCTGAAGAATTCACAGCAAAACTTCCCCCACCCTCCCCACCTTGGGCTTACCCCTCCCGAGGGCTGGGGGGGAAAAAAGGAAAGCAAAAAGCTCTTAAAGCCAGAGAGACGTAATTACCAACAGCAGCCCCAAGAGGTTAAACAGCAGCTGAAGGAGTAAAACCACAAAAACTGACAGTGTGGAAATGGTGGCGGGATCCGCGAGGCTCACTCTCTTTCTTGCTGTCTCTCCAGTGTGACTTCAGTTCAGAATCCGGAACATGGTTCCACAGTGGGCCATCCAATTTCACTTCCAGATTACAAAGCAGTCACAGAAGGAATGCTTTAAAAGGCGAGCTTTGCATCTCCCTGTTACAACTGTAAACAAGGCCCTGGGCCCTTTTACCATAGTACTGGACTCAATTGCTAGGTTTCTTGATTGCTGGAAAATTACAGGAAAAATATCTGTGTGTACTAGTGCCAAGAAAACCATGTTATCTGTTGAGGGGAAATAGGTATGTATACATGTCGAATTCCTGAAGAAAACAGGGCTGCTGCCTTATAGCCTAATTTATGCAGCTATCTGTGAACAACCTAACTTAGGACCACTTACAGGTACATACTTGATAAATATTTTAATAAGCCGCATAATCATTTGTTTTAACATTAATATTTTAATAGCACAGATTCCCCATGGCCAAACAATTCTGAATCCCAACCAGTAACTGCACTAAAGACACGGACCTCATCTCCTGCTACAAGGATGCTTCTGAAAAGCTGTACGGAAGCGCCACCAAATTAATTATTCTTCAACACCACATTCATCACGTGTTCCTCTGCTCAGGAACCTCTGCAGCTCCAGGGTCAAGCATTAAGTTCAACCTTTCCAAACTGCCCCATTTCTGTAGGTCAACAATGACTCAATATCTGCAGTGTCCTACAGTTCCACCTGGTACACCTTTGACAGTTCTCTAACCCCATGGGTGGGCCTGCCTTCTACAGCCCTTGTCACAGTTGCCATTTGGCATTCAGGATGTGATCATCTGATTGATGTCTGTCTTCCCTAGTGGACTGCAGGTTCCAAGGGTGCGGGGACCATGTCTACTTGTAGCATTGACTTGCCCAGGTGCACCCAAGTTTCAGGTGCGTGGTCAGAAACATGGCACACAACAAATGGTAGAATGAATGGAAGAAATTAATTTTCAAAGGCATATATTCAGGGAGAGGAAACAGCAGGTGTAAAGGCTGTGGAGGCAGGACTGACCAAGGTAGGTTCCAGAACAGTGAGAAGACCACCGTGGCTGGGCTTCCCAAGCATAGGGCAGCCGTGGAGCTGAGAGGAAGTCATGGAACAAACCACACATAATCAAATACAACTATAAAAAGTTCAAGCACATGCTAAGAAATATACAGTTATCCATAAGCATGCATTTTCAAAACCATAACCTCAGACATTTTTGGATGGCTGTGGTCCATTCTCTCTGCAGGGGCACTTTAAGTTTCAAAGGAGACTATAGAAGATTCTTCACCTACAGAAAGAATTTGGTGCAATAAGGCCAACTGCACTATTTTGTAGGTTTAAAAGCCAACATTTGTGGCTCCCCTGAATAGCAACTGAATGATATCATTAATAAAGAGCTACTCAGTGCAATCTTCCACTGTTAAGGTTTATCCATCGAAAATATTCAAAGGGGGAGATGACTAAGTGGACATAAAAACTTACAGTCTAAAGAGGTTCACTAAAACCATGAAATATTGTGAATTAGCTTCTCCTTAAAATAACAGATATAGCCAAGATTCAACTCAAAACAATTTACTGGACTTTCTGGCCTTCTGGAAGGTAAACATGCTATGTAACCAGCTTTTTCACCAAATGAGTGTTTTTATGAGGATGCAAAGCTAGGGAACACAAGTACTACACGAAGAAGCAGCTGGTTTAGATTAACTGTGTTTTGTAAGAAACATAGATCAATTTTTAAAGTTCCATCTGCTATAATAATCCTTGATATAATGAAGAGCCTCCCAAGTAATTTAAAAAACATTCAGAGCTTTGCTTAACAAGTTTCTGCCTTTTTCTTTTGAGACTCTGCCCCCTACAGGAGATGAAGTATTCCTACCTGAGGTAGGAAGCAAGTATTCCATGCACGGGCAATTAAGGAAAATGAAAAGCAACCGGGTAAAACCACATGTTTCGCAAAAGCCACCAAATGCAGCAGTGTTTCCAATGGAAGAGAGAGCAATGAAATGAAATTAAATTTTCGACTTTGGAATTGGCCACACTACACAAATTAGGATTGATCTCTCCCCACACCAAATTAAAAACCTGCCTGTGCCCTATTAAATCTCCAAACTGAAACATGAAGGTAAAAGCTGAGTAGAGCAAATGAGTTTTAGACTATATTACCCCTGTCTCCTGGACTCCCTACTACCATCCATCCCAACCTCTGCTCCAACCAGCCAAATTTACTGAACACCGCAGAGGGAGGCACCCTAAAAAATGGAACCCAAAGCAGCTGCCCAAAAGCTCTATCACTGCCCATTATCTAACCATTTTCCTAGTCTTTTCCACTTAGCAACCTTCTCCTGCCTCTTCTACTCATTTTCCCTTGTCTTTTCCCTGATTCCATTTCTCCACTGCAAGAGGCAGGGGCCTGCTGAATGGTATCCTCTACCCTCGTCTCTCCTTCCTGTCTGAAAGCTAGGAATGCTGCTAATGCAGCAAGAGCAGCGCACACCTCCCCGGAGGCAAACTAGGTGACAACCAGGTGACAATCCTTATGTTACACCAGAGGGTTTTCTTCCTTTTACTAGGTTTCCCAATTCAGCTGCTCCCACCCCTACCTTGAGAACTAAGCTGAGCTGTTCTCCGATTCCAATAACGCAACAGATTTGTTGACCCTGTCAGCAATCTAAAACCAGAGAAGTGTACCATAATTCCAGAATGTCCACAAAGCAAGCTCCCAATAAATTACTGTTGAATGTCTGGACTTTGAAATATGCTCTACTAATATAATTAGATACCGAAAGATCAACCATTTCTAAAGAACTGAACTAAAACCAGTGTCTCCTTATTTCAAAACCATTTTCCAAAAGTAGATGGCTGACTGAAGACGAGGACTTCCTGGCCTGCAGATACATATGCACACGTACAGCTTCCTCGCTGGCTGGGTGTCTCCAGTCTCTCCAACCCCACCCTGCAAACTTCTGCTTCCTGGCCACTGAGGCCCTCCAGGCAAAGCAGGGACAATTCACTTACCCCTCCCCAGGACCCTCCTTAGGTAAATTATCTTTCAATAGAAAAGACCACCATCATAAGTAACCTAAATTCAAAACGAAGGTTTTCAGTGGGCCACCATTATTTGGCTTTGCAATACAGGAGCAAGCACAAAATTTAACATTTAAAATTTGATCTTGGTTGGTGGTGAGCTTCTTGTACATTTTAAAACAACATACTTAAATCTCCTATACTTGAATTGAAATCTTCCAAATCAGGCTTCCAATTAAAGCTGCCTTTGTGGTACATTTCTTATCACAGATAGGGGGGTTTAGCAAAAGGGAAATAATTTTATTTCGTTAATAGTAGGTTTGTAAATTTGGCTTAGTGAGTTTTTTTTCTTTCTAGTTTATTATTGGAGAAGGTGAGAGGAATGGGGAGAACAAAAGAGAAGCAGTAACAGGGTTTTAAGAAATAAGAGATGATTGGCCTTGAACTCCACTTTGTCTCTCTCCCTTGTACAGCGGTTCCAGAAGCCCGAGCTTCCCCAGGCTGCGACACAGGCCCATGGCGACTCAGAGGTCATCTGCTTACTCATCCCCTCCCTGCTCTTACCCTCTTCCACATTTTTATCAAGGCTGACTCCGGAGATTCCACCTTAACAGGATCTGACAAGGTCATGAGCAATGGCAGTAACTGGCCACGGGACCTTTTCCTTGCCTAAGAATGTGAGTTGTCAGCTTTGGGCCTGAATGTCTCTTATGAGATAGACTGTGGCCTCCACATTCGCAGTGACCTTTACCTAAGGAGGCAGAGGGAGCAGAATCACAGCAGACGCAGGAAGCCTAGTCTAGTTAGGCAATGCTCTGGCTCAGTCACTTTGATGCAATGGGGTCTGTCACCTCTGCTTCCATACTTACTTCACCAGCACGGCGTGAGGACAAACAGAGGTTCTAATACAGCTTCTTAAACAAGAAGGAGTTGTGACTGGCCTACTGGGGGGGCTTTAACTGAATTCCAATTGTGAGAGTCAGACTGTTTAATGAGCTGTAGGCTGAAAATCTGCTTCTTACCTGCACATTTGAAACTCTGAGCGGTGAGTCCTCGTTCCAAAGACAAAGTCGTCAGAATGCTGAGGAAGCTGGTGGTCACGGACTGACGTTTGTTCTTCCTGAGTTCATGCCCCCCCACCTGGTCCTGGGGCTTGCTCCTCAGTGTGACTTGCAGGTTTTGCTCTGAACTCCTCGCCACGTTGGCAGCTGTTTTCAGGGCCTCCATCCACTCCTGAGCCCTCTGCCGCGTCTCAGCACGAAGGCGGAGGACATCCTGGGGGAAAATGACTTGAAAGCAAGAGTCACAGTCGTCCAGGTTGTCCATCTGGACAGCCAGACACACGTCCACATTGTAGCTTAGCAGGGGATCCTCATCTAGCTTGCCGGGCTGAAAAGCCATGAGGTAGGCCCTGCTCAGAACAAACGTAAACGCCTTCCAGTTGTTCTGCACAGTCAGCCTGTATAGAGTCCCGGACTTGAGGATGTTCTGGTACTGTCTGGGGCTGTCCGAGACGGGGGACCGCATGAGCAGCTCACTGGATTTCTTCTGTAAACAATGACTCTGTGTACAGTCAAAATGATAACCAAGCGCCGGTGAGTTCGCCAGCTCATCCTGCCGTCCCACGTAGCCAGGCACCACAGCATGCACCACCTCCCAGAGCTTCTGCCCCCAGTCCAAAGCCTCCCACGGAGACTCTGCCTTTAGCTGCAGCTGAGTGTTGTCATACAGAACAGTGTCCACCAGCCTGGCCTCAAGGTTGCCTAGGACAGATATGCTCTGGAAGTGTGAGAGCTGGTACGTGGCATCCAGGTTCTGATTCCCGCTGCTGTCGTGGCTGTAGAAGTTCAAGTTGTAAGGTGAGAGTTCTGCGTAATAGCTCTGCCAGTAGCTGTCATGGTCCTTCCTAACCTCCAGGTAACCCTTCTTCAGAATGTTTGGGAATGCCTGCTTGTGATCTAGAAAGAAAAAAAAACAAAAGAGCAGTGTATTAATTCATTAATATGAACAAATCAAATGGGATGAAAGGCAGGTCCAAACCCAGCTGGTGTGGCTCAGGATCCAGGAGATCACAGTTCGATTCCTGGTCAGGGCACATGCCCAGGTTGCAGGCTCGATCCCCAGCAGGGGGCATGCAGGCGGCAGCCGATCAATGACTCTCTCATCATTGATGTTTCTCTCTCTCTCCCTCTCCCTTCCTCTCTCTGAAATCAATAAAGATATATTTTTAAAAAATAAAAATAAAACGCAGGTTCAAGAAACCAAATGGATCAGGAGTCGACACCTTTCTGGTTCAAATTAAACACACGGCAGGTGATAAAATTCCAAGAGAGTACCTAATTGACAAGATGTGATTGGGGAAAATCCCAGGTCTAAAAAATGTAACTAAGGTGGAATAATGAGTACAAGAGTAAGTACTGGGGAGAAAAGCAACGTCCATATGACGGGCAGAGGTCTGTGTAGAAAGCAGAAATACTGGGAAAATCTGACTACCTCTGCCCTGTGGACCCATGAAACAATTACTCTTTGCCAGGATTTCTCGTTTTCTAGGTAACATTCTACAAAGTACCAAATACACGAGACAGAACGTTCCTCCTGCCACCTGGCCTAACTCCCTGCCGATACTCACCGTTCTTTAGGGTGCTGGAGCCAGGAAGAGTGGATGGAAAGGGCAGAGCAGGAGTGTGTCACTCACAGACTCCTGTTTCTCAAACACTCACATTAATCTTCAAGGCCAGTTTATGAGCCTTCAGTCTTACAGCCAGTCTCCAGACTTGACTCAACTAGTTCTCTCTAGGTCTCTGCTTAGACAGCAATTCTCATCTCTGAGCCTGATTGTGTTTATGCTGTTCCCTCCATATGCAATGCCCCTTCCCACCACTTCCACCAGCTCCCACCAGCTTCTGCTCACCCTTCACTAAGCTATCCCTTCTTCCAGCAGGAGGTTTGTCCTGACTTCCCCACCCCACCCCCTTGCCTGCACACACACACCCCTTGGTCAGTATCAGGTACCCCACTATATTACCCCTCTTCGGTGGGCTCTTATTAAGCTGTATTATAATCATTTACTAAAATTTAAATATCAAAACAAATAAAATATATTTTGGAGGGGTTTTTTTTAGTCTTTCCTCCCTACTAAGGGCAGAGGTGAGGTCTGTCTTTTCATCTTTATATCATAGCACAGAATGCAATGCCCAGTAAACAGTAGGTACTTTAAAATAACTTGTTGAATTAGAAATAGAGCTTCTAGCACAATGCCCAGCATATAGTAGGTCTAATTCCCTTCCTTTCCATGCTGTTTCACAAGTTTATCTGGTCATGCCATCTTTAATCAATGACTAGCTGCTATATATACACAAGTTTGATACTTTGGTAACAGGGGACATCACTTGGGAGACTTCCTGATACGTTAATCAGGCATGACAATGACAACCCTGCAAGAGGAAGCAGTCCTCCCTGGCAGAGACTTTTATTTCTGAGATGTTTCTCAACCTCTTCGCTGACACACATTGGAGGCAGTCAGAAGCTGAGTCATTCCCTAAAGAAAACAAATCACACTCCCAAAGGGTATGATTTCTGATCTTGGCTGAAGAAAAAGAGAGTAACACAGATCTAGATCTAAAATAGCAAACCAGAAGAGAAAAGGAAAGAAGTGAGGGGGAGAAAAGCCTATTTTACCTGCTTTACATCTCTGGTCCTGACAGTCATTAGTATTTCTGTGGTAACGCAAAAGCCACTAATTTCTTACAACCCACACTAATCCCTTTGTAGAAAGAGATAATGGATGCCTATTCTCAGGTTATCTTTCTGCTCTGATAATGCAATCAGGGAGGCAGAGCTGTTAGACCCTGCTGCCGCCTCTCCACTCTCACTGCCGTCGAGTGCTGATGACAGTCCCACCTTTTCCATAGTAAGACTCCTAACCAGGGCCCCTCCATCCCCACCCCTCTGTGACCCAGCGGTTCAGCCATGCAGCCCTGAGTAAAATAAAAACCGCCTCTCTAGCTTTTAGCTGGGAATTCTCCTCTTCTTTTCTTTCCTCCCTGAGAGCTTTTCACAACAGCTACCATGAATTAGAAATTCTACTTTAATTGGGCCGAAAGCGGCAGCAAACCTGACTAAAACCTCACTTCTTTCTAGCTGTGCCAGCTAGGGTGGTAGATGAGAGGTCCTTGGGTGAACTGAACAAGAAGTCCTCTTAGGGAGTCTCAAAAGATCCCTCACCTTCCTGATGCAGAAGGATTAAAAAATGCACTGTGTTTCAATATTTTTCCCTACCTCCGCTCAGCCCTCTCTCAACAAGAATGTCAAGTGGAGACAGAGAGGGGTGTTAGTCATAGGAAATGGCCCATACTTAAAGGCTGAGCTTGTAATGTAATCTCTTGAAAGAGAAGAATCCAGAAGAAAGCAAATGTGATCAGAAAACTATTCCCCGGGGTGTGTATTTCCCTCTGGAGTGCCTGTTTAGAGCAGACCTTATTAATATTTTGGGTGTGAAGTATTAATTATCTGTGACTGTAGAGAACCGGAGAACTACCATTTCTCTTCAGTCTCTAACAACTGGTACTTCCTATTGGATCTAAAGTTTATTTTTAATATTTTTCTCTATTGACAAAGCAGAAGCTCTATATTTAAACCTAAGCTTCACTAATTTACTATAGTTCAACTTCTGTTTCCCCAGACCATATCATTTCAACTTATTTAATTAACCCACGCACATTACTGTAGAGTGTTCAGTTTTACAAATTAATATAATATCTGTCTTAAATAATATCATAAGTGATTCAGAGGGGACTACTGACAAAGATGATAGTGACTGCCTCAATCAAATAAAGAGGATCAAAATGAATTGCTGTGCCTGTAAACTTCATACTGCAACCACAAGGCACTGCAACCACACTCTTTGACTCCCACTGCTTTCCACTTTCTAGCACGAAGGCCTGGCTCGGTTCCCCCTCAGTGAAGACTCCTCTCCTCTCTGGCTCGCCCTGCGGTAGCCCGCCCAGCGCTTTAAGGACAACACTTACTACCAAGGGAAGGGGAAGAGAGCATGTTCCCCATCACGCACCTGAACCACTTCCGTACTGCCACTCACCAGAGTTCCCCTTTGGCCATGATTTCCTCTATCTGTTCTCAAAAGTTCCCATTCTCATGGCCACCACCCTCATTAAAACCTTACACAGCTCCCACTTCCAGTCCTCCTCCTTCCTGGCCAGTTCACACAGCTACCAGGTTAACCTTTCTCAGGTCACTCGACATGCCAGAACCCTTCACAGCTTCCCTGCTGCTACACAGTGAAGTCCAAACTCCTTAGCTTGGCCTTACAAGATTTTATTATGGAAAATTTCAAACACATTCAAGAGCATGTAAAATGAACATCCCATGGCATCATCCCTCAGCTTCAAAAACCATCCAGTTTCTGCTATTCTTGTTTCATCTCTCCAACCCACTCCAACTCTTACTATTTATTATTATTATTATTATTACTGCAGACATTTTATCATCTGTATTATAAATACTTCAGGGTGTATCTCTACCAAATTAGAATTTAAAAATATATATATGATACCATTTTCACTCCCAACAACATAATTCCTTACCTAATACCCAGTCTGTGTCCAATTTCCCCAGATTACCTCAAAAATTTCTTGAATACAGATGGTTCATTCAAATTAGGAGATTAGGTTCACACGTTGATTTGGTTGCTATGTCTTTTAAGTCTCTTTAAATCTGTAACAGTGTGGTGAATTGGGGGGGGCAGGCAGGGTGAAGGGGATCGATAGAGAAAACAAGGGGATATCTATAATACTTTCAACGATAAAGATAATTTTTTTTTTTAATAGAGAAAAGGTAATTACACATCCTCAGAGGCACAAGGTCTCCTGAGAACTGGCCATCCACCTGCCAGCTCCATTCCATCTTCCATTGTAAAGTGCTGGCCACAGTGGTGCTCACAGGTATTTGTTAAACTTATTCTGGTAGAAATGAACTAGTCTCAAGTACTATCTTTCCTGTGAGCTACTTTGGATGCCTTTCTTTACGGATAAAAAAAAATATCCCATTAGCTCTCCCTTCATAATAAACCTAGGGAAAAAGACATATTATCTGTGTAGGCTCTAGTAGAAATAGACCTGTACTACACCTGCTACATATTAGCTACATACATCGACAGGGATCTTTTCCATCTAAGTTCTTTGCTATGGGCAGCAGGAATAGAGCATAAGTCAATACAGTCCCAGACAATTTTACTTCTCAAGTGCGAACCTGACCAGGAGATCACACACCCAACCAGTTTTATAAAAGAGGCTTTCTGCTTTTTGTGACAAGGGTAATCTCTCATCTTAATAGAACTTTTGACTCAGAAAATTCCAAATATCAACTTTCAAACTATGCTCAGTCGTTGTCATGGTAAGCTTTCTACTCCTCTAATCTATAGAAATTAAGTATAAAAGAATCTCCTATACTTAGGCCAACAGACTTTAATATAAATGGCATGTCATTACTATGTCTTGGGTAACATACAGAATCACAGAAACTTAGAAATTTCTTTAGCGCATCCTCCTCAGAGGCAGGACCTGTCAGTTGCTTATCCCATTGGCTAGTTCTCTGCCCCTCGCGCATCCCCCTCAGAGGCAGGACCTGTCAGTTGCTTATCCCATTGGATAGTTCTCTGCCCCTCTTCCTTCCTTCTTTTCCAACAGAGCCCTATTTTGTTCAGGTATGGTGGCATATGCTTAAAGGAGATGGCCTCTCCCCAGCCCCATGGAAACAATCATGATTTGTTTAATCCAAATCATAGTAATTCTATTTTCCTTTGCCAGAGATTGCTTTAGGGGTGTGCATGTGACCCAATCTGGCTGCTGAGAGGGAGTTTTGGAAAGAGATGCAGAGGAGGTGCCCTGCTTTCCCTTCCTGAGTTTGGCTGTTGATATATAAGAAAATAATCTTTTGGACTGCTATAGCCATCTTGTACCTATGAGGGGGAGAGAAGAGACATCACCAATACACTGAGGACAGCAGAGCAAAAAGATGGAAAGTGCCTGGATCCCTGATGACCCTGAGACAACCTACACATGAAATTCTTAAGTGTTTATTGCATATAGTGCTTGACATTCACTAAGTATTCAATAGCCATCTGTTAGATAAATGAAAATATAATAGGGTAAATGGCCTTACTATTTCTGCTACTTTTAGTTGAGTATGCTATTACTTGCTTCTGAAAACATTCTAAATGATTTAACAGATTTGGAAAGAGATTTCAGGAAGAAAAATGACTTGGCCAAGGTTATACCACAAAGTGTGCAAGTTGAGAGTAGAATTCTAAAATCCATACATTTAATCTGGATCAAATTGTGTTTTATTTGTGGTGGAAGAAATAAGTCCTAAACTTCCTCAGGCTTGAGAGATGGTATTTTTGAGTGGTTATGTGTGGCCTCCAATGTCCAGCCTGGCTTGGGATGCTAGCCCCACCACATACTAGCTGTATGGCCTGGCATGAGGTCAGCTTCTCTAAGGCTCAGCTTCCTCATTTGTAAAACCAGAACAATATCATCTATCATATTAAACTATTATGAATATTAAATAAGATAAATGATGAACAAGTTTTAGCACAGAACTGGGCATAAAGTTAACTTTCATTAAATGATAGTATTAATAATAACAAACTTCATTTAACTTGACTCAAGCTATAGGTAAGGAAAATAGAGAGGCAATTTCCATTTTGGAAAAAAAAAAGCACTGTAATGTTCTGATTTTCTAAGCACCTATACATAAAATTCAACCAAACACATTGCAGATGCTCATGTTGGTACAATACAATGTTTTCTATAATATGGTTCCTATCACCAAAGACCGTCCAACCTAATGAGGGAGATGGAGGTATAAGCAATTACTTACAATGAAAGCAGCATGAAATGTGCTGTAGAAACATAAGGTGGAAAAAAAAGAATTTTAATTGAGAAAAATATGGAAAGGTCTCAGGGAGGATGTGGCATTTGAATTGGTCCTTGAAAGATAATGGAGGGTTTTGAAAAGTGAAACAGGCAGGGAAAGTATTCTGGGATGAAGAGACAGCATGAGCAAAGGCCCGGGAGCTTGAAAGCACATGGCGCATTAAAAAATGGCACAAAGATGGGCTGGAAAAAGGTGTGGGTGATAAGGTTAGAAATAAATCTGGATGCTTTATAAAATTTATACTTGATTTTGTAAAAAATGGGGAACCATGATTCATTTTTGAGAACAGAATAGCATGGAAGATTTGTGTTTTAAGAAGGTAACTTTAGCAGTTTGTCAAATTAGTAACTATAGTTCTTCTTAGCCAAGAAAGATAAAATACATTAACAGGGCAGCCACAAAAACGCCAGACACTTCATTTTCAGAGTTCCCATATAGAAACGTTAGGAATCAGAATGCAGGCTGTCCATGAGGCACATCAGGTTTCCCAACAGCTGCCACCAGCCAACTTTCAATAATGTAACCGATGGAAACTATACAACCATATAAAAATCAACTTTCTTTGACCTATTTTAGCAACTTCTTTGTACTGACTAATCTTGCTGAAGGGTGAATCATAAATTCAGCAAGAGACCATGTCCTGGTGACCTCACTTGTTCTAAGCCTGCAGGAATATTCCCACCTCTACTGGCTCCAAGGCTTTTGAGAAACATCATAATTGAAAAAGCAGTCATTTTAGTATAAGTTCCAAATTTGGCTTTTTTTTTTTTTTTTCAAGTGAAAGATGGGGGAAAAGGGATTCGAAACAGTGTAACATAAAACTCAGGATAAAGAAACCATACTGCCATGGTTTTTCTAGCCCTAAAGAAAATCTCTGCTTGAGACCTTCTCCTAAAGTACTGAGAACAAGAAAATACAGGCATAGGAATGGTACCAGGTCACCAGAGAGTGAAACCGACTGAAACAAAAGCCCAGCTGACCACTGCCCTTGCCAAGCAGATGAAAATGTGAACGCAGTCAGGGAGGGAAAGTAAGTCAGGTTCTAGCGGTCGGCTGAGTTTCAGAGCTTCAGAGCTAATGCAAAGCATTTCTTTAAAAATGTTTGATTTTAAAAAGTACAACAGCAGTTCATCTAGAAGTAGAGTTACCAGGCACACAGAAATCTCTCTGTGCTGAATAATTTCAAGCATACCTATATTTCCATCAACGGTCTGACTAAAGTAATTAGCTCCCACACAACCGTGAGTCAGGGTCAGTTTGAGTACATCCTAGAATGATGTCATTTTAGAGTTGGGAAGGACTGTAGAAATCATTTACCCTGCTTCACTAGGTTTATAAACCGACAGCAACAGCCAAGTGATTTTTCCAAGCCTACATGGTGAGTTAGGATACGATACGTCTGAGCCCTAGCTGAGTGTTCTTCCTGTGGAGCCTCACCTTCCTCTACATGTGCACACACTTACAGGAATAAGTGTGTTTGTATGTGCACATAATCTGTTTTTTCATAATGATAAAACTAATGTCCACATGTCCTATGTTCCTACCTTCACATATGTTTACACTGGGTCTGTAATTCTGTAATGTCAGCACCCTGCCTTCTTGGTCCTATGGGAAATTCCCTGGTGCATATGGCTGAACCACTAGTCAGGGAACAAGACAAGATGGCAGTGATGCAAAGGGGTAAAGGGCTAAGTATATATACTTGTCAAGAGCATGTTTGTATAGAACTAAGATTAGTGCCAGGACTGAAAATGAACCATTCTTGCTGTGGAAGCAGGCCCCTCCCTCAGGGCTAGTTCCCAGTCATACCTCACTCCAGCTGCCCGGGGCATGGCAGACGGGGATGGCAGGAAGGAAAGGAAGCTTTGGTCTCCACCACTGCCTTGGATTCTTTAGAAATAACTGTCTCTGTTGCCATCTTAACTTAGATCTATTCCTTCCTATCAAGCTATGAGCTAATCCTTTTGACATTACTATCCAATTCCCAGGTAGCACAGATAGTGTTAACCAGGTTGGATTCAAGCCACACATCATCAGCCTAGAAGGACCCACTAGCAGTACCCTTTATCCATTAGCACAGGCAACATTCCATCTTAAGAAGTCTGTCCTAGGTCTGTCTCTGCCTGAGGTAATGCAATCTCTAGAATGTATTTGCATGCTTCTAAGTAAGACCGAAAAAAGCAGCCAAGATGGGGCAAAACCCCAAGCCATCTTTCCATGGTTACAAACCCAAGGGAGTCAGTTCACTTAAGCTCTCTGCATAGCTAACATTCAAGAATGTGAAAGGCAAGGTTACAGTCTTCCATTTGCGGATTCATTGGTCTGAAGAACTGTGACCAGCTCTGCTCTGTCCATGTATTTTAGCAAATACGTTAAATGCAGAAAACAATCCTCGCTTTTAGCTAGACTGCTCTGGCGTGTCTCAGTTTTTCCTAACCAGTGATCTAATTTTAGTTTGAGGAACATTATCCAGGTCTGTTTCTTCCACATTACTTCCCACCCTCTACCCCTACAGAGATTGATTGCCAATGAGGCTCTCAGAGTGGAGGGTTCCAGAGACCGAGGATTACTGGTTTCCAAAGTAAGGATACAGCCTAGCTTAGTGGTCAAAAGCATGGACTCTGGAGGAAGACTACCTGAGTTCAAATCAAGGTGCCCCTGTTTACTAGCTGTGGGACTAAAAGCATGTTTGAGCGATACTATTTTCAGAGCACTATTTTAGGTACTGAGGATGAAACAATGAGTAACAGTCAATCTCTTCCTCAGTGACTACACACTCTGGTGTGGAAGACAGCAAATGGTGATCATAAGTCAGTATGAGAAAGGGAATGAATGGTCTATTTCCCATTAACAAACCAGTTAACAGCTGTGAGGAGGTACACTTCAAGAAGGCCAATTCAAGAAATATTTATTGTGAGGACATTTTATGAAACAGACTATGCCAGGGAAAAGTAGGAGTGATTGGTAAAGTCACCTTGATTCTCACTGATGAGTTTCAAATTTGATTAATAATAGCAAAATCAATATTATTAAACATTTAAAACATTACCTGTTTACTGTGCCAAACATGGTCCTAAGAAGAAGTACTTTTAGATGTTTTAACCCACTTAATGCTCACAAGAAACTGAGGTGAATACTACTACTTTTCTACACTTTATGATGAAAAATAATTATTATTATAAAGACAGAGATATTAAGAAACCTGCCCTATGTTACAGAGGTAGTAAGTACTGGAACAAGGATTGAAACTCTAACAGGGTAGGTTTAGAGTCAGTGTTTTTAACCAATCCACTATCTTGTTTGACCAGAAGGTCTTCTTCAGACAGGCTTGCCCATTAACAAAACAGCTGGTATTACAGCCAGCTACCCACAGCTCTCAGTATCCCAGAACCTGATCTGCTTTATAAAAGCAGCACTTATCTTCAGGAAGGTTCAGAAGCAGTTATTCGTCACTAAATGAGGCAGAAGATGCAGCAGTCCTACCTGATGGAGATCCTTGGGCTTGCTGTTACGATGGAAAAAGAGCGGATGGGGGGAAGAGAAGGCAGGGGGACAAGGAGAGTCACTCCGGGTGAGCCTTCAGCTACTACAGGTGGGCTCAGAATAAGAGCCAGAAAAAATCAACTGGAGGAAACATGAAAGTCTGCAGTAACAAACCCCATAGGTAAGAGAGTGACAGAGCTAGGCACAAAATCAAGTTGACCTCCTCAAAGGAAACCAATCTGACTAAATTTTATTTCTTCTGAGGAGCCCCAGCCTTGTGATAACCCTGGTTAATTGTCAGTACAGCAGGAGTAGGAGATGGGAGGATGCTGGGTCACTTTTGGTCACTTTGAATTTAATGTGCCAGTGAGACATTCCAACAGACGTGTTCAACAGTCAGCCGGATATGCAAGTCTGGAGCTCAGGGAAGAGGTCTGGCGCGACCCCAAATGTCCAGCTCTAGCCAAGATCTACACCGCCTCCCTCTCCTCCTGGCATATTCTTTCAGGAGAAACAGTAAGCCTTTCTTCAGTTTGGATCACTAATTTTCAAAGGTTTTAAAGTAAACAACTCAAAGATCATGGGTGATTTCGACCAGAATGCACCTGAATGTTGGTACACACCCTCTCCCCGCCCCCCTCCCCAAGGCTTTGAGAATTGCAGTTGGCAGAGTGGGTGACCAGCCGTGTATCCAGAACTCCTTTCTGTCCCAGAAAGCTGGCCAGTGGGCACTTGCTGCTTGCCCTGCCCTTCACCTGGTTAGTAATAAAAACATGACTTATCTTGCCTGCTCTCCAGAACATGCTAGAAGGAAAAAAAGTCAGAAATTGCCCAACTTTGCTAATTCCTACTAAGATATGTATCTCATGATGACCAAAAGGTGGCCAGGTTAAATCAAAATCTGCAAAGGCCATTTGTTACAGTTTATTTTTCAGAACACCATTCAGTACTTACATGTCAACATCATTTAATATTCAAGTTTTTTAAAATTGAGAATTAAAAAATCATAATCATAATCATAAAATACTAAAGACAGAACCTAAAGAAGGTCTGGTTCTTGCATCTACAATCCAAACAAGATAGAAGAAATAAAACTGGAAATATGACTCCCTCTTAACTCTGGTTGTACCAAGGATTTACAATGGTTATGAAGGTGTAGTCATAAAAATCTATGTGAATGCTAAGAAACCAAAAAACAGCAGAGGTTAACTGCTAATCAAGGCGCACACCTGTCTGTACTCGGGTCAAGGCAGAGCTCTCATTCTCTAGGCACTGGGGTCACAGAAACTTATTTATACTCAAATATCTAATCAATTATCAAGTCCTGTGCTTTACAGTGTCCTTTTCTTTTTACTCTTATGGTCACCACCCTTGGCTAGACGTTACAGAGGGCTGGTGAAAGTGTAAGAGAAAAAAACAAGTCATAAATTTGAGTGGAAAATAAACTATTTTAAAAGGATGGATTTGGATATGAAAATAACACAGGACTTTGTAGACAGGAACGCTGTCTTTCCTTCACAGACATACTAAATTATACCCTTGCCTCAAGTTACACTTATAAACTAAGTTTTAATAAGTAAAATGTTAAATGTACCAATGGAATACCAAGCAATGGTAGAGACTGAAGAAACACTAAAATAGTAGTTAAGTACATAAGTTAGTCTCCCCAGTTAATTGAGAAGCCATCTAAATTAAGAGTTAAACAGGGTGGTTGAAGAATCATCAGTAAAAAAATGGATAGCCTGTACAAAAGAGGTTATCTTGAGGGAAAATGCTGAGGGAAACAGAGATGGTGTGTCATGTCTCACAGAAGAGAAAGTTCATGTGTGAGTACATGAGTATAATTACATACAGTACACAGTATATGAGTATGTGTATGTGTACAAAGTATGAGGAAAAAAGAAATTCAAAGTCCTACACCATGAGGTCCTAACGAACCTCTCCAGCCTTTTCCTCCCACTACCCGCCCTGGGATCCTTTGCTCCTCTCACAAGGGTTAACTTGCTCTCCTCTGCACCTCCCATCGCTTCACCTTTGTTCAGATCATAATCCTGACCAGGTGTCCTCTACTGACTCTGCATCTTAGTGTTCTTCAAGGTCCAGCTCAAGTTCCATGACCTCTCACAACAGTAAGCCTTTCTTCAATTTGGATTACTAATTTTCAAAGGCCCTTCCTGACAAGCCCAGCCCAGGGTGTCTTCTTCTTCCTCTGTGCTGTTACAGTCAGTCACTCACTCATAAAAATAAAAAAAATCCCAACAATACAGAGTAAAATGGAAGTTCCTTCATAAACCTTTCAGCTGACCATCTACTTTCTCTGACTGAGTCACTGTGACTGTCTGACGCCCTCTGCTAAATGAGAAGTTCTTTAGGGCCGGGATTGTGTCTTCACATGCCTTTAACTCCTTCATAGCACAAGGTACACCCCATGTGTGATCTGATGAACATCTCCTGATGTGAATAAGCAGTATTATACAATATTCAAAGGGAAAATGCTACATTAATTATGAGTATTCTGATTCTAACATCCAAGGCTAGACGGGAAAAATTAACCAGAGTTGTCTTTTCACTCAGTACCTCCTATGAAGATAAGACTGTAGACCTGAGGTAAGGTCGAGTGTGAAAGTGAATGGAAGAAGCAGCTTCAGTAAACACAGCCAGACACGGGTTCTGGAGCATAAGGTTCTCATGAGGCAAATGCAAAAGACACAAAGCAAAATCAGCAGTTGATCAACAGCAATTAGATATAAAAACCTACCAGTATTTCCTTGAGCATCTTCTATCTTATTTGCTGAGGGTGACAGAAACGACGGCCTGGTGAAGTGAGGGCCCTGAAGAGATGGTTGTTGTGGCTGCTGTTGCAAAGGTGTGGTCTTGAGGATGACCCCCCAGTCCATCTGGGTAATATCTGACCTTGATCGAGCATGCCCTGGCTTGAACGTAGAGGTCTCATCCAATAAGTCATTCACAGAGCGAGGTCTGTCCCTCCGACGCTGACAGATGTTGAAAAAATTAAAGGTTGATGCTTCCTTTTGTTCCATCCAGGAAAGATTATCTGGGGCTGTCCCTTTCTGGACCATAAACTGTTCTTTGGCAGGGAAGACATTTTGCACTTTGGTTTCTAAGAGCCTGGTCTTACACTGGTCCCAAATCATGCCCCCCTGGCCCATGGAGGCAACATTTCTGATAGCACCATTGTCTGTTATGTTACTGAGTACCTCGTGCCCCACCAGTTCAGGGACTTCCTGAATCCCATAAACCTCAGCGTGCTGCACAGCCTTTTCTAGCTTACTATCAAAAGTACTAAAGAAATCCTCAGTGACTTCCAAGGCTGGGCTGATGTCATCCACTTCTAAAGCTTCCATGTTGCAGGCTCTAAGGCCTATGCCTCCTAGGCTGGCTCAGGAAACGGTGTCATGAGCATTCACCCAACGGAGAGATGCTTCGGGCAGTAGAGTTCTGGGGACAACTGGAAGGAACCTCATTCGCTGCCTGCGGCAGGCCAAACACAAGGGTGGCTGATGTCTTCCCAGTCACTAAAAGCATTTGCTAGCTGAGAATGGCCATTAACAAAGGTATCCGGAGACAAAGATTCCGTTGAGATTATTCTTCCATGGGATCTCTGTAAAGACAAGAAGTGATTGTCAAAGCAATGCCATGGCAATCCTTAATTTCCTAGGAGAAAATAAAAAGGAGAGCCTTGACACACAGTTCGTGGTAGTCCATAGTACACAAATCTGCCCTGTTACTTCTCCATCTTTCTGTCTCTTCTCTGGCAGCCCTGCCCAAAGGTGGACAACACCTACACAGAAGTTCCACTGTCACGAGCACACATCACTGCCTGCTTTGTATTAGAACTTACAGAGAGCAGAGTGGAACACTTGATAAGGGGAATTAAGGTCAATAGCTTTTACTCACACAGAGAAGCCTTTGAGAGCAATTGTGAAAAGACTGCCCTGCCAAATCTCTGTGATATGGTGACCTAAAATAGTAAGCAAAAGAGACTAGGAATTCCGTGACTGGGCATCTATGGTAATCAGTCTGAAAGTCATAAATGCATGAGTTCTTTCATAAATCTTGAAAGCACTGATAAATTGTGAGTCTTAAGAGTACAAGGGGGAAGTAGAGAGGGAGAGCCTATCCTTTCACTAAACCTGAATGTACCTGCGCTTGTGCTTCCTAGGTTTAGGTTATGTAATAATGACGACTCCAGACTTCAGAATTCCTCCAATCCTCCTGGAAAGAAGCTCTGAGGATTGGCCTAGAAGGACAGGTCCAGCCTTTGGGCTGAGCAGAAAGAATCCTAGCACTAACCCACTGTCTCTGGGAAATGGTATATCTCCAAGGTCAGGTCAAATTAGAGCAGACTTTGACACTGAGGCTGTCCAATCCAATACAGTAAACACTAGCCATACATGGCTATTTAAATTTAAATGTATTAAAATCAACTACAGTTCCTCAATCACACTAGCCACATTTCATGTACTCAACAGCCATATATACCTTTGTATTTTTGCCAAAAGCAACAACTAGGCAAGGGCTGTTTTCTCCCTCAACTACTTGCAAATAGGTAAAACTAGGCAATCAGCAACACATTTGCAAGCTGCTGCAAAAATACACAGATGTGCTTTCTTTTTAAAAACTGCACAATTTTTATGGTTAATTAAAATCACTTTTAGCACTTAGGTCATTAAACCATTACATTTCAATCAACAGCACCAATCTACATTGCTTAATGTTTGTAAATAAAACTAGTATTACAGCCCTTTATTTTAAATGTATCAAGGAGGTTTAGAGTTCACAGGAACTCTGTGGTTAACCTCTCATAAAGCGATAATGACTGTGAATTTGTCTACTTTTATATTTTGATATTTATTATGTCAGCACTCATGAAGCAAGGCTTATATTGAATGTTTGGAGATAAAATCATTTATAATATTTTTCTGGCTGCAAACAGGGTTTTGCTTCCTGTGTCTTTAGGAGGACTTGAGGCTCCTGAATTGTGCAACAGGGTTTCACTACTTCTGTAATTTTGAAACTTGGGAATTTTTCCCCCACTTTATCTTGTATGCAAGAGGCTGAAAAAAGAAATACATAATAAACCGTAAAGCTTTCAGTTCTGTCTTTAGTATAATTTCGAATGAACATAATACACAAAATATAAGTTTCCCATGTTATAGAAGAGGCACCAAGGTGCAGAGAGCACTAAGTTTTTCATCCAAGATTATATTATGGATACTCCTTTTCTTACCCAGTGCTTAAAATTCAGTGTCAAATTCTTTAATCATACTAGAGCATAAATACCTTCAAAGTGATTCTTTCTCTTCTTTCCTTTTTTTTAAAAAAATAATCAAAATATATAGGAGTACACTCTTCGTGCTCTCTGCTTGGGCTGCTGAGAAGTAAAGAGCCACTGACAGCCAGCATCCCTAGGTCCTGGAACATTCTATCCCACACGTTCTAGAACCATAGACATCTGAGATCATCCTTTCAGCCCCAACCTTTCACAGAAGGAGACACTGAGGTCCAGAGAGAGTAGGAAGTCCCATGGACACTTTCATATGCATGCCTCATTTAACCCTCAGTAAAGGGGAGTAACAGTTCAATTTAAAACCACGTGAATGCTGTTTAACAAGGCATTCTGGAAGTCACTCATCTATCCATCCTTTCATCATTTAATAAGGTCACACCATAAACAAGACACTAAAGATGGAAAGATGAATAAGACACAGCTCTCACCCTAAAGAGGCCAACAGTCGATGGTGAGGTACGTAAGAAAATAAGTCATAAAACTGCCTGGACAGAGGATGGAAACAGATATTAGAAACAGGCCACGAATTAGAGCACAGAGGCACCAGACATGTGTGTGAAGAAGCCGTCTTGGATGAGAGCCCAGCTGAGTTTTCCAAATTCCAGCACCAGTCAGTATCTAACTGCAACTCATAAGAGATCCCAAGTGAGACTTTTCCAGCTGAGCCCAGTTAACCCAGAACCGTGAGGGATAATAAATTGTTTTAAGACACAAGGTTTGGGAGTAGTTTGTCACACAGCAACCAATAATCAGGACGCATCACTTCCTCAGGGAAGCCTTCTCTGGTGTCCCGGACTAGGTGAAATGTCCTTGTTTAGGTTTCCATGGCACCTGTACTTCTGTACGTTACACACATCACATTTGTAATGACAAGTTTCAATGTCAATATCCCCTCAGGCAGCAACTGTCTATGTTGCTCACCCTTGGGCCCCCAGTACACAACCGCAGCTCAAAAAATATGCGTTGAACAAATGAATGAGTTCTTTTTTGAGCGGCTATCTTTAGAATCATGACACTGTTTTTTCTCCTTTTTCCTTTGTTGTCAGTCCCTCTGATTTGCAGCCCTCTTGCCACAGCACGATTATCTCTTGCAATAAACAATAAAGACAGCTGCTGTTTTAATAACAGCTCCCCCACCAAAGAATATCACTGCTTAGTGTAATAAGTAAATGAACAGACCAGTGTGAGAAACTCAGTCTTTGCCTGCATTTGCACAGTACAAATTAAATAGCTTAAAAAAGTTACTGAGAGTAGCAGTGGTTTATTCATTCCATAAATGTTTTCTGAAGCAGCTACTGTGTTCTAGGCACTGGAGATACAACAGTAAACAAAAGAGATTAAATTCCTGCCCTCGTGGAACTTGCATCCTAGTGGAGCACTTCCTGTACGTGACACAGCTCTAAGTGCTTCCGCTGTCCTGCCTCATTTAAGGTTTGGTGAGAAGGCTGAAGCAGCTCTCCACACTCTGCACTGACCCCACCCATCTCATCCCAAATCCCAATCCTCTATGAAGTCTTTCCTGAGGAATCAATCCCTTTGGGTCTCCCCCTTCTATGAATGTTTAAAGCATCACTAAACAACTCAACTTTGTAAACTGTCTTTTCCACTTCAATTAGACTATAAGGGCAAGTTCCATATCCATGTCTGTGTCCCCCCACAAAGCCAGCAAGTCTTCCTCCTCTAATGCAGCCCCCACATCACTTCTCTGAGCCCTTCAGACTTTCCCCAATAGAACAGGAGTTGGCAAACATTTTCTGTAAAGAGCTAGATAATATAATAAACAGTTTGGGCTTTGTGGGCCATACAATCACTTCTGCAATTATTCAGCTCCATGGCTATAGTGGGAAAAGTAGCCATAGATCTGGAGATCTGCTTCACAGCAATGTGAATATATTTTACACTATCAAGAGGGCAAATTTTACATGTGTTTTTTATCCCAACTTAAAAAACAAAACAAAACCAAGCAGAGGGCCAGCTTTTCCAATGGGCCGCAGTTTGCCAACTCCTGGCCTAGAGAATATAGTGCAGCCTCCTAAAAAGAAGAGGCAGAGGTCAGCAGAGACAACTTTGGGGCTCAGAAGGAAGGAAGAAATTACCATCAGGACTTCAATAAGTTACTTTACCTTTCTAATCTCAGTTTTTTCATTTGCGAAATCAGCAAATTAATAATACCTCTCTCTCCAAGGATAGTTGAGAGAATTAACTAAAATTGATACCTGGCATGATTCTTGGCACATGAATAACAAGCCTAAAAGCCCCTCCCTACCTGATCTGCACCATCACCTTTCCTCTGTGACCTCACACACCCTCTGCCCTCCACCTTCCCTTCTATCTGCTGGTTCTCAAACTTGCCGACACATCTCACCTCAGGGTCTTTGCAACTGGCTGCTCCCCAGATAGCAACATGGCCAAGTCTTTCATTAAATAATTGTTCATGTCACCTTTACAATGAAGCCTGCCCTACCACCCTATTTAAAATTATAACACATATCTCTGCCCTAGATTTCTGATTCCCTTTACTCTGCTTTTTAAAAAACTAAACTTTTCATTTTAAAACAGTTTTAGATTTACAGAATCATTGCAAAGATAGTACAGTGCATTCCCATATACCTCACACCCAGTTTCCTCCATGTAAAATCTTACGTTAGTGTGGTACACCTGTCACAATGAATGAACTGATATTGATATGCTATTGTTAACTAAAGTTCATACTTTGTCGCGATTTCCTTCATCTTTCCCTAGTATCTTCTGTTCCAGGATCCCACACAGGATGCCACATGACTAGCTGTCATGTTTCTTTGGCGTCCTCTTGGCTGTGACAGTCTCAGACCTCCTCGTTTTTGACGAACACTAGTCAGGTATCTGATAGCTTGTCCCTCAGTGGGGATTTCCTCATTAGACTCGGGCTATGTGCTTTGAGCGTAAAACCATGCTCATCATATCCTAGCAAGGGCAGCTACTGTCAACAGGACTTACTGCCACTCTTTGTGTTAATCACCTGGCTCGACCCCTTTCCCTCATACTTACTGTCCTTGCACACCACTTAACTTATTAATGTCCAGTGTTTCTCTCCTCCAACTAAAATGTAAGCTCCTCGAGGGTCGGAATTTATGTGCATTTTATTCACTGAAGTGTTGCAAGTGCACAGAAGAGCGTCCGACACACAAAAAGGCGCCCAGCAGACGCGTGCTGAATGAACGCATGGTCATTCCTCCACAGGACGTTCCCAGCCCTTCATGACCTCTCCACCTCTCCAGCTGGTAGTTCCTGACCAACCTGCACCCTGTGGTTTTACTCCTCCATGCTTTGGTTCGAGTTGGGAGCCTTCCAGATTGCCCAGGCTCTCCAAGCACCCTAGGCTCGCTGCACTGTACTCAAATAATAGACCACCTCTCTGGCTGCCACTCTACATTCTGAGCTACTTGACAGCAGGCACAATGCCCTCTTTACCCTCCTATAGACACTCTACTCCTTCATCCTCTTGGGCTACACCTGCCAACATTATTTGTTTTGGAATTTCATCTTTTCCATATTTGTCAGTATTTTATTATGCTATATTAGGATGGATAGCCCTCAGATTTGCTACAAGGGTCTGATGCCAATCTCTATGAGTAAACACCTCTTACTAGTTTGCCTCGTTTGGTTTTGAAATTAATTAATTAAAAATTAATAACAACAGCCCGGCCGGGCGTGGCTCAGCGGTTGAACATCGGCCTAGGATCCAGGCGATCGGGGTTCGATTCCTGGTCAGGGCACGTGCCCGGGTTGCAGGCTCGATCCCAAATCGGGAGCATGCAGAAGGCAGCCGATCAATGACTCTCTCATCATTGACGTTTCTCTCTCTCTCTCTCCCTCTCCCTTCTTCTCTCTGAAATCAATAAAAATATATTTAAAAAAAAATTAATAACAACATATTCAGACAAGGCAAAATGTGAAGAGTACCTCCCTCTGACAGAGGGAATTGAGTAAAACTAGTGTGGGAGCACAGTGTGCTGTGCCTCGGCACAAAACTGGAAATCAGGAGCTAATTAGGACTGTTCTATATCTGGCCCAACCAACCACACATGGGCTGGGTGGCCTCTGGCAAAACATTAACCTCTGGGTGCCTCACTCAGCTACCTGTATCCAATAAAGTTGCTAATATCAAATTGCTTCGCCTGTGGATCATTCACTAGGTAGCTGTCCCAGCGTGCCTTTAAAAAATATATGCTGATGTATAATTACGAACACACCACTGGACCTCACCCATTCGACAACCACGTGCTCCTGGTCTCTCCCTCCCTGGAAAGATTTGTCATCCCAACAAAGGCAAGTCAGCAACCAACTATTTATGATACACTAGTTTTCAGCCAAACTCAATGATCTCTAGATATTTTATCTTATTTTTGTATAGCATATCCTTTCTGTAAAAAGGGTCATTTCCTATATTTAACAGATTGAGAAGCTGGGTCCCTTGGTTAGAGTGGTAATCAAAGCTCAACACCAAGAATCCTATGCAAGGATGGAGGATCAGTGTATTGCTATTTTCTAACAAGGAAATTTGCTGTTTACATGCTCATTGGGCAAGGCTAATTAACAAGATGAATCCAGCAGTCCTCCCATACAGAGGCAGAAGCAGAGATGAGCAATAAGGCCAGACCAGCCCACACAGAGATGCCATGCTCTCCGAAGCTGTTTGGTAAAGGTACCGACTCCCCACCCCCTACCCCCAACTTGACTAAATGGCTTGTAATCAGAATTTAATGGGTGCTGAGAGGGTGTCTGGGACCACGTAATTTTAGAAGCAGCTGGACTATGGAGCAAAGTGCAATGCCAAGGACACCTAGGATAAGCTATTTCTGCCAGTCCTTTTCACATCGAGGGTGGCTGCTGGGATGGTCAGCACATGTGGCTCTCACATGTTCTCCACTTTGGTTAAGGCTGTGGCTCACTGAGAATTTTCTAAGACTTACATAATGCAACAGATCCACCACAAAAGGGTCTGACCCCAGTAACATGACACTTCTGGACTATGAGGCTACAAGAGGTTATGATTGTTCATGGTGCTTTTTGTCATAAAGGCAAAGTAAGCATGTTGGTGAAATACGGATAAGCCACAAGCAGCAGGTGAGGAAATAGTGCCAATGGAGACCTCATAAGACATGTTCAGGGGTCTTTCAGAGAAGGACAGCTAGAAACAGGTAGAATCCCATTTTCACAGGCCTAGAGGGAACATTAAATGGCTACACTGTATACAAATTTCAATAATTTTAGAAGCAGCTAGAATAGTTTTATAAGTTTATTGCCATGCAATACATAAGGAGTATAACATTTAAAAAAATAATTTGTATAGTGTTTTTTCCAGTTCTAAAAGTAATTAATACTCATAGAAACTCTGGAAAATACTGACAAATATGGAAAAGAAAAATCAGTCATGATCTCGTAACTCAGAGAGAGTAAATCAATAGGTGTGTTTTTGTCCAATATTTAATTGGAATCAGATTATATACACAGTTTGGGCACATGGTTTAAATGTACGTTCATAAAGCAAATACTGGTAAATACTAACCTTGAAAAAAAAAGAAATAAATGTCCCAGAGTGTGCTGTGCCACTTTCACCTTACAACCTGACACAGGGCCCCCCACTCGACTGGAGGTTTCTTCTCCAACTACCCCCGACCTCCTCCTTACACATCCACAGTCCTTCAAAGTCCTGACCCTCCTTGATGCAATTAATCTGCCCCCTTCAAACATTTCCTCCTGCGTTTCAGAGGCACCACACTCCCTCAGTTTCCCTCTCATTCTCAGTCTCTATCTTCCTCCTGTCCTTATAGGTCTCATCAATGGGGGCACTGCCTAAGCTCTCCTCTCTGACTAGAGCTACATGTGCTTCTTGGGTCAATTTATCCATACTTATGACTGTGATAATACCTCTATGTTCAAGCCTCCCAAATTTCCACCTTCAGTCTCAATCTCAGGCCGAGCTCTGTTCCTATGATCCCAACTATTGTACGACATTTCTACTTGGCGTATCTCATGGCAAATTAAGCTCAATTTGTCTAAAATCATACCCAGTTATCCATTCAATTAATAGTTGCTGAGGGCTCTCGATGGGCTGGACACAGTTCTAGGCCCTGGGAGATGGTAGCAAATAAAATCCTACAACGACACTTCCATTGACCACAACATCCACCTCTTTAACCTGGTGCTCTAGGCCCTTCGCAGTCTTGGCCTAGCTTGCCTGTACAACTTCCCACTTCTCTTCCATCAAATACACTCTTTTCCTCCAAATTGGAATGTGTTGCTCAAATGCCATGTTTTCTCAACTCCAAGACTTTGCTTACAGTTATCTCGGCGGTACCCTCTCCCCCCTCCACCTACTGAAATTCTATCCACTCTTCAAGCTCTAATGCTGCATCTTCCACAAGCATTCTTTGATCCCTGATCCTAAAACGGCCTGCTCTCTCTTTAAACATCCCCATAATGTCTTTGGTTCTGCCCCCAGAACATATAGCACATGCTGCCTGTTCTTTCTGAAATGATGATAACAATTACTGTATAATTTATCAAAAGCCTATTTTGTGCCAGTTACATTGCTTGGTACTTTATATCTCTAACTCTCACGATGTGCAACGTGGGTACTATTATCCCACTTTACAGATGAGGAAACTAAGGCTCAAAGATATATAACTTGTTGCCCAGCTGGCATGGCTCAGCAGTTGAGCATCAACCTATGATCCAGGAGATCTTGGTTCGATTCCCTGCCAGGGCACATGCCCAGGTTTCAGTCTCAATCCCCAGTCAGGGGAGTGCGGGAGGCAGCCGATCAATGACTCTTTCATCCCTGATGTTTCTCTTTCTCCCTTCTCTCTCTGAAATCAATAAAGACATTTAAAAAAAAACAAGAAAACAAAGATATATAACTTGTCTAAAGTCACACACCTACCCTACTGGACTTACATCAACTTGAGAAGTGATTCTACCCTATTTCATTTTTATAACCCCCAATGGGCCTAGAAGTATGGCCAGTACACAAGGGGTGCTCAGTAAACATTTGTTGAATGAAAACTGCATAAAGAGTGTTTGCGAAGCACTGATACCTGTAGATATAAATACCACTCTGGTTTTCTGGAAAAAGTATATGTGAATTCATTATTAGCTTATTGAAGTAAAATTTGGCATGCTTTCCAAAATATGTTGACTTGAGCTTTTAAATGTTTTCTTGGTAGAGAGAGCTTGTAAGCTATTGCAACCAGGTTTAAAAATAATATGGCAAAGATCAGGTAGCAAAAGACCTCATTCAGACCTTTTACAGAAACAAAAGTACCTATGCAGCAGTCAGGTATTATTTTGTGAACCACTCCAAATCAGTAGCTTAGCTGGTCTCATTTTCCAGTGACTTCAAGTTCAAGCTCTTTCCAATACCAGTAAGGAGATGTTCCTCTGAAATACTCCCAGGCAATCCATTTAAAGCATTTTTCAGTACATCTTTGTGCTTGTTTATTGTTTGCCACTTGCAAAATCATTGAGACATTTGATGCCCCAAAGATGTTTTCCCAGAAACCAAACTAAATATAAGCCTGGCACTTCAAATCTCAGATTGCTTTGTTATTGAAGGCAGTAATGTTATTATGCCCCTAGGTCAACCACGGATTGAAGAGCCAAGGCTTTTGATTGGGAAGCCCATTTCATAAAACCACCAGAGTTCCAATGTCCAGCTTTTAGAAACAAGACAGACGCAAACTTCAGTTATGTAAGTGTCCAAAAATGCCGACTCCATGTTTTCCACTTCCCTTTACCTCCATGGCAAGGAATAGTGATTTAAAAACAAACCAAAGAGCTATTCAAATTATCTTCATCCTAGGACTGAGATGAAGAAAGAGAAAATTTCCATCATAACAACTGCATGTTGCTGGAGTCAGCCTCCAACTGCAGCAGGGAGTAACTGACCAGTGTCCATGCAGGTGGCACCTAAGCAAAGCCAGCTGGCCTGGGCTAAACATGTGACAGACTGCAACAACAAAGATAATGACCCCCCCCCCAAGGAGGTACACTGAGACCCAGATATGCAAGACACCCCAAAAGAACTAAGGAAGTAGCTTTAGATTCAAAGATGTCATTAGCTAGTCATACTATTTAGAATCTTGAGCCTGAGTAATTGTGGCGATGCTTCCAAACCCAATACAGGATGGAATTTCATCCAATTTTCTCACATAACTCCTCAAATTCAGTTAACCTGAGCAAAAATCACTTGGCTTTACTGAGAATAACCATCTTCACATGCATGGCTAAGAGTATAGTTTATAAAGTGCTTGATAAACCTCTTGATAAATACATGTAGTCATCTCACCAGAGAGAGGTGAATAAAGTAGCAGGACTATTTTAAAGATTATGAAAGAGAAACCAAGATGACTCATCTATTGTCAGCTGAAGTCCCCATGGGGAAAAAAAAAGTTCCTGGAACCCCTGTCTAATTACTGATTCCAGTAAGCCACCCACGTTCAATTACCTTTTGAATCACTTTAAATTGCTCAGGGGCCCTGGTATTAGAAGGACCATAAACAAGGAGTAAGTTTGAATCTAACGGAGGAGCTACCCAGTTTTGAGTTTCTTCAGTGGGACAGAGGTATAGTGATGGGAAGAACACTTAACAGTGATTTCCGACCCAGAAAAGGGCTCATGTTCTAGCACTGCCTTCCAAGCTGAGTGACTTCAGGCAAGTCAGGCTGACTCAGCACTTCTGGGCCCTGCGTATCTGCAAAATGAAAATCTGCCAGTGCTTGCCCCCATCTATCTTAGAGAGCTATGAAGCACAAATGTGGATAATGTAAGCGAAAGTTCTTTGTAAAATCTACAGCAATTACTATTCCTATTACAAGCTAGCTGATTCCTAACCACACAATCATTTACACTCAATAAGCATTGACAAGGGGATGGGCCAAGTACCCAAACACTGTTAGATGCGAGGGACACAGAATGCAGCTCCTCCCCTCGAGGATCGAGTTAGCTAATGGGGAAACTCAAAACAATGTGTAAAAAGGTGCCTTAACAGAAGTAAACAAAATGTGTTATGGGAGAATAAATAAGGAATCATTACTAATCAAGTGACAATAAAGGGTCTTAAGTGACAGAACACAAGTAAGTGACATAATAATGTATATACATATAGATGAGTTCAGTTGAAAGAAACCAAAGGCAAAGGAAACAAACATACAAACCAACCAACTGTACCTGCTCTAGAAATGGTGCTTCCGTCATGAAGTTGTCAGTATAGTAACAGCTCCAGAGGCCCCGCCCAAGAGTGAGCTGAAGTGAACTAAGAGCCACATAGATAGGAGGCAAGAGTGCAGAGGGCTTCTTCCCAAACCATCCAAGGCTTTCTGACCCACAGCAACACCTGCTCAACGGAAGGCCTTTGCTGGGTGGCTTCGACGTTACAGGAAATGAATAATCGCCTCACTTCCTGTTGACTTTAATTCCTTAGGTCAACGCAGCTGATTAGCAGAAGGGAGACTACTCACCACTTTAACCTTCAAAACAACAACCAGCATATAGGTTAGCACATATTTACAAAACTGGTTCCTATAGGTATTTAGGGTGAATGTACATGAGAGGTAATTAAGTGACTTTTTCTTTCTCTACTATACTTGAACCTGCTAAAACACTCCTACAGTGTGTAACCATTCTGGAGTTGCATTCTGGAACTCTGATTGGCCTGTTTTTCTTTGTTTTAATCTGACATTAGAATGATAGGATATGATAGCTGGGACTCAAATAGCTGCCCAGCATCAGACACTACCTCTATACTAAGCCCTAAAAATGTCCTGCAAGGGACTCCTTCAATGTGGACAGACACGTTAAATGTGGAATGATGCACTTAATAAAATATTTTAAACAGTAAAGATAGTTCTTATAATTCCTAAGCCAAGGTCAAGATTGAAGAGTCATAGCTAATATTTACTGAGTACCTACTAAAGGGCAGTCATTGTGTTAAGCCCTTTATCTGCATTATATTGTTAAATCCTGACAACAACCCTATCAGAGAGCTACTATTATTATTACCACTTTACAGATAAGGAAATTGAGATTTAAGAAATGAAGTACCTTGTCCAAAGTAATACGGCCAGTGAGTGAGTGGAAAAATGACTCTAAAATGCACATACAGTCTTATGTGACAATTCATAGTAAATTAATTGCTTTGAGATAATGCAGCTAAAATTTTATACACAATGCTTTGAATTTTAGTGTCAAATACCAGCAGCTTTAACTAATATTTACTTTAAAATCTTGCTGTTTGTTAATCCCACAATTTAGAAAGTTAATTGCTAAATATCATCTTTATATCCAGGGAAATAGTTTATACTTAATTTGCTGAAAAATCACCTCTGTAATACTTGTGTGTCATTGTAAGTTCTCTGAGGGAATGGTGGATGAGAGGTCCCTGAACAAACAGAATAAAAGGCTGTTCTCTTAACTAAATAGCTAACCTCAATTCTCTTAGTGACCTTGGACACAATACTTGGAATGCCTGCAAGGATATAATAACTGTGACTTCAGTTAGGCCAAACAAGTGCTTTTGTAAATGTTTGCATAGTCCTAATTGCACAACCCTTTTACTAATGTTTCCCTAAGACATCATTTTTCATTTAAGCAATAAATACAAACACTTGTAAAAATGTTTGCTTTTTAAAAACCTGGAAATAAGTGTTTGTGTCAAGAGAATTAAAAGAAATAGTTTCAAATTAGATGTGACTACAGATAATTCAAACACATTTTAAGAATTAAGCATGTCCAAATAAACTGCCTCCTTCTCAAACCAACTTAACTTTTGGGAGAGTGGGTCGGTGGGGGGTCAAATATCAGTGTATAAACAAAATAACAAAGTTGACCCACAACTTTCAGTCTTATTTCTTAAATGTACTAAAAGACAATATGCCCAGGGTTTCATATGATCACACTACAGTGAAGATATAAATATCATATCTAACCTTTCAGTGAAGGGCAATTACTTTCGGATCAGAAGATCTGGAATTAGGACACCTGAGTTTGAACCTGCCTGCACTACTACCAGATGTAGAATACGGGGCAAGTCATTTGAACCTGAATTTCAGATGTAGGTCAAATAAGGATACCTGTCCTGCCTTCTTCACACGCTGTTTTGGAGTGTAAATCAAATGATATGATGTAGTGTTTTGTGAGCTCCAAAGCAGGGTACAGGGTGGCAAGAGGGGTTGTCTGGTCCCAGGGGAAGGGTGAACACATTCTTTCATGCCCTCCCATTATATAAACCACTGAACTGGTGGAGGCAGTGGAGAAGCAGGGAGCTCAGGGAGCTCTGAGAGAGGCTTTAACCTACGCCAGGGTTGCCCCTGCACTGTTCAAGGCAGCAGGAGTTGTTACGCACGGGCTTTTCTCGTGGTCCCGGAGTGAAGGGATCCCATGGTGCAAGATGCCGGATCATTCAAAAGGAAAGTCTCTTCTCAAAGAAGAAAAAACAAGTAGCACCCTCCCTTGTCCCCTGCATTCCCCTACAGCGAGGACACTTCTCCCTCCTCCCTTTTTCCTCCAAGCTTCTTGAAGTTTGTTCTTTATACCTTCTGACTCCACCTCTCACCGCCCACTCATTCTCCCCGAGAAACAACCTGGTTCTGCCTCAGCTGAATCTGCACAGGCAGAGGTTAACAATTTCCTTGTCGCTAAACCCAGGAGACCTTTCCCTCCCCATCTGACTGACCTCTCAGCAGTATCTGACCTACTGAACACCCACTCTTTGCATTGCTCTCGTGACCTCACTGACACAGTCTCTTTGGTATTTCTCCTTTATCTCTGGGCTCTCCTTTCAGCCCCTCTATGAGTTCCTTCCTCTGCCCATATCAAAACTGTAGCTATTCCTCCATTTCCCCCATAACCCTCTTAATAAGTTCCTCTTCTGCCTGAATGATCTCCATTCCCGTGGCTTCCGCGACAATCCACGTGATAGATGAGGAACAGACCGTTCTGAACATTAGACTCACATATGCAACTGCCTTTGGTTGTCCCCTAACTCCTAATATGCACAAAACTGAACTCCTCATCTCACCCTCAACCTGCCCCACCCCTGGCATTCTCCATACAGTGAAGGACAGCACCATCCACTCCAGAAAGATGAACATCACCCCTGACCCTTCCTTCCCTCACCCACCACAGTCACTCCAAATCAGCGGGTCATACTGATTCTGCCTCTACAAGACCTGCCAAATCTACCTATTTCTCTCCTTCGTTACTGCCTTACTTCAGACACCACCATCCAGTCTTCTGCCCACCAGTCTTGCCCTCCACTAATCCTCTCACCACGAGGCAGCCAGAGTGGGCTTTCTAAAATTAAAACCTGTTATCATCTGAATGAACCACACTCCTTAACATTGCCTGTGAGAGCTCGTGGCCACTTACTTTCCTGGGCTTATCTGTTTAATCTCCCTCTCCACAACCCATCCTGCAACACTCGGGCATACAGCTTGACTAATTTTAATTGTCTTCAGGTCTTTGCTTAGTTTTCACATCTTCCCTGACCTCCCACGTCCACTTTGGACGTCCCTCTTACGTGCTCCCCTAGCACCCTGATTTCCTCAATTATCACATTCTCATCCTGTGACAAAAGGCCTGGTTACTTGCCTGTCTCCCCCACTAGACTATAAGCTTCATGAAGGAAAAGTGTGCCTATCTTGTTTAAGATTGTATTCCCAGCTCCAAGTACAAGAGCTCTGTGCCATGGCACAAAACAAGTGCTCAAGTCTTACTTGTTTAGTCAATGAGTCAGTGAATCCCTAAGGCTGGAAGAGAAATTGTTCTGGATAAGTTAAAGTGCTAATAAAAATGGATCAATAATTTCCTAGAGCATAAAAACTGCTGGTCACATTTCTGATGTTTTCTAACCTACAATACATGATTTCCCTGTTCTGTGACTGAAAATCTACATTTATAATCACATCTACAGACCACAAGGTGAAGTAGATAGTTAGCAAATTTCCAGTTAGATAAATGGCCAAAAGTAAACCAGATAAGGCAGAACAGGGCAGCTTTAGTTTGTACTGAATTATAAATTGGTTACACTAATCAAGATAACCGAACAAATAAATCTCTACCACACTCATGTGGCATATAACAGGGGAATCCAATTTGAAACACATAGCTCAAATGAACAGTTAATGAGTATCTGAAAAACAAACAAAATGTTAATGAAAATAGCAAGCCTGACATCTCAATGCAATAGCCTCTGTATTTTGACTTTGATTTCTGCTCATAACTCATGTTGCCATCAAGATTAATTACACTCATGGACCAAATAAAGTTCTTACCTTATTGTCAGTATGAAAATAAATTATGTGGGCCTTTTATTGTCTGTCTGGTAATATCTACAGTAGCCAATGAAATAGAGCAAAGGTAATGCATGGAATCTACTATCGGGGGGGGGCATTCACTCAGTCCTCAGTCCTCTGAATTATTTAGTCTACACCAGAAGCACCAAACTAGCATATAGTTTGGCTATTTATGAACCAAATACAAAGTTGACTCTAAAAGAAAAAGCAATCCCTTGCTAGATATCCCTCCAAATAGTTTCTTTTAAGGGGTTAACTTTCCCCATGCAGAAAATCAGCATTTGGCCAGAAGCCAGTGGGGCAACAGATACTTTCTGTACTTCCAAAAGGTGTGAGAAGATTGGGTAAAGTGAAAATAGGAAAGGGAGCCAGTGGGAAAAATGACGAAGGAGTAGCTGTGGTCTGGTGCTCCTGGAAAGCGTCTAGATATGGAGTATCCTAAACAACCTGCCCAAGGTTTCTATTAAAATCAGGTGTTCTGGAGCTAGTAATTAAAGTAACACCCACCCACCTACCTGCTTCTTAACGTGTAAATGGAAGACGACTTCAAGTACTAGTCTACGCACCTGATTAAATTAGAACAGAGTATATCAAGTATCTGATAAAACAGCTTTGGATGTTTTTTAATGCAGATGTTACTGGTCTATGTCCAGCTTGGTTTCCTAATCATAAATGCAGGGGGGTTGGGGTTTTTTTGTTTTGCAAACGGTTACATACACATCACAGTTCTTTATTTTCCATTTGTATAGGTAACTGAGGTCCATAGCCCAAAGCTTAAAATCCATGAATCTATTAAAACACTAACACTTTTAATAAAAATTCAACCAGGTACCTTCTCTTCCTATATTTCAGCGATCCTTCTACCACAGAGCCTTCACTGATTACCCTATTGAGAAATAAGCTAGCCAACTTCAATTCCAACCTTTCCAATATTTATTATTTCCTATCTCATAGTTTTTCTTTAAAATAATCACTTTTTGCCACATATTTCAGTTACTTAATGGACTTTTATTCTCTCCATTAGACTGGACAATGTTTTAGATTCATTGTATTCCTCACAGCACAGACTTACCAGCTTTCAAAATAATGTTTATGCACTATTGTGATTATAAACAACTACTACAAGTTCATTGTTCGACATCTGAAAATACAGAAAAATATAAAAGAGAAAATAAACAATGCCTGTTCACCCTTCAAAGCTCTGCCACATTTTAGCCCCTTTTGGCCCCTTCCCTATATAGGTAGATCTTTCCGGTGTGTTTTTTTAAAAACATAATTTAGAGCATACTGTAGATACGGTTCTCTATCCCATCTGTTCCCCATTTAACAATAATTGGTTAACACCTTTCCATAGTTAAAATTCTTCATAAATACCCCTTTAAATGTCTGTAAAACTCCATATCTTTTGATGATACCATAATTTATTTCAACTGTTCCCCTGTTGTTGGGCATTTAGACTCTTGCCAATATCTGACTTTTCTAACCAAAACCATTTAAAACACTTGTGAACATTAATTTTTAAAATATTTCTCCTAAGTCTCTTTGGATAGATTGCTAGAAATGGAATTACTGGATCAAAGGGTAGGAACATTAGTGAGGTTTTTCATACACCAAGCCAACAAGCTTTTCAGAAAGGTTATAAACCCCTCACAGCATCTGAGAGTGTCTGCTCCACTGCACACTTACTAGTGTGGAGAGTTATCATTTTTAAAAATTTATGTAAATGTAAAATCTGGAAAAAATGTACCTTGCTATTGTTTCACTTTCATTTTTTCTGATTAATGGCAATAGAATGCATTTTCATACATCTATTGGCCATTTCATTTTCTCCTCTTTGGAAGGTCTGTTCCTATTTTTTGTCTATTTTTCTGCTGGAATCTGTAGTTTTCTACTGCTACCTAACACATTTCCACAAACTTAGCAGCTTACAACAACACCCATTTTGTATTTCATAATTCTGAAGGTCTAAGTCTAGGTAGGCATGGCTGCATTCTCTTCTCAGGGTCTCTTTCACAAGGCTGAAACCAACATGTTGGCCAGGAGGCCCTCCTAACTAAAGGCTCTGCAACAGAATCCAGTTCTAAGCTCATTCAGTTTGTTGGCAGACTCCAGTTACCTGTGGCCCTAGGTCTGAGGTTCCAGATTCCACGCTGGGCCATCCACAGCAACTCTAGGCCTCCCACATTTTTTAAGGTAGCCCGTTTCTTCTCAAGTGTCCCCTCCATCTTCAAAACAGCAACAGCATGTTCCGTCCTTCTCAGGCTTCAAATATCTCTGATTTCCCCAGGCAGAGAAAACTCTCCACTTTTATGGGCTCCTGTGATTACATTAGGCCAACCCAGATAACTTCCCTGTCCTAAATTTAACTGTGCCATATAAAACATAATCAAGAAATATTTCATCATATTTACAGGATCCAGGGATTAGGGCACACAATCTTGGTATAGGGGCATTTTTAGAACTGTGCCTGCCATAGGCTTTTAGGTATCATTTTTTTAAATAATTTGTTTGTGCTCTTCATGATTTCTTAATTGCATGAATTTACCAAATAAATGAATCTTACTGATGACTGAGGGAGTTGCATGTTCACAAAGGGGCTGCTGTGCGCTAATAAAGATTCTGAATACATAACTTTGCTAACACTGGTACTTTTTAAAAATTTTTAATTGTGGGAAAGTTTTTATAATACACATTATATAACATTGGCCATCTAAATCATTTTTAAGCATACAGTTCAGTACCGTTAAGTACCTTCACACTGTTGTGCAACCAATCTTTAGAACTCTCCATCTTACAAAACTGAAACTCTCTACCCATTTAACAATTCTCCATATTGCTCCCCGCCCCCCAGCTCCTGGTAACCACCAGGTAACCACTTTCAACATGTATAGTTTTAATTTATGTATTTACTAATAGCAATTACTACATGCACTCTCTAAGCACTTTAAAAATACTAACACATTTAATCCTCATAACAATCCTATGAGAGATCAGTACTGTTATTATTCTCATTCTACAGATTAAAAAACATAGTAAGTAAAGAGCCCAAGGTTACAAAATAGGAAAGTGGCCAAGAAGGAATTCAAACCCAGTCTAGCTTTACAGTTCCTGCTAAAACCACTAAATTGTGAAAATATTCATTGTAAATACAAACTCATCAGGCATCAATAGTATTTCCTTGATGGGCACAATTTAAAAACACTTCTCCGTGTGCAATTTTACCTAATATTTTTCTACTAACTAGAAGTTACATTATTTGACCAAGGTGCCACATGTCTACTGACCTTTTTAGCCCAATGATGGTTAAGGCATTTTCATGAAGTTAATGAAACAAAAACTGCCTTATATTTATTTCAGGTACTGCAGTTATAACTTCCATGTGGTATTTACAATAATATATCTTATGAATGAATACAAATCACAATTCACTGTGAGTACTGAAATTAAAATAGTAAAGAAAAAACCCCAGGTGTTTCTCCTTCCCAAGGTGGAAAAATGAAAAGAAGGAAAAAACTTCCAAATAAGTTTACAACAGCACATAGCTCAATCTCAGCTGAACCGGGGAAATCCAAAAACGTCCTGCTTTGCAAGCTACAAATGTGGACCAGTCTTAATTTGCCATTCATTTGTCTACCTCAGTAGTAACTTATTTCATCTGAGGCGTGGGTCTTCAATTTCCTCACGCCGATTTTTTTAGCTTAGTAATTCTCTGAGAGAAGGCCAAATCATGCTTGTCATCGGTGACACAGTTTCATTTACTATACATTAAAAACGAGCGCAGTCCACAGAAGGAGCAATACTTGTTTCCCTGGGACCCCCAGCCTGATGGTTTGGCTTCTTGGGGGGGGGGGGGGGGCGTCCCGGGCACTCTAAACAACGCACAGGGCGGGACCGGCTATTTCCCTGCTTTCTACTCATATACCTAATTCATAAAAAGAAACAGACAAGGCATCAGGTCATCGCCCCTCACCCACGGTCCACTGCCTTTCAGCGCCGTCTCCAGAATGAAATCAAAAGCAGAGCGTGGAAGCGGCGCAGCCGCCGCTCCCGCAGGAGGCTCCCGGGCGGTGCGGTCCCGTCATCCCCACGCCCGCCCGCGGGGGTCGGCCGGGCGGCACGGAGGCGGCGGGTGCTCACCGGCCCCGCCGCCGCTTCGCGCTCACCTGCTGGGCCCGCAGCCTCCTCCGGCCGGGGCTGGGCGCCGAGAAGCCGCGGGCGGGCGGGCGGGCGGTGCCGGCGGCGGCCGCGAACCATCACCGCCCGGCCGTGTTTACAGGCGCCGCTCTCGGTCCCGCCCTGAAATGCTTCCCCGCGGCCGCCCGGGAAGCGAGACCCGCACCACCAGGTTCCAGGCCGCGAAGACGCCCCCGCGTGCCCGCGGACCTAGCGGCCCGGCAGGGCTCCCGCCCGCACCCGCCAGCCTCCCGCCTCTTTGTTTTCCCGCACAGTTGTCATCGCGCACTTTTTGAAGACAATGGCATGTGCCGCGGAGTCTCCTCGGTGCTCCTCCCCGCACCCAATGGGTGTGTGCAATTGGAAAATTTCCCTTGGAGCAGATCAGGGCCGGGACCCTTTTCAGCAACTCTCCTGTCTAAGAGAATTACTCAGATACGTTTTCTGAAAACAAGACTATTAGAACCTGGAGACTGGTTCTTATTTCAGGTTTGGAGTTGCAATGAAAATCAAGTTTCGCCGCCCTTTCATGTCGCAGTCGGAGGCTGGAAGGGGATGGTTTTTGAGGGGAGGCCTCCACCCCGCTCAGATTCCCAGCCAGAGGGCAACCCTGGGGTGGCCCGAGGCTCCGCAGAGACTCCCCCGCCCCTGCCACAGGGCTTGGTCGCCTGGCAAGAGGGCCTAGTGGTCTTTCGGGAAGACCTTACTTGAAGTTTCTTGCCTTTTTCAACAATATAACACACTTCTTAGCCACTTTCTCAATTTATAATTACACATTTATTTGCTTAACTGTTTTACTGGCTTCTCCAGCCTCACCCATAAACTCCCTGAGGACAGGAACTATTTCGGTTTCACTCACCACCACATAATAGGCTCAAAGCACAATGCCCAATCTGTACATGTTTGGATGGATGGATGGATGGATGGATGGATGAAAAAACTGTCAAAGGAGGCTAGAGAAAGCAGCGAGTTAGGAATGGAAAAATCTGATTACCTTTCCCCTTACAGAAAATAAGAAAATCTTTAACCATTGAATTTTTAAAAATTATCATCTTTGGTTAATGTTCAGAGTTTAAATACATTTAAAAATAAAATTGGCACTGCAATTTGAGATGCAATTCTTTTTTTTTTTTTTTAGAGATGTCTTTACTGATTTCAGAAAGAGGAAGGGAGAGGGAGAGAGAGAGAAACATCAATGATAAGAGTCATTGATCGGCTGCCTCCTGCACGCTCCCTATTGGGTATCCAGCCACAACCCCGGCATGTGCCCTGACCTGGAATCGAACTGCGACCTCCTGGATCATAGGTCAACGCTCAACCACTGAGCCACACCTGCAGGGCGAGATGCATTTCTTGTTTCCCAAACATACAGTGTTCTCTTTTGCTTTCAGACTTTGGTACATGTGGGCTTCTCTGATGAGTGCTCTCAACCCCTCTTCATCGCTTTAGCCTGGCCAGCTTTTCCTTACTCTTTAAGAAGCAAGTGACATCACACTTCTCCTGGAAACTTTGACAGAGGAACCTGTTCCTTTTACTCATGCCCAGAGGAACTTACATGTTCCTCTTTAAATGCACTTATCACATTGTACCAAATTCATCTATATGTTCATCAGTCTTCCTAGACCAGTGATTCTCAAACTTTAGTATGTAACAGCATCTTCTAGAACAGCGCTTCTCAGATTTTAATGTGTGGGGATCCTGTTAACACGCAGATTATGATTCAGGAGGTCTGTGGTGAGGCCTCTGCACCTCTAATGAGCTAACAGGCAATACCACATTTTTAGTGCCAAGGCTCTTGGATGCTTATTAAGAATGCAAATTCCTGGGTCATACACACCACAGATTTTTACTCTGTAGGTCTACGATGGATAGGGTACTGAATTCTGTGATTTTAACAAGTGCCTTAAAGCACTTCCAATATAGATGACGTTAAACAAAAAAATTTAAGACCAAAAGTTGCACTGAAACAAAGGGTTTATTGAGCCATGTGCTAGCCAGAGAAAGGACCAGGTCCTGAGGCATGCAGTCTAAACCAGCAGGAGCAGGGCTAGATGGAGAAGACAAGCATGTCCCCCATCCTGGGATTGACAGGCTCATTAACACGAGGAGTTTGGGGAAGAAAGATATAAGATGTTTTGAAAGAATTAACAACAGCTATACTTTAGAAGGGCAGGAGGAGATGAAGCGGGACAGGTGAATAGTCCAGAAGGGAGAAGTGCTTGTTTCTGGATTGGTGGTGGGCAACAGTCTGGAAAGTTCATGTGTAAACAGGATAAGGTAGCATCTGCTGGTGGGCTATTTCTTTCTAGATAATTGCTGAAAGAGCTGCCTGGAAGTTAATCCAAAATTTCAATATACATTCAGGAATGCAGGTCGAGTTTTGTTAGTTTCAGCCCCAGGCTGCTAACTGATTAACTTTCCTTGTCTCTTCCTCCTACCTCCAGCCTGCTGTATCTTAATTTAGGACATCTCAGAATTTTTTTCTTCGGGAAAAGCTATACCAGTTTCTGAAGTTTGAGGGTGGGGCTCATGCTTGGACATTGTTTCCCACCGTGCATTAAGCACAGGATCTGGTACATAAAGTACATTAAAAAGCCACATTTGCAGAATGCCTGAATTCACTTGCTATCACTAATACAGCACAGAGCCGAGGGAGTGATACCAGAAAAAGAATAAAAGTAAACACTGAGAACAGTCTCAGCTGGGCAGCTGCAGGCTCTTGGCCTCCATTTGGTCAGAAGGGGACATTTTGCTCCTCTAAACTTGAAATAGTTCATGTCTCCATTCAAAAGGCTGTCTATTAACAGTAGCCCTACCTTTAAAAAAAAATTGATCTTATTTTGTAGAGCAGTTGTAGATTCGCAGCAAAATTGAGCAGTAAGCCCAGAGTTCCCTTTTACTCCCTGCCCCCATGCAGGCACAACCTCCCCCATTATCAACATCCTGCACCAGGGCAGTGTGTTTGTTAGAGCTGATGAACTTACACTGACACCTTATTATCACCCTAAATCCATAGGGCCACCTATCTATTTATACCTCTTAGACCTTGAAGCTGAACTACCAATTAAACCCCTATTTGCTCAAGGTAGTTCAAGTTGTTTTCTGTCACTTACAACTTAAAGCATCTAGACGGACATTCCACCTTTCCAGACATCTCAGGAATACTCCTTTCCTCCCACTCTAATCTCCAGACTCACATTTTTACCATTCCTGGATACTCTTCCCCTCTCTCTGTCCTGCTTTAGGCTCCCTCATTATATCTCCTCTGCATCCCCTGAAGGGACCTGGTCTTACTCACCTTTGCATTTTCCACAACACTTATCATAGTTCCTAGTAAATGATCTACATAAGTGTGCGTTAAAAGAAAATGAAACACCAAAACACATGTAAGGAGATTTTATTATTATATCCCTTCACTATTTTTTTTCCTTTTAGCCTTCATTTACTAACGTAATGGCCAAGCCAGGATTCAATAAAGCAATGCTATCTTACAAGAAATGAAAGTCTCATCAAATAATGTTTTAAACTTAATCAGAAAAGTTTTGGTGCTTATTTATAGCTTAACATTTGTAAGCCAAGCACACCTCATTTCATCTCCCCAGATATGCCCAAGTAAATGTGAGTCAGATATTCATTGAGAGCAATATAATATAACTTGTTTGTCTCCTTAGGTAAATTAAAAGCATTTGAGATGTACAGTGCTAAAGTCATAAGTGGAGTCACTTGTTGAAATAACAAATGAGCCTACTATTCAGCTTGTAGGCACCCACAAGTCCACACCCATTGTTAAAATATTAAAATAGTTCAATACAGGTTGGTAACTAGCTTCTGTCCTAAGCTTCCTAAGTGTTCCAGGTCTCTTCCAAAGGAATCTCCACCCAGCCATCCAAATATCTGGCACCCAAAGGATTAGTACCTGGCCCTATTTTGCTGGGAGGGTACCTACGGCACCCCCCTCTTGCGTTAGGACCAGTATTCTTTATGGTTAGTTGATAGCCAGACCATCCATGTTTTTAAGTCTTTTGACCGTCACTCCCACACCCAGAAAAAAAAAGTGAAAGGACTTTAACAAAGCAAAATATCCAAAGATTTGCCCTACCATCCCTATGTCTTTTTTAACCAGAAAGATCAAGAATAAGTAACAGAATCCTATAAAAAAACTTCTTTAATTGGGCAAATTGACTGTAGTGCATTTTAGTCATTCAACAAGCATGTACTACAGGAATTTATTGTCCTCTGGGCATGGGGTTCATGGGTTCATGATGGCTTGTATACTGGTTAGTACTAACCAGGGGCTTCCATTAAGAGCACACCTATTGAGAGAATGGTCCAGAAAGCTAAATCCTTATACAAGGAAAAGTGTCTCAGCCTTGATGTGGGAGAGAACCTTTTTGTATCTTATATTCTCAGCTTCTTTCTGGGAAAATCCTGGCATTCCTGATAAAATGCCTCAGCAATCTGCAAAGTTTAGATAAACTTTAACAGCATTAAGAGCTGTTGCAGGTTGAGTTCCTGGGGAAGCAGACTTTGAGAGAGAGGAACTAACACCTATCCTTCTCAAACTATTCCAAAAGCTTCAAGAGGAGGGGAGACTCCCAAGCACATTTTATGAGGGCAGCATTATCCTAATTCAAAAACCAGACACACTACAAAGAAAGAAATTTATAGGCCAATATCCCTGATGAACACAGATGCTAAAATCTTCAACAAAATATTAGCAAACCGAATCCAGAAATACATTAAAGAGATCATACAGCATGATCAAGTGGTATTTATTTGGGGGATGCCAGGTTGGTGCAATATCTGCAAGTCAATAAACATGGCACACCACACAAACAAAGTGAAGGACAAAACCATATGATCATATCAACAGATGCATAAAAAGCATTTGATAAAATCCAGCACCCATTTATGACAAAAACTCTCAGCAAAGTGGGAACAGAGGGATCATACCTCAACGTCATAAAGGACATATATGACAAAGCCACAGCCAACATCATACTCAAAGAGCAAAAGCTGCAAGTGTTCCCCTTAAGATGGGGAACAAGACAGGGATATCCACTTTCACTGCTCTTTTTCAACATAGGCTGGAGGTCCTGGCCACAGCAATCAGACAAGAAGAAGAAATAAAAGGCATCCAGATTAGAAAGGAAGAAGTAAAACTGTCATTATTTGCAGATAACATGATACCGTATATAGAGAACCCCAAAGATTCCACCAAAAAGCTAGTAGAACTGATAAGTGAATTTAGTAAAGTAGCAGGATACAAAATAAATATCCAGAAAACAGTTGCATTTTTATACACCGATAATGGACTATCAAAAGGGGAACTAAGAAAACAATTCCATTCACAATTGCTTCAAAAAGAATAAAATACCTAAGAATAAATTTAACCAAGGATGTAAACGACCTGTACTTGGAAAATTATAAGACACTGAAGAAGACACAAGTAAGTGGAAGCATACACCATGTTCATGGATAGGAAGAATTAAAATAGTCTATACTATTCAAAGCAATCTACAGATTCAAAGCAATTTCTATCAAGATACCAATGGCATATTTCACAGAACTAAAACAAATATTTCAAAAATTTATATGGAACCACAAAAGACCCTGAATAGCAACAGTGATCTTGAGAAAGAAGAACAAAGTTGGAGAAATCACACTACCTAGTATCAAACTATACTATGAGGTCATAGTAATCAAAACAGCATGGTACTAGCATAAAAACAGGCATATAGATCAATGGAGCAGAATACAAAGCCCAGAATTAAACCCAGGCCTTTATAGTAGTCAATTAATATTTGACAAAGGAGGCAAAAACATACTAAGGGCTAAAGACAGTCTATTCAATAAATGGTGTTGGGAATACTGGTCAGATACATGCAAAAAAGTGAAACCAGACCACCTTCTTAGAGTTTAGGAGATGCATGCCTGTGGGGGAAGAAGAGAGGGAAAGGAAAGGGACCAGTGTGCTTCCCAGAAGGAGAGCATGCACTGGGTCCTTCATCCTGAGGGTTTTTATTTCTCTCTTGCAGGTGGGAATCTTAAGGGAGTTCTCAGGGGAGGATCTCAATACAATATTCATCAGCTTTCCAGGTGTGTCCTTTCAAGGTCATGGTCTCCGCCGATTGGTCTGCACCAAGGCAGCTGATCCTGAGGCAGCCACGAGTCACTTGTCTGGTTTTGCTGCTTTTCTGGGCCTGGAGCTGAAACACAACTGAGACCTAGATGTTATCCGGAGGGGGGAAATGTCAGGGGGTCCAAACTGCATGGCCAGTGATATGCTAGGGGAGGAAAGGTTACCTTTGTTTTCCCAGTTTTGCCCATTGCTAGATACCTGGGCTTTCCACCGTCATGACCTTTCCACCTGGTCTATTGTCCTTTCTCTGCTATGCCTAACTACCTACCACATATTGGGGTGACTTTATATTCTTTGCATTATTGTGGTTTGGGACTTGAAGTTCTTAGAGGTTAGACATAAGTTTAAAATCACATCCTGCAGAGAACTAACTAGTAAGTAAGCATGCGAGGCATATTCTCCAAGCATTTGAGGGGGTCCCCTATCATTTTCAGGAAGAGATTTTTCACCCAATAGAAGACCCAATAGACACAGTGATGCCTATGATTTGCGGGGGAGGGACAGACTTTTCTCTGTCCTCAAGTTTTTTTTCTGTCTGGTCTAATAATCAAATAGACATGAGACAAGAGAAAAATAAAATTTAATACATACATATGTATGGGAACCCCACATACATGAGTGAGTCAGAGACCCCACATGCAGACAAGGTTCAGAGATAGAAGGGAAATTGAGATATGTAAGCATCCTGAGCTAGGGAAGAGGTAAGGTGCCTTGGGGGCTTCAAAGGATCATTGAAAGCTGATAAGAAGAACGGACCTTCCATAAAGAGAAGTTTGTCCTGCCCTATTGCTAGGTCAAAAGAAGTAATCTCTAATAATCTCTTATTACAAGCAAGGCCCCAGATTCAAGTTCTTCTAGGTAGCCAAAGGGAGGGGCAGGAGTTTCTCTTGAGCCTGAAGCTAACATTGGCTTTAGCTCAAAGTAATCTGTAGACCACTGAGGCGCATCTTGAGATGGTTCCTTCTGAACCCCGACGATTCCTAGGAGGTATAGGTTTATAAAGGAAGGGAGAAAAAGAGAAAGAAAGCAACATTTAAATGTGATCCCTACCATAAACTGAGCCTCTCAACACACATACGCATTCACTAACACACACACTCACTCGCTCACTCATTGGCACCCAGACACACACAGAGTATGCTATTCTTCAGCTAATGGGATTGGCACCGCTTAAAGCAGACTGCTAGGTCATTGTCTGCGACCACAGCAAGAGAAACATTATTTAAAGGCCATTCAGACCCTAAAAGAAGCAGCTGAGCAGAGTAATTATCGGAGACTCTCCATTAACTGGGGCATCTTTGCTCTTTGTCTGAGTTGGTTTAATAAGGTCCGCTAATGGGACTGGGGGGGAGGGGGCGCACTAATGGTTCTAAAAAAGCGCCTTCTTGCCCCCTTTATTTCTGGGGACTGTCTTTAGAGATGCTGACAGTAAAGCCAGAAGTTACCATGCTGCAAAATGACCTTCACAAAAACTTGGTGGGGACCCCTGCTGCTTAGGATTCAGGTTTTAAAAATTAGGAAACATCTTAATCTTTTTCTCTCTTCTATTCCAAGGTGATTTCCCTCCCCTTCCTCTTACTGGTCCTTGGCCCTTGGTGTTTGGGAAGCTTGTTGTTGGAAACAGCATCCCTCAGTGGTAATAAAACAGAAAGACACCCCTGGGCAACTTCTCTATAAGCTTACGGCTTCTACTCGTTTTCCAGTGGCCTACTTCTCTAGAAAGACCACCTATCCCATTATTCCTTTTAGAATTTGAAGCTTTTACACATTCACATTTTGAACTTGGGATGGCCACCTGAATTCAACCTACTGTATTATTATCAGCCAGCTTTATAACGAAGGCCTCACGCACCCAGCTTTCCTGGAGGCTCACAACTCACAAGTATTGTTAGTGCCTGGGAGGTGGCCCAAGCTGTCCACTTCTCATTTCCCCTGCTCCAACCCTACACCAAGCTTCCATCTTCTCTCTTCTGGATGACTGAAATAGTCCCCTAGCTGGTCTCTCAGCAGCACTATTGCTCCACCCCCACTTCCACATAATGTAGCTCTTTCTTCCTCTCCAGCAATATCTTGCACCATGCTCCTCCCAGCTGTCTGTACAGGCACTGGGGCCTTTTCCCATGAATGATCATATCATGCTTACTCCAGCCACAGGGCCTTTGCATATCTTTCTGCTTGGAACACTCTTGGCCCTGGTAGCCTCCACTCATCCCTCAGCTCTCAGCTCAGTAGTCAGATGTTCAGGAAAGCCTTCCCTTGCAGCCTTTCTAGGTCAACAATTTCTATTTCATGCATTTATAGCACCATACACTCCTCTTTCACAGCACTACTGCAATTAAATTTTTATATTTGTTTGTATGGCTTTAGATTCAGAACTACCTTGACATGAGTGTCATGGGAATAAGCATAAGCTCTGTACACAATCATTACGTCTGTGTTTGTGTATCATTATATCTTCAGTACCCAGGACAATGTCTGTGACCCGAGTGCTTAGTAAATATTTGTCATGCTTCCGATAGCCATTCAAAGTACTATATTCTACTTCTTCATGCCTGTTTGTGGTATTTCAACCAAAGTTTGTTTCCTGAGAGGTTCCCATGACTACTATATTAGGGACTACCTATAACCCATATTTTCCCATGTTAGTGCAGAGGGCCAGGTATCCTTTCCTATGAGATTAAAGAGTAATTTCCTAGTTACTGGGGTAGGACTAAAAGCATATCCTTATTCCTGTGAGCAGACCTACATGCAGTAACAGAGATTGATAAGGCACAAATGAACACATACAAGCTCTGATGATGTCCCCTGTCTTCTCAAAACCCGGTGGAAAAAAGAATAGTGTGTAGCCAAAGAGGAAAATCAAGGATTGAGAGTCTCAGCACTCCAGACATGCTGGCATAGAGATGGGTGGGTGGGATTGCTCCAGTTGTCTATGGTCTCCAAGAAAACTGTGGACTTTCTCTACTGGTTAGAGAAAGAAGGGTGGGCCTCGGCATGTGCAGAGTAACAGCATGGATTAGGCATATGTTCTATCCTTGGGCTGTTTTGGAGAGGTGGGCATCAGGCTATCCTATATGGGGCCAGCTGAGTGTACCCTGACTTGCACTGAGTGGGTTCAGGTATTCATACAGTGGGCTGGCCAAGCCCACGTATCCCATACCTCCTTTTAAAAAGTAAAGCTAGAAGTCAATTGCATATTTGCATTTCTTTTTTTTAAATCCTCACCCAAGGTTATTTTCTCCGTTGATTTTCAGAGAGAGTGGAAGAGAGGGAGAGAGAGAAACATTGATGTGAGAGAGACACATTGCCTCCCACACACACCCTGACCAGGACCAGGGACCGAGCCTGCAAGAAGGTACATGCCCTTGGTGAGAATCAAATCCGGGACCCTTCAGTCCACCAGCCCAACGATCTAACCACTGAGCCAAACAGGCTAGGGCATAAAGTTGTGTTTTCAGAGAACCTAAGAATAGAAGGGATTGTGCTCCCAAGTCTGGTCTGTATGTTGAACATTTTCTGGAGCTGGTGCTGGTGGGAGAGACTGCCGCAAACTCTAACATAATCTTTACCCCTGTCTAAATTTCTGGGAAACCTGCAAACCTCCCAGCCTCTGTTAACATGTATCCTATGAATATCTCACAGCTCTCGAACTGCAGAGGACACAGAGAGTGTAAAACAAGGAATCTAGCCACAAGGAACTGACAAGCTAATGAAAGGGATATGTGATTCATAAAATAAAGCAATGGAATACAGAGTCCTAAATTGTTGTAGACCAAGACCTCTAAAAATCCACAGCCCACAGTATCAACGCCACTCGGGAGCACTGTTAGAAATGACTTCCCAATCATAAGTCTGTTAGGGCCCATCTTAAGTGATTTTAAAGAACGGTATCCAGGCTGCACCCTCCCTGAGTGCCTAAGAACAGGAGATGCCTTTAGGTGGCCTTTTTCTGGGTGAAAACATAGCTAAGTACTACTGGGGTTGAATCTCATTTCTTGGCCTTCTAAGGTACGTGCCCTTGACCGGAATTGAACCTGAGATCCTTCAGTCCAGCGTTCAATTTTAACTTCCCATCTTATCACATCATTCTTCCTTAAAAAACAAAACAAACAAACAAACAAAACCCTGGTAGCATTTTCATTTCCTCCTGATGTCTTTTCGTTTTATTTCTTTCCTTCAATTACTCATAACCCTCCCCTTTTAAAAAATCCATCTTGGGCCCTGGCTGCTATGGCTCAGTTGGTTAGAGCGCCGTCCTGGGCACCGAAAGGGGGAGGGTTTGATTCCCAGTCAGGGGCATGCCCAGGTTGCGGGTTCAATCCCCTGTCGGGGTATGTGGTCAGGGCACAAGCGGGAGGCAACCTATCAATGTTTTTCTCGTTCTCCCTCCCCCTCCCCTTCTCCCCCCCCCCTCTGAAATCAATAAAAAAATAAATAAAAATAAAAATGAATTAAAAGTTCACCTTGGGCCTGTTAGAACTACCGGTTCCCCGACGTTTTCTTCAGCGTCCTACAGAAAATCAGTTGCTGGGGCCAGCCCTTCCCGGAGGCCCCTGGAGGCTGCTGCTTTTCTCCTGTTCTGCAGAAGGTCTTTCCCAGGCCGCTGCTTCTCTCACTCGCCCTTGAACAGCGTAAGCTGGGCCTGGACCGAAGCTTCACCCCCAGACGCGCTCCTGAATCCAGCCCCTGTGGAGCAAATGACGCTTCAGCCCCCTTCCGTCTCAGGCACATCTGGAGAGGCCACCCCCGCAGCTGGCAGGTCAGCTTCCAGGCTTCGGCTCCTTGTCACCTGGCCTGTTGTCGCAGCACCTGCCACTGGCGCCCACTCCCCGGTCACACCTCAACCCCCCCATCCCGCCTTCCCCGAAGAACTAGCACTCCTCCATCACCTGTCACAATCGCTGCCTTGCCCCAGTGCTATGGTCTGATGGCCTCTGCGGTGCTGCACCCCTAAACTATTTCATGACTATTGACTTTGGTCACCCTCATTTGTATGAAAGTTTGTATTGGGGGCGGACTCGCTTCTTTCACTCAGTTCAATGCGTCCGTGCCCTGTGGCCACACGGGCACACTGTGCAGTCGTGCGGGTTGGGTGTGTCGCTCCTCGGGGTGAGGGAGGTCAAAGAGCTGGGGAGCCAGCGGGCATTCAGCGAGAGGGTGTCGGGGTTTATTACAGGATTTGGGCTAGCGCTAGGTGATGTGGGGGAGAGTTTGAAGAAGTGGGGCTTGACTCTGGTTGGCTGCCCCGGTCGGGGAGCAGGGGGTCACTCTGTGCTTGGGCATCACACTGTATCTAACCGAAAAGGAAGGACTACGCTGAGGCCAAAGCCGGAACGGGGAGAGAAGCGGCGGCCATCACATTAGCTAGATAAGGGGCTCTCTGGCCATTTTTGTGGTTTGGCAATAATATTCGTGTTTTGTCTGTGGTCAGACATGATTACGGAGTGGCCTTGTTTTTGTCTTGATCTGTAGCGGTCACAGAGGGGCCTTGTCTGACGTTATACTGTGCGAGGTTATTTATGTTCAACAGAACCCCAAGGCCGACCTGCAGCTGGCTCACGGAGGCACCAGACCAGCTCCTGGCATCGGGGGCTGCTTTTCTCTCCCTCAAATGCTGACGTGCTTCCCCACATCACTGCGCGCAGCTCCGGCTCGTCCGTTTCCAACGCTCATGGCATTCTACCCCGTGCCCACCGTAATACACCCGTGCACAGCATGATACAATCATTTTCCATTTATTCACTCTGCTGTCGATGGACATCTGACTTGCGTGCGGTTGGGGGGCTACCCCACCCCACCAGCCCGCTGTTTGGTGTTTCTGATGCTGTGAGCCTAGCGCAGGGCATGGGACGCTGCGGCCTCCAGCATGCACCGCTGCAGTGGTTTTCCTCTCTGCTCCCTTCTCAGCACTTAACTTAGGGGGACCTGAACTTTCACTGTGTCACACTTTCTACTTCATTTATAATTAATTGGACACTCTTGAAAAGTTTGAAATGGAGATGGGAAGGAGGCAGTACACAGAGAGATTAAAGATGGGGGAGAAAGAGAAAGAGAGAGAGAATTCTAGAAAGATCCAGCATCTGTATGGAGGTGTGAACCCAAAGATGTGACATGTTGGGTGAGCTTATGAGGAAGAATGGTAATTACTGCAGCGGGCTGGCGTGGAGGGAAGGCTCTAGGGAAAACAGCCGATTGAATTCGGAAGACTATGGTAGAGATGGGCAGAGAGGAAGGCCCCTGGCTGATCCAGGGACAAGGCAAACATTCTGCACCTCAAACAGTAATGCTAGTGCGGAGGGTGAAACTGTGGGAGACAATACTGGGAAGAGATTTTTTTTCTTCCTTAAGATTTTAGGATTGTGTGTCTTAGTTTTTGTATACCGAGATTATTCACCAAATAGTAAATTCACCAAAGTTTTGAACTACTAATATTATAATTTTACTTTTTTTACCTTCAAAATCTTCGAATATTCTAGAAATTTTTTGGATGAAAAAGTATGGTAAAGCACCCATTTTATTTTTTATCCCTAGCCAGTTTACCCATCGCTATTTATTGATGAATACATCTTCCTCCCTCCTTACCTCCCATATATTTGACCCATCTACCTTTTTTCACATATTAAATCCACATATTTATGGGTTTATTTCTGATCATTTTATTCTAGTCTGTTCAGCTATTTCCTGTCTAGAATAAAATATTGTGATTATCATAACTTTATTAATACATGGTTGTATTAATTACATCCCCATTGAGCTTTTTTCAGAATTTTTCTAATTCCTCGTTTCCATTTCCTGATGAACTTTAGTATTATTTTCTCAAGTAAAAAAAAAAAAATCACCTTGGTGTTTTGTTTCTACATTGAATCTATTGATCAATTAAGGAAATTAATGTCTTTATAGTTGTGAATAATCTTTTCTCTTACTGCTATAAGCAAAGAGGAGAAATCTGATGTGGGAAAGAAAGGAAGGAGAGGAGGGAGCCAAGGGAGAAGAGAAATTTCCTCATAATTCACATTTTAAAATAGAGTGTAAAATGCATTTCCCTCTGAATAAGCACAAAAGACTTTTAAAACATCAGCTCAATCTCTAAAACATCCCCAAAGCATGAAATTACTTTCTAATTTGTAGACTGAAAGCTCAATGCAGAATCTTGCCAAGTTTAACTTTTGTATATTTGTTCTTAAATGATTTCTTTCTTTGGACTATTTGTGAAGAACTGAGTATAAATCTTTTCTGCATTTAGGCTTTAGCAGACTCTGCCAGAGTAAAATGAAATAATGAATGGAGTTACTAGAAAAGCTATATAAATACGAGCAATCTACACTTGATCTTAGCCAAAAGGCCAAGAAGCGATAAAACACGAGTGATCTAATGGGTGATGATTTTATTCTGATATAAGCTACTTTATGCAAAATTTGACTTTTATCCCAACTTTGACTTTATCCCACTGTCAAAATTATTTCCAGATTATCCAAAGTGATAGGTAACAAACAGAAAACTAAGTTAGCACTCATTCTTAGCTTCCCATACCTCTTAATTTTAAAGTTTCCCTTGGAAAACCATAAAATTAAAGGTTATTTTCCTGTAATTTTCCCCCTCCTAAATATTTGGATAACACACTACGGCGACTAAATGGGTAGTTCGACTCTACTGCGAAGATGGCAATCAGTAAAGAAAAGCCAAGAGCACAGGGAGTCCAAATGCACTTGGAGTACCTGAAATTACACCTGGCAGCCAGCAACCTTTTGTGCTTCTTTGTTGTACTGAATTTCCTGGCAGCGAGCTCTCAAGGGTACCTTTATTTCACTGATTACTAAATTAGTGTTGGATTTAATGAGAGAGATCTGTCCTTTTATTTGTGCCTTTTTTCCTTCTGCTTCTTCTTACTTAAAAAAAAAAAAAAAGGATCAGCATCACAAAAGCTTTGTACATTTCTAGTTTGCTTTTGATGATGTGACCATTTGCTCCCATCTATCTCCATGGTAATAAGCTTCCTCCACCCCCACTTTTCCGAAGCCTCAGATACTTAGGAAGCTTCAGGAATGGAATAGAGTTACATGCTAAAATAACGCAGAGAAACAAATTGGTCTCTGTAAATAGGCCCTATCTTCAAAGCATGCGAATACTCTTCGAAAATGTGATCCATTTTTCTTGGCTTGAAAACAGGTGTATTTTAGATAAAATATTCGAAAGTAAAATTTTGCATCTGAGGAAATGCATCTCAGTAAGTGCCCATTTTCCAAAACAAGACTCAGACAGGATTTTAAAACTGAAAAGGCTTCAGATTTGATCTAGCCAAAGGTTTCTATTGTACAGTTGAGGAAACTGAGGCTTACTACAGTTCATTGTCTTGTGTCTAATCATAAATTGCAGCTGGGACTTATGTCTTTCAGGAAGCCATTCTTTCTTCTGTTACCAATATTTCAATACTAATTATTATTAATTGTTAATAACATTGTTATTAGTGATATTAATAATAGCTATTACTAGTAGTGACAAAAGAGTTAATGCACAGATTGCTATAAAATGCAAATAACTTATTATATCTATGCTAGGCAACTTTTCACTGTAAACTGAAGTCTTTTAGAAATTGATATTTCAGCTTTTCAATCATGTCTCTTAAAGAATATACTCATAGAAGTCAATATTCCTCAAAGATGATTTATATATACACATATACATAAATATGCATTTGTAGTATATAAATAAAATATTAACAATGACAATCTCTGAGTAGTGGTTATAGTTAACATGTTTTCTTTTTCATAATTTTCTGTATTTTAAATTTTCTATATTAAGTATATATTATTTTTCTTATAAGAAAAAATGGCTTCTATTTTTAGAAAAAAGTGTGCCTATTTGATGCTTAAGATGTAAATCATTCATACTTGACCCAATCTCATTGTTCCGTTTTTTAAAAATGTATTTACTATGGTTACATTGTTTAATAAAATTATATAGGTTTCAAGCATACAATTCTATAATTCATCATCTGTATGTTGGATCGTGTGTTCACTATCCAAAGTCTAGTCTCCTTCCGTCACCTCCAATCCCACTGTTCTTTTCCCACAAAATGCAAAATAATTTATGGTTCACAATAGCTGTAGATATTCCGCTCTGCTCTCCCTGCTAATAAATCGTGCGGGGGCCTGGAATACCTGCGCCTCTTCATCACTCACAGAATGCTGGGGATGCTCAGCCAGGGAAGAACCGACTGCAGAAGCCAAGGTTTTTGGAAAGAAACCCTGTCACAGCTTTGTTTGACCCGTATTTTGCTTATTGTTTTGTTTAAGAGCTGCTTTTAAGGTAAAGATAATATTAATTGGTACTTCCCCATCTTTTTCACGCCTGTACTTCACATGTCTTAACCCACCTATGGTCTCATTAAGGTATGTGTTTGGGCTTATAGACTCATTAGAGTGCCACAGACAAAACCCAAATGATCAACTGCACCTAGCAAATCATGGGAAAGCCTCTGGGAGCAAAGGAGTGCTGAGAATAACAATAGCAGTGGCCCAGTGTCCCACACGGTGACAGTCTCAGGCCTATGTACAGCAGATGCTGAGAAAATATCCCACGACTAAGAGACTCCAATTCAGAGATTACACCAGGGCTTGGTTACCTCTTAAGGCATCTGCCCCCAGGTAGCCAATGCACCATCGCGGAGCCAACTGAAATGATAAATTTATCACTGCTTCTGACAATGTAAACATTGCCAACAACTGAGTTTGTTATCAACAATAATATTGATTTAGCCCATTTATAGAAGAATAATGTTTGTGGCCTTGAGAAATGACCAAACTCTTTTACATGTGGCTTAAACATCCCTGGGAACAACCCTAACTGGAGACTAGAGAAAAATAGAAAAGGAACATAGAATTTATTCTGGGATATTAAAACTAATGGGAAGTAACCAAGTATCTTGGAATAATGTGTCCAAAATAGATCTCTAGATTTTTGCCCCAAATCTGTTCCTTCTCCAGCAGGCACTCCTTCTCAATATACAGTACTGGTATTCACCCAATTGCTCAAGCCAAAAACCACAGTGCCGTCCTTGGCTACTGTCTCCCCTTCACTCCCAAATTTAGTCACTCAGCAAGTTCTATTATTTTGACTTCCAAAAAATCTCCACATTCCTCCTCTTTTCCACTTCTTTTCCTCTCCACCGCAGCCTCTAAGGGATCCAAGTCCCTTCATCTCTCACAAGAACAACACAATGACTCCTATCCAGTCTGTCACTTTTGACCTTCACTACAATTCTTCCTGCCCCCAGCAGCCAGATTTAACACATAAATAGATCATGCTCGCAGTGACCCTGCCAAAAGCTTCTCTTCTCACAGAACAAAGGCCAAACTCCTTTTGGCCCAGAGTGTCTACTTGATCTTGCCTACCTCAGACCTTTCCTCCCAGTCTCTTCCTTGCTGTCTCCTCCAGCTATCTGGCCCCCAGGCCGTCCCTAGCTCTTCTCCAGGGACTTTTGCTTGGTTTACCCGTTCGTATCATTCAAGTCTCTGCCCAAATGCTTTCCCCCGGGGGAGAGATGGTATCGCACTCTTTATCTCTTTGACCGGCCTTCCTCTTCCTCATGACTCTTATCACTACTCGAAATTATGTTATATCTTAAATATCTTAAATGTTTGTTTTCTGTCTGTGTCCCTAGAATGCAAGCATCACAAGGACAGATGTGGTCTTTCTTGGATCTACTGTGATCTCAGCTCCAAGAGCAGTTCCTCCCAGAGGGAAGGCAGTCAATAAATATTTGTAGAATGCAGGAATGGTCTCATCTTAATCCTTTCTTCTCCTTTGAAAGAGACCACTTTGGAGGTAGTCAGGATACCCAGAGAATAATAAATCAGCACGCGGTCTGTACAAGAGTACACAAATTACATTTCTACCATGGATCCCCACAGACATGTGTAAGCACTTCAAGCAGACATTTAGACTGTAGATTTCTGTGGCTCAGAGAGATGCTAACCCAACCGATACACTGTTTTACATGCTAGGTAAAGCACATTGTAGTCATTTATGTAAGTGCTATGGCTCTCTTCTGATAGTCATCTTCCCGAGGGCAGAGACCATGGCTTGCTCATCTCTTATATTTTATGATAGCAACTTGTAAGTAGTAGGTAATATGTAAATACTTAATGAATTGAATGAAACTGGTTCTTCACACATCTGGCATGAATCTGTAGATTCGGGGTGGGTGTGTTATTCAAACCAGAACTGTCTATTTTCAAGTGATCAGACTTGGGAGACATGTCAGTTTGCCCTACTTCAATATATTAACGCAATCCCAATAAAAATTCCAACAAAGTGTTTTATGCAGCCAAACAAGTTGATACTAAGCCTATAACAAACAATAAATAGGCAAGGGTAGTCAGGGGGAAAAAAGAGTGGGGACTAGCCTTACCAGATATTATACTATTCTATAAAGCCTTTGTAATTAAAACATCTCCTATTCTTGGATAGAATGACTCAGCATCACAGTGATGTCAGTTGTCCCTAAGTCAATTTATTAATTATCACAATCCTAATAAAAAGAACAACAAGCTTTTCTGTGGAGCCAGACAGTTTAATACTAAAGTTTATATGGGAAAGACATGTAACAATAGTCAGGAAAACAATTGTTAAAATTGAGAGGATGATTAGCCCTACCAGATATTAAAATATACTGTAAAGCCTTTATAACTAACACAGTGTGGCACAGGCCCATGGCTAAGCAAATAGACTAATAGAATAGAATTTAAAACCCAGAAATAGAACCAAAAACATATGAAAATTTAGTAGATGATAAAGTGGCACCTTAAACCAGTGGGCAAAGATGGGATTTTTAATAATTGATACAAGACCAATAGTACATTTGGAAGAAGATAAAATTAAACCCATACCTCACACCATAGTCAAGAATTAATTCAAAATGGTCAGGGACCTAAGTGAGAAATACTAAATCCTGCAAAGACTAGTAGACAACATGAGTGAATTCTTCTTTAATCTTGGTATGGGAAAAAACTCAAAATCTAAAAGCAATTTAAAAAAAGAAATATTTAAATATATTTGACTACATAAAATAATTTAAAAAAATTTTTTCTTCATGGCTAAACACCCCCACTTTACTAACCAATTGGGAGAAAATGTTTGTAAGATGTATCACAGGTAAAGGGCTAGTATTCTTTCTTTTGAAAACATAAATGAGAACTACATCTTACTTCCCTGACCCTCAATATCCATAAGTTGAAATTAAATTAACAAAGTAGTCATTGTTTCCAGTTATTAAAAAAACAAAACAGTGCTAATAATGGTGCTCCAAAAAAGTATAGAGTGATTGAATACCAGTATGTGGCATTCCCACCCATGAACTCCAGGCATACTTGAATGATTCCATTGGCTGGAACTCCAGCCCAGCCACAGGGCATCCCGCTCCCACCCCGTCCAGAAGATCCCAGACCTGTCCTAGCATATCTCATAATCCTTAGAAGGGACATGACCCTTTTTATGCAGTGGTAAAAAGTGTGGCAACACTGTCATCTGTAAATAATGTGGAAAATAGAGAGGCCACTTCAAAACTCTGGGTTGGCTGCAGAGATGTCCAGGCAGAGGACAGAAGGTGCCAACTGGCTTTTTCTAGTTGCCAGTGACAAGACATGAAACCAGAGAGATGATATAACAAAGACCATTGTTCAAATTTTTAGCAAAATTGGAAGGAGCCGGGACTTACTGGGTTCTAAAATAAAACTGTTGTTCATCCAGTCTCTCCCATGAAAAGATTTCCAGACAAGAAATGGCTTCAGGGCTAAGATCAGATCCAGGATGTGGCTGTGAGATCCTTTGTCAGGAGAATGTCGGGAAGGCCTACTAGTACTTCTAAGGAGCTTACAGGTGCCTCACAGCCAAGGAGGCCTGGGATTTCTGACGCATAAAATGGGCACATTCATGTCTATTTCCCGGGACTTCTGGGGCTACCACACAAAACAGCAGCTACTCATTCTAAAGGCATGCCGTGTGTCTGCTCTGCGCCAGGCACTGTAGTAGTGTTTGCAAATTCCTGATAGATACTAATCTTCAGGATTCCGGAACAAAAATTTGGGGTTCCTAGGAATTCTTGGGAATTCTCAAAACCATAAGTTATTCTGTATGTTTCCATAATACCTTCTTTACATGTTTTTAAACAGTGACTGACATAATAGTAAACAGGGAACCATCTCCCTGTGATAGGGTTATACTAAAAGTTTCTGAAGTTTACTGTGAAAAAGAGAAAGACAATAATAAATGCATGGTATTATTATTACGAACATATTTATTGGTACAAGATTATGCTACATTTCAATGACATGCAAAAATGATCTCTACCCGATATAGACATTTGATAATAGAAAATATTAAAAGGAAATAGTAACACAAAACAAATACCAAATAAAGTGATTTTAAAAATGAAAAATAATCTCACATTTAAATTTTAAACGTTATAATTCTTAAAATGAAATTTAAAAACACATAAAACATGAATTGACTTATCTGATTGTCTTGATCTTTGTTTTACGATAAATATTCCAGATATTGAATTTCTTTCATTAGTTGAATTGTTAATAGTATGTCTAGAAGTGTGGATGAAAAAGGAGATTTTAATAAATATGAAAAGTCGAGTGACCAAAAGTAACCTTACAAGGTAATCTGATCATAAATTCCTAACTGGGCAGGTCCTAGTGGGTAGTTGCCCCCCAATCACATTACTTCTCTAGTAAAAGGTTATCTTTACTGTAAGCAAGTCCTGCCCGTTGTTTCTAGGACTAGGTTAACACGCCTTTGAAACAAGCGTCTTCAAGAGAGTATATTATCTTGTTAACTGTCCTGTAATCCAATATCCACCTCAGCTTGGTTCAAAAGCTCATAAAAATTCTCTACAGGTTTGGACATTTCTTTCTTTCTTTTTTTAATGTTTTTATTGATTTCAGAGTGGAAGGGAGAGGGAGAGAGACAGAAACATCAGTAATGAGAGTCATTGATCAGCTGCCTCCTGCACACTCCCTGCTGGGGATCGAGCCCGCAACCCGGGCATGTGCCCCGACCTGGAATCGAACCAAGATCTTCTGGATCCTAGGTCAATGCTCAACCACTGAGCCACACCGGCCGGGTGGTTTGCACATCCCTTACATCAACAGAAGCATCTTCAGGTTGGTCATTAAGGTTCATGTTGCTAATTATAAACTCACTGCCTTTTTTAATGATTAAAGTATTGTCGTCTTTCTCTGATTCTGACTTTGCCCTTGACGTCTGCACTGTTTTGGCTGATTCAGAGTTCAGATCAGTTTTGGACTTCACAAAGAGTAGTCCACATTCACTCCTCTTGTCTTTCTTCTGATGAAGCTTTTTTTCTTCACAAAACTCTCTCCATTAATGACGTTGCTAATTGAGCTATTTCACTCTTGTTTGCCAAAGCAAAAAAAGCTATCCACCTCATATAAACTACTAACATTGCTTAAATATTTAATGAAGGATATTAGACCTTTTTTCTGCAAAGCCATTTGATTCCAATTCTTTTAAAAACACCCCGCTCGAAGCAGAATTGTTTGCTTAGATTTGCATCGTGGTTACCTAACGCGAGTCACCGGTTTTAAGCACTGCGATCTATCTCACACGATTTTGTTATATCCCTCTTCCCATCGAGTGCTAGCTTCCGTGGGCACAAAATCATTTTTATCAAACTCAGGAGCTGTAAGAATCTTCCAATCATTTTCCTGGTGTGTTTCAGAGTGTTTTGCAGCCCAAAGTGACCTCTAAGGTTTTTTCCTCCCCATTCTTGTTGCAAAAAAGAATTTCTCACTGGAGTACTAAACAACTTTACAATTTTTCTGATTCCAACACTTGCCAGAAAGACATCATCTCCCAGATCCTACTGACCAGTTCGGCTCTGTCACCTGAATCCACAGCAATTGCTCTCCCCTTTCTCATGTGCAGAATCTGCACGGTGTTTGCCTCCTCTGTTTTGGGTGCTTCATTTTGCAAGTTTTTGAGTAAAACATTCTTGTTCCAGCAAAGTGAAGTTGAGTAACTGCTGGAAACTTTCCCAACTTTTCTGCGACTGCTGTGCCATCACCGGTTGTCGATGCCGGTGGATCCCTTCCCACCAGTGCCATCTCCACGAAGATGATTAAACTGTATTTCTTGCAGGAAGAATTACAATACTTGCCTCTGATTTCTCAACTGATTCTTCTTGGGATTCAGAAAAATATCAAATTTTTTCAAGAAATTCTAGGAATCCCCATATGGAAACGCTACGCTGCGCAGGAGCCCGGGATACCGCAGTGAACAAGACGGGCCAGCGCCCTGCTGTGACGTAAACAGGTGACCGAGCTGCTTCAGATGCGCCATGCGCCTGGAGATGGCCCTGGTACGTGTACTTAGCACTGAGCTGTAGTGACATGTCATAGTTAAGCTACCAGTAGCTGTGGCTTAAATAAGTCCTCCATTTCTCTGTCTCATAAAGGATGCCTGGAGGCTGGCATCACACCCTCTCCCCCATCCACAGCAGCATTAGCTACTCAGGCTTCTACCTGCCCTTTTCCCATCCTCACTGCCATCTCAGGGTCCCAGATGCTTCCAGAAGCTACACTTATTACATCTGCATTCTGGAGAGTAAGAGAAAGCAAAATAGGATGAAGGCTTGCCTGCTTCCCTGTGAGGAGGCTTCTAGAAGTCCCACTCAACACTTCCACTTAGGGCCCATTAGCCAGAAACACGGCCACATCCAGCCGCTAGGGAGACTGGGGAGTACAGCCAGCAAGTGCCCAGCTCGGCACCAGGGTTCTCCTCGGAAGGGCAGACAGGGTGGGTGGTTTAGGAAGTCTTTTCCTCCAAAGTGACAATTAATTTGGAACCTGAATGACAAGAAGTCTTGTTAGATGATGGAGCAGGCGTTTCAGTCATGGGAAATAGTGAATGCAAAGTTAGGTGATGGAAAATGCAAAATGTCTGGTAGCTTCATGAAAATAAGATCAGTGAGACTGAAAAGTAATGAGGAAGGAAAGGAGGAAGGAAGGAAGGAAGGAAGGAAGGAAGGAAGGAAGGAAGGAAGGAAGGAAGGAAGGAAGGAAGGAAGGGAGGAAGGGAGGAAGGGAGGAAGGGAGGAAGGGAGGAAGGGAGGAAGGGAGGAAGGGAGGAAGGGAGGAAGGGAGGAAGGGAGGAAGGGAGGAAGGGAGAAGAGGAGAGCGTATGGAGGGTAAGTAATGGCCAGACCATACAGGCTTTTCCCTGTTACTGTGAGAGCTTTGCTTTCACTAAAAAAAAAAAAAAATTAATAAAAAACATTTAACTCATTGGCAATTAAGTTTAAAGGAGGGGTGTGCCATGCCTTACATGCTTACAGAGTGCTTGGCTATAGTAGATGCTAAATAAATCTACTCTTCAACACACTGGAAATGTCTTGGTTTTAATCCTGGTTTCATCCTTGATCATGTAATAGGGTGTGGCAGATGACTGATTGTTCTGCTTTTTGTTTGTCTGCAAGCAACATGTAAAATTACATTTGCTCATCAGCTGCCTCAGTGAGAAACATAATATCACGAGGCAGATCCACAGTGGAACACGTTCTGTAGGGGGTGTGGGGTGCAGCAGATCTGAGGGACTTGGGTGTGTGGGAGGCACTAATAAATCAGAAATGGTAATAGCTTATCTGTGACTTGTGGTCAGCTTTTTCAGGAAGTGTAAAAGCCAAGAAATCATTCCTTTTCAACCTCTTATCTTTTTTCTTTTTAAGCTCATTAGGCATTTAATAGGAATCTGCATTATACTATTGGGCAAGACTATAAAGCAGCATTTACATGTAAATTTACACTTGATTCTTACTTTCTCTTGGGTCTTTTGTGCTCCTCTAACACTGCCAACCATAATTACACTAAGCAAAAGCTGGGAGAACTTGCAGCCTCCGGTTTCTCCACCGGTTTAGGAATCGCCGCAAACGCCTGTCTGCGGTCGCCCTCTCGTGGACTAGTTGAGGGTGACATTTAAACGCCGCCAGGCAGCCTTCTCGTCAGCCAACACCTACTCACACTTGGGGCCTGAGAGGGCCTTTCTCGGCGTTTCCCTCCCTCCTCACCATCTCTCCTATATTGATTTGTGTGGTTATTTGATGGACACCCATTTCCAACTCCTCTAACTTGATGGTATTCTGTGAGGGCCGGGGCCCAACGCCGTCCTTCAGTAAACGTGTGTTAATGAATGAATACCTGAGCAAGGAAGGGCTCGAACGTCAACCTTTCACACTTCTTCCCTCCAGGGGACTGCAGCAAGTAGGAGAAAGTATAAGTTCAAGGCAACTGCACTCAGAATTTTCTTAAAGCAACTGATGCCACTTAAATTTTTTAAGTTAAAGTATAATATTACATAAAAATATACACATTGAGTGTACAGTTCAATGGTTTTCCACAAACAATCATGCCATCTAACCAGTCCCCAGATCAAGCAGTAGCACATTACCAGAACCCCAGAAATGCACCTGTGCCCCTACCCGAGCCCAAGGGTAACTACTATCCTGACTTTTAAATTTTTTAAAATATGTTTTTATTGATTTCAGAGAGAGGAAAGGAGAGGGAGAGAGAGAGAGAAACAACAATGATGAGAGTCGTTGATCAGCTGCCTCCTGCACACTCCCTGCTGGGGATGGAGCCTGCAACCCGGGCCTGTGCCCTGACCCAACTGTGATCTCCTGGATCCTAGGTTGATGCTCAACCGCTGAGCCATGCCGGCCGGGCTATCCTGACTTTTAACATCATAGATTCACTTGGCCTGTTATCATAGTCCATAAAAATGGAATCACACAGCATGTACTCTTTTATATCTGGCAATTTTTGCAAGTATTACATTTATAAGTTTCATCCATGTTGTTGTGTACATTACTTTTTGAAAGTTGACCCCAAAGGCCAAAATCTACATTTACATAAAACTACAAGAGGCTGCTTAAGTTATCCGAAGAGCTAGCACAGCCGTGTCTCCTACACTGAGCACAGTCTTCCAGAAACCCGGCAGCCACAGAAACAAGCTGGAAAGGCGGGCTCCAGGCTTCTAGGGCCAGGACTCACAACCTCCTTCTCCCCTCAACTCACTTCATTCCAAACTGTTTGGCAACTTCTCTTCCTGTCCAAATACTTAAAATTCTACCCAGTTGTCCGCACTCTTCTCTGGGTTCCCTAAATTTTGTCTTTCCCCTAATTTTCCTCCTGTCTTTTGACCATATGTTTCGTGTGTGTGTGTGTGTGTGTGTGTGTGTCTCCATTTCCTGCCTGAAGGGGGGGGATTGAGGCGGGGAGTGTGAAGTTGAGTGTGTCGGGTATGAGGGAAAGAAGTGGAAAGGGATCCAAGATGGAAAAATGGCAGCCAGAAATAACACACAGATGAAAAAAGTATTGTCTCCAGAAACACTTTCATAATCCGAAGGTAAAAAATAGATTAATTACAAAGAAAGGAATGAAAACACACTAAATAATGTGTAACTGTCTTTACTGAAGGAGAAACCATGATTTTGTTTCTCCAAAAGGAAGGCAGGCTAAGCTTTAAATGGACATCTATCCACATTTACTAAAATATTTGAATATGAACAGCTGCCCACTTGGGAGAGTCTAGGAATGTGTTGGAAGCTGAGGGACTCTCTAAGCAGCAGTTTTACTATAGAATAACTCCACGTGTCTACCTTACAATTAAGTAGAACACTTTCTAGTTTAACTACTGGCTTCCTGAACATTATCAAACTTGCTTCTCAAAAAATCCAGCGAGGCAGATAGCGCGGGAATTCCTGTTGGTGTTTGAGAGAAAAGGAAACTGAGACTCAGAGAGTTGCCTAAAGCCGTGGAACTAACAAGGAGCACATCGGTGGGGATGTCACCTACAGTCTGGTGACTATAGTTAATAACGCTGCAGGGTATATTTGAAAGTTGCTAAGAGAGTAGATCTAAAAAGTTCTCATCACACACAAAAATTGTAACTATGTGTAGTGATGCATGTTGGCTAGACTAATTGTGGTAATCATCTTCCAATATACGCAAATATCACATCATTCTATGTATACTTGAAACTAATATAATGTTTTATATCAATTCTATCTCAGTAAAAAAAAAAAAAAAAAACCCCACACACATTAAACATAAAAATGAAGCACATTGGAGACTTGAATTCAGAGCTTGTGACTCCAAACCTAAGCCTCTTCTTGCTGTGCAGTCCTGCTATTCACCCTCTCCGGCCTGCTGGCCCCTCACTGTCCGCCTGTGGCACCAGGCCTGGCCACACGTCTGTGCGTTCAGCCTGTCTCAGGCTGTTCTGGCGCTATCGACGTCTTGCTCTATCTCACTTGTTAAATTCTTACTCATTATTTAAGATCCATCTCTAATGTCAGGGCCTCGAGGCCTCGGGGAAAGAGAAGCCCCTCGGGGGTTCTCCCTACTTACCCAGGAAGAGTTCACGTGTTTCTTCTGCACCTCTGCAGCGCTCCACATCCCCAGCACCTCCCAGGCAAGCACATTTCACCTCGAGTGAGTTGTGGATCTGGCTCCCCTGCTAGACTCTGAGCTCCTGCAGGGGAAAGGCCCTGTCTTATTCCTCTGTACATTCCCAGAAACTGCTATGGTGACTGGCACAGAGTAAGGGCTCGATCCGCGTCAGTTCCTTCCCCCATCGCCTTAATGGCAGTGACTAATCACCATCTCTGAAGTTCCTCTGCGTAACTCAGAAGCAATGGGACCTGGGATATACTAGGTGCTCAATGCACCTGTGTTGAACTACTGATTGAGTGAATATGTGGCTGGCATAGCAGGTCCTCCCCTGCATCTGAGCCCTCATTGAGTTGGGCCTTCATAGCCCCCTTCTTAGTCCCTATTTGCTCAAGTGTCCCAGCTGCCAGCAATACCTCCACTCTTCTAATTATCAAGCCAATGAGAAGGTTGGCTTGAAAAGATACTAGGAAGCTGGGCCACTCGGGAACCAACATAGGTTACAGCCAGTGATCTCAGAAGCAATGGAGGTGAAAAAATCCCATATTTCCCCTGGACCTCAAACTCCTTCTGCCCACCAGCCTCCTCTCCCTCTAGCGGGAGTGACAGCCCACTGGCCTCCCTTCTTGCCTGACAGGAGCCCCGACAGGAGCAGCAGCCCAGCAGGTGTGGGTTCCTGGCACCTGGCCAGGCTCTCCAAATCCCTCTTCACGGCTCCTGCTATCCCAGGCGCTGCCAGGAAAGTTGTGCTGCCTCGTCTTGTCTGGTCTTGAACACTGTGGAGGGCTCAGGGCTCGCTAGCAGGCGTCTTTCTCTTCGGAACGCCGTCCACACGGCAAATGCTCCGTGGGAGTGGGGAGCCCCTCTCTGCTCCTGTCCAGGTAACGACTGACTGCGAGCTCCCCGCTGCCCATTCCTGCCAGGGACCCCGCATGCCTCCCAGAGCGTGTTCACTTTTTCCTGGCTCTTCCCAGCTTCTGCTTCCAGCTGAACTTTTCCCTTCGCTTTGTCTTCTAAAGCTAGATCTCAGGACTCCCAGTCCTGCAAGTAACTAAACTTGCCCTTTAACAAAGAACAAACAAAAGGTCCATAACATTTTCAACTCCAGATAATTAATAATCATCATATGATACCCACATCGGTTCCAGTTCTTGGCTGACACAATTTTTTTCTTTTTTAAAAAATTCAACAGGGATACAGAGAACAGATGAATGGTGGCCAGAGAGGAGGGGGTTGGGGGACTGGGTGAAAAAGGTGAAGGGATTGAGAAGTGCAGATTGGTAGTTACAGAATAGTCACAGGGATGTGAAGTACAGCATAGGGAGAACAGTCAATAATATTGTAATAACTATGAATGGTGCCAGGTGGGGATTGGCAATATCAGGGGGGACACTTTGTAAAGTACATGATTGTCTACCTACTATGCTGTGCACCTGAAACTAACACGAATTAATATTGAATGTAAACTAATTGAAAAATAAAGTTTTTTTTAAATGGCAAAAATATTTCAACATCTCCATGTCATAGGAGGGGTCCATGGCCTACTCTCACAAACTCAAGCTAATCCCTCCTTTTAAAGGAATGAAGTGGCCCGGCTCCCTCCTTGTGAACAAGGCAGTTGGTCGTGGTGGCATCCTGCACCAGCTGTCCTTTGCTTATCAGGGGCACAGAGAGTCAGGTTTCCTGTTCATTCGAAAGCATCCTAATGTTTCTTGGCCGAGAGCAGCCTACTGGAATATTGCAACACTTCTTCATTCTCTTACCCTGCGTAACGGTACAGATGATCTTTTTGAGAAGACCCTGCCAGTGCCTTATGGTATCGTGCCCTGAAAACATGAGTGATGGTTTGTCAGACCCATTCCTCCCAGATGAAGGCAGGATTGTCACCCGGGGGCTCACTGATGCCTCTAGGCCTACAAATGTGTTACAAGAATGTTTTTTGGAAGCAGGAACCCGGCTAGTCACACCTTCTTTCATTGTCTTGCTGGTGATCTTCTCTAAAGCCACAGAAATGGCAACATCCAGTCTGATTTCATGAGTGTTAACAGACCTGAAATCTCCCAAACAGCAGTTTCTTGTTTCAAAGATCCCTCCCTTCTGTTTCCAGTCCTCTAGGTGGGGCACTTTCTCTGCCTCTCCCTCTGCTTCTTTCCTTCTGGTATATTACTGCTAGAAATGCCATGTCCAGGAAATACACACATTTCTGTCCCCCCGTCCCATCTTCCCCATGTCAGAGCGTGTCCTTAGCCCGCACAGAGGTGATGTAACTTACTGGTGAAATGCGAGGATTCGGAAGTCAGAGAATTCTGGCTTCGAATCGGGCTCAGCTCCTTCTGTCTGTCTGTGGCACAGGAGCCCTCCTTCGCCTGTCCTGAACTTGCATCCTATGGAATGCAGACACTACCAGGACCTACCTCCTGTGTTTGTTGTGAAAGGATTGAACAAGCAAAGGGATGTGAATTGATTGGCAGCGTGCCTGAGGCACTAGAAACACTATAAATGTTGACAATTATTATTATTGGCTGCATGGCAGAAAGAAACGTTGTCGAGGCAGCAGGCCAGCCTTCCGAGGCTGCTGTGCTTTCAGCAGCTGCTCAGTCCCTGCTCGCTGATGTGCGTCCCAGGACACGTGCCAACAGGCCGGCTCTCCATGTCTGCAAATGTATTCCAGATGCTTCAAGAATCCCAATGTTTTCCTGTGTAATAAAACCTCAGTGGAGAATCACCTCAACGGTGCCAATTAGGTTTTATCTCTAAAGTTATAATAATGTGTGTTATACCACACGGGGGATTTTTTTTTGTTTGCCTCTGAGCAATAGAGACGTTAAAATTGATAGCTCCAATGAGGAGGGGGTAGGAAAGCAGCCCCTTCCCACCATGTCACCGTTTGAAAAAGCTCCCTGTAGGGTGGCAGTTACACTGAATCCTCATTAGCCCAGGACAAGCTGAGAGACAGCAGTTTAAACTGTTCCAGCTTTTGTCATTAGGAGCACATCAGCTTGGTTCCCGCGTCTCTCCCCTCCTCATCTCTGTCCCGTTTTTTTTCTTTTAGCATTTTCTTACTTTCTGGTACCACAAGATGTTCCAGACTCATCTTGTATCTCCTCTGCTCCTGCCCTGGAATGAGCCGCTTCTCCTTAGGAGCCCTGGTTTCTTTTATTGGAGAATGGTGCTTAGATGTAAAGAAAAAATCACACTGTTGTTTTCCTTGACCCTACACACAGTACCCTGAACACTTCTATATTCTGGTTAACAAATGTGTGGAGGTTTTTCTACACCTCAAGCAATTTTAAAAAAATATGTTTTTATTGATTTTAGAGAAAGAGGAAGGGGTAGAAAGAGACACACACACACACATCATTGGCTGCCTCTTGTATGCTCCCTACTGGGGATCAGGCGCAAAACCCAGGCCTGTGCCCTGACCAGGAATTAAACTGGCAGTGTCTTGATGCATGGAAGATGCTCAGCCAACTGACCCACACCGGCCAGGGCTATACCTCAAGCAATGTGTCACCAGCTGGGTGTCCTACAATTTAACTCAATTCTGATATGATCCACCTGGAGATAGTGTCAGATCCTATAGGTTAAGGGCCTAGTTCTACAAGACTGCCTCCCACCGCACTTCAGATCCCAATCCCAAGTTCAGATGGTCACCTATGCTACTGACCAACTGGCTATAAATCAGAGGTTCCCACAACCCCCTCCTCAGGTTTGATTTATTTGCTAGAGAGGCTCATAGAACTCAGAAAAAGTTTATTTACTTGACTATAAGAGGACTTTTATAAAGGCATTTTTAAAAGGTTTTAGTTTTTATTTATTTGTTTAGAGATTGTAAGTAGTGTTTTAAAGAAAAAAATTAGCTAAAAGCAGTCAGTAATAAGACCATGGCTATAAAATTAGTTTCTTTCACGGAAAGTGACTGTTCCTTTCATTGTTTCTGAAACTTTGTCAGGACAGTCTTAGCATCCCAAAGAGTCTATAGTTTTACATGTGATTACATATTACTTGTTGTCACTTAAAGTCTTGGGCAGAACATCCCAGATGAAAGAGATGCATTGGGCAAAGTATGGGGAAAAGGGACTATAAGCTTCCATGCCCACTCCCAGGGTGCCATTCTCTCAGCACCTCCATGTGTTCACCACCCCGGAATCTCTCCAGCCCCTGTCCTTTGGGTTTTTAAGGAGGCTTCGTTACATAGGCATGGTGGGCTAAATCACTGGCCATTGATGATCGAGCTCAATCTCCAGCGCCCTCTCCCTTCCCCACAGGTGGGTGCTGGGGGTAGGGCTGAAAGTTCCAACCCTCTAATTTCAGGTGGGTTGCCCTGATAACTAGCCCCTATCCTCAGGGCTTTCCACAAGTCACCTAAGTTCTCGGGACACAAAATGAGACAAACAGGAAAGCAATAGCTGTCCCTGAGAGGGAAAGAATCAATAACCAATTGTACCCCAAAACCAAACTCACAAGAGTCAAGATTCAAAGAACTAATTCTTACATGTTTTTCTCCTGCTAACCTGAATTCGGAAGGAAAAGTCAAAGCGAAATCTTACCTCGCTCTCTTGATTGGACACTCCCAGACAGAGATCTGGGAGCACTGGCTTTGGTAACAATTCTTATCCTTAGCCAGCTTCTGCAGATTTCCAGGATTTCATCTGTAGGTTCTGGAGCACAGTAAACAAGGGCAGGGTTGTTATGCAGATTTGAGTTGGTGCTGTCTCCATTGCTAAGATTCTTTTGTGGTTTAGAGTCATTCTTCTCTTCTTGATATAGAGAGGGAGACACTTACAAATAGCGATTTCCTCTATAAATATAAATGTCCCTTATAAAAGAGTAACTTCTACTCTGTTTTCAGAATTTCGCCTGTGTCTGCTGTTCCTTAAAAATAATTAGCTCGAAATAATCCTTATGCCAAAGAGGCATGTTTTGGGGTGGCGTAGTCTGCGACCCTTCACCCACCAGCCAAAGACCACCAGGAGCATACCTGCTGTTGAGCAAAGTTGAGTTGTTGGAACTTGTTTCAAGAAGGGAGGCCGTGCACCTGGGGCATCTCAATAAGAAAAGGCTGTTGCAGGATTTGGCCTGTGTTAGGTGCTCTCGGGTGAGGTCAGGGCTGTGACTGGGTATCCAAGTATCATTATCTAAACATTACGTAGGAGGTGGGAGGAAGGGAGTGGGCTAAAGCTGTAATTGGGAAAGAAACAGCAGTCACTTCTTGTGACCTGGAAGAGGAAGACGTTGGTCATCTTTGTCATTTGCAGGGCTCTTGTTCTTGCTTTCAGTGCTCAGCTGTGGTTATGGAGTGGTGGTGTTTTTGTCCTGCCCCATCATGGTTGCAGAGTGACCTAAACCGAAAATAGCACTCTGTAAATCGTTTATGTTTGACAGGAAAACACGATGTCCTAGCTGTGAGTACCGTAAAAACAGCAAAAGGGTAATGATGTGAGGTAAAGGATGTGTTAACTAACCTTACAGTGGTCAGCATTTTGCAATATAGTCATGTATCAAATCATCACATTGTATACCTTAGACCTACACAATATTATGTCAATTATATCTCAATAAACCTGGGGGGTGGGTGGGAACCAAGCAAACAAAATTGTGTATTGTGAATCCTTGAATGGGGATTTGTAACAGAGGGCGAGGGAGGAGTAGACAAATTTTAAATAAAGCCTGATTAAATAAATATTAAAGAGGAAGTGTCGTAAGGAAAAGAGATTACAAAGTAGGTGGAAAAGTGAGCTGTGGTTCCTTAGAGAAGAATCTGAAACATGTGCAGTGGAGTGCTGGTCCATGGAGAGTGTGATGAAAAAGACAGCTGAGAACGGACTCGTTTGATTTCATGAAGAGAAAAGATGTTGAGGTTAAAACAGGGTTTATCTTATTTTCCAAGCCAGGACCCTGAGAGGGTGAGGCAGGTGGCCACAAAGTCAGAGTGACAGGGAGAGGGTAGATTTCAATGCTGGAGTCTGGTAGACCCTGGTAGGACTCTGGGCTGCCCTTCCAGGCGGGACGTGTGGTGGAGGCTTTCTGGGATGCTTAACAAAGCCCAAAGGATATGAGAGCGTGAACTATGTTGGTGAGCTACATCAGCAGCTCCCAGTCCTCACCTTTCGGACCAGGGTAAGCTGGGAGTAGGAGGGTGCAGGCGGAAGGACAGCATCACTTGGAGGATACTATTCAAAGCAGCCTCATAGGTTGGGTGTTAATCTAAAGAGCCAAGGTTGTAGCTTTTAAATGCAAGGATGGGCACTAGAGGAGTCACTGTTTATTGCCTGCAGATTGTGTATTATCTCCGAATACACTTAGATTGATTCGGGATATTTTAAGAGCAGTGGGGTGAAAATATCCTTCTATACCTGTAGACACTGGGAAAGGGATAGAGGAACACAGAAAGTCAGCCAACGAAATTTGGAATAGGTATCCTTTTGTTTTCTAAAGAATATTAATGAAGAAGTCTATAAGATAACAATTCATATACATACAACGGTAAGAAAAATGTAAAGTATCTAAACCACAAGTGAACAGGAGTTGAGCTTGAAGCTGAGGTGGAGGAAGTATTTGAGCGAGAATGGGATCTAGCCTCCTGACGAACTCAAAGGTTCGTAAACTAGAAGTGAGTCGGCTGCGTGTTGAGAGGTGGGGAAAACAAGGGGCTCCGCTAAAGGCACAGCCCACTGGAAGGGCCACACCTGCCCATGAACACAGACCAAGAGCCAGGCCTTTCTTCAGCTCCTTTTATGAAATGCTTATGATGTGTTAAAGGGCTCTCAAAATAATATTTACACTTACTTGCTTAATAAGTGCTTGGGCTAAATTATAAGTATACTCCGAGTACACTGCATAGCGGAATATATTTAAAAGGTGCAAAATAATCTCTTACCATTCATGATTTTGGAAAAGGCTTTTAAACCATACTTGCCTCCCCTGTGGTGAGCACTGGGTGGAGCTCTTATCTAGATTAAGTAAAGGTGTCTAAGAAGAAAAGGAACCTCCTTTAAAGAGTTTGCATTTATGGAATTTTTATCCATTTAGTCTCTCTCTGGCACAAAGGTCTTCCAACTTTTCACTAAAAATAGAAGAAAAAAAGAATTACAGGAACCATAAATCAGTAATAAAGAAAGATGTGAGAAGCAGGGTACAAAGACAAAAAACTAGAATTTGTGAATGGATAGCTGTCTTGTTAGTAATAAATTCAGCTGATTGTGAATTTAACCATAGCTAGGTTCTAAAGCCTTCTTCATACTTTATTTTATTTTTATTTATAATTTATTTTTTAATCCTCACCTGAGGGTATGCTTTCATTGATTGTTTTTATTGATTTTAGAGAGAGGGGATGAGAGAGGGATACAGAGATCGGCTGTCTCCTGCACGCCCCCTACTGGGGATTGAGCCCACAACCTGGGCATGTGCTCTGACAGGAAATCTAACCCGTAACCTCTTGGTTCATGGGTCAATGCTCAACCACTAAGCCATTCCAGCTGGGCTTTCATTGATTTTTAGAGAGAGAGGAGGGGGGCAGAGAGAGAAACATCCATGTGACAGAGAAACATCAATCAGTTGCCTCATGACTGGGGATCGAACCCACAACCTTTGTATCTGCCCTGGCCGGGAATCAAACCTGCCACCTTTTGGTGTACAGGACCATGCTCAAACCAACTGAGCCACCTGGCTGGGCTGTTACCCCAAATTTTACAAATTAGGAAGCCAAAGCACAGAAATGCTAAGTAACTTGTCCCATCCCCTATAGCTAAAAAGTGGCTTTGGACCCAGGCATTCTGGCTCCAGAGGCTGCGCTCTTAGCTGTTCCCCGCACCACCCTTTCCACTGATACCTGTAAGAAACTGCACATTATTCCAGCTTTATTTTTGCTGAGCTCTTCAAAGGAGCCTGAAAGGAAAACAGGACTACAAGACTGCATGGAACACACAGGAAGTATTTTATTAGCTCCCAGATGGAGGAACAGGTAGAGTGAAAACATTTCAATAGAAATCCGTGGCCCTCCTCAGAGAGCCCACTCGGGCACTTGTGGCCCCCCAGTCGTGGGAGCGCCTGTAGTCCCCGGGCCTCAGCAGGTACTGCCGCCCCTGGTAGCTGGGCATCTCGTAGAGGACCCAGTAGCCCTCCAGCACGTTGAAGGAGTGGATCTCATGGAAGTGGAAGCGGTCCTGAAGCGAGGCGCAGTCCTCGGTGAACTCCACCATCTGGCCTCTGTAATCTTCCCTCTCGTACAGTCTGATCCTGTAGGAGCTGGTCTGTGGATTCAGCAATCAGCAGACAAGGAAAAGTCAGGGAACCTAGCCTTTAGCAACCATCACACACAGCCCTGGGCGATGGACATTTCTTTATCTTTTCTGAACCAGAGGTGATAAATTAAAGAAAGAGACTTGCAACACCAGGGCTGCTATATACAGTTGGATAAGTTGTACACTGTAAAACTCAAGTCACTCTTCATGTAGACCATGATATGAATGGTGCTCCCTGGAGTTTTTTGGGTCACAACCTATATGAGCCATATGTGCTGTCTCTATTTAATACCTTTTTTAAGTAACAATGTTATATATTCGTTTTGCTCTCTCCTTCATAGGCTTACAGTGTTCTGGGGCTCTCCATACTGGCTGATATAAAATAATAAGATATTAAAGTAGAAAGACAAATATGTCACTGCACTGCCAAAAGGCATTATTTTGACTCTTGACAGCATTAGAAGAGGCTAGGGAGAGAGCCAAATTGCTTTCCCAAAACTGCTTTCCCCACAGACTGGTGGCAATCAAGCAGAGGCAATTCCTCAACACCTTCCTTTCTGCTTTAAGTCCTGTTACTCTAAAATTTTGAAAAGTAGGCGCCATCATAAAGATTTGGTTTCTGTTCTCAGCTCTAATATATGCTCCGGCAAAACAGTTTTAGGTAGTTAATAAAAATGGAAGCTAAAGATCATGAAAGAGGCCTTTACAGACCAATAGATTATAAAACCTTTAGAAAAATGGAGAGGTAAGCCTGCTAGTGCTGGGCAAATCCTGGCTGTCTTTCCCTGAGCACTTGTTCTTTTATCGGCTCGTTCCTTCCCAGCAGGTACCCCTTCAAGGTCACCCTTCTTCCACCACGAAATCCTCTTTACTACCGAAGGCTCTCATAAGCGATTCATTCTGCGGTGTAAAAGACTGCTGATAATGTACCTTCCAAGGCCTGTAAAGGGCTCACACGTACATTTCCTAATTTGATCTTCAGGACAGCCCGACACATGTGGAGCGCCATTATCAGCTTTTTCCTTTTTATGAGACACCAAGGACAGAGCTTGCAGTCTGTAATTAGAAGAGCCAGGACTGGAAAGGGGAAGCCCAGATTTTCAGGCTCCTAATGCCAGTCTCTCAAGAGCTTTTCCCCAAGACTCTGTTATAGTCAAACTAGACAATCCTTAACGGTGGATTTCCAGGCTGCTGGGGTGTTATTTGGGTAAGAGTGGGCTTTGCAAGAGCTGTTGAAATCACACTGTTGGTTACCTGTTTTGTCTAATCAGAAGGCAGGACTTGGGGGACCCTTGATATTCATAATAATAGCTTATATTTGGGGGACGAGTGGCTTGTCATGTGTCAGGTAAGTTCCTTTCACCTAATTACAACTCTAGGAATTAACTACTCTCAGGAGCTCCATTTTACCGACGAGGAAAACGAGAAACAGTCCCAGTCACTATCCTAAGGCCACCCGAGAGTGAGGGGTTGGGTGGTCATGGCCTGCGGCCTGGACACTGAACAATATCATGCGCTCGTTTTCCCAATAGAAGCGAGTTTCATTTTCACAAAGTAAAAGAAAATGTCTAATTAAAAGCATCCCATCGCATTCTTTTTTCAGTGGAAGGAACCTGAAAAGATATTAATAAAGGAAAACGAGAACAGCTGGAGCCAGAAAAAAGCAGCTCCGGTCCTGCGGCGCGCGCGGGTGCGGCTGGAGGCGCCCAGGGGCCTGGGGGGGCTCACCTGCGGGATGAGACGGCAGGAGCCCACCGAGTCGCTGAGGCCCAGCCACTGCTGGGGGTCGGGGTAGTCGCCGCGCCGCAGGAAGCACTGGTGGCCCTGGTAGTTGGGGTGCTCGTAGAGCATCCAGCAGCCGCTGTCCACGCGGATGGAGGCGCAGCGGCTGAAGCAGGGCTGCAGGTTGGCGTGGTCGCCGCTGCACTCGTAGTGGCGGCCCTGGAAGCCGCGGTCCTCGTAGAAGGTGATCTGCAGGGAAGGGAAGGAGAGGCTCAGGGCGGGTCCCGCCGGGGCTGCGGGGGGCTGCGGGGCCCTCCCGGGGCCCTCCCGGGGCCCTCCCGCCGGCGCTGCGCTCACCTTCCCCATGCCGGCGAGGGGCGCGGGAGCGCAGTGCGCCGCGCGCTGCGGCCGCGGGTCTATATAGCCGCCCGCTGCTGCGTTGGCAGCCGCAACACAAAAGGGGCCCCGGGGTGAGGAGGGGACTTTCGTGTTCTCCTTTCTCTCTTTGCGGTCAGAGTCCACGGGGCTTATTGTGGGGTTTGGTCCCATTCTCTCTGGAGCGTTCGGATTGCTGTCGTTGGGCGATGCCATTGACACTGAAAGAAAAGTCGTTTGGGACATTGTCTGTTTAATAATAGAAGCAGAGCTTCAGCCGTTTCCTATAGAGTCCACACTGTCACTCGTATAGGTTGGGGGGAAACAAAAAAAGTGTGAGTGGGGGAGCAAAAAAGCAGGGCCTGAATATGGTACGCGTAAAGTAACCCGTAAGAACGATCGTATGGCCTGCGGGTCACAGAATCACACACTCACTGCTACTGGGGAGAAAGTGACCTTAACAATGTTGAAAATTTCTAATTAGTCCTGCAAGGGAACTTCCTCACTAAAGGGTGTAGAAATTGTTTACCAGGGGAGTTCACAGGATTTCAGACTTGCAGTGTGGTAAAGAAACAAACTAACAAAACCACAAGGGCACAGCAAGCGCAGATCTTCAGTGTCTGGCCTAGTCCTCATTTTGTCGCAGTCACGCCTGGAAGTAGACTGAGGATTAGACGCTTTATCTCAGCTAATTGTGATTCACAAGGGAGAACAGCTTTAAAATGCTTAATCTCAGAATGAAGAACTAAAAGGGAAGTTTCTAAGTTTAAGGAGATAAAAAAGTAATATGTTTAAAACAAACAAAAATAGATGATCTCTTAGGTTATTATAAAATAAAACCAAATTCCTAAGAAACACTCTCTGGGAGGATCTAGATACACCTTTGTTCTCTGGGGAACCAGAGGACGCAAAGCTTTTGACTCAGAGGAAATTAAGTACATGAAGACAAAGAGGAGCTGTAGCTGGACTGTGTAGGGAGAGGGAGGAATAGAGATCTAGAAGCTGAGACTCTAGGAAGACTTTAGAAAATATTTATCTGCCTGGAAGTGAATGGTTTGATGGACTGGAAAGAGCGCTGGAGTGGAAGATGACCTGTGCCTTCAGCCTCTTTCATGCTCGAAGAATTATTCCAAATCCTGTGTTGTCTCTTGGAAATACTTTGTCCTGACCTGGGTCATAAATCTTTGTAAATCGAGATTTATGAATTAAACACCGACCGTGCACAATATGATGGGTCCGGGTCTTGTTATCCACCAGGTAAAGGCGTGTTTCCAGAGTTACTTATGTTTACATAGTGAAAAATAAGCCGCCAGACTCGAAAGAGTAAAAATCATTTTAGTTTAAAAATTTTCAAAACAGAATAATCTTAAAACGTATAATAAAAAGTCATCATTTTGCCCAGAGCTGTTTCTGTGGGGAGAGTATTGGTGGATGGAACACAGTGAAATATGAGAGAGAACTGGATACAAAGAGCCCCAGAGGCGTCTGGAGGAGCAGGCTGCAGACAATGCACGCAGCATGACTGTTTTTGTGGGGGAAGCGTGCGTTTCATGAGACAGCGGCAAAGTGAGGGAAAACTGAGGAGGGTGTCCACCGAGTGTAAACAAGGGCTAGCAATGAAGACGGGATCAGAAGGACCCCCTCCACTTCTTTATATAGATGATTCATAAAGTAGTAAGATAACGGGAGGTTTTTACTTTGGAGGGAAAATTTCAAATTAAAAATAGATTAATTCTCTACTGATGAAAGGATTTAAAAAATTTTTAATATGCAGGGCTTTGCTTGTGAGCAAGCAGACTTTACTTCAATCAAAGGGCTCCAGAAATTATGGCTTTCTTCAATGTGCCTTTAAATTTGAGACTGTTTTATTGTAGTAAAAGAATTATTATGTTTGTGGTACTCTATACCATGCAAATCTATTAAGCATATTAACATGTATCTCATTAACTTATTTGTATTAGCTGGCGTTATGTAGCATTCTGAGTTTCTGCCCTACATGCAGTGTTTGGCCCAGTGGCTGTACTGGCCGAGAGGTGCTCCCCAGTCAGAAGCTGTCTTAGAATAGGAAGGAGGGTCTGTAACTAAGTCCAAAAGTTTGGCAATGGCCAGTGACAGTCCTGGCATCAGCTACACAGCACTGTGCTTGAAAATTAACAAACAATTCCTTATTGTTGTATAGTATAACCAGGCTTTTGGCCAGGTGGGCGTTTCTTCACCACTCATCGCTGACCCTCTGTGGCCTCAAATCACCCCTGGTCAGCCTCCTCAAAGCAGAGGCTGAATGCCTTGGTTCTCCCTAGGCACCCTCTCCCATTTCTCTTTGTTGACCCTCCTTGCATTCTCAGACAGGCTACCTCCTCCCTCCACCCCCACTTCTGAAGCTGTTCGAGACTTATTCTACCTTGAAACTCTTCTAGAATAGACCTTTCCTATTTAGTCACTCCTCAAAGGTCTCTAGAAATGCTGCTCCCTTTACCAGGGCGCGTTTACCGGTGAATTAATTGGCCCACAGTGAAAGAAAAACAGAAGCCAGCAATTGCCAATGATACAGACGAAATACTTTATTAGGTTCCAAATTGAGAAAACGGTAGTGTGAACTGAGTTTAGTATAAATCCACCGCCCTCCGCAAAGAGCCAGCCTTAGCACCCACGGCTCCCCAGTCCTGGCAGCGCCTGTACTCTTGGGGCCTCAGCAGGTACTGGCGTCCTTGGCAGCCGGGCCTCTCGCAGAGGACCCCGCAGCCCTCCAGCATGTGGAGGGAGCGGCCCTCACTCCGCTGGAAGCGGTCCTGGAGGCAGGACAGTCCTCGCTCGGCTCCATCACGAGGCCTGTGTGGTCCTTTCTGTCATACAGCCGCAGCCGATGGGAGCCCGTCTGCGCAGTCCACAGACAGAAGGAGCCCAAGAGGCACCCAAACCACAGATGAGCTTGGTGGGTTGGGCCATGGGATTGTCCACGTCAAACGTGAGACTCTAAGATTGCTGTGAGTGCTGTGTATGGGTCTGTGTCCTACCCACATGCACAAATACTTGCATGCTTGTTTTCTATTTCTTATCTAGGAGGGTCATTTTTAAGAGATTCAAAGTCTGGGTTAGAATCCATTGAGAGCTCAAATATCTTGTATTCCTAACTCCCAATTACCGAATTCGTTGACTCCTACGTGTTAAACCAATATTTGGGGGGAAAATATATTTTGACTAATATTCATTTCCCTTTTTTTAATCTTCACCTGAGGATTGAGGATATTTTTTTCTACTGATTTTTAGAGAGAGTGGGAGAAGGGAGAGGAGAGAGAAAAACATCAGTGCGAGAGAGACACAGCAATCGGTTGCCTCCCACATGAGCCCCTTCTGGGGGTGGGGATGGAACCTGCAACACAGATTGACTAGTATTCTTGTAATATAAATATTATCTCCCAATTTGTATGCATATAAATTTACCACTAAAGTAGGATTTGAAAAAGCACATATTTTAGTGAAAATTGGTTTAAATAGTCACTTGAGATCACAATTCAACTGATCTTCCAAATTAAGAACAATCACTTTTCCCACAGTTGGGCTTTACCTTTGCATAGCCTATACTAACAAAGAGTTTTCCACTTTTACTAGTCCATAGTGGAAACTATTTCGTTCACTAGCAATTCCTTTACTATAGGTATAAGTTAATTTGTCAGAAACACTGCCTCCTTATGTCCAACTAATTTCCCATTTGCAAGTTTTGTTTTATATCCCACTATGTTATTACATTTGTTGCAGTCAACTTTTAATTGACCTATTGGCAGCAAAAATTAAAAAGAAAACGGACTCTTTCCCTAAATGAATTCTCCCCTATATTCTGTGCTGTTTCTGTGCAGCGTATATCTACACAAAACAAGCAAGTATCTAGAACCCACTTAACCCTGGGGTGCTTTTTTTAAAAAAAATCTTTATTGATTTCAGAGAGAGGAAGGGAGAGGGAGAGAGAGAGAGAAACATCAGTGATGAGAGAGTCATTGATCGGCTGCCTCCTGCACGCCCCTGACTGGGGATCGAGCCCACGACCCGGGCATGTGCCCTGACTGGGAATCGAACCACCAACTCCTGGATCATAGGTAGATGCTCAGCCGCTGAGCCACACTGGCCGGGCTCCTGGGGTGCTTCTAAAGGAAAACCACCTTCACCCTAGCCCCCCTCAATAATACTGTGAGGCCCCTCAGGCAGCGCGATCGCCATCTAGCCACACTCACTTGGGGGATGAGCTGGCAGGAGCGGACCAAGTTGCTCAGGCCCAGCCACTGCTGGGGGTCGGGGTGGTCGCCGCGCCGCAGGAAGCACTGGTGGCCCTGGTAGTTGGGGTGCTCATAGAGCATCCAGCAGCCGCCGTCCACGCGGATGGAGGCGCAGCGGCTGAAGCAGGGCTGCAGGTTGGCGTGGTCGCCGCTGCACTCGTAGCGGCGGCCCTGGAAGCCACGGTCCTCGTAGAAGGTGATCTGTAGTGGAAAACAGGGTGACAGCAGGCAGTCGGCTGGGAGGTACATCCTCACACAGAAGATGCTCAATAGACATGGCACAGCGCCCGGGTTGGCTCACCTTTCCCGTGGTCATTGCCAGCGGATCAGCATCCAGTGTGATGGGGACAAGGGTGGCAGTTGGTATACATAGCAGGACGGCTGCTGTGCTGGCAAGAACAGGACAAAAGGGGCCTGGAGATGGTGCGTGAGGGGATTTCTATGTTCTCTCTTTTTTTTTCATTTGGGATTATGGGGCAGGGGGCTCTCATTCTCTCTGGCATTTTGGACTTGTCCCTGCTAGCTCCAGTGAAAGTAATTGAAGTCAGCAGAGCCAGTATGACCTTGGAGACAAAGGGTGTCACTTCTCGTCCTATGCAGCTCTCTAGAAATGCACTACATGCCCATCACACTGATGCTGATGATATTTTACTAAAAGAAAGCCTACACCATTTTTCTTATAATGCTTTATTGAAATGATTTTAAATGTTTCCATATGACAACATAGTAAAGGCAATCAATGATAGATTAATTTTATTTTGGATTGAAACTAAGGAAAACTGCCTCCTACTCCACCACCTTGCAATATTCAGTGCTAAACATTTGTAAAATGTGCTAAAAGCCAGCCTGCTCTGACATAGAAATACTATATATTCTTGGAATTCTCCAACCGACAGTCTTCTACTCACAATGAAGTAGCATAAAATACACGCATTTTTAAAACCTAAATGTAGTTATATATGATTCTAAAGAAGAATGCTCAACATCCAAAAATAACACTTCAATGCACTTTGCATCAAAGCTCACTGTAAAGGAAAACATGCTGGCAAGAGTTGCAGTTTTGAGATGATGTTTCTTTTCCTCTCCCAGGGACTTTATTATGAAGTCCCATGGTGCAATTCCAAGTTTCTAAGTGACCTGCAGAATAAAAAGATGATTTTGAAATCAAGCATGTCAATTCAAAATGGACATAGACATTAGCTTTCAATCTATAGGGAGTTAAGGTCAAATATCAGAGGCTAAGTTATTGACGAAGATGGGTTCAAATGAATGTAGGTACAAAAGAATCTCCATGGAACTGTTCTGAGACATTTGGAAATTGAGTTATATTTTTCAACTAAATACAATATATGATCCCAATTGGATCCTATACAGAAGGAAAAATGTTTTAAAAAAACCATTATTGGGTCAACTGAAAAAACTTGTATATAGATGGTAGATTATTTGCTAGATTTTCTGAGGTTGATAACTATACTGTGGTTAATTAAGAGAAAGACTTTGTTCTTAGGCAGTACACACGGAAGTATATAGGGGTAAAATGATATGATGATGTAACTTCAAATGGATTAGAAAAAAATTATATATCTATATACAAAGAGCTAGAGAGACAGGAACAGAGGAAGAGAGGGAGGCAGAGAGAAAAAATGATAAAGCTAATGGAGCAAAACATCAGCAATTGGTGAATCTGAGTAATATGAAGATTCTGTGTAGTATTCTTGCAACTTTTCTCTAAGCTCAAAATTATTTCCAGAGAAATGAAATAATAAAAGTAATACTTTGTTTGACTGACCATACCCAAACGAAATCATTTCTTAATAACTCACCTAAGTTATTGAATGGAGAAACCAGTTTTTAAATCTAGCTGTCTGACTCCAGAGTCCACACTCTTAACCGCAATAGTATGCTGTTTTCTGGTTCTTTAGGATGATCTTGTCCATTCCAAATTCATTTCCTAGAACTCTGCCGGATATTGACACTTTCCCAGGGTATGGTGTCGTTCACACCCATTTTGATTAATAAATGATCTACTAATACTAATGCAGTATAAAAAAAATATTTAGAACTGGTTGCCAGAATACCTGGATTTTTAACAAATAATTTCTCCATTTCCCTTACTTTATGAAGAAATTCAGTGGCTGGAAATATATAGAAAATTCTGAATAAGGCATCATTTCATCTTGAGGTTATAGAATTGTTTATCAGCTAAAATACATGATATAATATCCACAAGCTATAAAGGAAAAGACTAAGAAGCTCAAATATATAAAATGAAAAACTTCTTCAAACAATAAACTGTGCAAGTTTATTTTTCATGCATTTATAAAATAATTATTTCTTTAATAAAAATATTTGTTGCTTTTAATTTATTCCTTGGTTATTTCTAACAAATTAGTAGTAAGCATACATGAATAGCAGTATTTCAATACCACAAAAACATTGCCAGTGGTTATATCTAAGGAGTAGGAAAGGGGTATGGGGCAGAGGGGTTCTTTTACTTACAATGTTTGTATCGTATGAAATTTTTACTATAAACATGTACACACTTATTTGAACCCACAGAATAACAGCTGATTAACTTGTGAATAATATTTCTCAAACACTAAAAGATAATAATGGTTAATATTTATTTAGGGTTCACTCTGTGCAAGCACTGTTCTAAGCTCTTAACATGCATAATCTCAGGTTATCATCCGGACAGCCTTAAGAAGTCATATCATTATTTTTCCCATTTTGCAGAATAGAAAACTAAGGAACAGAGAGGTTAAGTCACTTGCCTGAAGTCAAACAGATGGTAAGTAGTAAGCTTTAGATTCAAACCCAGAGCATCTAATTCCAAAGGCCAGACTACAATATAAGTAAAGTACTCCCCAACATCTTGTATCATTTTGGTCCAGTTTTTGTTTTTAGACCTACTTTGTTCTTTGGCTGTCTGTCCAAAGATACATTTTTTGATGATTTCTGTTCTGTGGCATTTACTTCCCTTGTAGAGCTGCTGGTGGCGTTTTTATTCATTGTTCCCCTTCTTAACTTGACACCTAGAGACACATGTAGGAAACATATCTGTACAAAAAAACCTTTAAAAAAATAAGTCCATCCACAGTTTTAAATCTTTCCCTTCATGAGTGCTTTGCTCCCATTAACAAACGGTCCAAAAGTAAGACTTCCCTGATTTCAATAACAGAGGGAAATCGAGCCATATGTTCTCCCAGTTCTTTTAATTCAACCAGAGAGATGTTATTCCCATAACAACTTTGACCTTACTTTGTGAGTTCCCCCCGATTTAAATTTCTCTAAGCGGATGGGAGTAAACAGGCTTACTCTGCTTGCGGGCATACTCTGCTGCTTTGGGTGCTGTTAACATAGCAAAAGGGTGCAAGGAGAGGCGGAAAGGTGGAGCTCGGGGAACCTGCAAGGAAAACAGTCCTCCTTTGAAAAGCTGCACACACTCGGAGCTGTTAACACCTGCTACTTATGGCACTGGGCCTGTTTGCCCAGCCACAGGCCTTAGACGTGACTAACAGTCCACCGCGGGGCTCGTGTTTCATTGTCAAGCACGTTCACACACTGTCTTCGCTCCACTTGGTTCCTCTTGCCTTCAGTACGCTTTCACACACTGATAGCTCTTCGAATAGTTCCCTTCACCTAGAATAGCTATTTCCTTCTTTTCCGCCTGGAGGCTCTGACTTTCCTTATAGGCTGCGACCTGTCCTTTGAGATCTAGCTCAGATGTCACCTTTTCTGGGGAACTTGCCCGATGTGTCCACACCTTCACTCTCCCATACTGGCCTCCTGACCCCCACCCCACTCCAAGGCAGAATTATCGACGCTCTCATCTGGGAACTCAAGGCATGTTGTCACGTAGAACAAACCCCGAGTGTTACAGCTATAATCCGCTGTCTGCTGCACTACACTGGAAACGTCTTCAAGGCTAGAACTGTCCATTCATTCATTCACCAAGTTTTCAGTGAGCACCAACTATGGCCAGTCTCTGTTTTTGGAGCTGAGTGAGGAGAGAAAAATAAACTATTAGACAACCAGGGTAATTATACATCATGATAAGTTTAATAAATACACTAAACGAGATGATGTGCTGGGGGAGGGACTGGACAGCCACTACTTCAGACAGAATGGACGGAGAAAGCCTCTAGAAGGATGCAGTGTTTCAGCTGAGGCTTGCAGGAGGCTCGGCAGCCAGCCATGGGAAGAGCTGGAGACAAGTGTTCCAGGCAAAGGGAATAAGAATGTCTTCTTGGAACAAGCTTGCACCTTCCAGACACAGAAAGGAAGCCCATGTGTAGCTAGAGAATAGTGAAAAGGGGGAAGCTTGGAGGTGAGGTTGAAGAAGGAGGCATGACCCAGACCATGTGGCTCCTTGTGGGTCCTGGTATGGAGCTGTGCACTGAAACTGATCCCGGGGAGCAATGGAAGCCGTTGAAATATTTCTAAGCAATAGTGTTACAAGGTTTGATTCAGGTTTTTAAAAAGATCACTCTGGCTGCTATGTGAGAACGGATTGATGTATGGAAGGAGGGAGGCTGGTTAACTAATTTAACCTTTTATCTCTAGTGCCTTAAAAGTGCCTAGCACATAGTAGGCGCTCAAATGTTATTGACTAGTTGCACTATGATTCTAGTCAAGGCAACAGTAGTTAACAGCATGGACTTTTATGTCAAACTGGCTGTATCGGAATGCAGGCTGCTTGTTTGTTCATGTGACAGTAATAACACTGGTACCTACCTTATAGAATTGTGGTAGGGATGAAAGAATTAGCATATGTAAAATATTTAGAATAGTGTTGGGCACGTGGTACAATATAGTAGCTTTCAAATGAACACTTATTATTATTTATATTTATCATCATCATTTCTCTCCCTGACGCCGTTCTCTCTCTTGTATAGAGTTACCCACGGCAACAACTTGGCCACCCCACCAGTTCCTTTACGGGACCCTGCCTCACCTACCAGCAAAAGGTGGGGTGCAGTTATTGCAGACAAATAACTCATCAAAGCCAGGAGGCCTGAAGTGATTAACATCCCACTGCAAGATCGACAATTTTCTGCTTTCTCATGGATAGAGATTCGGGTTTTCTATTTACAGGAGTAAATATTTTATATCCAAGGAGTAAAGTTGACCACACTATTATTTTTATGCATTTCATCAACAGGATACCCTTGCATGATGTGTAACTGAGGCAACACCAAGGGACACGGACAACAAAACAAACACTTATTTTTAGATTTCCAGGTCAGTAGAAAATTTTCTGTTCTAACTTCATCATCCTGACTCTTAATGCTCACACTCCTAATGCCCAAGTTCCCACAAAATTGGTATCCCTTTGAAGTAGGTGGAAATTTCCACAGGGATTTGAACTCTAAGACAATTGTGTGGTTTATATATAGGTGGAGTATATGGGGGGGGGGCTTTAAAGAAAGGGACTGCATTTATATACTGTTTTGCAGTTTTCAGCAGGAGTGACTGATCACAAACCTGGAAGACGCCTGTGTCCTGACAGTTCTGTGGGACTGTGGTACCAGCCCTGGTCTGTTCACCTCCAGGCTCCTTTTACCTAAGAGGTAAACTTCTGTTTTTGACTATCACTATGGGGGTTTGGTTGTATCATACAGAAACCATGTAACAAACAATAAATGAGGATGTGTTCTTTTTATTGACACAAAAGTCTAGAACCACCTCAGCAGGGGCACTTCTATGTTTGACCTCAGACTTTTATCCAAATGGCAAAAATATTTATTGAGCATTTACTTCATACCCAGTGTTGTAAAGAATTAAACATAAGCATAAACTATGGCTTCTAACCTCAAAAGCACATAATCTTTTCAGAAAGATGACCCTAAAACACAGAAAGTAATTAAAAGGAGGCTTTACATAAGTATAAGGCAATTATGGCTATAATAATAGCTCTTTAGGAAAATGCATGCATGGGCAGATATATTTATCATATGTTGTTTTCGTTGCCTTGTCCAGTTGTTTGTTTTGTGGTTAGACACTTATATAACCAATGAAGCGCTCCCCTTGCTAAGTCTAGTCATACATCGTTCTTGACGCACTTCTGCACTTAGAAGATACAAGACTGATGCTTTTCACACTCCAGTTGCTCTACTTACTGGGGCAGGTGGAACCCGAAGGTGTCAAAGGTCACTTCCAGCTCCAATATTTTATGAGCTCTGATAATCTGATGACTCGTGCAAGGGGGAGCAGGTGGGGATGTGTAAAAGCCTGCCTTCCCTTTCTCCCTCTTTCTCCATCAAAGAGAGCTGAAGAATATTTTCACTGCTTGCTTTATTTGTTGAAGGGAGACCCATGCTCTTTCCTCTTCAGTTTAAAACCGAGTAGGGCAGTTTATATTTATCTGAAGCCACTTGTATAAACCTCACTTACGTGAGGCCCTCAGTTGACTTCTATGGGTCCAAGGTCCTCTGCAGAAAAACGGCTCCCTAGCAGGAGAAAAACCTGAAGCTGATAAAGTTGGTGAACAACACTGGGCCCATGATGTCTTTCTGTCACCAGGTGGCAGCAAACAGTCCCAAAGAAAGCCATCTAGTCCATGCACAGTACCCACATTGTATCATGTGGGCAGTTCTAGCGAGGGCCAGAAATTCTACATAATCTGATTAATAGTCAGCAGGGCTTTAAAGTTGTGCTTGAGAATTTTAGCTGTTGCTTAGGAGACATTTTATCCAAAGGAATCAAAGGTCATCAGATATATGCTGCAATTAGAGAGGGCATTTGGCAATAAGTGTTTTGTTTTTAGCAACCCATCTCCTAGTTAAATTTTTTGAAATTATTAAGCTCCAAGGACTGTTTTCAAATAGCTCCTACAATTTACAATATTTGAAGTGCTATATTTCCATTGAGAGGTTCTGTGAATTTCTTACTTAAGATGTGGAGGAGGTCCCTCAGCGGACCTGACGTGCCCACAAGAGAAAGGTCTGAGCAAGGAGGAGCTTGGGAGGCCCACAGCAGAGATGATCCTCAGAATCTTATATTTGTAGCTCAAGTCATATCATACCTTTTGTGATATTTCATTGTTTAAAATAGGCAAAGATTATATGATGTTAATAATATGCATGGATGCTCAATGAGCTATTTAATTTTTGAATTTTTAGAACAGGGTTTCTCAACCAGCTGTGATTTTGTCTCTTAGGAGACATTCAGCAAAGTCAGGAGACCTTTTTGGTTGTCGCAATTGGGGGGGGGCAGGGGGGATGCTGGTATCTAATGGGTAGAGGATCTCCCAGAGATGCTGCTAAACATTCCACAAGGCCAGCCCCTGACTCCACCCTCTACACATACAACAGAGAATTATGTGGTTTAAAATGTTGAGAAACCCTGATTTAGTGGAAAAGAGAGGAAATCAGATATGCAGCCCTCACATATCAGAGCCTTAACTATAACTAGTATTTTGAGGTTACCAGGTGCCAAGCACTAAGGGCTTTCCTGGCAGGAACTCACTTCATTTCCTACAGCAAACCCATTTTCTTGTCCCTCATTTTACAAAGAAATCAAGGCTGACCGAGCTAAGACTTGCCTGGGATTTTTCTGCTTTTAGCTGGAGAAACTGGGGTTCAAACCCTGGCAGTCCGGCTTTAGAGTCCTTGTGCTGAAACCGTTATACAAACTTTCACATGCAAATCAATAAATGAGCCAACACTCATCTCCTGAATCAATGAGCAAATGCAGGCCTTTGAAGGAAAGTCCCTCGGTGAGGATATTATCTGTTTCCCTTCAGAGCCGGTCATTCTGCAGTCTATGTGCGCATCTGGGCTTTTTATTGTTGGTCACTGATTGTGAGGACAGAGACTGTGTATAACCAAATAGAGAAGGTGCTGATTAAAGGCTCTTTCAGACACCCATGTTTGTAAACCTTTTTGACTGATCATCGGGCCAAGCCCAGAGGGGTTCACAGTGCCATCTCCTCCAGGATGTGATTGTCTGTATTTGCCCTCTGGCCACATTAGCTGAGACCAACAGATCAAACACCTGACCTAGACCTCGCCCAGGCACCAGAAAATAAGGGGGAGAAAACACAGTGATGGGAAACAGAGGGGCTTGGAGACCAGATATTTATGTTTGTGTTGGGGAGGGGGAGATGAGAGGAAGAGGAAAGGAGGGCAGCCTGAGAGGGAGAAGGCAGGAGACAAGCAGGAACGAAGCAGTATGGTTTGCTTGGATCTCCAAGAAACCCAAAGAGCTGGCCTTATTACAAGCCAGGAATAGTTTGGTCTCTGAACAGTATTAGCGTTGGGGTGGCCAAGGTGGAATGTCAGCCCCAATGTGAGGTATAAGAACCTGGTTCTAGATGTTACAGTACATTGTGTGTGAAGGGCAGTTGGACTTACCAGGTCTACATTACAAAAGGGAAGTAAGAAATTCCGTTCATCAGAAACCTAGGCAGAATCTAGACTCTAAGCCTGGCGCTCTGTTCTCTGCTTCTACTCAGCCTTACGCCACATAGGTTTGTTATTACGAGTACAGTCCTCCACCTAAGGAAAGCATTTTACTTACATACATTACCCAAGTAAGAGATGGCTACATCTGGTTTGGTACATTTTGATTTAAAATTGCTATTTTATTTCTAAAAATATAACATTATAAATGCATCAAATAAAAAATTCTCTCTAAAAATTCCTTATATTGATAGTCTCAGGTCACCCTTACCTTGGTAGCACCAGAATTGGCAGAAGAATCGGCTCCATAAATTTTAAAGACTTCCTCAATTGGGATGCTGTTCTGTTAAACAACAACAACAACAAATGTATTACCATATCAGGCTTTTCTTTTAGTACAAAACAAAGCTGTTATAGTTCCCATATGTCTAGTACTGTGCCTGTGTGACATGGGCACTAAATAAACAACTTCTGAATAAATTGATAAATCAGAAAAATGCGGAATCCAGTTATTTATGCATATCATTCTGGGTTGTTTTTGCCCCTTAAATAAATGTTTTCACAATACAATATAGAAGTCAAATTCTTTTTATTATATCTTAAAAAATGAAACATTTAATATTAGTAAATCTTAAACATTTACAAGCATTTCTTGAAAAAGAAAATAATATGCATTAATATCAAAATGTGTATAGAAAATGTAACATCTTCATATGTGCAAATAGTGTTCTTTCCCTTACCATTAAGATTCCAGCATAAGATGATAAAATCATTGCTTCTCTTTCTCTGTGGTTTGGATATATGGGTCTGCCCCAAAATGGCCTTTTCCTAAGGGGGAATGTGAATAAATAAGAATGGAGGGTTTATTCTTATTGTTTTTAACACCTGCTAAGGTTGTGATAATGATTCATAAGTAGTGTCCAATGGCCACATGCTATGCACTTGTTCACAAAATTGATATAATTAACCCACCATCAGTAGAGTACATACTTTGCATTTTTTTTAAATGAAAAAAGGTAGACATTTGATGGAACCGGGGGGGGGGGGGGGAGCGCTATGTGGTTTACAGCTTTTATTTTTTTATTTATCTTAATTTTATTTTATTTTATTTTTTTAAATATATCTTTATTGATTTCAGAGAGAGGAAGTGAGAAGAAGAGACAGAGATAGAAACATCAATGATGAGAGAGTCATTGATCGAGCCCGCAACCCGGGCATGTGCCCTGACCAGGAATCGAACCCTGATCGCCTGGATCCTAGGTCGAAGCTCAACCGCTGAGCTACGCCCGGCCGGGCTTAATTTTATTTTTTGTTGTTGGTAATCCTCACACAAGGATATATTTTTTTCATTGATATTTTAGAGAGGGTGAAAGGGAGGGAAGCGGGGGAGAGAAAGTGAGAGAGAGAAACAATGTGAGAGCGACACATCGATTGGCTGCGTCCCACATGCATCCAGACTGGGGTCGGGGGACCAACCCACAACCCAGGTAGGTGCCCTTGACCAGAATCGAACCCGAGACTCTTCGGTCCGCAGGCTGACATTCTAACCACTGAGCCGAGCCAGCCAGGGCTTTACCTTTATTTTTAGTGTTGAGACTATTAGAGATGCCCCATTCCCCGCCTTGCCTGCCTCCACCCAGCCACACTTTGCATCTTCCTACAGTGCTGATGAATTTGCTCTCATCTATCCATGTTTTCACAGCATCAAACATTGACTGGTGGACAATTATGGATTTGCCAACCAGGATCCTTTCCCTTCTTGTGGCAATTTGCTTGGGGGAACTGCCTTACCCCACTGTAAGCCTATGTGCTTCAAGGGGAGCTGACAATACCCCCGGATTCCAAAGACTGGAAACACACTGTGGGCTCCATCCCCCACTGAACCCTGACAAGTCAGGGTAAACAGAGCTATTGAGACACAATTCTGTGCTTTTTAAAAACCCATTCTCCCCTGGACTGAATTCTGCAATAAAGTAGGCTAAAACTAAGAATAGTGTCTACCCAGAGGAAATAGTCAAGAGGCAGATCTTGATGATATGGTTTGAGTTTTGAATTAAGTCCTGCCTCGGGCAGATCTACCTGTGGATTTTCAAACACAGAAGCAATAAATCTCCTCCCCCTCCTTTTTTTCTCTCCTTTGCTTAAGTCTGTTCAAAAGGAATTTTCCTGCTTATTATAACTACACCCTAACCGATAGGGCCATTCAGGACCAGGTGTGTGTCCTAAGGCCATGGAACAGACGAAGGCCTCCGGAATAAGCTATTCAATTCTGGTCTCATTAGTTTCATGTTCTTACCAACTGAGTGTGTCTGCCTGGCACACCTGGAGAAAATGCCAATAACCCTGGAAAGGATATTATTCTACGAGTCAGACAGCTTAACACAGGTTTCTAGTTGGAGAGGTATACTCTCCGGCAGTGTTTTCAAATCAGAGTGCTCAAAGTGGAAGGCACTAGGTAGGACTTCCTTTTTCATTTCTCACAGTCACACATTACAAAACAAAAACTATTTCAACTTACACTTTCTCCCACTCCAGCCAAGTTAAGTCTTCTGGGCAATCCAGCCATTGCAAAGCGACACTGATGGCCAAGTCGTAGTGTGCCTGGAAGCGGGAAGCACAGAGGGCAACGGAGCAGCTTAGACACCGGCCACAGCACTCCCCGGACCCAGGGACAGTGGCGCTGCTAAGCCTGTTCTACAACGGTGAGGATCGTCAGCTCGGGCAGACATCATTAGAGATCTACAGGCATTAGCTTTACTCCCACTGGAGCAGTTTTATCTGGTTTGTGTGGACCAAAAAAGAAAGGACAGAGCCTTAGAAAGAATACTAAATTGGGAATCGGGGAATCGGGGCTCACATCTAGGTATGGCCAACAACTTGTGGTATATCCTTAGGTGAGCAATTGATCTCTGGGCCTCAGTGTAATTCTTTTTCTCCCTTTTTTTCCTTATTATTTTATTTTATATTTTTCCATCACCATTTATCCCCCTTATACCCTCTTCCACCTTCACCCACCCTCCCTACCCCCCACAATCACCACACTGCTGTCCCTGTCCATGAGTAATCTTTCTCTTTTTTCCACTTTTGTTCAATTCCTCCAGACCCCAGACCCCACCCCCTTAAAAATTTAAAATAGAGAGAGGTGAAGGTGGAAGGAGAGGGATCCAGAGAACAACTTCTAATTCTATGAGTAGAATGACAGAAATGTGCTCCCAGGGGCACTAGCAAAGTGGTGTGTCCACCGGGGGAATCCTGGGAGGCTTCAGAGAGGAGGCTTCAGCAGAACTGGGCTTAAAGGATGAGGAGAATTTCTGGAGGTAAAGAAGGACCTAGGAGGTGAGGGGCCAGCATGAGCAAAGGACTGAGGTAGACCTGATTAAGATATCTCCTAAGAGTCTCATATAGAAAGGTGAGAACTGATTCCAATGTCCATTGCTACCCTCACCCCCAGAAAAGGGAAGGTCAGTTTGGCTTTTGTATTTTTAGATGCATCTGAGGTTCTGTCTCACTCCCACATTCTCTAAACAATGTAATTATTTCTATGTCTTCCAGGAACTGAACCAAATTCAAAAGTGAATTTTAAAAAGAAGAAAAAGAAAGAAAACCAAATGGACCATGACCAGCTGTTGAAACTTAATCCAAGGACTGATGCATGGACTGGTGGCGCTGGCATCAGTCATTCGAAATGCAAACTCCCAGCCCCACCCCTGGCCTCCTGAATCACAGCGGCCTTGTAATAATACCTCATTAAAGTTTGAGAAGCAATTATCTAATTGGTTTAATTTCTCCCTCTAACACGTGCACAGAGAAGCACTGCAGAACATCAAGGCTTAACCACTTCCTCAGCTCCAGGGAATTCATACGGGGCGAAGGGGAGAGGAGGGAGAGATCCTTTCCTACTCGCGCTAGAGCAGGGAGTGGGTGGCGTAAGAAAGCTGGGGGTGTACTCATTTCTCCTGAATTAGATCTGTACACAGTTTCTTCCTTAACTTACATGAACTTTCATTACATAACGTGAGCCTGAGTTTCAACACGAATAATAACAGAAGTTTAGGATTATTCAGTTCTTTGGTTTTCTTTCTCCATTCATGCAAATGGTAAAAAACAAAACAAAAACCCCAAACGGTATTATATTTGAGAACTACACGATAGCTAACTTCGTCCAGAGCCTTTGGACTTCATACGTAATATTTGGCCTTGCACCCATTTTGCGTTTTAATTCTTTCTCACAGCAAATAGCAAAAGCTCCACGACTTTTATTTTCTCACTCCTTTGCTTTCAGTCTAACGAGCTGCAAAGGCCACAGGCGAAGGCTCCGCTGAGAAGGGGGGGCAGAGGCCGTTCCCGAGGACCAGGGCTGCCCCGTTGGTTGGGTACGTTAGATCCCGGCTCTGTCCCCTTCATACACATAGAACACAGATGGGACTCGCACCCGCATGCCTTTCTTTACCATATCATCTAGAAAGGTGAGTTGCCTTCTTCCTTTTGGGTCAAATTCATTTTCCCGAAGTCTGATGCCAATATAATCTCCCCTTAAAAGCAAGAGAGCAGGATTGAACCATTGGGAACGACACGGGAGCTCAGCCTGCAGAAGAGGGTTCCTGCCCAGGCCCTCCCCCCCCACCCCGCCAAACCCAAGAGCAGTCGCTGATGGCTCTGGGAGCCGAGTTCATATTTCCCTCTTTTTATAGAGAGAATTATTTGGCTACTCCATTACCAAAATAACACTATTTTGATTCAAGATGCAGCTCTGCAATGCTGCAGGCTTAAACTGTCTAACCATAATGAACTTAAACCACACATGTCTAAAAATTAAACTCACATAGGGGCACAGAATTTATAGGAAAGCAGGGAGTATGATAAATTCCCACGTGCAGGAAAGGTTTCTCAAAAACAAAAGGATTGAGACCCACTGTTCAAAATAAAGCTTCCCTTGCTGCTCATGTTAAACTCAGGCAGAAAGTCCAAGGCTGATAAATTTTACATATATGATATTCCATACAGATGTGTTCTTTTGCCCAAAGGCTTTTTCTTGTTAGAATGCAAATACCCTTAGGAGGAGTTATGCATAAAAATATATTAGTAATTCCAGTTTAGTGTATCCTGATCAGCTCCTTCCAGAACAGTGATTTTTGAGAAGGTGAGGATAGGATAAGGGCCCTGGAAGGAGAATGGAAGTGGGTGCTATTCTGGGAAAGTCAGGAAGAGGAACTAGATGCAGCATAAAGGACCTCGGGGTCTCTGAGGTCCATCTCCACAAATCTCTCATCTCTCCATAAGGCCACACTCCTGGTTGTCAAGATCTTTGCCACACACTTTGGGCAAGTAATCTTGTGAGAGATGGTCTGTCTCTGCCTTCTAAAACACTTTTGATTCATTAAGCTTAGACTGACAAAAATCCTCAAATTTTTTCTTTGGAATTCCAAGGTGCTATACTTAAAGTGCCCTAAATATATTCTTTGGCTATAAAATTACATTTGTATCACTTTTGAAGTTCCAGCTCTATGTGGAGGTATTGGCATTCCTGATTACGGCTTGTTCTTTATTAGTTTGGCCTCCAAACACGTGTGAATTCATACATAGTTTATCCCAGTGTTTCTTAAGGGCTTGTTAAGAGATTATTACCTTAATAGGCTGAGAGAGGCATTTGATGGGGATTGTGATAAGCTTTTTGATGAAAAGGGTATTATTGTTGCGCCTATAATACATATGAAATAGAACATAGCCTTTCCCCCCCTCCTTCGTATGTGGTCTGCTGTTTTCACCAACCTCTTAACAAAATGCCAAGTCAAAGAAAAGCAAGCACAGGGGAAAAAAATTTTCCATAGGGAGAACTTAATATTTTCTTTGTTTAAAAATAAAAGTTCAGATGGCAAGAAAAAGGAGATGAATTATTGAGTTGATGGGACTGACAATAAAAGAGGCAGAGGCTGCAATTTAAATGCTGGGCCCTTGGGCACATTTTTTAGAACTCTCCCCTATATCTTTGTCCAGCAGAGCCCCCTCAAGGCACACCCTGCCCAGCACAGGCTGACTGGGCTGTGGCCCCAGATCTCAGGCTCTGGAACAGGGATGCCTCGGATGAGCACGCTGCTGGCGGAAACATCCTCCCAAGAGATTCAGCATCTGGCTTTGCACCACATGTGAGGCCTCCTGGGCCGGAGACAGAGGCCAGATCATCTGGCTTTTTTCCGATAGTACACGAATAAAATCTTCCTTAGATGTTTACCTTCCTGCCAATATCAGACCGTCTATGACATGGAACCCACCAAATGCTGAGTATAATAAGTGAAAGTTATTCTCAATCATACTTACAGGAGCTTTTTCATTTCCTTCTTTAGGAGCCTTCTTTCCATGATTAAAGGCTTATCCAGCTGAGCAGGTAGCTGCAGCTTATACTGCGCCTGATATCTGTTGCGAAGACACAGCCTCTCTGAGCCTACAAGCTACAGCAGCAAATCAGGGAGAATTTGAGTTAGGGATGATATCACTCCAAATACCAGTCATGGAGTCCCAGGCTCTGGAAGGGATCCGAGAATGTGCAGAGCTCAGGCCTCTTATCCAGCAGGTTCCAGGCCAGAAAGCTGTCTGGAAGCCAGTGCACTGTACCTTGAGTTTATCTGACACTTATTCCTTCCTAGTTTTTTCAACATTCATCATTTACTTACCCTTGCAATGAGCTAGCAGGTAAAACAGACATGGCTTGTATAGCAGCGGATGAAACTATTTGGGGAGAACCACCAAATGTGGATGGTTTGCGATCTGAATATTTTTTAGCTCTGTGCACATTCAACCTAGCAACTCCCAGTGAATTCACCCTGGTGCAGTGGCTCACAATAGAGTTTTCTATAGAAGCCACGTTCAACTTCTTATGGCCTTGAAAGAACAAGTGGTTATGGCAAATGTGAGGCCATGTCTTCAGTTCCTACCTCAACATTGAACCAGAAATTGGAGTCCTGGTGATGGCGTCAAAGGGTTCTGAAGTCACAAAAAGAAGTTTACCAAAAAATTATCACTATCGAGTGGGGTGCCCAGGGAGCAGTATAAATGGCATACCAGTTATAGCTGCAATGTTTTATTTCTTAAAAAAGATTTAAAGTGAATTGTGTTGATTAATGTAATATGTCAACTTGGCTGGGCCACTGTGCTCAGATATTCAGTCAAACATTCTGGGTGTTTCTATGAAAGTGTTTTATGGATATTAACATTTAACTCAGTGGACTTCAGTAAAGCAGATTACTCTCCATTATGTGGGTGGGCCTCATTCAATCAGTTGAAGGCCTTAAAAACACAAAGGCTGACCTCTCCCAAGCAAGAAGGAATTTTGCCAGCAGACTGCCTTTGGACCTGAGTTGCAACTCTTCCTTGAGTCTCCAGCCTGCCAGCCTAACCCCATCAGATTTTGGACTGGCCAAGCCTCCACAATCATGTTAGCAATTCCTTAAACTAAATCTCTATGTGTATATATATATATATATATATATATATATATATATATATATATACACATCCTGTTGGTTCTGTTTCTCTGGAGAACCCTGTCTAATCCACAAATATAATAAAAATGTTAACTTTGTTGACTCTGGGATTATAAATTTATGGATGTTCATTATATTACATTCTGTACTTTTGAAATTATGCATATATGTTTTTAAATCACTACTCTAAAAATGGTTGGGAAAAAACTTTAGAAACCTTTTTTAAAAATTGTAGCATATAAATGTGGTAGGCGTTTAGATAGCAGTTAGACAGACATGAGCAGAGGAAGGAGGACCGGCCAGGTACAGAAATTCACCAGGGCAGAGAGCCCCAGGTGCCTAGCAATGGGCAAAACTGGGAAAACAAGGACCTCACCCCCAGGGTAACCTTTCCTCTCCTAGCATATTGCTGGTCATGCAGTTTAGATCCCCTGACCTTTCATATCACTGATCATTTGGCTTGAACCCTCCCCTGACCTCTCCTCCTCTGGCATGTTGTTAGTCATGTGGGTTAGATCCGTTAGAGGGGGAACAAATGACGGGGCTGAAGAATAGCCCTTAATCATTAAGCCCCCAGGACAATGAGATTCTGACCCGCATCAAATACACCTAGGCCTCAGTTGTGTTTCATCTCCAGGCCCAGAAAAGCAGCAAAACGAGACAAGTGATGAAGTGCCTACATCAGGACTAGCTGCACTGATTAATGACTCACCCTGCCCTGGTGCCAACCAATCAGTAGAGACCATGATCCTGAAAGAACATATCTGGAAAACTGATGAATATACTCTTGGGATCCTTCCATAAGGCCTCCAGATAAACACCCTCAAGACAGAGGACCCAGTGCAACTCTATGGAGCACATCCATGCCTTTCCCCACTCCCTTTCCCCAGCTGCATTTTCCTTGTTTCTCTCTTTTACCTAGCTCCAAGGCCCGTTCTTTTTCCTTTGTAACTTGTTTCCTGAGCCCATTTCTTCTACAGCTCACTTATTCTACCTCTGTTACTTTCTAAATATATTTTCTCTTATAGTTTGAGTCTTGGCTCTGAATTCTTTCCTAGCCGGTACTCAAGTACCGAGGTTGCTGAACCAAGATCCAATTCTGGTGCAGTTTGGCTGCTAATATAAACATTAAGCTTCATTTGATTCAGCACTTCTATAATAAGCAGAAGAGAAACAGAATGCCACTGATTTATTTATTTATTTATTTGTTTTAAATATATCTTTATTGATTTCAGAGAGAGGAAAGGAGAAGGAGAGAGAGAGATAGAAACATCAATGATGAGAGAGTCACTGATCCGCTGCCTCCCACATGCCCCCGACTGGGGATGGAGCCCACAACCCGGGCATGTGCCCTGACCAGGAATCGAAACCCGATCGCCTGGATCCTAGGTCGACGCTCAACCACTGAGCTGCAACTGGCTGGGCAGAATGCCACTGATTTAAATGAATTCTTTACCAGACCAATTTAATTATTTTAGCCCATTCTTGCTGTTGCTACATCTGCCTCAGATGGGATATGGGAAAGGTGAAGGGGGAAAGAAAGGAGCATTCCATTGGAAGTAAGTTAATAATTAAGATAGTAATATGTACTCTGCAGGAGAGTAAATCCAGAGAGGATAGTGCAAGCCAGAGAGGTGGCCTCATGACCTAGAGAAAAAAAAGCACTAGACATGGGATGGCCAGATGCTGGGCTATAGTGTCTCCTGCACCATTGACTGGTGTGGCCATGGCCAAGCCTCTTGGCTCTTCTGCACCCCAGCCTTAGGTGTTTTCTAAAAAATGATGAGCCTGGTTAACATCACCAAGAGCACCTCTTGCCCTAATATTATACAACTCCACAAAGGCTAGCATGTATTACCATTCTTTTAATTGAGTAAGTTGAAAAACATTTGTTGGTAGAACACTTGTCCTACCTCAGTTGCTTGACTGGTGGTGGCGGTGGCAGTGGTGGTGTGTGTGTGTGGAAGGGGAGCTCACTTAACTTCTATGCCTTTTTAAAAAGCAAAAGACTTAGTATTTGTTTTAACTCCCCCCTCCCCCCTTTTTTTGTCATTCTGAGCCAGTCCTTTGAATTTCAGACTTACAAATTATAGGTTTGCATCTTTTGGTGCTGTGATAGCTTCTACTTAGACCTACCTTCCTTCCCCCCTACCGTTAATGTGGCATAATATGCAAAGGTTTAAATCTTTAAAATATGAGCATTTCCCGCCCCCACAGCACTGGGCTGGAGTTTCTGAGACCCTGGGAGACTACCAACTAGCTGTGTCATGTTGGGTAAGTGAACTCTCCTCTCTGTGTTTTGTGTTTCCTGTAAAAGAAGCATTGAATGGTTGGAGAGGTCCCTTCCAGCTGTCAAGTTCAGTGACTGACATGCACTGAGTAGCTACTCTTGGTTGAAAGAGGGCCATTTGTAGAGACTCTATTCAGCTTAGATTTGAATTCACCCTTCTTTTCTGTCTATAGAGCTTTAACAGGAACAAGACTGGCTGGAAATACACACAAAAGAGCTACTGGAAAGATGTCAGGGGTCTCAGGCATTAGCTATTTCATTAAAACCAACCCCCCAGAAGGCACAGCCCCCATATTCTATAGGAATATCATGCCCTGAAGAACATCTGCACACTCCCTTCAGGCCTCCCTCTGCACCCCTACGGGTCTCAGACTTTCTGTTAGGTGCCCAGCTCTTAACAAATTCCTTTCAGAATCTCTCACCAACCCTAACCAGAGACCGATTCCTGTGCTTTTGTTCTCTCCCTGCTTCTGGAGGCATGCTTGAGCATCTGCTCAGGCTGGTGCTCACAGACGGCAGGAAAGCAGAGGCTTTTTTTGCAGTTGCTAGGAAACGGTGAATGAATGAAAATAATTTTGTTTTTTAAATACACCCCCAATCCCCCAACTGGGAAGGGAAAAAGTCATATATTTGGGACAGGATTGTGATCCTAACTTGGAGTTCACATATATATTTTTTATTTTATTTATTTATTTATTTATTTATTTATTTATTTATTTACCTGAGTAGGTTTCAGTTTACCATCTAAATGATTAATCAGAAAGCAAAAAGGATATGAGAAATCCACCTCCCGCAGGGTTTTTTATAGCACTTGGCTGCAGACCCAGGAGTCACCTGGCTGAGCAAGGATTTCTGGGGAAGCCAGTGAACTTCTGACCCCACACTTAAAGTGCCCCCAAGCATTTAGGGTGATTCTACTTGATGACTATAGGCACAGAACCATCACCTTGGTGCAAGCAACCCCTGCTCAGGTGCTTGCCTTCCCATCAAAAACACTTCCTTTCTTGCTTAAATCTTGCTGGTGGTTTCGGTTGCTCTTAGAATGAGGTCTAGACTCTTAACCATAGCCTGTAAGTGAGTCTCCTCCATGCCCCTAGACAGAGGCAGTGTGTTATTCTGGCCCATCTAGGCCTGGGTGTCTGTTATTAATGCCACTTCAGCTTCATTTCCACTTCTCTCCATCCACCAAATCTCTTGGTGACCTGATATCTCAGGTGTTCTATGAGTGACAGCAAAACTCCCGATTTGAATTTTTATAGGTGAGTTGTTCACTTCACACTGGATTTATATTGCACCCAGAAGGTTCCATCTAGGTTTTGTTGAGCCTGAAGTTTATACAATTTGAATTTCATACGATTTAAGAAAAAGAATGAAAAATTGTGAACACAAAATTGAAAGTTTGCTTAGAACCATTAATCACCACAAGTTATAAATTTTAAAGAGCTAACAAATACAATGAACATTAAAAATGTAGAAAAAGCCCAGTATCATTATTAACAGGCTGACACATCCTAAAATTCTTTTTTTCTTGCATACTCTGATTACCTCTTAACATGACAAAGATTTTGTAATGTTATTTTCTATAGAGATATTGGAAAGACAATTCAGCCTTTCCTTGTGGCTGTACATGATTTATTTTAAATTATAAATAAATATTAGAATAAACTAATAGTATTTTTCAGTTTGCTGACTGTGTTGGTGACGCCTCCTCTGTATTTTCCACAAGTTCCTGTTCAAAATTTGCTCCTTGCCCAAAGGCAACCCCTGAGAAAGTTAGCCTTGACCTTGTTAGGCTTGCTCACCCCTGCCTCCCCAGCCCGCCACCCAGCTGAGGCTGTTGCAGCTGGTAACTCAGCCAAGTACTCATCCATTGACTCCAGTGCTTCCCTCCTTTGGAGTCCCCCATTATGCGACCACCTCCCACCTCCAGGATCACTGCTTGCCAGCTCTCTCTTTTCACCCCTTATTCCCTTGGCTAAGTCCTGGTTGCCAAGGACTTACTCAAATAATACCTGTGAGTTGGATGGCGCTGAAGGGCATTTTGTGCAGTGAAAAAAGCCAATCTCAAAAGGTTACATACCTTATGATTCCATTTTTATAACATTCTTGAAATGATGAAACAATAGAGATGGAGAACAGGTGAGTAGTTGTCAGGGGAACGGGCATGGGAATAGAGAGGGTGGGTATGACTACAGAGGGATAACACAAGGGAGTCCCTTTGTGGGACAGTTTTGTATGATGATTGCGGTGGTGATTACATGTATCTTAATATGGAATCATGTTGCACAGAATCACATTGCACAGAACACACACACACACGCACACACACAAATGAGTGCATGTAAAACAATAAATTCTTGGTCTAGTTAATAGTATTGTACAAATGTGAATTTCTGGTTATGATACTGGTCTACAGTTATATTGATCTCACCATCAGGGGAAGCTGAGTGAAGTGTTCATGGCACTCTCTTACTATATTAGCAGCTTCCTGTTAGTCTATAATTAACTCAAAGTAAATTTTGTTTTGTTTTTTAAAAGGTGATACAGCTTTTACTTGCTCTTAGGATGCTTGCTTTTGGAGACCAACTGTGATGCAATAAAGAAGTCCAAGCCACATGAGGAGGTCATGTGTGGGGTTCACATGGGTACCACCTGGGTTCCAGCCAACAGATATATGAGTGAGGAAACATTCACGATGACTCCAGCCACAGCCATTGTCTGACTGCAACTGCATGGGAGACCCCAGTGAGAATCACTACCCGAGAACTGCCTAGCTGAGCCCAGTGTCTAGAACAGTGAGAGGTAACAATAAAGTAATTATTGTTGTTTAAAGCCCTTAAGTTTTGAAATAATTCATTATGCAGCAACAGATGACCGGAGCACCGTCCATGTGATCTGGGTATCTCTGTGCTCTACTTCATGTATGACATGAAAAAAATAATGGAATTGGCACCATAAGGCGCAAGTGTGCAGCAATTAAGCAAAGAATCTATGAGGTTAATAAATGTTAGCTACAATTATTATTATTGCTTTTTTTTAGAGAGAGGGAGGGAGAGAGAGAGAAAGAGAAACATCAATGTGAGACAGAAACATTGATCGGTTGCCTCCCACACGCGCCCTGACTGGGGATGGACCCTGAAACCTAGGTATGTGCCCTGACTGGGATTCAAACCTGCAACCTTTTGATGTAGGGGACAACACTCCAACCAACTGAGCCACAGTGACCAGGGCAGCTTCAGTTATTATTATTGTGTATCTAAGCTATAATCAAAGGACAAACGAGATATGCAATAGCCCATTTAGCTCTGGGTCAATTCCAAAATGACACCAAATAACTCATCCCTTCTTATCCCCAGAGACTGAGAGTGAGCAGTAGAACTTGGCAATAGAGTGACTTCTATATTGAGCACATCCTTGGCTGACCTCTGTCCTCTGGTTTGTCTGTGGGGTAAATGTACACTCTAAATATAAATGATGGTTCTATTAAGTTATCCCTTCCCCCTTCAGAGCCAAAAGTATTTGTGGGTACTAATCTGTTCCTTGCAGTCAAAACATTCTTTTATGGAAAATGTTCGAATAACACTTGAGCTATTTTGGAAGTCTATTGTGTAATACATAGATAAAAGACATTCTTTTTTTTTTCTTTTCAGTTTTAGCACAAAGTGTACTAAATGACATTATCTTTAAGGGCCCCTTTCACTGCACTGTTTATTATTATTTTAATTATCCTTTATCACTCTACTCTTTCCTTGAGACCATAGTCATTGTCAGTGTCCCTATGAGTTGGGCCAGCAGACCACCTTTGGAAGAATCAGCAGAAGGGAAGCAGAATTGACTAGAAGGAGCCTGGGGTCCTGAGACCACCCTCAGGGAGTCAGAATTTCGCTCAAGGACTAGTGCCTGTCAGAGACCCAGGGAAGATGCGGCCTGCAGTGGCCTGGCAGGGCAGGGATGTGCTGCTGCGGAAGCCCTCAGGCAGCGCTGGGAAAACACTTAGAACTTCAGACTTTGGAAAATGCCAAATCCTAACCCTTAGGTTCTGGTCCTTGCCCCTGATCTGCATGTTTTCTTTGGAGGTTGCCTTGGAATCTGGATTCACAATGGCTAACTCAGCCCAGTCAACCTTGTCTGCAATACTTAATCCCTAGACAGAAAGAAACAAGAGAGAAAATTGATGTGTGGGATGGGGGTGGGGATGCTGAGGGGAAAGCAGAGGTCTAAACACACACACACACACACACACACACACACACAATGGGACAGTTTCTGCATCATCAGTTTGAACTCTGAGTTACCACAAAACAACACTGAAACATAACCTGGCTCGCTCCGTCTCCCTGCTGCGGCGGTGACATTAGGACAGCATGTTTCCTGATGGACCCTCAAGAAATATTTTTTGGATGAATGCATAGGTTTGGAGTTTCAGGAGTTGAATTTCTCTTAGAATTTTATTCAGTTGTTCATGGGGTGCAAATGATAAAATCTGAAGACCCTTCTTTGCACACAGTCCCTAGTGAGTGCGCTGCTGGGGGAAGAGGGAGACGTGAGCTCTAACTGCTTCCCAGCTTGGAGACGAGCACTAGGAGTAAATATGTGCGGAGGAAAATCCCATCCCTTGGTGTGTCTTAAGCTTCCTCCTGTGTTCCGCTGGGAGTTTGTGAAGCGGTCACATCAGACCTGCCACTTTTCCAGTAATTGTCTGAGGCAAAGGAACACATATCGCTGAACCAGGTGAATTAGTCATGCCTGTGCAAAAGGCAGGGATTGAAGCGCTCTACAGATAAGAGATGTTGTTTATCTAGCCCTAGCTGTAGGGCATTTGGAGAATGTATTTGTGGAAAATGAGATCCAAGCTAAATCCAAAGAAATTCTGAAAGGCATTTCCATTATAATAGTAAAGACTCATAGAACACAATGAGTCAGCACCCAAGTTGTTGGTTCTTAGCACTGGTACAATTTGAGTACCTGATGTAGCTGACTTGTGAGAGAAAGTACCCTCATCTAGAGGTTGTGGGTCTTATGGGACACTGATATCCCAAGAGTGTCAGGATTAGAGGACATGCTCAAATCTGTTGGGTGAAGTGTGTTCAAAGATATAAGAAAAGAAAAAAAAAAAATCTCCTCATATGAAGAATTTGATCCAGATGGAAAAACCAGATTAAAAACCATGGCTAAGATCCAAGTTGTAGGTTTTCATGGAATAGTACAAGGCATGGTAATTAATTTGCAGGAAAAAACAAGTCACCAGCATGGCATGCAGGCTATCTCAAACAATAAAAATAGAAACATGGTTGGAAAAAAGCTAATTGAATAATTCTAGTGAATGGAGTATTTATAACCAGAAAATATGGAAAATTTTGAATAGGTGAGAGTAGCCCTGCTGGCATGGCTCAGTGGTTAAGTATCGACCTAGGATTCAGGAGATCGAGATTCGATTCTCAGTCAGGGCACATGCCTGGGTTGCAGGCTCGATCCCCAGTGGGGGGCATGCAGAAGGCAGCCGATCAATGACTGATCACTGATGTTTCTCTCTCTCTCTCCCTCTCCCTTCCTCTCTCTGAAATCAATAAAGATATATATTTTTAAAAAAATAGGTGAGAGTAGCTTTAGAATATTAGAATTGAAGCTTAGTCTCTGAACATAGAAATAATGCACATGACAAAACAATAGGAAGAGAATAATTCCCATGAAGAAATCAATGAAAGCTTTAAAGCCAATACCTCTAAAAATAAAGTGTCATAGATTCATCAAGTGAGAGAAGGAAGGTTCCAAGAGCCAACTAAAGATCCTCAAGCATCTTAATATATTTTAAAAATATATAACTATAGAAGGTTTGATGGAGTTATAAAATCGCCAATGGATGCTAAAACATGGGTGAATTTTGATGACAAACAGTATACTTACAGCATCTCCCCACGTTACTTATGTTTACAAAGGGGAAAATAGTGAATTCACAGAAGGCAAAGCAGTTACCACCTCAACCGAATGAGCAAAGCTGACTTCACCAGCATGGAGACAAACCATCATTATAGGTCCTTTCCTCTCCACACTATTATACACTGAGGACACTGAGTCACTTCAATAGTACTTCCTCCAAAAACGCGAAACTTGAAATCCAATTGCAAAGAAACATCAGACAAACCCAAGTTGAGGGACTTGTTAAATTTCCTTATTTTGATAATTGTCTTATGGTTATATAAGAGAATGTCCTTAGGAAATATATACCGGATTGCTTAGGGATAAAGGGCACAATGTCTTCAGATTACTCTGAAAGGGTCCAAGGAAAAAAAGGCTGTGTATGTATGTGTGTGTGGAGAGGAAGACAGGAAATTATATAACAACTGGTGCAAAAGGTAAACACTGATAAAGAATTTCTCCATTCTACTCTTACAATTTTTCTGTATATTTGAAATAACATTAAATGTTATGGACAATGCTACAATGTTTGCAAAATTTACCCCTTTCAGAGTCTGAGATACCATCCAAATTCAGTTGTTCAGGTTTCTTGTTCCAGAGGAGTTAGCAATTTGGGTGCTACACTCTCCCTAATATTAAAAATAGGAACAATGAAATAAACCCTCTAATAGAGAAGTGATAAAAGTACAAATTTTAAATCAGTATTTACATAAATACTGTCTTCCTTAATATTTTTATATTAGTTTCTAATCTTATCTCCTTCTTAACAGGAAAAGACCCTTAATTTGGGGGATACTTTTTTTAGAGAAATATTTAAATGGAGGATGGGAAGTCACTTGTCAGGAGCATTTTAGAATTGTATATATCAGGCAAGAATATAGCATAGCTGTGATTCTAATTGCTAAGATTAAATTTTAAATATTTTGTTAAAAATTCCACTTAAGGAACAGTGCTTGCAATTTAGAGAATTTCTAAGTCTAGAGCTCTGGTCTTCCCTGTCCCCGGATCCTGCTGTCTTCAGTGTTCTGCTAAGCAGCAGTCATTTTGCGGGTCAACAATTCCGATCCTGATGCTGTTACACAATAAACCATTTGTCTCTAGATGCATTGGTCAGCATCTGCTCATTTGCTGACCATTTCAGAACACTGGTTCTTGGAGAAATGTTGAATCCAATATTGGAACAGAGCTTTGCTGCCACAAAAACTCATCTGATCAACTCCCAGGGTATTTGTGAGCGCCAAAGGGCCTACTGAACATCCAATCCAATGCCATCTTTTTGTTCCATGTGATGCTTTCTTCTTCCATTTAAACCTGAAAATGTACAGGTATAGTAGAAAGAGCCCTAGCTCAGCTATAAAGACCTCTGGGTTCTAGGCCAAAACAGCCGCTGATGTGTTGTGTAAGCTTGATCAGAGCTCTGCCCACGCCTCAATTTCCTTCCCCATAACACACCGATACCGCTGGGTTGTGGACCAGCCTCTCTCCAGGTGTGCAGTTGGACACTTGGGAAAGCTGACTCGTTCCCATCCCTCAATCCCACATCTCCCGGGACCCACCAATCCCCATCAACTCATTTTCCTTTTCTCAGGATCTATACCATTGTCTTCATTCTCAGTGCCATTGTGAGTTCAGTTCAGCTCTTCATCATTTCCGACCAGAAATACAAAAATAGCCTCATAACTGGTCTTCCTTCCTCAACTGTGCCCACCGCTCCTCTCCCTCCCTCTACTATTCCTTCTTCACAAAAGCTGCCCAGCCCCACCAGTGTGGCTCAAGTTGAGCATCGACCTAGGATCCAGGAGATCGTGGTTCGATTCCCACGGTCGGGGCACATGCCCGGGTTGTGGGCTCGATCCCCAGTAGAGGGCATGCAGGAGGCAGCCCATCAATGACTCTCTCATGGTTGATATTTCTCTCTCTCTCCTTCTCCCTCTCTCTTTCTCTCTGAAATCAATGAAGACATATTTAAAAAAAAAAAAAAAAGCTGCCCAGAGTGCTATTTTTTTTAAATGAAAATATGATCATGTCCCTCCCTTGTTAAACCTTCACTGGCTCCCTATTAACTTACATAATAATTAATACCTAAACTTCTTAGCATGTGCATAGAGTCGATTCCCTAATGTTCCAGTTACCCCTTTTGTTCTAGCTTTGGTCTTCTTTCCTTTTCGTGGTAGGATCCACATCTTACTGTCTGTTTACTTGTCCATTTTCCCCACCGTAAACTCCTTGAGGGCAGGGATTTTCCAAAATCAAATTCCTATAAATGAGACCTGGCGTGGTGCCTGGCGACCAAAGTACACTCGACAAATAAAAACCCGGATTAGTCATTAGCACTTAATTTTAATTAAAATTAACAGTTCAGATAAAGAACAGATCAGAATAGTGTTTAAAATCAACTTCTGAAAAATCACATTTATATGAAGGACATAAAACAGGCCAGAAGTCCAAAAAAGGTGCAGCTCGTATTATTGCACTTGAATAAAACACACTGTTGGTGGCAGCAAAATACTGAGACCACACAAGGCCAGGAAGGGAAGACAAACACAGGGGACAAACCCCAGGTAGGACTTATTCTGGATTCTGAGCTCTTCAGCGGCTTCAGAAACATTTAACATTTCGAAACATTCAGTGAGAGCTCTTTGCACAAATGACTGCTGTGTCTTCAACACATTTTAGTTGCACCCACGCTCTTCGTTCCAATTCTTGGGCAAGTTTAAGGTGCAGCTGGACCTCACAAGTCAAGGACCTCGCATGATGGGACACCTGTTACACCAACAGCACCCAGAGCCCAGGCCATGGAGAGTGGGGAAGGGAGTGAATTTTGACTCTACACAATTTTAGGGACCAAAACCGTGGCTACAGTGTACCTTTTAAGCACTCTTCATTTTGGTCATTTATAGCGGAACATGAGAAAAAGTGACAGCGAGTACAAATCAGCACTAAAGTAATTCCTAAGCTACTAGTAGGAAATAAAATTTAAATTTAAAAAGTCTCCAGCCACATTCTTGAAGTGGCATAACTGTATGTATAAGAAAAAGGCTGTAAACTTATAGAAAAGATAAAACTCTGACTTCTAAACAAATTACAAAATTGATTCTGCCCTTCCCTTGAATGTTATACAGAAAAATGTAAACCAGTGGACGTAGTTAACAAAAAAACACTTGTCCTCCTGAGTTGAGGAATGATCTTAAAGTTTGGCCTGAGCTAGTTTTATCTTCAAATTTTCTCCGAGTTTGTCCATGAACTCAAATGTATTCAAGTAGTCAGAACGTTGCACACTGACAGAGGAAGAAAAAGAAAAGACAATTTAGTTCGTCTCTGATCTGCAGCAGAGGAGAAGTCCTAGAAATGCTAAATTCACATTCTATTTGTTTCTAGAAGAAAACTGATTAGCATTAACAAGCTACCAGTTTGGGCTGATGACTGCTCCAGGTTCAAGGGGCTAACCCAGACTACAGGCAGCTTGAGTCTGGGCCACACACACATTCACAGCAGGTTCCCTGCTGTGTGGCTTTGATGGTGAAACTGTCACAGGGTTAGAATTCAGACTAATGCCTGGGAGACTGAAACCCACCGCTTCTTACTTCTCTGTCTTACAAAAGACAAAACCTATTCGGGGCATGACATGTTTTTACCTGCATCCCCACAAATTTGTCACATGTCCCCCCAAAAAGTTTTAATGATCTTATTTCTTTAAGTGTCTTACTTAAAAACAAAAAAAGACAACGGGCTGGCTAACATCCTGCCGCTAGGTGCCTATTCAAATTGGCTACACAAGTATCACACCAAGAAGGACATTTCAAGTACTGTATTTTTGCTCGAACTTTAACACCTTGATGACCAGTCACTAGATAACTCGTGTCTTCACTTACATTAATTTAAGTAATTTTAAACACCTTGCTGACCAAAGTAGCCAGTCGCATGCGCAAGTTCTAGCTTGAAATAGCCAGTCAGCAAGGAGTTTAAGAAAGATGTGGTGACTGAGTATATCCTGGGATATACTGACCCTAACTGAGATCTCTGAAGACACAACTGGGACATGAGATTGGTGTTAAACTTCACTAGTGTTTCAGGAGGTGAATGAGAGTAAACAACTCTGACTTTGAGGGTGGAGTCTCAGATTAGCAGCTAATCCTGCTGGGATAAGGGGTTACCATGTTCTTAGACAAATCCTGGGCAATATGTGGGCCCTTGACTATCTGATTGCTGATTACAGATACTTAAGGAAGGGACTATGACCAATTTGGCATCTAATATTTGGGCTGCTTACTTTTCTTATCTGTAAAATGAAAAAAATAGAGGGGTGGAATAGCCTTGGGGGCCCCTTTGTTTCTGTCTATAATTTTCTTGCTAACTTAAATGGAACCTTGTCACCCATTGATTGTCAACTAGATCAGGGGTCAGCAGACTACACTGTCCCATGGACCCAATCCAGGCTGCAGCCTAGTTTTGTTCCGTTTGATTGAAAAGCTGCTGCACCCATTCTAGAAGCTAATCATCTACGACTGCTCCCAGGCCACAGAGACAAAGTTCAACAGCTGCTTAGTTTTGAAAAGGTTGTATATTGCACAAAGCCTGGAATGTTTATTATCTGACAATTCAAAGATTGTGTCTGCTGACCCTTGAGCTAGATGAAGAATAAAAAATTCATATACTTCCAGAAAGTACTGATGCTTGAGCCCAGTGAGGATAAGTGGTAATTTGACCATAGAGCCCACGGTGTCTTACACTTACTTGGGTAAACCTTTAATACAAGCAGCCAAGTCCTTGGTCATGAAGCCAGCCTCGATGGTCTCAATACAGACGTCTTCCAAAGCCTTTGCAAAGAAGCCGAGCTCCTTGTTGTTATCAAGCTTAGCTCTGTGGGCTAACCCTCTGGTCCAGGCAAAAATGGAAGCTGAGAGAGAGAGAGGGAAAAAACACACACACTTCAATCACACCAGCTAGACATATCCCCAAATGTTTCAGTTCCTCAAAATAGAACAGTTTTTATTTAGGTGACTGACTTCATCAGATACTACCCACATGCACTCTAAATTTTAGGAGAGTTGGGAATATTTCACTGAATAGAAACTTTTTAAATCTTAATTTTTTTAGAAGGAATGTTTTGGGTTTTGTTAGAGCTGGAAGGAAGCACATTTTCATTGTGTGGAAGAAGCACTTGAAGCCTAAGGCATTTACTAATTTGTAAGAGGCCACAATCTCTTCTACCTCTTGTCTATTTTGGTTTCCCCTCCTCTTTTCAGGCTGTAATCGCTCCCTCTCTCTTTTTATCCTCACCTGAGGATATGTTTAGAGAGAGGAAGGCAGAGAAAGAGAGAGAGAGAAACATCACTGTGAGAGCGAAGCATCAATTGGTTGCCTCCCGTTCGATTCCCGACCAGGGATCGAACCTACAACCTTGTGGAACGAAGCTCTAAGCAACTGAGCCACCTGGAGGGGCTGTAATCTCTCTTTTTAAAAAAATATATCTCTATTGATTTCAGAGAGAGGAAGGGAGAGAGGGAGGGAGAGAGAGAAACGTCAATGATGAGAGAGTCGTAACTGATCAGCTGCCTCCCACACCCCCCAACCGGGGATCGAGCCCACAAACCGGGCATGTGCCCTGACTGGGAATGGAACTGAGATCTCCTGGATCCTAGGTCGATGCTCAACCGCTGAGCCACGCCCGGCTGGGCTGTAACCTCTTTTTAATGTGCTGTCCTTGAAGCCAGGTTAGAAGGATCTATTCGTGTGGCACTTAGATTCTCAGCCACATGTGACATTTCACTGCACCAGAGGAAAAGGAAAACACTGTTGATAACATTCTCCTCTGTAGTGTGTACTGTCCCTCCAAAAGGAAAAGCATATATTGTGTGTATTTTAAGGAGCACGTTAAAACAGCTCTTATTAGTGGAACAAAGCAGCTGTGCGGTGGGAATTTTACACCCAAAGCAACTGGTAGCTAAAGGAACACGTCTGAGTCCCTTTTTGAGATCCGGACATCAGCGTGGCAGTCAAACACTATCTTACCAATGGGATTGGTAGATGTCTCCTGTCCCTTCTGGTGCATGCGGTAGTGACGTGTTACAGTCCCATGGGCAGCCTCTGCCTCTACCGTCTTGCCATCTGGACAAATCAGCACGCTGGTCATCAAGCCGAGAGAGCCATAACCTGTAAGTGGCAGAGCACAAAGTATTGGCTTCAGGGCACGGGGCTCTCAGGGATGAGAGCAAATGACTTAATCTTCACAGGTCATGGGAAACCAAACACACACCAATAATCCTTCCTCTTCGCCTACTGATCTCAGAGCACCTGCTCCCCGATGAGGACTCAGGGTCTGCCTGCATTCCACCCTAGTTCTGTGACTTTCTAGCTACTGTGGCTCCGTTTTCTCACCTATGAAATGGGAATAATAAAACACCTACTTAATCGGCCTGTTGTGAGAATTAGATGAATACACGTAATATTCATGAGTAAGCATGTGAAGTTTATTTTTTTCCTTAGAACAGCACCTGCCACAGAGTGAGAGTTCAGCGCATTACTGTTATTCTTATGTGCAGAAGCTTCACTGTCCTGGGACAACAAAGACTAATAAATTGTCTTCTGCCATCAGTGGGCCTGGTAAGAAAAGGCAAGTAAAGACAGGGTGGGATGGACCCAAGAACACCCCACTTGCCCTTTGACAGCCCCACCAAAAGAATTCTACCCTGTGGTTTCCTATTCAGGGAACCATTACACCTTTTAAGTCCACCCAATCGATTTTTCTTCTTTTATTACTCTTTTATACTTGATGTCAAAGAACACATTTCTCCAAAAGCACCTGTGGTTAATGCAAATTTATAACGGGCTGGTACTTAATTTTTTTAGTCTGAGAGTAAGTAAATAAACATAAACAATTTTTAAAACTCATCTTTGATACAGTTATTAATCTCTGGGTGGGGTTACGAGTTCCTTTCATATCATTGTGTTGGTCTGAGGCTTTAGCAAATTCTCAAATATTTACTGATTGGGGGAGTGCAGGATACTTCACTCTCCACGGTGAGTTTGTCTATGTATTAATGCTAGAGGACACTAGCTGGTACCACTGTCAAAATAGAAGCCATACGTGAAATGTTTGGTGCGAGTCCAAAGTGGTTCATGCCTCCGAACAATAACATGAAGACGGCTCAGCTGCCTTTTAATCTGTTTAGCCGTCTTGAGGTCACACTTATCTACAGGCTCTGCCCAGACAGCCTTGGCTCCAGGTGTCTTATCAGTGTGCCACTACTAGACACTACCCTTCAGAACTCCTATTTCAAAGTCCTTTGAACCTCTATAACTTGATATTTACATTTGAAATATCACTCCGAATACTCTCCTTGTTGCCATGAGGGCATTTTTAGAAATGATGGAAAGATTTGGGTCCCTTATCTAGAACTCTGATTACAAGGACACTTCCCTTACCCACCATGGGGTTATCACAAAGCAACACTCCTGCTGCTGCATCGTGAGAATTTAGAGCAACAGGAGAGCAAAGAGTGTGTACTCATTCATCTAACATCAAAGTGATCTTCAACTGGGTTGACCTAGTGATTTTAAAAATGATAAGAGATGTTTAACTTTTTCATAAGAGAAAGAAAAAGTAGTACTTCCTGGGAAAAGCAAACAATTGACACAAACATTCACTGGGAGTTTCAAGTTGACATAGCTGCCTTGGTGGCTGAAACTGAAGGGCAACTTGGTGCTGAGGAAATCCAGGGAAGGAGAATTCCTGTTGATTACACTGGACATGCAGCCCCGGGTTTCTGAATTTCTCTGAACAGCCCCGGGCTTCTCTGCTCCATTCCTGTGTGTTTAAAGCTAAGCAGTGAACACATGTTTTCTACAGTACCAGAGAGGCTTCACGGCTGGCAGGAAGGGCATGAGTAAGTAGTTCCTGTTGCCGATGAACGAGGTCTTGGATTTCTTTTCAACCTTTTGTTTGGCTGCTGTGCTAGCTGATGCCAATCAACTGTCGAGAAATGAGGAATCTTGTGTGGCGTGTTTTCCAGCTAGCAGTCTGTTCATTTACGCTTCATTAATACCTTCTCTTGAAAGTTGCTATTGTATTAAGACAATGATTGTTCAAGCTCAGTAAAGGGCAGTGCACGGGAAGGGTTCCAGATAAGCAGCTGGAAGACCCGGATCTCATTCCCAGCTCTGTTTCTCACTGGATGTATTCCTCTACAACTACTTCACCTCCGGCCTCAGTTTCTTCATTTATGAGAGGAGGAGAAGACCGGGAATAAAGGAGAGGAAGAAATAAAATGGGAGGCAGGGAGGGAAATAGAAAAAGAAAGACAAACACAGTTGGACTAGGTAAGAGATTTCAAAATCCCCTTCCAGCTTCATGTACCTTAAGGCTAGGTTATCAGCTAGGTTATCAGAGGAATAAACATTTAGAATTGTTACCAAAAAAAAAAAGAAAAAAAGAAAAAGGTAGGAGTTCTTGGAGAGTCCCCTTGGTCCTTAGACAATGCAGGCTGCTCATTTTACCCCTTCCTTGCCGAGTGACCTAGTTTTCACATTCTGGGAGGGGAATAAAAGGCAGGAAAGGGAGTGATTTTCAGATCGGGCAGTTAGGCTGCCTGTTGGAGGCACTGAAACCTCAAGAGGGGAAAAGGTTGAGAGATAAACTGTGTTAACACATCCAAGGCTCGAGCCAAGAGTCTCAGACACTGAGTTCCTTCCTGCGTGACCCTGAGGAGTAGCGTCCCCAGTTGGTGCTTAACTCCCTCACCCATCAGCTGAGAAGATGGGCCTGGATGCCTTGCAGCACTAACATTTCATGGTTTTTACAAAGGGCTCCTTACCTTGGGCCACGGAGTCTGACTGTACGTCGCCATCGTAGTTTTTACAGGCCCAGATGAAGCCTCCCTCTGACTTCATAGCTTGGGCCACCATGTCATCGATGAGCCTGTGCTCATACCAGATCTTCTGGGCCTCAAATTGGGATTTGTACTGCCTAAGAAAGAAAAGGGAAAAGAACAAAAAGAGAGGAAAATTGGTTTTGTTAGGGACATCATATACTCTCCAAAGCGGGGCTGAGGGGTGGGCTGGAAGCAGCATTTTTAGTAGAAGCAGCACAAATTTGGGAATCTGACACATGGGCTCAAATCCCTGCCCAGTTATTTTCTAGCTGTGAAACCCACTCTGGAGAGAAGTGAGAATTGAGCAAAACAGTAGTATCCCAAGTACTACTTTTACAGTTTTTAATACACTACTCATCAGATTCCTGAGATTCAGTTTACCTTAAGGATGCAGTAAGGGGGAAAAAGACTATTCTACCGCCTGATATCAAGGGAACTAGGACAGCTTCCAGGCCTAGAATGGATGGGGAGCGGGAAGAGGAATTAAAATGCCTCAAGGAGGAGATCTAAAATCTGTCCCCTGGCCCAAACATTTGCACCTAAAGGGTGTCAGGCTGTGTTAAAAGTTTAACACATGATGCCCTGGCTGGTGTGGCTCAGTTAGTTGGGCGTCATCCTGTGCCCCAAAACATTACCAGTTTGATTTCCAGTCAGGGCTCAGGTCACACGCCCTGGTTTCAGGCTCGATCCCTGGTAGGGAGTGTGCAGGAGGCAGTCAATTGATGTTTCTCTCTCTTTCTCCCTCTCCCTGCCTCTCTTTCTAAAATCAATAAAACATAATTAAAAAATAAAAAACTGAAATTTAACACATGCTCACATGTTGCTGAATCCAGTTGTTATAAATGTAGACTTCAGCTCAAGAAACTACACTAAAGCAGAGTTTTAAATCACAACAATGGGTTTCAGAAAGAATAGAAATGGGCCCAACTCAGAAACTCATGCTTGAAAAATTAGAACTTTCCCTTACTAACAGGGCATCTTTCTTCGAACAATACATAACTTTGGCTCTGAAAAAAATAAATGCGTGACCCGTACTTGAGGTCACATTTACCTTCAAAAAGCTACTTAGAATGATTTTTGTTTCACTCCTATTAAATCTGTTTTGCTCTTGTCTTTAAGGGATAGTGATGGCTTCCACTCAATTTGTCCCAGATCCAAAGGGGTAAGGATGCAATTTCTTTACTACAGATGCCAGCTTGAGCAAAAAGAAGGAAAAAAGGACCATAATTACTTGTCATATATCTCCTGAAAGATGTCTTTAAATCGCCCATCATATTTCTTCAGAATAGTATTTTTGGTGCTCAGATACAAAGGCCAACTCTTAGACAGAGCCATCTGGAAAGAACTGTGTGCGAAATCTTTGATGGACTTATCTTGATTGTACATCCCCATGGCAACACCACCACCGTCTGTGGGGGGGACACCAAGGAGAGAAAAAAAAGAGAAAGGTAAGTGGGGTATAGTTGTAACAGGTTTAAATCCATCCACTACCACCAAACCACCCAATTCCCAGCTCCAATGGCTAAGCCCAGGCTTCAAAAAAAGTCCCAGCCAGGCTTCCAACTTGAATATTCCATGAGTTCCTGAGGCACATAATAGGAGGAAAGCCAGTTCTGGTTAAGGACATTTTAACTTGTTTTGAAAGGGGAGTAGATGTGAGAAAAACATGTTTTTTAGGATCCTAAAGATACTGACTACCAAAAACTACTGATATGAACCAGAACTAAACTCAAAAAGGGTGAATAATTTTGAAACTATCTTTTCATACTCTTAAATTTTCCAAACATTTATTTTAAACTCTAACTGTACACTCAATCCTCAGCCAGAGAATGAAAATTCTCATAATTCCCTGGAGGATACAAAGAGTTCACACTGTCATTGGTAAAAAAACGCTGCGTGTGTAATCACTGGTGTTTCACAACTCTGAACTCTGTTACTGCTGAAAGATAGAGCCTGAATCCATGCCACTGTCCAGGGCCAACTTGGGCTCAGAATGTGAAAGGTGCTGAAACGGGCAGAGTTAACTTGCATTAAAATGATGACTCATGAACACAGAGAACAGACTGACAGCTGTGAGAGGGGAGGGGGTTGGGGCTGGGTGAGAAGGGCGAAGGGATTAAGGAAAGAAAAAAAAGAAAACTCATGGACACAGACTACAGTATGGTGACCGCCACAAGGGGGGTGGGGGAGGTAGAAGAAAGTAAAAGGGGGTAAGATAAATGGTGATGGAAGGAGACTTGACCTGGGGTGGTAAACACATAATACAATAGACAGATGATGAACTGTAGAACTGTACACCTGAAATCTGTATACTTTTATTAACCAATGTCACCCCAATGAAGTCAATTAAAAATGACATTATTTAGAGGAGACAAGGAAAACAAAAGCTAGGTAACTTTTGAGTTTTTGTGTCCTTTTTTTAAAAATTTATCTTTATTGCTGAAAGTATAACAGCTGTCCCCTTTTAATAACTTTAGTGGAGGAAGAGGGTCCTCTTTTGGAGTGGAATTTTCCACAACAGGCCTTCTGAAGAAGAATGGTGGGCAAGGCAAGGCAAAAAACAAATGTTCTCCTTCCACAGAATAAACACTCAGACGGGCAAGAGGAACATTCCAGCAAATACATAACACAACCATTTTTAAACACAAACCCTACCAGAGCAAAGGGCAGGATTACATGATAGGTGATTTGGAGCTATTAAGGTTTAATTTATATAATTCCTGCACAACAGACTCCAGCCAACCTTCCCTTCGTGTTTTAAGAGAAATGCCTATTTATCAACCTGCCTTTGCCTATGTGCATTTCCAGTTAAGTGGCTAATCCCTTTTGTGCCCTTTTCCATGCCACAGGAAGGCATGGAAGCCAATTACCGTTTCATTTAGATTTTAAGTCCCGTAGTAATGTTGTAAATTCAGGCTGTACTTTTAGGTAGTCACACAACTAACTTCAAATAACCAGGAATAATGCTGTCTAAATGATCTGTAAAAAAATGATCACGATGAACTTAATTACATACCTTCAAAGTTATGTACCAGGTATGTCTTTGTTTGGGATCCATCACTTGGCGTGTAGGTTATCTCTACTTTTCCAGGCCCAGGAACAACAAAATCAGTTGCTCTGTACTGTATAGGGGGAAAAAATATATTAAAAAAACAACTATTCCAACAGGTATTACAAAGAATGGGGGGGGGAACCATAGAACAGAGCTGAAAGACGCCTAGACAAACAGGGCAGTGCAGCTCAACCTTCTTTTATTCTAGAAATAGGGATGAAGAGGTCCAGAGAGTCCCCAAAGCTAATTAGTGGTAGTGCATGTTAGAAATCGGTATTTACTGGGTGCCTACCACACACAGGGCAGTTTTCTGAGCACCTGGTATGGAGAAGAGAGAGAATTAACAAAGTATTTTCCCTTAGGAAACTTAGACCTAAGAAAGACATACAGAAGTGAAAAGCAACAGAAGAGCTTTCAAACATCCGGAGTGGACATAGACAAATAATGCTATAGCACAGCAGAAGAAATGGCATGACCTGGAGGGCAGGGAAGCCTTCCTGCAGGGGGGGGTGATATACTAGCTGTAGTATTGAAGATGATAAAGAAAGAGCTAATACCTTGTCCTCACTATAAGACAGACGCTTTAAGCAATTAACTAGTATCACCTTACTATCTCATTTGATTCCCATATCAATCTTACAAGGAAGGGACTGTGATGTTGTGAAAATAATGCATCTAGGGTCAAAAGACTTGGGATCTGGTCCTTCAACCTTTAGAGCTTAGTCTCTTCATGATTATCATTACTACCAATGCCCGGTCCAGGATTTGTCCGTATGAAACAACCATTCTGGAAGCAGCTGTCACAGGCTGATGACCCTTAGGAAAGGGCCATCCGAGGAGAGCCATCTCTCTCATGGCCGTGGAGCTACTCTAGTGGAAAAACGTGCCCAGCCTGCACCAGGCATCTGTGAAGTCTCTGCTGCACTGTACCTTCTTCAATGACTTAGGGAAGACTGCTTTCAGAGTCCGGTACCCGCAGGCGCCAGTCGTGCCTTTGTTTGTGTAGAGCAACACTAATGACAGACACTAATGACTGATAAAAGAGCTGTCAGATACTGAGGAAGGTTCAAAATCCAGTCTATGCAGAACACTCAGGACATAAAAATCCTTTACTATGGTTATTTATTCCCGGTTCTCAAAAGGAAGAAACAGGCACCAAAGCAATTTACATGCTTTGTAGATGTTTATGCACATTCAAATGACCAGAGAATTAACCAGAGGTTTGGAATTTTCAATCTGGTCTTTAATAAATAGAATAATCATTCTTCCAAGTCACTGATGCCAAAATACTCATCATCATCATCATCATCATCATCATAAAAAGGACAAAAATGACACCACTGAACTCAAATGAACTTAGAATGGTGTTAGGGAGTTTGCGGCAGTCCTACCTGTACTCCCTCTCCTGGGCCTCTGGGAGGGACCTGTAAAGGGACTGGCCAGGATGAAGGCACAGTGTGAGCCACAGGACAGAACAAAGGGAACTACCCCTCAAGGACTGATGTGGTGACTTGTTCCCAGGAAGAGAATGTGGTCTGCCCTGCCCAGACTATTTTTAAGGACAGCTACATACATCAAAGCCTCTGGGTATAATTTTTCTGTTGTTTTTCAGGGTCTTTTAAGCCATAAGCTGTTTTCTATGAAAGTCTGAATACCTCCGTTTCAACATGAAATTTTGATTTCATTTACTTGGCTGGTTTTCGGTGTAATCTGGCAACTAGCCTACTTGCACGGAAGTATAGAAACTAAACTTTCTGCCTGGCCGGGCGTGGCTCAGTGGTTGAGCGTCGGCCTAGGATCCAGGTGATCGGGGTTCGATTCCTGGTCAGGGCACATGCCCGGTTGCGGGCTCGATCAATGACTCTCATCATTGATGTTTCTATCTCTCTCTCTCTCCCATTCCTTTCCTCTCTCTCTAATCAATAAAGATATATTAAAAAAAAAAAAGAAACTAAACTTTCTGTTCCAGGTAGGAAAGAACTGTCTTAAAGCGACTGCTTTCAACTACTGAGCCAGTTTTTCCTTTTATGTATGAAGTGATCCCGTTTCACATAATCTTTGGTGGTGCTCAACCCTGCCCACACATTAGAATCTCTCGGGGAGCTTAAAACGCCTGAATTCCATGGAATTCACATTCAGCTGGTGTGAGGTGGGTCTCAAGCATTGGAGTTAAGACAAAGCAACACATTAAAATGGCAAAATAAAACAAACACCAAAAAAACCTATAAAGGGATCTTTTTAGAGCCAGGGTTGAGAACTACTGATTTGATTGAAGACAGGAAATTATCCACACAAAAATGTCAATACTGTGTGTTTTAACTTAATAAAAAGATAAAAGAATTTAAAAAAACACATCTGACGAAAATCATTTGTGTTGAGAAGGGTGCCCATCTGTGAGTTTTTCTGTATCCACTTCTATCTAAATGTGTAAAGACACAGATATACATATATGCATTTCTTAATTGTGTACTTTGTTTAATGGAAGTCGCCACCAAAAGATAAGAATAAAACACATGTAAATCAGAACTGCTGGGCAGCCACAGGCCATGAAGAATGAATGAAAATCAAACTAGGCCAACACGACTTACCTGGTCCCCATACGCATGACGACCTATGATGATGGGCTTTACCCACCCGCTCACGAGCCGGGGGATATTTTTGCAGATAATAGCTTCCCTGAAGACAGTGCCACCCAGAATATTTCGGATGGTGCCATTCGGTGACTTCCACATCTGTTTCAACTTGAACTCCTCAACCCTCTTCTCATCGGGGGTGATGGTGGCACACTTGATACCGACGTTGTACTTCTTTATAGCTTCTGCGGCATCCTTGGTGACCTGGTCATTGGTGGCATCACGATTCTCGATGCCTAAATCATAGCTGGGAAGGAAAAATCGTAAACAGAACTTTCCAGACAAACTGATGGGTGACTAAGGCTGCTACCATTCTGTCTATCTCTGCATGGTGAGGGCATGCAGAGCTTGCCCTGCGGAAAGTGAAGGCTCTTAATATACCCACATCTGCCAAGTTTCAGCATTAATGCACCCTAGACACAGAAGATGGTGCCAACCAAAAAGGCACTGAGAGGCTGGACTGCGGGGCAATGGCTCCCTGGGCTGCAGTGGGAAGCTGTCTGGAAGGAAACTGAATGGAAACCATCGTGCTCTGCCCCTTTGCCTACTTTCACTATATAGAGGCAATGCACCAGAGCAACCCTTTGGCAGACTTCCATATAATCAACATAAAAATGGGAGCCTAAGCACCACCTTATTTTTTCCTTAGTTAAATATTGTGCTCTAAACATAAAGGGGTCAGAGGGTTTAAAATTTTTTTTCTTATATTCTGACATTAAGTAGTGGGAGTCATAGATGTGACATTCAGTGCCAAAAATGCTAATGCATCCTTCATTAATGTCAGATGGTTATATGATGAACCCTTCCCTTATTCTTGGGCAAGTCTCTCTGTTCTGGACACAAGCCTGCAGTTTATTGGGCAAGTCATGGAATCAAGCAACAGTTTTATATACCCCAGAGAGCAAGAGTTGAATATACACCAACACCCACACTGGTATTCAGAGCTGAAAAGAATGTTGGTTGTTCACAGAGCACAGACAACGATTGTAAAGCTTTATCTAAAGTATGAAATCATTTGTTGAAAACAGAAAAAAACAAAACAGCAATGTGACTATTTTGTTCTCCAAGTTCTTAAAGTTTTTCAGCTTTCATAACTTGCTGAACCATGAAGCCTCTAGATTTCTTTTTAATTCTTGTATTCCTTTCCTTAGATATCCCAACTCATGATGTAAATGCAAGGTAGCAATCTTCATGTATTTCCAAAAAAAAAGAATTCCAGACTGCTCTGAGCTTAGCTAATTCACATAAGTGTAATAAAGCACTGACTCTCTTATCTGCTAGAACAGGAAGTGCTGAATATATGTAAACAATTCAGCAAACCTCTACTCCCAACTCAAACAAGTGTGGTCAGCAGTTTTCAGGTTCATAGCAACCATTTTTCATCAGGAGAGACTAGCAATAAGTTTGTGGATTTTTTTGCTTCTCTTCTTAACAATTCTAAGAAAAAAGAAAGAATAAATGGCCTGGACTACTGTCCAGCCTGTGGGAAACAAAACAAATGAACTGCTCCACTCCCCTCAAAAAAGAACTAGTCATGTAATAATAGCAATTTTATGCCAACATAAAACTCGTTTGAGCCTCCAAAAATTCTTTGGTCTATAGCCAGTGACAGTTTTTTTCTAGGCCCAAGAACTATCCTTTAAAACTCCTAATGTCTCTAGGCTAACGAGGGTCAAAGAAAGCATCTTTGTAGCTATTCTACTGGCAAGAACTCTGCAAACTCACCTACTGCCTTGTAAAGCTCTGAAACAGGAGTGTGCTGGTAAACGTGCTTCTTTACCCTACTTGGAGGACGCTTTTATGCTTCATTTACCGTATGTTTTGTTGACCTCTGCAGGTATTTACTACTCCATGTGGTTGCAATAAGATATTATCAACATCTTAGGCTTAGAATTAAAAAGGGTGCCTAATGACACCACATAAATTAAATGCCTACACCCCAGCAAATATACAGTCCTCAGGACACAGTCTGATGAATAATTCTGGGTCAAGGCAAACACGCTTCCAGTTGCCACTAATTTGGCTAAAATGTGACAGTCTTCAGCCACTTCACCCTTGTAAAAATTCTATCTCTACCTAGTTCAAATGTTCAAAAAGCATGAGCAAGTTTATGGAAAACACAGGTAAAAAAATGAGAGAATTCCAGAGAGACTTTCATATCTGTCTCTGAACACTTTAAATACAGGGCAAAGGCTCAAGTCTTTAGGACACAAGTGGTTTAAGGGAACTTCTGAATGGTCAGTAGTTTTATTAAAACTACTTCAAGGGTTCTTTTCATATTACAATTGTATGAAAAGGGCAAAAGGCAAGGACTAAAAAGGGGAAAAGGGCTATTGGCTAGTTAAGCAGAGGGATAGAAAACAGAGCCGGAGAGGACAAGATTGTGCCAACTTCATTCAGTTTAATAGGATGCACCTCCATTATTTCCTGTTCTACAAACAATACTTTGTGCTTCTCTTTCTTTTCTTTTTTTAATCCTTACCCAAGGATATTTTTCCCATTGCTTTTCAGAGAGAGAGAAAGAGAGAGAGAGAGAGAGAGAGAGAAACATTGATGTGAGAGACACACATCGATTGGTTGTCCCCCCACACATGCCCCAACTGGGGCCAGGGATTGAGCCTGCAACTGAGGTAGGTGCCCTTGGGTGGAAGCAAACCCAGGACCCTTCAGGCCTCAGGCTGACGCTCTAACCACACAGCCAAACCAGCCAGGGCAATGTTGTGCTACTCTTGGCCACTGAGTATTATTACAAATCAAACCTCATAGGAAACAGATTTGGAAAGACCTGAGAATCACGTCTCCATGATACTTGTCTTCTGAACAATTAAGTCATTTATCTAGCAATGCCAAATTTAAAACAGAAGATTGATTTGCATATATTCAGGCACTCTCCCCCAAGAGCTTTATCCAAAAGACACAGCTGTATCTATGTAAAAAAGTTGGCTACATGCTGAAATCACTTAGATGATACTTGCTGAGTTTGCTATGTGGAGGAACAGTCATGAGCTGCATATACAATAGTGGTCCCATAAAATTATTATGGAGCTGAAAAATCTCTATCACCTAATGATGTCATAGCAGTCATAACGTAGTGCAACACACATACTTAACATTGTTACAACTGCCTATAGTAGTTAGTACAAGTGGGCAGCCGAGGAGCAGCAGGGGAACAGAGTTTGTCACCCCAAAATATGTCTCTTTGGCATAAGGATTATTTTAGGCTGGTTGATTTCAAGAATCAGACATGGGAGAAGCTCTAAAAGTTGAGTAGAAGTTACCCCTTGTAAAATACATTTACATTTGCAGGGAACTCTCCATTTATTGAGGGTGTCTCCTTGCTGTACCAGAAAGAGGGGGATGACCTCACCTCCAGACTCATGAATGCAGGAGAGGAAGACTTAAATAGCCTAACACCTTACCCTTGTTTACTGCTTTTCCTGATAACCTCCTGTAACTGACCCCCCTGACATCTTCTTTTGTCTTCAGTCAAAGACAGTATTTCAGGTGGTGGCTTCAGCCATTTTGGAGAGTTACTCAGTTGTCCTGAGTCTCTCCCACGTACACAGAAAGTATACATATTATTAGACTTTTGCTTGTTTTTCCTTTAACTTGTCTTTATTACAGGGGTGTCTCGGCCAAGAACCCAGAAAGGTAGAGGGAAAATTATTTTTCCTCCCCTACAGAACAATAGGCTGTATCATAGAGCCCAGGTGTGCCATGGGCTACACCATCTAGGTTTGCTAAGTGCACTCGAGGATGTTTTGAGCAACGACAAAACTGCCTAACCACAGATTTCTCAGAATGCATCCTTGTCGCTAAGCTGCACATGACTGTAACTCATTTACCTGTGCAGGTCCAGTTCCACATATGGAAAAATGAGTTTTTCTTTAATCAACTCCCAAATGATTCGTGTCATTTCATCTCCTTGCATCTCTACCACAGAACCGCCACGAATTTTTTGAGACATTTTGACTTCAATAAACCTTTAAAAAGAAAAAAAAAAAGTTAAGACACATATCTTGTCATTTTATTTCATTATAGTGTTACTGGACTAAAGGGGTCCGTTTGCCTGTGTACATCAGAGGCCAATAGGAATGACAGGAGTGTGCAGTCAAGAAAGTAAGGGTTTATTAGATGAGGGTGGCTCACGCCTGGAGTCACAGGTGAGCTAATGCTCAAAGACCTGGCACCCTGATGGCTTTCAGGGGATGGGTTATATAGAGGAAAAATCATTGATCATGGTGACTAAGGGAGTTAGGGTAGTGATCTCTGCTGATTGGTTGGCAGTAGGGTAGGGAGTAAGTTGATCAGTGCATCCGGTCCTGATGTCAGCCATGGCATAGTTTCATATGGTTTTACTGTTTTTCTGGGTATGGAGCTGAAACATAACTGAGGTCTAGATGTCAACTTTAGTTTAATTGAAACTCTGTCTCTGTGGTGAAAAGACCTGAGGATTTGTTCTAAGATTATTTGATGCTGACCAGAACTTCATTGTCCTAAAGGCTTAATAACTAAGGGAGTAGACATGCAAGGAAGAAGTAGGCAGGCGAGTCAAGGTGCTGGATGAGGCCAGTTTGTGAAGTAAAAGGAAAGAAAGGAGAGAAGATCATATTAAAGAAATGAAGTTTCTGCACGGTCACAATAGTATTAAAAAAATTTAAACATTTGGTGACTACTACAAGAATAATTTATAATAGCATGATTGCATGACAAGGTAATAACACATTTACCATTAGAACTGAGCACGTTCTCTGCATAAAGCATTGTGTTACATGCTTCATGAGCGGTTTGAGTTAGCCTTCACAACCCTGAAAGATGGAAATTATTTTCCTATTTTACTTTGACAAAAGAGAAGTAGCTTCCCCAAGGCGACGCAGCTAGAGCATCGGGGAGCCTGCCCCTGTACAAGTCCCTCGATAATGTAATCATTGCTCATAACTATTGGTTTGTCTTATAAAACACGATTATTTCCACAATATCATGCTATTTGAACACTTCTATGCAACTCCTCATTTTACGGGGCCCTCAAGATGAGCAACATGAGGAGAGCTAGTATTTCTCCTCTTTTAAGAGACTGTTCGGTTAAAATAACTACCCTTGAGAAGATGAGACAAGTTCTTGTGACTTAGGTTTAAAGAACTTTTAAGTCCAAGAGTGAAAGACGAAGAATTCCTGGTGGAGCTATGTTCTCCTAGAGACAACATTAAATACTGAGGATGTGGAGCTAAATATGAAAGTGATTTCTCAATTAGAGAAATTTGTATATACAAGGTCATTGCTCAGGACCCAAGCATGTCCCTGTCCTCTTCCTCGGTAACCCAACTCCAGTACTGCTCTTCTGGCTTTTCATGGACAAAGGTAAGCTGCCAGTGCGTGGCATAGAAAAGCAGAACTGCTCAAGGAAGAGGTGTCACTTTGAGGAACAGGGTGTGGGGGTAGCAAATACAAATCCATCTGTTCCCCAGAAGGGCAGGGGTGTACCGTTTGGAAGAAGCAAGACTATAAGGCTTAAAGGCAGGCCATGTCCTATGCGTGATCTCTGAGAAGCAGAGGAAGCCTGACCCGCTAAAGTATCTGTTCCCTTTCATAATGCTCTAAGGGAAACATTTTCCCCCCAGCAACACAACTGCAAATTGCTTTTATTCCCCCGAATTTATAGCTGAGGACTGCAAAAGTCAGAAGAACTGATTCAAAAAATTATTAGGTAAGAGGCCTGTAAACAGTCTCTCTTGAAAAGCTGATTTCAAGTAATTTGGCCTTCAAATTAAAAAATGAAATGACTAATAGATGGTAAGCCTCAGTTTCTCGTGACAAGCCAGGATGTATTTCTATCCCCGGGCCCATTTTCACTTCCCAAATTTGCAATTCTAAAATCCTGCTTATTAGTGTTTAGGAGGTTCCCTAGACTATTACTAGAGAACCATCTGAGCTCAATTAGAGTGAAAGAAATGAGCAAACTCGTGTGGATGAGTCAATTACTTCCCATTTGTAATTTCAAGTAAAATTTACAATATAACTTAAGGTATATGATTCAGTCATGCTGATCCCACAGTCACATCTGTTCTTATATTTAACTCAAAACAAAACAAAAAAGAGGCAGTAAACTTATCTTAGTGTTAACACAACATTTCCATGGCCATACAGTATTATAAAAGAGTTATTACTTGGCTATTTTTCCTTGATGGCAAATACAATTAATAGAAGGTCATGCACCTTATTTAAAATTTCCATACTGAGTGATAGTATTTTTTAGTTAATTATTGTCTTCTCAGTTGAAGTAAATGTTTTGAGCAGTAATCTTTCTATATTCATAATGTATAACTGAAATATTTCAGGTTTCCTCACATTAGTTAACTAAAATTTTACCACCTTTTAACTAAACAGCAGAAGCTGTATTGTAGACCCTGGCTTACTACCATGAAGGACATTATTTTATTTCTTTTAGATTTGAATGCCATGAGGTGGGCTTTAGGCCCCACTGGATTCACTTGCCTACCCTTACCCCTCTGATTTTGTCTCCACCCAAACCCCAACTTCAGAAGGAAGGACTTTCCCACAGGCCAGTTCATTTTGTTTGAAAACAGCCGAATTCCAATCTCCTGACACACTGTGTAATTCCAGAAAATAAACCTGGACTAATGCAGAGTAGTTTAAGAAAAAAGAGCTGCTCATCCTGTCTAATATTATTTTCATCAACCCCAATTTTTTTTAGCCATTTTTTAAGCTGCTTTCATGAACTACAATAATTTTTAGGCAAAACACACACACAGACAAACAGTCTCTTGGAGAGCAGACGCTGTACTGAAAGAAATAAGAAGGCAGTTGCAATTTATTGTTGGGAATGCTCCTGACTCACTCCCCGCAGGGCCGGCCCACTGAAGCAGTTCTGCCACATCAAAGAAAACACAGGAGCGGAGAAACTGCTAATTCTCACCTTCACAGCGAGCCGACTTCTAATCGCCCAGCTCCTCTCAATCTTGCAGACTCGGCCGAGGGAAGTTTATCTCCTGGAAAAACCAAGCCAAACGGAATCAAAGGGCTAAGTGCAAACCCCTCCTGTCGGGGCTGAGACAGCCGGTGGACCGGGTTTAAAGGGCAGCGCGGAGGGGACCGCAGAGGCGACGGGCAGCCGGGCCCGCAGGCGCCTCGCCCGCACACGCCAGGGCTGCGCCCGCGGGAGCGCCCCGCGTCCGCTGTCCCTTAGCTGGCCTCGCCGTCGGTGCGGCCTCGGGCGACGCCACGACCAGCGGGCGCCCGGCCCGCACACGTCCTGGCAGCCGTGGTGCAAGCGGGTGCGGGCGCAGCTGCTTCCCGCGCCGAGGCGCGGCCTTGAAACGGGCGCCGGAGCCGCCGGGGGCTCGCCCTCCCCGGGACGCGGGTCTGTGCCGCGGCTGCGGGGCCTCCCCCGCACCCCCCGCGCCGGCGCCGGGCTCCTCCCCTCCACGCCCCGCGCGGGGGCGGCTTCCCGGACCCCGGGCTCGCCGCACCCGCGCCCAGCTCCTGGGCTTCCGCGCTCCTCGGCGTTCGGCTGCCTTTACCGCCCGTTCTCTTCCCCCAAACCCCAAACGGAATCTCCTCCGGGTCCTCGCGACTTCCCGGCGCCCGATTTTCCTTCCCGCCTGCAGCCCTGGGCTGCCGCCGTCCCCGCACACAGCCGTCCCCCGCCCAGTGTCACCCTCCGGCGCCCACGAGCGGGCCTTCCAAGCACCCGGCACCCTCCCCCTCCTCATTTCCCCTTCCACGGGCAATGCCTGCGTTTCCTCCCCTTTCCCGCGACAGAACTCGCCGCTAGGTGCTCCCTCCACACCCGAGATCGTAGCTTCCTTCCTTCCCCCACTCCAGCCGCTGGGGGCTCAGAGCCCCCCGAAGCCAGGGCTGGCGGCGCCCCTCGCAGCCGCGGTTACCTGCAGGGACGGGTGCGCTGGCGATGCACCGGGGGGGGGGCACAGCCACGCACGCGATGCAACCCTCGGGTGCAAACACCGGCGATCCCAGCCGGGCCCCAGCTGCCTCGGCGTCTGACACGGCCGCCCAGAGCCCCACGGACCAGCGGGCGGGGCGGCTTTTCTACTTCCCGGCTTTTGTCCCCTCCGGGCCCTGCCCCCTCAGCCCACCTCCCGGGGCCCCGCCCCCGCCGCGCCGCCAACCGCCGCGCTCCGACCCTCCGAGGTGGGCGGGGCACGGGGGTCAAGGCCGGGCCGGGAGCGTGGGGGGCGACCCGCGGTGCGGGGGCTGCTGCCCCGGCGGTTCGTGGGGGAAGGAGCGGGTGCCACCTGCAGGCGGGGCGGGGGGCGCGCTGGGGCTGCTGTCCCGAGACCCGCGCGGCCAGAGCTCTAGGGCCGCGAGGGGTGTTTGCAGGGCCGCAGTGGGGGCGGACGGGGAGCCCGAGCGCCTGGCCAGTCCCCTTCCCCGCACGGCCGACGGTGCGGTCGTCGGAGCCGCCTCGGCCCAAGGAAGGGCGACCCAGGCGATGAGCGCGGGCTGCTTTGCGGGCCACTCCACCCGCAGCCAGAACGCGGAGGATCGCACGCTTACGCACGCACGCACCCCGCGGTGACTATTTTCCGCCGCCACCAACGACTAGGTCTTTGGAGCGTCCGTACCTAGAGTGCAACCCCCCTTATCCGCGGCTTCGCTTTTGGTGGTTTCCTTTACCTGTGGTCAACTGCAGTCCAGAAAACAGTAAATGGAAAATTACATAAAAACACCATTCATAAGTATTAAATTGCGCACTGTTTTGAATATCATGATGAAATCTCCAGTCTTCCTGCTCTGTCCGCATTGAGAAGTGAATCATCCTTTTGTTCAGCATATACATGCTGCGTAGACTACACAGCTAACAAACTCCTTAGTCACTTAGTAACCTGCTGCTTAGTTATCAGATTGACTATCTGATTTGCAGCATCCCAGTGCCTATGCTCAAGTAAACCTTACTTAATAATGGCCCCAAAGCCATTCACATAGCTTTTATTACAGTATATTGTTATTATTGTTCTATTTTATTGTTGGTGGTTGTTAATCTCTTACTGTGCCTAATTTATAAATTAAACTTTATCATAGGTATGTATGCTTAGGAAAAAAGTTTGGTTCTATCTATGGTTTCAGGCATCCCGTGGGGGTCTTGGAATTGATCTCCCCTCGCCTCCCATAAGGCGGAACTACTATAATTTCAGTTACTATTACATACTATGATAGACCCGATCGTCGTTGCATTAGAAGATAAGGATAACGAGGAGATTATTATCTGGGCTCTAGAGAAGTTAGACTAAAGATGTGAAGCCTGAGAAACCAGTGGATTAAAAAAAAAATCTGTCCCCTGCTGGGAATTACTTTTTGTGTATTCCTTACTCTTGAAAGTATGGGGTAAAGGAGTATTTTAGATAATAATTTTTAGGATAATAGCATGCTTGTGTATTGCTGCTGGGGATTTAATGTCCCCAAATTTATTTTTAAAAATTATCTTTAGCATCGCATTATTATAATTACTCTTTGAAGATAAACTGATAGGAAGGGCACTACACAAAGGGGCATTTTTGACACTAGAGGGCACTGGTATTTTTCCTAAGAGAAAAGGAAGAAAGAATACATAGCATTACACTTGATTTTTGAGGCGGATTAACGGAAAGTAGCTGTCATCTCCATTTATTCCTGTAGAAATGATGATAGAGGTGTATGAGTGTGTATTTCATCTCCAATCTGAGACCCAAAGTTACCTGAGATTGTAGCTTTACTCCATATTATATTGGGTTCACATTTTTATTATCCTTTGGCCACTACTAAAAGTATTTATATTCATTCTTGTTCCCGAAAGGATTTAGGGCAGCCTTCCAGATACATACAACATAGTATGATAAAAGACATTGAATGTAGGTGAGGAAAATGAGGAAAAGAGAGCATAAATATGGGAAATTATATAGAATCAAGGTGAATTTAATCACAAAGCGTATTCCATCAAATTCTGAACACTGCTGGAAATGGGCTGCAAATTTGGCTCTAAGCCAGTGTGGGAAGAAGGAGAACACTTATGGGAGTCTCAGCATCTAAAATAGTGTTTCCTAAGCCAGTAATGTAGGAACTCTGCTATCATTGAAAATACTTTTTTGTAGATCTATAGAATTGACTTATAATATTACTATATATATGCATAAAACTAGATACATGCTCCTTATGCTGCTAGGTCTTATACAACTATAAAATAAATTTATAGACAAAATGATTAGAAACAAAACTATAAAATAATACATTACCTAACAACATCAAATAATGGAACAAAAGATGTTTAGCTGAAGTTAAATTACTGCTTGGAATGTGAGTATGAAACCGTGGATAAGGGGGTGACTACTGGGCAGAGTAAGAAGAAAAGTCTCTCAGCAAGAACTCTGTGAAATACTTAACACCTTTAAGAGCCAGGTGGAGGGAAAGGAGCCCCCAAAAGAGAATGAGAAGGACTCTCTGGACATAGTAGAAGAATCAGCAAAGCCTGATGGGAGTCAAAGAAAGAGAAAATTTCCAAAAAGGAGGGGGTCCCCCAGAGAGGGCAAGAAAGACAAAGCCTGAAAATAATTTTGGCAAGTAGGTGGACCTCATGAAAGCACTTTAAGAAGAATAATTCTATCAGAATAATTCTGATAGAAACCAAACTATAGGGGATTGAAGTCTGAACAGAAGGTGGGGAATTTTGGAGACATAAAAACTTTTTTCAGAAGGTCGACTGTGAAGAATATTCTATAAAGTCTTAGTAAGTATACTTTTTGATGACTGCATAATTGTTCATTTGATTGTATTACTTTCATGTGGTTTGTGTTGATTAGAAATTTGTTTCCTGCCCACCAGCATGACTCAGCATGGATCTATGACCCCGGAGATCAAGGTTGGATTCTGGTCAGGGCACATGCTGGGGTTTTGGGCTCAATCCCCAGGAGGGGACATGCAGGAGGCAGCCGATCAATGACTCACTTTCATCATTGATGCTTCTCTCTTTCCCTCTTCCTTTTGCTCTCTGAAATCAATAAAATATATTTTTAAAAAAGAAATGTTTCCTTTTTATTTATTTTTACCATTTTAAATAACTGTGACAAACATATTTAGATATACTTTAATTTTACACTTGAATCAGTTCCTTAGGCTAGATTGTTGGGTCAAGGAATGTAAACGCTTTTAAGATCCATCAAATCATTTTCTGGGAGGGATACACTTATTTATGTTTTCCCACGAAGCACAAGAGAGTCCCAATTTCATTACTTCCTTGCCATAACTGAATTTCATGATTTTAAAAAACATTGTTACATTCCTTACTAAAGGAAACCAGGACTCCTTTGAGAACTGATTCTAAGCCTGGGATAAAGATAGGTCAAGATGAGCTGGTATATTTTAGGGTCAGAAAGTAAGGAAGTAAAGATGACCAAGGCATTCGAAATGGACACAGGAGCTAGCTCAAAGGTGCTCTCTCTGGGTAAATCAGGGACACCTTCACCATCAAAATGAGTAGTGGAAGAAATGAATTATAACATAAATGTTTATAAGTCCCTATTGATACTGTTAAAAGATAAACTGAGGCATGTCTTATTTAAATAAGAATTGGTTATTGCTAAATGCAAAGTGTTAGGAGCTCTTGGTGGTTGGTTGTCCTTAGGTTTTAAATTTATAACCTTGAGGAGTTAACAGGCTTAGGTTTGGGTTTGCTTTCTTAGGCTATTAAGGCATTAGCGCCACCCCAGTTCAATGGCCTCCTTGTTTAAGTAATTTAACAATACTAATCATCATAGAGGAGTATAACATAGCATCATTATAATAATAATAAATTCAGCAAGAATCATAAATATGTGCTCTGACAAAAGTTTTTGAGTGTATTTACACAAAATATCTATAGTTGAAATTCATCCGGAATTAATTTTGATGTCTGGAATGAGGTAAGAATCTCAACTAATTTCCCCCTCCAATGGTAGCCAGTTTCCATCTCTTTTTTACAGAAATTAAACTATAAGCTAATACAGATACTAGATTGTAAGCTTCGTGGAGATATGGACTATGTCCTGTTTACAATTTTATCCCACGTGTCTACTTAACATATTGCTCAATGAATTGAGAAAATGCTCCAGAGAATGGGAGTTTTGCAGCTTATTTTATATATTAGAATAAAAGGAGGAGCCATAAGGAGTGTTACGTGAAATCCATTGGTGGTAGATTAAGCAGGTGAAAGAAAGCAAAGGGAGGGGGGAAACCTTTGGGACTGGGTAAAAATTAAGACAAAGAGACACATACTTCTTTCACATTGTCAGGTACGGAGTAGTTAATAACCAGCATTTCCAGTATGTAGAGTTGGCATGGGGGGGGCAAGATAAACAGAGCTGCTGTGGTCTGGTGCTCTGGGGCTGACGTGGTGCCCCGAGGGGTCTGGCAAGGGAGATTACTCTGACATTTCAGATGTATGCTGTTCTAGATGCAGAGAGACAAGATAGGCTTAAGGTAAAGATTAAGTTTTGTCAAGGAAGCTACAGCCCTAGGATGTGAGTACCTGCCATGACTTGCTTTTAGTTAGGAATTTTTATGTTCAGATCATCCGATGTGGTTACTTTTGGTCTCTGAGTTCGTAAGGCCGCCATCCTGGCCTCCCCTGAGCTTTCCTATGGTTTAGTATGTGGCCCCCTTTTCCTCCACAGAGCTAACATCACTTACCTGGGTCAGACACTGGGCCAAATGCTTTCTGTGCAATTCTTTTTTTTAAAAAATATATCTTTATTGATTTCAGAGGGGGGGGAGAGAGAGAGAGAGAGAGGGAGAGAGAAACATCAATGATGAGAAAGTCATTGATCGGCTGCCTCCTGCAGGCCCCCAATTGGAGACTGAGCCTGCAACCTGGGCGTGTGCCCTGACCGGGAATCGAACCCCAATCTCCTGGATCATAAATCTGTGTGTTTTTGAGCATTAGCCCCATTTTAAGGGTAAGAGGTCTGGGGCCTAAAGAAATTAGTAATTTTTTTAAGGTCACGTGGCTAGTTCCTTGCAGAGTCACCCAAGTACAATCTTGACTGTAGACGTAAGCGCTCTATCTTGCACGAGTGAATGCCAGTCCGGGAGAACGCTGACCATAGCTACATATTGCGAGTGCCCGCATCATCGAATACATACGGTAGTCGCCGGCCGGCCTGCGTGCGTCTGGTGACCCGGGCGCCCGACGCTCACGCGCGCAGCCGCCCGGCCTCTCCTAGGAACGCTGAGGCGGCCTAATCTTGCCCAGGACGACTCTATCTGGGCTGGACTCCCTGCGCCTGAACACCTGATCCGCGCGTCGCGAGGACTCGGAGGAGGGGGCGGAGCCGGCGGCCGGGAAAGTTGCGGATTGGAGGGGAGGAGGGGCAGGGGCGGGGCCTTGGGGGGGAAGCGAGAAGCCGCATCAATCATGTAAGCAGCTAGGTTTCCTGCCGTAACTGCCGGTGGCCGCACTACAGCGGCCCTGCGCCCCGAAGCCGGCTTCCTGCGGCCGAACGGGGTGAAGCGGCGGCCGGGCTGGAGGGGTTGGCCCGGGCGGGAGGCGCAGGTAAGGGCGGGGGTCTGGCGCGCCGCCCGCCGGGGCTGAGAGCGGGGGTGAGCTCCGGGGCCGGAGCGGAGGGGACGGCTGAAGTGTCGGCGGGAGCTGGGGCGTCCCGACCGCGGCTGGAGGCCGGGCTGCGACCGCGGCTGGGCACGGGAGGCCACAGGACCTGTGCCCGCGGTTAGCCGGGTGCCCCTTGTCATGTGAGTGTGGCAGGGAGCCGGGTGGGGCTGTTCTTGAAGAGGTTTCCTTGGAAACATTCGAAGTTCCCTCGTCCTGCGCCCCTAAGCTCCTTTGGGAGGTGCGCCGTCCGGTTCCTCCTCCGTCTGGTGGATGGGCTCTGAGCCTGTGTGTCGGAGGTGCACCCGTGGGCTGGAGAAGAAAGTTCCCGAGCCGCAGAGACCACAGCTGTAGAGGGGTTTCAAATCCGCAGGCGCCTCCTTAAATGCTGGCCCCTTTCACAGGCAGGAGGCTTGATTTCCCAGTTAGTCTTTTCCCTTTGCGTGGAATGTTCCGAACAAGAGGATGGGACTGGAATATGATGGATAATTTTAAGGAATTGAGGTCTTTTGTCTAATGTAGGGGCTCTTCTTAAGACATTCCAGAGACATGAGAAATACTAGAATTCTGTGCAAAGCAAGTTATTTTTGTTTACCTGATGTGTGTATATGTTAAATGATGATGTATTGATTCAGTGCATCCTCTGTTGTAAGATCAGCATGATATGGACATTACAGGTAACTTGCTTGGTATATTGCACTGTCTTATTTCTGATTTATTTGTGTCTTATTTCTGGTTTGTTTGAATCTGTTAGAATCTTATTTCTGATTTATTTGGATCTTGTTTTCTGCCACTCCAAAAATTCCCACTCCATCAGGATTCTTACAAAAAATACTCTTAGTTTCTCTCACTTGGGTTTGGGTTTGCGGCAAAGGTTGAGTCTCTGTAGAGCAACGCTACTTTTCCTGTGCCCTCCCCTTTACTTTTGGGAAGGGTAATATGGATCACCTTGTGATTTTCCTTTAGTGTTTCTGTGGGCATGCTGAACAACCTCAAAATCTTTGTTGATGAAAACTGACATTTCTAGTATTCAGCTGTCCTGCATTATTAGATCTGTTTTGAGTATTTGAAAAAAACTACTTAGCCCGGCCGGGCGTGGCTCAGTGGTTAAGGGTCGACCTAGGATCCAGGCGATCAGGGTTCGATTCCCAGTCAGGGCACATGCCCTGGTTGCAGGCTGTAGCCAATCAATGACTCTCTCATCATTGATGTTTCTATCTCTCTCTCTCCCTCTCCTTTCCTCTCTCTGAAATCAATAAAGATATATTTAAAAGAAAAAATAAAAATAATAAAAAAAACTACTTAGAAGCCCTGGGTGGGTAGCTCAGTTGCTTAGAGTGTTGTCCTGATATTCCAAGGTTTCGGGTTCGGTCCCCGGTCAGGGCACATAAAAGAATCAACCATTAAATGCATAAATAAGTGGAACAACAAATTGATGTTTCTCCCCCCCCCAAAGTCAATCAATAAAAACATATTTTTTAGAAACTACTTAGAAATGACTTGACTGATACTTGGATTTTTTTCATCTGCAGAAATTTTTATATTGGCTGGCAGATTGGGTTTATTTTCTACATTTTAATACCTGATTAGCCTTCAGATTGGCTTAAGCAATAAGATAATGTGAAGTGGGCCTGTATATAATAAATAGAGCCTTTAAAGGAGAAGAGGCAACCAGTACTGGTGATACATCAGAGGTCTTTGGATGAGTAGGTTAATTATTTTAATTACCTGTCAATTAGGAAAGAGTCTTAGTTTATATCAGAGACAGTTATTAAGGTACCAGAGAATAAGAGTTGTAAAGTAGTTTTTTTCAGGATCCTGATGTCATTATGTGGTTTTAAAGATTAACTCTATATGGTTGTATTTACATTTGCTGAGTGTTTTCATGGTGATTTTAATCCTTACATCACCATAGCCTAATAAAAGTTTTGTATGTGGGTGACTCTTAAAAGTAACACTAAGACTCTTTGGGCAGATCGCTAACTCCGCTTCTGATGTTACTTTTATCAAAGCAGAATGAATGTAGGCTGATTTCCGAGGCCTGAGGGTTATTGCCATCACATTATTCTTTCTTTCCAGTGCTCCCCAACCCCCTTTGGAATTTATGTTTGATCAGTTTCCAGCTTATTTATTTCCTAACCCTTTATGCTAGAATATGGATTATCACCACGCTTGAAAAGGATTGCTGACTGCCCTCCCCAGTAGAAGATGATGTTAGTGACCTTCCTTCCCTCTTTCCTTCCTCCTCGTCTCTCCCTTCCCCCTCTTCTTCCTCTGTTCCTTCCTCTTCCTCCTTTCCTTCCCTCCTTCCTCCATTCCAATAAACATTTACTGCCAAAATTCCGTTCAAGTCAGTGGTTTCAATTCTGCTTTGTTTAATTTATTAAGCAAATTATTAATCAGGCAACATCTTGAGTAGTTAGAATTCAGAAAGGCTAGAATTGGAAGTCCATGAAGAGCTACAAAAGTAATTTTGCTCTAAAGAACTCTGGGACGAAACTTGGGGTTTAGTTACAGCTTGACCACTGACTAGTTGTGTCACTCTCAAGAAAGCTGTTTTAGGCTCAGTGTACATCAGTTCCCTCAAAGGTGGAATATAGTAATAAGGCCAGTTCTCACCTTCCAGGATTTTTGTAAAAATTAAGTGAGATGGTAAATGTGATTTTGAAAGTGAAAACATTTTATAAGGGTATAATGTCCTCTTTGTAAAGTATAAATTATATGACAAACTATAGCCCTTTAACGACTAGAATTATACATAGTTCATGGTTCTCCTTTATTTGAAGTATTGATCAGTATGGCAGAAAATAGACATCAGTGCTTTTCTGTATCTTCCAGATGTGGTTACCTTTACTGCTTTGGGTTTTAAAAAAATATATATATTGATTTCAGAGAGAGGAAGGGAGAGGGGGAGAGAGAGACAGAAACATCAATGATGAGAGTCATTGATTAGCTGCCTCCTGCACGCCCCCCACCTGGGATCGAGCCTGCAACCCAGACATGCACCCTGACCAGGAATCGAACCATGGTCGATGCTCAGTGGCTGAGCCACACCAGCTGGGCTGCTGCTTTGGTTTAATTATGAGTTTTGGTTAGTGTCTGGGAGGAAGAGGATGGGGAACAGCTTGTCCATCTGCATAGTTCCAAGGTGTTGGTACATAGCTTGAAGTAATTTTTGAGGTTATGTAGAAGTGTCATTAAGTGATGCCTATTTCATTTATTTTCTTGAATATTTGCCTTTTATAGTTTTTAAAAGAAAAGATTGAAATGAGTAAAGCAAAGCTTTGAGATTTTCCCCATAACTTTAAAAAGCTATCGAATATCGTTTTTTCCCCCCAAAAAATCTTAAAATGAAAAAGATATAAACTATGCAAAAATGCTTTTTATTTCTTTCTACCTGTTCACATTTATGCCCTACTTCTAATTTTTAAATAATTTTGATAATTTCTGTAATTTGAGTAGCAATGTTGAAAATTAGATTAGCTATATAATCATGGTTTTAGGCGACTGAGACTTCCTTATGGTCTAGACCACAGGGTTTTCAAGCTTTAATTTGGAATATATGCTAAACTATTGACTTACTCTTTGGTTTTCATAGGTCTGAATTTTCAGAGTCCTATTTTCAGATATTTAGGGATGCTGTTTGGAATTAATGTTTGGGCTTCCTGAGGAACTTGATATGTTGTGCTTATTTCTTTTGTTTTTTAGACCCATGAAATGGCCACAGATGATAAGACTTCCCCAACATTGGACTCTGCCAATGATTTGCCTCGGTCTCCTACTAGTCCTTCTCATCTCACACACTTTAAACCGCTCACTCCTGATCAGGACGAACCTCCTTTTAAATCAGCATATAGTTCTTTTGTAAATCTCTTTCGATTTAACAAAGGTAAGACTTATTCTTAAAGATCAGAGAACCTACAATTTTGATTCTCTGAACTTCTCTTGTTCAGGTTTCATCTTGTGTCTTTGTAAGAAAGTAAATTATTAACAGGGAGAGAGCTTCAATCATAGGTCACGGGTATACTGCTTAAGAGAAAGAATTTTCACTGTAATAATTTATTGGTAAGTGAAGATCTGAATAAATGTTAAAAGGAGGTCCCTTTTTAAAGTTCTTTTTTCCCTTTTTTTATTATGTTTCACTTAAGTTCACACAATGGACTTTGTTCTTTTAGGGATTAATAGCCAAAAGATTTTAATTAAAGCTGTGAAATTAAAAGAATCAGCACATGGGAGAAAAAGTTCTTATTTTTCAAAAATGGAAACTATTTTCAGGCCTCTTGTTGACTTAAACCCATTAGGTAAGGTATAAATGTAATGCTATCAAATTAAAAGATACTTTTAAAGTGAGCTTTTTTTAAGTAATAGATTTTTTACCTGAAAGAAAAATTAAGAAAAATGGCTACATTTTTTGCTTCATATTTGGCTGTATTGTTTGAAATGGGTTAGAAAATAAACCCTTTTGTCATAAGGAATTCGGGATTAATAGTTTAAGTAGAAATTTTAATAGCATTAACTGACTTTTATTAGTAGACATGTTTAAAGCTCTGTAAAAAAGTTAGTCCATTTTTAAGACAATTAAAAAAATAAACCTTATTATTTAGAATAGTTTTAGATTTACAGAAAAATTGGGAAAATAGTACAGAGAGTTGTCATATACCCCATACCCAGTTTCTTCTATTATTAACATCTTCTGTTATTATGATACATTTATTACAATTAATGAATGAACCATTTTTGATACCTTATTGTATTAATTAAAATATGTATTTTATTCATATTTCTTCAGTTTTTACCTAATGTCCTTTTTCTGTTCCAAGATTCCTTTCAGGAGACCACATTATATTTAGTCATCATAAGACAGCAATCTTTTTATTTAGCAAATGTTTATTGATCATCTCCTATCCACTGGGTACTATTTTAATAGACAAGGGATCTGATCTATCCCATAAACAAAACAGACCCCCTCAAAAATCTGTGCCTTTGTGTGAAACTTGCATTGTATTTTCTTTAATATGCTCAGGATATTCCTAATGAAAAGTAAGTAAAACAAACTGAAGATCCTATATACCAAGGATGTGATTATTGGCCTGTAATTTTGACACTTCTCTGAATTTTTTTTAAATCCTAATTTTTAATTATGCATATACTACATATATACATTCCTTCCTGAAAGATTGCATCTATTTCCTTTTCTTTGCTGAATTCTGAGTCTTAGTTTTTCAAATAATGCCTGTCTTTCCTTTGCTACAGAGAGAGCAGAAGGGGGCCAGGGAGAGCAGCAGTCTCCAAGTGGAAACTGGACCAGCCCTCAGCTCCCTTCAAGAGCACAGTCTGTGAGGTCACCTACACCTTATAAAAAACAGCTTAATGAGGAACTCCAGCGGCGATCTTCAACAGTGTTAGGTAAGACAGTGTTCTTATTTCATTCCTCTCTGTGTATTAGATTTTTTGCAGTCATCGTTTCCCAGATTGTTTACTGACTAACTTTTGTGCTGCTTGGAATAGTCAGGTATGCTTCAGGATCAATGAAACTGTTGCCTAGATAGTGAAAGAAATTGTAGATACCTAAAAACATTTCTTAAACATTTTATTAAACTTTAATTTAGGCTGGGCAGAAATCTCTTAACTGTTTTTTGATTAATTCCTTGCTTGGGTTTCAGCAGAGAACAGTTTGCAACAGCCGCAGGAGAACACAGGTTAGTTTCAGCTTTGTGAATGAATCCTGCCTCTGTTCGTGGGATGGCTAGTGTACTGTGATGTGCATGCCCCTGGCTGCAGAACTCTGTCAACTCCATTAATGGGCTGCACGGGCTCTTGGCCTTCTGTCCTCGTTGGGGTGCAAGCTGTCAGTGTGGCTGGATAAGCTGAGCTCCTCTTGCCTGTATGTTCTCCATCTCCTTCATTTTCATGCTCTTCCAATGAATATAGGCTGGGGATCAGTGCCTGAGTTGAGAAGCTAAAGTGAGTTGTTTTATGTTTTATTTCTGTTGGATTATTAGACTTGGTGAAGTGGTTTGCCCAACTCAAGGTGATAGAAGAAAGGCAATGAGAGGTGCATAATAGAGGGGGAAGTGTGCAGCATTGGAAATCAAGTGTTACTGAACATTAGATTAGTTCCTTGTCTTGTCTGGCCAGCCTTCTCCATGAGACCCTCGAGTGAAAAACAGGCAGGTGCAGGTAGTGGTGGTTGGCAGGAGGATATTTTACTGCTAGGTGAGACTTGGTTTAGAACCACCTTCCAGTGGGTCAGAAGGAGACGAAACCAAGCAGAAGAGTGTCTCTCTCAGGACTGGAACAGAGCTGGTTGCCTCACCTCACAGGTTTCCAGGGCAATGAGCTGCAGTCTGGGTACGGCAGCCGTTTGGAAGGAAGAATCAGAAGGTGGGAAGGGGGAGAGGGAGAAGGGAGCTCTCCTTTTACTTCAAGGAATGTAAGGAAGAGACTATTCCCGCTTTAACGTTTAACCTCAGTAAACTCTCCTTAGCTCTTGAACCTGACCATGGCAATACTCTTATTTTGTTGAGGGAACTCTTCTGACACCTAGGCTGAATTAAGCATACGACGTCTTCATTTGTAAAACTGAGGAGCTGGACTAGAATCTAACCTTTAGGGGTTACAAACTGACAGCCTACTAAATCTTGCCTTGGTGTTTTGATAAACTTGAATTTAAATATCAGTAGGTGGAGCTTGTAATGTCTGGTTTGTGCAGTCCCCACCATTCCTTATTGTCTTCTATCAGGTGCACTTGATTCTTTTATTCTTCCTTAGCTGCTAGAGGCTCAGACATCTCGGACTGTTTGACCAGTCAAGTTCCTTTTCCTATTAATTCCACAATTAATTCCACAATTTACTAGCTCTATGACCTTAGGAAAATCATTTAATTTTTTAATACCTGTTTTATAGGAGACACAGCTAAGATTGTTTGCCTCATGGCAGAGTGCTAGACCAGATTTTCTCTCAGGGCTCTTTCATCTTTATTTGAGATCTCTGATTCTGTTGATTTCAGGAACAGACTTGCTGTTCCTTTTCTGATGCACAATGCTGTTAGTACTCTCTTATACTCCTAACTGGCTAAATTCAAGGGGCTTCACAATTAATTGTTTGTTGCCTCTGCATGGGAGCACAACCATAACCATTCTAACAGCTTCATCTGTCTTTTTCAACTAATAAATCCTGGAGAGTTGCTTTATATTGTGATACTAAAAGAAAAAATTGGTCATTCTAATACTCATACACTTTTTTTCAAGAATCTTTTAAAAAATGTATTGATTTTAGAGAGAGAATGAGAAAGAGAGAGAAAGAAACATCTGTTTGCCGTTCCACCCATTTATGCATTCATTGGTTGATTCTTGTATATGCCCTGACTGGGAATTGGACCCACAACTTTGGCATATCGGGCTGACACTCTAACCAACTGAGCTACCTGTCCCGGCTAATACTCATACATTTTTATTCTAGTAATAGCACAGGCATCTACTGAAATTAGAAATTACTGTTTATAGAAAGATAAGTGCTGTTTAGGAAATTATTTCTGTAGTTAAAGTATTTAGGAAAGTTCCTTGTCAATTTGGATTTATATACCAACCTCTCATGGTGTTTTGTAATCCTTTTTTTCCCACCGAACCAAAACAAAGCAACCTAAAACAAATCAAGCAAATAAATGAGTTAAAGAAGGAGGCCGGAGGGCGGAGGTGTATTTTCCATCTTGCTTCACTGTAAATTATTAGGTTAATGAGTTTTTGTTTTTTTAAAAATATATCTTTATTGATTTCTGAGGGAGGAAAGGAGAGGGAGAGAGATAGAAACATCAATGATGAGAGAGTCATTGATCGGCTGCCTCCTGCACGCCCCTGACTGGGGATTGAGCCCACAACCCAGGCATGTGCCCTGACTGGGAATTGAACTCTGATCGCCTGGATCCTAGGTCTATGTGCAACTGCTGAGCCACGCCTGGCTGGACTAGGTTAATGAGTTTAAACCAATAGGCATGCTCATTCTTTTCTTCAAGGCACCCCCATTTCATCCTAGGCTTTGTAACTGCCAGAGCCTGGAATAGGTGGAAACCTCAGTGGTGGTCTTGCTCTAAAATAAAGAAATAATATATATAACAGCTTAGGCGGACACATCCCATTGTGGGCACAAAGCTGGAATTGGAATTTGGTTATTGATAGCACTGTCTTTAATAGTGCTCTTTTAAGCGTAAGTGGTCCCTTCTAGTTTGGAGCTGTGGAGGAGGGGAGGAAGCAGGAAGGATGGCATTGAGTTCTAGCAGTTCTTTGGCAGTCTTCATCTGCTTGGACATTGGTGAAGGAAAGCCTGCGGGTCAATGACTGTCCTGAATGTTCTGAAGTCTGACTCTTTGTGAACTGGGCTGTTAAATTCCTTTCTGATCATCTGCCACCCAAGACTTTGGGTACTTGGTCTGCAGATTGAACTGAACTGCTCAGCCCTGTTGCTGTTTAACTAAGAGACTAAGTTAGGTTAACCCACTGGGATTGCTTTTTCTTCTGCTAAATTTCTAGCAGGTGTTTATTATGGCTTGGGACCAAAGGGCCCAAGAAATCACTAATAAATTTTGGGCCATTTAAGCAATCCTCCCATCCCAGGCCTCAAAACCGTCTCTTTGAATACCTCTTACCTTTATAAAGACTAGTTTTAACTCTCAATCCAAATCACTGGCTGTGAGAACATAAGTATATGCTAACAATAAGAGGCACCGTGCTTCGCTTATATACCTTGTTTTGCATAGATACTGAAGACTATTAACAAGGTTCTCTTTATTTTTTGGTAAATCTGATTCAGAAACAAGAAGGAAAGCAGAACCTACCTTTGGAGGTCATGATCCTCGTACAGCTGTTCAGCTTCGAAGCCTCAGCACAGTATTAAAACGCCTCAAGGAAATCATGGAGGGGAAAAGCCAGGTACGGTCCAAGGGCTTTAGAAGATTACTTATTAAGCCCTTATATGGAGTTAATGTCATACTCACTGAAAATGTCATAGTGTCCTTGAAAGGAAGTTCAGTTCGTATTTCCTCCACCCATGAACACTATATTTTTACACATAGGTACTTAATTTTAATTTATCATTTTCCCCCTTTTATGGTTATATATGTTTTTTATGTTCTGTTTAAGAAGTGTTTACCTAGCCCAAGGTCAATAAATATTCTCCCATGATTTCTTCAAGAAGTTTATTATTTGTGGGAAGTTTAGAGGTCAAGCTTCATTTTTTTCTCATGGTTGTCCAGTGGGACTCAGCACCATGTTTGTTTGTTCTTTAAAACATCATCTTTCACTGATTGCATTATAAATCTTGTAAGTCCATATATATGTGTGAGGGTGGGCTAGGGCTCTCTTTTCTGCTCCAGAGCTCCAGTTTTTTCAGAGTATTCAACTAATACTCTGTCTAAAATTATTGTAGCTTTAGAATAAGTCTTGACGGCTGGTCACGTAAGTCCTTCAGTTTTGTTCTTCAGGATTGTCTTGGGCATTTTGGCTCTTTCTATTCCCAAATGAATTTTAGAAATAGTTTGTCAATTTCTGCAAAAGAAACTCTGTAAGATTTTGATTAGCATTGCATTTGCCATTGCATCTTCATCAGTATTTTCAAGGAGCCTTCACGTATTTTTATTCTTACAGGATAGTGACCTGAAGCAGTACTGGATGCCAGATAGCCAATGTAAGGAGTGCTATGACTGTAGTGAGAAGTTTACAACCTTTCGGCGCAGACACCATTGCCGACTGTGTGGGCAGATTTTCTGCAGTCGCTGCTGTAATCAAGAAATCCCGGGGAAATTTATGGGCTATACAGGTAAATGCATTTTATTGACAGTTTTACAATTTTTAAACGTCAGAAGTATAAAATAGTTATAATACAGACTGATGTTTAGCCGGTTTTTATTTTGGGTTTTATGTGTGAGCCATGGAGGACAGGAGGTAAGGGAGACACAACTTTGCTTTTAAGGACTTTATAGTCGAATAACAAAATAGATCAGGAGGTTCATAAATAAGTAGAGTAACAGTGTATCGTAGATGCTCTCAAAAAGCCCTAGGGGCATTCACATTTATTACACAAGGTGGGTAGAGTGGGTTACCAGTTTATATTACTATGAGAGTGTTCATTTTACAAAATACAGATCTTCCTTGAGTATAGGACACTTGCTTTAACAAATTGCATCTCTCATATTCTTACATAAATTTTAGCAATATAGATGTTTTAATTATTTGTTGAGGCAGAAAAACTATACAGTGGTGTGTGGATTAATACAGTGACTTGAGAGTAGAAGGCGGGTAGAAGGTACCCAAATGGAAACACACTAAGCATCTCTCATGTTATTTTTATTTTCATGCAGATTTTCCTTTTGGCCTTATTTGCTGCTTTTTTCACCTAAACTGCTACTGAGTTTAGACCTGAATTATCTTTCATCCAGGTTATGGCTACAGCCTTTGAAAAGATTTTTTTACCATTAGTTTTTTTCTACCTGTAATTCATTTTCCATACTCTAATTGGTATTCTTAATTAAATGTAGTGCTAATTGGATCATGTCAGGGTATTTCCCTGCCTAAAACACTTGCAGAGCTCCCATTATCCTTAGGGTAAAATCCCGTCTTCTTAATATGGTTTGTGTGTTAGTTTCCTAGGGCTGCTATAACAAAATATTACAAACTAAGCAAACTGTTAATTTTGCTTAAAACCCATGCATAATTTAATACAACTGAGTACTATATAAAAGTAGTCTAAAATGAAAAAGTAAAATGAAACAAATAAATTATACTTGGTAGTAATTATTGTAAAAACAGTACAGTTGACTGTAAGAAATCTTTTTATTTCATCACATCAATTTTCTAATGTTAATGCTAAAGAATTTAAGGTTGAATTATTAAATAACATTACTTATAAAGTTTAATTATCTTATCTCCTTTTTAGTGTACTAAAATTTTATAGAATCATACAAACAATTGTTAAAGAAAAACAGAATAGAAATGAAAACATATTTGGGCAGGACTGGATCCTAAATGAAATTACAATATTTAAAACTATTAAATAACCTAGTTGCTTGTCCTCCCAAGAATATTTCCGTTCTAACTTTCACTATAAGAATTTTCTTAACAATTCCTCCCCCTACCTCCTTTTTTCATATTATTTGTCAGCCCATTTTCTATTAGTTTGTTTTTAAAATGATGCCCCCTCGTGGAGGCTACTAGGGCTTCACAGTGGAGACCCAAATAATGTTTTTCTTGCTTTTTGTCTGGGGAAAATATGTTGTTTCCACTTATGTTGGTTTATTTACTGTATTTAAATTTTGTTTTCTTGAACCTTCTGTCCCTTATTTTACTTTTAGAACCTTTGAAAACATTCTTTTAATCAGAATTTTCTATTTAGTATTATTGAGTGATATTTTCTTAACTTACAAATATTTGAGGTAATGTATACTTGAATGAATTTATCATAATGATGGTTTTTAAAGTATATAACTGAGCTAATAAAATTATTTCACTTTTAAAAAATGTATTTTTGGTAGTCCTTGTTTGAAGACATTTCCTTTTTATTAGATTAACTATTAACCCAAAGATTTAATACATCTGTTAAGTAATATATTATTGTTACCTGTTTCTTACTTTTCGCCCTAGGGGACCTCCGAGCTTGCACATACTGTAGAAAAATAGCCTTAAGTTATGCTCATTCCACGGACAGCAATTCCATTGGGGAAGACTTGAACGCTCTTTCAGATTCTGCTTCCTCGTTGTCTGTACTTGATCCCAGTGAGCCCCGAACACCTGTTGGGAGTAGAAAAGCCAGTCGCAACATATTTTTAGAGGATGATTTTGCCTGGCAAAGGTACTGTCACATATAATTTTATATTTGGGAAATACTGATAGTCTTGTGCCCTATGAGTGCTTTTAGTTAACATTTACCTTCTTTGAATTGTTTCCTGCACATTCCCCATTTTCTCTTTTTTGTTTGGCTTGCCTCCAGAAAGATCACAGAGGATCTTTATGGACAGTGATTATGTTGACCAATTAAAATGTAAGCTCTACAAGAGGAGAGACTTTGTATCTTTTTCATTCACTGTCCTGTCCTTGGCACCAAGAACAGTATGTGACCTATATATGATTTTGATAATATTTGTTGAATAGACAATAGAATTTCTAATGTAGCCTTCTTATGAGAATACTCATAAGATTTGTATTCATAATATTTACAAATGAAATTAGATTCTTTTCCTTCCTAGGGAACAGTTCATGTTTTTCCCTATGTGTAAATATGCTATACTGCCTGGTAGCGGAGGATATTGCCAACTTTTTCTTGGAAGTTACCTGGAATTGTTTGAATTAGAATGCTAGATTCATCAGTTTCTGATTGTTTTCTTTAGCTAAATTGTTTTCTTATACGTAATACCAATCTGGCCATGTTAAAGAACTTAGAATTTTAACTAATACCTTTCTGATTAATTTTTATTATACTGATTACCCCTTAAGGGAGTGAAGAATTAGTATGCAATCAGTGAATTTAAACAGAGGTCAGTATGAATGAATTATGGCTACATTCCATATATATGAATTTCAGGGACATAATGTAAAGCAGAAAAGAAAGTAATTTATATCCAGTGATGATTCTATTTACATAGCGTTCAAAAATATACAGAATGAGCACACTGTCCAGGGATACAAATACGGTTAACTTAAAGAAAAGGAAGAGTGATAAATATAAAATTTACAGTGGTAGTTTCATTGAAGGCAGGGAGGGGGATGGTATTGGGTAGGAGAACACAAACACTTGAAAGTCAGTGATAATGTTCTCTTAAATTCCTCAGTGCTGCACTAGTGTTTGTGGCATCATGATTCTTTATGCGTTACATGTGTTTTATAAAATTTAAAGATCAGTTCTACATTTATTAAAACAAAGCATAGGGGTTCTTTAGTTCTTGCTTACTTTCGTTATAATACCTTTCAGTTGTACCCGACCCTGTTATATGAGCCCAGAATTGGCAATGTGATTTAATAAAAAAAACCAGGTTTGAAAGCATCCTAAGATATATAGAATAGCTGTCAAAGGTGGAATAGTTTTAGGTTTTGTGCTAATTGGTTAATGCTCACTCTTTTTTAGTCATCATATTTCTGTAGTAGGTGCTACTTTCTCCTCTTGACAGATATAGATGCTGAGATTCAGAGAGATTAAGCATTGTACCCAAGGTCACACAGCTAGTAAGAGATAGAGCCTGCACTTGGACCTAGGTTTGTCTGACTCTGCAGTACTATTCTATTGGATAATGGGGACTGAGAATGAAGTATTTGAGCTCAGGATTTCCCCCCTAAGCCACTTCAGTATTGTATTATTCATGTGAGAAGAGTTCTGTAAGTACCCATCTAACCAATTTAGTATTTTAATGACATTCCATGTACTTAATAAACTCTATTATCAGTCTTTTGGCACTTGATATACTTAAGATAAAAACCATACTGTTTCCACCTTAATTAAAGGAAGGAAACAACAAAAACAACAACAAAATGACCCATATTCTCATTATTACAGGGGGAAATAATCTGCTTTTCAATGTTAAAGCATTTCATTGAAATTGGATTTGTTTGTTACTGTTCCAAATCATCTCAAGTTTTTTCTTTTTTCTTTATAGTTTGATTCATCCAGACTCCTCAAATACTTCTCTTTCAACAAGACTTGTATCTGTGCAAGAGGATGCTGGGAAATCTCCTGCTCGAAATAGGTAAACTCCTAAATGGAAACACTATATTCTGTGTGGTTTTCCTTCTTTTCATAGTAATGAGAAGAAGGAACAGATGAAAATGGGTGGGATTGATTGTTATACACTTTTTTAGCTCTAAAATCTGAAGTAAACTATCATTTCCCTTTTACTAGTCAGCTCTCACTTGTAGTGTCTGAGTGGCCTTTTTTCACTATTCCACTGACTTCAGATCTTGGAACCTGTACCCTCTTAGTTTAGCAGATGAACTTAAATTTAATCAAGTATTAAATTTATTTTATTTTTTTATATATCTTTACTGACTTCAGGGAGAGGGCAGCAGAGGGAGAGATAGAAACACCAATGATGAGAGAGTCATTGGGGATCGAGCCCGCAACCCGGGCATGTGCCCTGACCGGGAATCGAACCTCGATCTCCTGGATCCTAGGTCGATGCTCAACTGCTGAGCCACGCCCGGCCTGGCTCAAGTATTAAATTTAATAGGGGAGTTTAGGAGGATTACAGGATCTGAATTATATTTTGAAAGGAGCACTCTGGCTGCTCTGTTGAATAGATTATAGGACCTGCGAGTAGGAGCAGGGAGACCACTTATAAAACTGGTGCAATAATCCAGGCAAGAGAATTGACTCAGGTCTGAGCAGAAGTGGGGGTGAATGATCAGATTCTAGATATATTTTGATTGTAGTGCTTACAAGATTTGCTAAACAATTGAGGTAAAAGATGACTCAGGTTTTTGGCCTGAGTGGTCGGAAGGATGCAATTGTCATTTATCGAGATGGGGAATACTGGGAGGAACAGTTTCATTTTAGTCATGTTGAATTTGAGATACGTTCTAGACATCCAAGTGAGATGTCAGTAGACAGATATACAAGTCTGGAGTTTAGGGGAGAGGTATAAGCTGGACATATAAAACTTGGGTGTTGTCATCATATGGATGGTATTTAAAACTATGAACCAGGATGGAGATCATCAAAAGAGTGAGTGTGGAGAGTGAGGAAATGAGGACCAAGGACTTTATGTCTAGGGTGGGGACATAAAGAGGAACCAGAAAAGGGGCCCGAGAAGGAGAAGCAGTGATGAGGTGAGAGGAAACCCTGGAAAGTGTGTTCTCTTAGTAGCTAAGTGAAGGCAGTTTTTCAAGGGAGGGAATTTCCTGCTGATATGTCAGGTAAGATGAGGAGTGAAATCTGACTGTTGGATTTAACAGCAATGTTGCTAACCTTGACAGGCAGTTCCGTGGGTCCTTCGGGGTTCAGGAGAGATTGGAAGGAGAACTGGAAAGAGGCGTTTTGATGTAGTGAAGGAGGGAGATGCAGAGGGATGTGGAGCTCATGTGAAGTTGATGATGAGGGATGCTAAGAATTGATGAGTCTTTAGGAAAGATGTAATTTAGTCAGTGAATATGAACTTTAAGTAAAATTTGTCAGCATTCTTACTACTAGGCTACTTATTAGAATATTTGACAACAAAATTGACTAACTTTCTTGTATTCTTGTTGCCACTATATCAGAATATGTGTAGGTATGGTTAGAATGTTAGAGAGGCTCGTTGCCTGGGTAATGCACACATTGGAAAAGGGATTTTAATTAGTTAAATAAGACATAGTGGCAACTACTCACTAAAAAAAAGCCTAGAAATGAATAACTGATTATCTTTAAAATCTTGCTTATATACTTTTATTTAATATCAGTGGTTTCTTATTAACTATTAAAATGATTTTTGCTAAACATGTTACAAACCTATGCATAATTTTAAAAATTATATTAAGAGTATTTTTATCTTCATGCTGGTTCTAGTGAGACCTGGTTTTGAATGGCAGCCCTGTTATTTATTAGCTGAGTCACCTTAGATAAATTACTTACTCTCTGATTTATCTGTAGAATGGATCTAGTAGTATCTACTTCATAGGATGCTATGAGGATTAAATGAGGGAAGATACATATATTGCTCTACTGAATGAGTATATAGTGTCTACTACATCATTGATGCATCTGCCATTTATTCTTTATATGGGTGCTAAACTTGGGTTTCATTTTCTTCTAGGTAAAAGCTAACTAAATTTCTAGCTAAATTTTTTTAATAAATAAAAGCTTGCTCAATGCTATTGATATTCCACTTACAAGTCATTTATTTGGTAACTTTGCCAAGAAGCAAAATTAAGGATATTATGTAAGTACTCATACAATAAGCGAGGAAACATATTTTCACTATCCTTTTATTGATCAAATTCAAAAAGTAATAATAACTGAGGACAGTATTTTTAATATATAGGTCTAATGAGAAGAAAGGAATTTGTTTTGGGGGAATAACATTATGCTTAGTTGTGGTTCAAAGTTTGTGTTTCCTGTCATTAGAACATTGGAAATGTTTAAATAAAAAGAACATTCTAATTTCACTGGTTATGCAAAAACTATTTGGCCTATGGGCCATGCTTTCCTGTTCCTGATCTGCAAGATTATTTCTGCATTTAGACTGATTCTTTATATGTCAGTTAAATAAAAATACTAATTTTCAGCATTTTGAAAAGAGTTTATATATCTACTTCCTTTGAAATATTACTGATATATGAGTTACTTCTATAACTGTTTTCCTGTAATCTTGCCATAATGACTTTCTTTTAAACTCATTTTGAAATAATTTTAGACTAACATAGAAGTTGAAAATATAGCACAGAGAATTTCTGGATGCTCTTCGTCCAGTCTCCCCCAGTGATAACATCATGTATAACCATCATAACTACTTTTAAAAGTACCCTTAACATTGGCAAATAAGCATTTATTTAAAAATGAATTTTCACTGTAATTCTACTTATTGATGATGAATTTACAACTGTGTTTTCACTTTTTGTTTTTATTTCCAGATCATCCAGCATTACTAACCTGTCATTGGATCGATCTGGTTCTCCCATGGTACCTTCATATGAGACGTCTGTCAGCCCCCAGGCTAACAGACCTTATGTGAGGACAGAGACCAGCGAGGATGAGCGCAAGATCCTTCTGGTACTGGCCCAGTGTCTTCGATCCACAGCCAGTTTTGAGCATAAAGAATGTTTATCTCTCTGATTTTTCTTTCTTAAAGAAACATACAAATGAAATAGCCAGTTAGCATATAAATTACATAGAAGAAATAATTAGCTTAAGTGTTTATTAGGATCACATGGGAAATTGGTCAAGCATTCCATGTGCATATACTACACTAATATTTTCTTGACCCCTTTCATCTGGCAAAATCAGAATTCAGGTGCCTACCTAATAAGAGAGCTTAACTTTTAGTTAGGTCCCAGATTGCTGTTAAATCTTTAAAACATGTTTCTCATACACATGGAATGCCTTTCAGACATTTAATACTACATGTTTATATGAGATAATAATCAGTTGTTGATTGAATTTATCTATGTGTAAAATACTATGTTCAGTCCTAAGAGTGACTCAAAGAAATGGAAGATATGGCTTCTGTCCTCAAGCTTGCAGTTCAGAGGATAGATATGAGGTCGATGGGCAGGTCCTTAATAGTAAAAGAAGTAATACTTTAATTATAAAAAATAGATCATTAGTAGTGAGGGAGTTAGGAAAGACTAACTAAAACCGAAAGGCTTGGACTGGACCATGAAGGGTGGAGTGGATTTGGGTAGGCACTGAGGAAAGCAGACCTTATTTAAAGGTGTGAGGAAAGGTATAGAGGTGAGAATAAGTGTGGCATTTTTCATGGATTGAAGTAGGATTTATTTATTTATTTTAAAATACATCTTTATTGATTTCAGAGAGAGGAAGGGAGAGGGGTAGAGAGCGATAGAAACATCAATGATGAGAGAGTTGCCGTTGGTCAGCTGCCTCCTGCACGCCCCCAAGGGGATCGAGCCCGCAACCCAGGCATGTGCCCTGACAGGGAATCAGACCTCGATCTCCTGGATTCTAGGTCGATGCTCAACCTCTGAGCCACGCCCAGCCAGGCTGAAGTAGGATTTATTGATTGGGAAAGGTTGGGAGAGAGATTAAGTTGGAGTCTGTGAACAATGAGATTGGAAAGTTATTTGGGGCTAACTGGTAGAAGGTGATTTGAACCTAAAGGCGCTGAGCGACGTTGGAAGTGTTTTTGAGAAGGGAGTAATTCATTGAAGGCCCTTCTTTAGGAAAATTCACCTGTCAGTTGGGCATAGTGAGAATGGTGAGAATCTGGTGAAGGCTACTAGAGACCTTTACTGTAGATTAGCGTTATTGACTGTTTGGTCCCTCTCCTTTGCCCTATCTCAGAGGAGTGTAAAATTTTGTGCTTAGATAACTAGGAGACTGATAATATGTGCTGTCGACGGAAAAGAGTTATTTGGCATAGTTGGTTTTTTTGGGAGTAGGAAGGTGGGTGTAGTAGTTGGTTTTCAAGAGAAAAAGTTATGTTTGGAATTAGATGAGCTGAATTTAAGCTGGTCCCCTTGCAGGTATCATTTTTATTGTGTAAGTTAGCTATACAAAGACATCTGAATCAAGTTTCTTCTTATTAATCTAAAAATCACAAGAAAGAATCTGAAAAGGTATATAGCATCCTACTCTGGAGTAATTACTTGCTTGTAATGTGACTTCAGGACAGCGTTCAATTAAAGGACCTGTGGAAAAAAATCTGCCATCACAGTAGTGGAATGGAGTTTCAGGATCACCGCTACTGGCTGAGAACACATCCTAACTGCATTGTAGGGAAGGAATTAGTCAACTGGCTCATCCGTAATGGACATATTACTACGAGGTAATGTGATCTTAAGAAAGACAGACTTTTTGATATTATTTATTAACTTATTTTTAATGAGGGCACATTGTTGTACATATAAAGGGAGCAATGTTCTTTGTGAGTAGCTTTTGTTTTCTGCATTTGGTGTGTGGGGTGCTAATTAGTCAACACTCCTCCCTTCTGGGTTATAACCTGTAGAGAATAGATGCAAGGAGCCAATTGGGGTCACAATTTACCTAATTGATTAAAAGCAGAAGTGTGCATTAATTCCCAAAACAGAGCTCTTTAGTTAAGCAGGGGTTTTTTTTGTTTTGTTTTTTTGTTTTAAATACGTCTTTATTGATTTCAGAGAGAGGAAGGGAGAGGGGAAGAGAGAGAGAAACATCAATGATGAGTCATTGATTGGCTGCCTTCGCGCCCCCCTGGGGATCGAGTCCACAACCCAGGCTTGTGCCCTGACCAGGAATCGAACTGGGATCTCCTGGATCCTAGGTCGATGCTCAACTGCTGAGCCATGCCGGATGGGCTAAGCAGGATTTTTTATAAATGATTTGTAAAAAAGAAACAGACAGGTCCTGTTGCCTTTCAAGTTATGTTCCTTAGCTTTTCTACTTGCTTGGATTAGCTCCTTTTCCTGTCATGGGAAGAAACAAGTATGTAGGAAGAGAGAGAAGCAGTGTTAAAAAGTGATGCTCTGGGTTCCAGTTTTGGTTATATCTCTTTTTGCTGTGTGCTTTTAGACAAGTTATTCAGTCTCATTGAGACTAGACTTCTCAGTTCTAATATGAGGAAAATACATATTTTTGTGAAGAAGCCATGAGGACGAAATGAAATAATATGGTTAAAGTGCTTTATAAATTGTGAAATGCCATATAAATGCAATGTATTAAGTGTCTAAGTAGGTACAAAATGCATATACATAATGCATTTATATCTGTAATATTTGGTATTGTTTTCTCATCAAGACTGTAAGCTCCTTGAGGGCAGGAATTCTGCTATTCTCAATATTTTTTTACTGCGCTTATAAGTACAGGGATATGCATGCATTGAGTACTTCAAAAATGCTGGAATTAAATTACGTTTTGTTAGGACTGCCTTACCAGTAGGTTTTCCTATTCTATGGTACCTAGAAAACTTTTAATTTAGCTTTAAGTGTCTCTTGTTTTATCCCTCACCTATCCAAGGACCATTTGAAATTCCAACTCTGATGGGGATGGAAAAAATTCAGTTTATGTCTCATCTCATACCTGTAAAATTATTCTTTTTTTTTTTTTTAAATTTTATTTTTGTTTAAAAGATTACAGATGTCCCTTTTTCTCCCCAATGACCCGTTCCACCCCATCCCTTCCCCCTCCCCAGTCCCTCTCCCCACCATTGTCCATGTCCTTGGGTTGTGCATATATGCATATAAATGCTTTGGTTACTCTCTCCCCCTCCACCCACCCGCCGTCCTCCATCCCTCTGATATTCGTTAGTCTCGTCTATGCTTCCATGTCATTGAATCTATTCTGTTCATCAGTTTATTAAGTTCGTTAGATTCCACGTATAAGCGAGATCATGTGATATTTGTCTTTCGCTGCCTGGCTTATTTCACTTAGCATAATATTCTCTAGGTTCGTCCATACTGTCCCTGACTGACTTTTAAAAGTTTTTGTTGTTGGTCTTGATGCAGGGCGCAAGCTATAGCAATTGGACAAGCAATGGTCGACGGGCGCTGGCTGGATTGTGTCAGTCATCACGATCAGATCTTCAGGGATGAGTATGCGCTGTACAGACCACTGCAGGTAGTTTTTGTGTTACAATAATGGGAATATTGCTAGCTTGTGGCGTCTTTCTTTATCAGCGGGAATAAAAAGTAGTTGAATTACCCAAAGATACATTTCCCTAACATGTTTTGTGTGTGTGTGTGTATTTTATTATTCACCTTTTTCAATTACAGTTTATTCAATATTATTTTGTATTAGTTTCAGGTGTACAGCATAGTGGTTAGACAATCATATATTTTACAAAGTTTTCCTAGTATTTCCAGTACCCACTTAGCACCATACATAGTTGTTACAATATTATTGACTATATTTCCTATGCTGTACTTTACATCCTCATGACTGTTTTGTAACTGCCAACCTGTACTTCTCAATCCCTTGCACACCTTTCACCATGTCCCCCAATCCATCCCTCCTCTGTGTATTTGTTAATGTTTAAAACAGAAATGATCTTAGGTCTAACATGTTTTTTCCTTGCTGTTTGAGGAAAGTTAAAACATTGTTTTTAGCCCTAGTTAGTTTGGCTTAGTGGTTAGCGTGTCGGCCAACAGACTGAACGGTCCAGGGTTGGAATCTGGCCCAGGGCATGTGCCTCAGTTGCAGGCTGAATTCCCGGCCCCGGTCGGCGTACAAGCGGGAGGCAACTAATCATTGTGTCTCTCTCCTGTCGATGTTTCTCTCTCTCTCTCCCCCCCTTCCACTCTCTCTGAAAAGCAATGGAAAAAATATCCTCCAGTGAGGATAAAAACACACACAAAAAAACACGTTTATACTTAGTAGGTAGTGGTGATGTGATATAAAAAACCTATTGGAATCAAACAGTATTCAGTTGGCGTGGCTTTTCTTAGGCTTGACCTTGTAATGTTATAGTTGCTTGTCATTTATCTTCAGTGGTTTTCAGTTTTACTGTGTCTGTGCTTTTAGGACTAAGGGAGTATACATAACAAAGTGATTGAAAACATTTACTGTCACCATTGCAATAGGTATTGATGCATTAGTAGTATTAAATTGTACAGCAATGGTAAAACGATGAATATTCTTTTCTTTTACTTAGGAAGTGGGAATCATTTAAAGATAGAACTTTAAAAAAAGATATATTTTCACCCTGGCCGGGTAGGTCATTTGGTTAGGGCCTCATCCTGATACACCATTGTTGCGGGTTCCTTCCCCATTCAGGGCACATATAAGAATCAGCCATTGAATGTATAAATGGGTAGAACAGCAAATCGATGTTTCTCTCTCTCCCTTCCTCTCTCTCTAAAATCAATCAGTAAATAAAGAAATTTAAAAAAAGATATATTTTCACTTTTGGTTTATGTTAATTTGACACGTACTATTTAGTACATATGTCAAATTATATTTCATGTATATTAAAATTATAATTTTAAGAGTAGAATTGTCAGCATGATGTTTGTTTACAATTTAATTGCTGTTAACTTGCTTATTTTTTTATAAATTTATTCATTGCTTAGCTTTGTAATAATATCGGGCTAGAATTTATTTGCAGTGTGACAGCCTCAATGCTGCTGCTATTGAAGGCAGATTACTCAGCTCCTGTGTTGGTCCTTGCAGAGCACAGAGTTTTCCGAGACCCCTTCTCCGGACAGTGACTCAGTGAACTCTGTGGAAGGACACTCTGAGCCATCCTGGTTTAAGGACATAAAGTTTGATGACAGTGACACAGAACAGATAGCCGAAGAAGGTGACGATAATTTGACTAGTGAGTTTGACTTTCTGACATTTTAATTTTTATGACTCATTACTGTATATGTACGATAAAATGAATGTTTTCTTTGTCTAGTTGAAATGATCCTACTTTAAGATTTATGGTTCCAACTAAATGTAAACATCTGATAGCAATCCTTGTCCTAGATACAGTATTTTCTTAAGAAACCTACTTGTTAGGCTCCTGGCGTTTTTAGATTTTGCCATAGTCTCTAGTTTGCAGCAGCTTAAAAATAACTCTGAGCTAATATCACAGCAGACAACCTTCTCACCTCTTCTACGATATCAGACTTTCTGCAGAACCTCCAATACACTTCCTTTAAACAATTCACTTCATATTAAACTTGTTCAAATTGTATTAAGTCTACACAGAAGAACATGAAAATACTGTATCCATTTTGGTATTGCACATTGGGCTTGTATATTAAAAAAAACATCTTTCTCCTTTCCTCCAATACCCTGATGCAACCCATTTTTTGCTCCCCTCCTCTCCCTATATTTCTTTCCCCTCCCCAACACTAAAAGATTCTGCCAGTCCTAGCAAGCGCACCTCAGTCAGCAGTTTCCAGTCCACAGTGGACAGTGACTCAGCCGCTTCTATCAGCCTGAACGTGGAGCTGGACAACGTGAACTTCCATATCAAGAAGCCCTCCAAGTACCCACATGTGCCCCCTCACCCTGCTGACCAAAAAGGTAGGAGGTAGTCACCATCTGGAATCCAAACAGGCTGGAGAGCTGGGCCATAGATCTCATGCCAGCTGGTCCCTCTGACTTCCTCTGTCCCGTATGGCTGAGGGGATTTGGTGTGGGTTTTACTCCACCCTTTCTCATTTTTCCCACACCTCCTCCCCACCCCTTTTGGTTGATACCTTTTATTTCTTGTCTTCTCCCTCCGTACCACCCTACCCAGTTTAAAGGAACTACATCTGACTGCTCTTCCCTTAATGTGCAACTTCCAAGGTGGTCTTTCTTCGCATTTATAACATGGATGTTCTGCTCTGCGCATTTCTCTTTCTTCATTTAACATTTTAAAGCCTATCCGCTTCTGCTGTTACTCAGTAGCTTGTTTTCCTGAACCTTTCAGATGCTTGAACTAGATTCTGGGAAAGACATTCACATTTTCCAGAACTTCTTTCTACTATAATTTAAAATGTTTTTCACATATATGCTATATTTATTAAAAAGTTTTCTTCTCTACAGAATGAATTCATTCTTCATTTTTAGCTGTCTTATTTGAGACTTTAGTCTACTAACTCAAAAATAATAATGGCCGTATTCAAAAGAAATTTGGTATAAAAGGAAAAATAAGGGAAACTATTACTAAAATCTAACATAACAGTACGTAAGAAATGAAATGCTTTTAAAAAATGGGGGAAGAAGTTTACTCTTTTGGATGTAATTAAAAATAAATTTAAAGTTTAGTCCTAAGGTGGCATTATATAAAAGTAAATACATAAGTAAATAAAGAATTGTGGGATTTCATTATGTTATAGTAACCGAAAGTCATTATTATAAAGATGAAGCAATGTATTTCATGATTTTTCATGGAGTGTGAATTTTTAACAGCTCTCTAAAGCTGAACTGTCTCCTCAGATGAGAAATGCCTGCCTAATTCTTTGCTACTCCCTATTTTGAGCCTAAAAATATGACCAGAAAAGAGAAGCTTTTGAATTTAAACAACTGTGCTAAAATAAATAGAAACATTTACATTTCTACAACAAATTTCTCATAATTGTCAGTATTAACCATTATCATCAAGATGTGGTAAAATGGCATTTGACTTACAGTAATGAAAAGCTATATCTTATTTAACAATAGACAGGGTGTGGGAAAAGAGGAGACTTGAGTAGCATTGACCATGAGTAAGATACTCATCTTTATGGGAGTTTTCAAAGCAGAAATTGGAAAATGGTGGAGAGCATTCAGGTGAGTATAAAAGGACAGTAAAGCAGACGTGACACTGTGTGAGAATTAACTGTAGACTGTGCTACATGGAGGATGCCTTTGCGATACAAACTACAGATGTGGGTCAGAGGTGGGATCTGTCATGGCAGAGGCTGTCTGTTCTCTGGGCACATCTGTTGGCAATTTCGGCTTGCTGAAAGTAGAGTTCGAAATCCATTTTGCTGATGATTTCGCCTTGTGGAAAGTTAAGAAGGTTTTGAAGATCATGAAGAGGGTGACCTGTCATCATGGAAGTCATTGCAAAAGATGGATTGCTGAGCACAGGCAGACATTTGCTTTAGGAAACCTGACTTCCTAGTGTTGGGAGAGGACTGGAGCAGGAGGCTCCAACAATGGCATTTTTACAGTTCAACCTCAAATTGTGTCTCTAAGGAAAATGAAAGGGAAGCACCTGCAGTTGAAAAACCATCACGACTTCTGGAACCTCTCTGATCTCAACCCTTTAAAAAGATTGTCTACAAAAGCTGTACGAAGCGACCTTCATATGAGGATGAATCTGAAGGAGGAGTCAGCACTTAAAAAAAAGGGCAGGATAGCAGAAGTCCAGATTTACTGAAGGAGAGAGTGAATGCCAAGGATATCTTAGAAAAGGTTCTACAAATTTTTTTTTTTACAAAAAAAAAAAAAAGCCAATTATTTGGGGAAGTTGATAATATTAATTGAGCTTCCCCCTCCTCCCCCCATCAAGGTAATCTTATAAGAAAAGAACACACATGGTTAAGAGGAAAGGGAAGTTCAAGAAAATGAAGATACAGAGAATGTGGGGCTATTTTAAACAAGCCTGTTGCCAGGTTCAGGTGAACTATAAGCCAGATTATTGAAAGAATTTGGATGTGTGATCATGGGGCCATAGTTTATCTTTGAAGAATTGTGGAGAGTAGGAGCGAGCTTCGTTGACTATAGTGATAGATGAATTAAATTTCTTGTTTTTAAATGTGTCTTTATTGATTTCAGAGAGAGGAAGGGAGAGGGAGAGAGAGAGAAACATCACTGATGAGAGAGTCATTGATCAGCTAGCTGCCTCCTGCACGCCCTCAACTGGCGATCGAGCCTGCAACCCGGGCATGTGCCCTGACCGGGAATCGAACAGCCATCTCCTGGATCATAGGTTGATGCTCAACCGCTGAGCCACGCCGACCAAGCAAATTCAATTTTTTTAAAAGATGGGTTTTTCAAGTGACATGGAAGTTGGCCAAAGTGTAGAAAAATGTAATGGACAGAATGTACTGTAGTATTTAGAAAAGGAATTGGTGGTGACTGGGCGCCCGCATTGGTTAACTAAAATAAGTCATTCTAGCCTGGCTGGATGGCTTGGTTGGAGCATTGTCCCGTACACCAGAAAAGTTGTGTGTTTGATTCCTGGTCAGGGCACATACCCAGGTTGCTGGTTCGATCCCTGGTCTGGGTGCTTACGGGAGGCAACCGATTGATGTTTCTCTCTCACATCAATGCTTCTCTCTCCCTCTCTCTCTAAAAATCAATTAAAAAAATGTATTCTTGTGTATTAAAAAAATAAATACAAAATAAAATAAGTCAGTCTGAAACAACCTTATTTCCATGTTTTATGATGATATGAGATTGGTAGATCAGGAGCCTGATAGATACTGTTATCTTTGATATTAATGAGATATTTGATGGTCTCAATAGCTTTGTGGACAAAGAAGACCATTTTTCACTTGAAATATGTTAAAGAGGTACTTACTGGCAGTGGTCATATTTTCTTGTTACAAGCACAGGCTCTAGGGTCTCTATGAGTCTCTTTAAATAAAATACACAAAGATCTTAGTGTGTTTGGCAAATGTCAGAACCACTATTAATATAATTCATGGGTTTGTAGTTTGCTTAATGGTTGTACCAAATATTAAAAGAGTAATAATTTGATGTCAGCAGGAAGGGGATGCTTCTAGGTTATGCTTTTCTATGCATACTCAGTGTTCAACAGCTTTTTTGGTCAGCATTTGGAATGTTTTTCAGAGTTAAAAATCATTAAAACAGAAAGAATAGCTAGCATGTTGGATAGCAAGATTGGAATTTAAAGATCTTTTCTTAAGCAGTAGACTGAGACAAGATAAAATCTAAAACATAACATAATTAGGCTTGAAAAGTTTACTATTAATACTCTGGAGAGAGCCATTCTTAATAGTTCATGTAATGTTGACTTTAAGTACTTGAAGAACAGCTGAAAGTAATTGTATCTCTTTTGTATATGGCTGAAGGAAACACAAAGTTTGGTAGTTTGGAATAGTGAGCCTTTGCTGCTGTGCCCCAGAGTGTCCAGGTGGTGTCTGAGTCTCCACCTTGCAGGGTTGTTGAGGATCAATGGCTATGCTGGGTGAGAGCTTAGGGGACTTCTGAATTTGCTTTTAATTCTGAACCTGTGAAATGAAAAATCGAGATCTAAAATTTTAAAAGAATTATAGGGGTGTAAGGAGTCCTTTAGCCTTCTCAGTAAGACTATAATAGAGGAGGTTCCAGCATCAGAAATAAGGTAATTATTATTGACCTCTTGAGTCATTTGCAACCTTGAGTCTATAATTTAAGGACTTTATCAATCCCTTAATAAATGTTTCTGGCTTTCACAGTTCTCTCCTTAGGTTTTAGCATACTGCCATGAATTATCTTTTTCTATTTCTCTTGTGAAGTTGAAATGCAATAATTGGTATTTTTTTGTATTGTAGTTAAGATAAACTTTGATTACCAGAAAGTAACGATCGTCAGAGCCATCCAGTAGTGAAAGAATAATAGACTTCTGCCTTTTTCATTCTGCTTAAAATACAAATGGGAATGGGTGGTTTTAATCTTTCCATTGAAGTTCAAGGTAATACTTATTAAACCTTTTCAGAATCGTCCTCTGTCTTCTAAGGCTGAGGAAATTTGGATTTATAAAATCAGTTGAAATATCTGCACTTAAAAATCTGCTTGTTTAAATTTTATGTGAGCAAACCCCTCATTTTCAGAAACTTGTAAAACTGAGACAGTGTGATCTTCTGGTTTGATTACTTTTTCACTTGGTCTTGGGAGTTACACAATTAAAATGTATTTTATTCTGCGTTGCAAGTAGGATTCTGAAGCATTCTTGGAAAGTTAATGAATAGAATCTGGAGAAGAAAGTGAAAATCATGGCTTCTGTTGGCCTATAGATCTAACTTCCCATTTGTAGGAAATCCTGGGTTACAGGAGCAAGTTAAACAGCAACATAAAGAAGCGATTGATCAAATCCAGAATGTGGGACGTTCCACAGGGCGTTTGGCCTGGGTTCTTTCAAAATTCAGTACCATGAAAAAGAAAAAAAGGTAGTGGGTCTGCTTTAGATTAAAAGAAAATGATGAGAATGCAATGTATGAGCCTTATTGGATCCAGGTTTGAGGGAAAAAATTATTAAAGCATTTTAGGGGCAGTTAGAAAAATTTGAATATGGACTAATTGGATATTAAGACATTGAAAATAATCTTAAATGTGTAAATGGTATTACAGCTATAGAGAAGAATGAATGCCCTTATTTTTTAAGAGATGCAAGCTGAAGTATTAGTGGTAAAGTGTATGATATGTGTAACTTCAAATGGTTGGGAAAGATGACCATACATAATATGTATAGAGAAGTCAGAGTTTGGCAAGTCGTTAATGATTACTGAATCTAGGTGGAGGGAATACAGGATTTTCTGAATGTTTGAAATTTTTTCATAATAAAATGGGGGAAATTCATCACTTCTGAATTTTCATATATGTGTAATATATGTTTCTTCATATACATATATATATAAGTTTTAGTATGAAGAGTAAAGCTTTTAAAGCCAATACATTATTTGAACAAATAGAAATTGGAACTATTCATTTCTGTGAGGGAGGTATAGTAGTGAAGTAACATCTATTTTTACTTGTCTACATACTTCATTTTAATTGTATTTGGCATGGCACTCTTGAATTTTCTAAATAAAAATATTTTCTCTGCTTTCTTGTTTGAAGGATGAACATATTGACTTATAAACATTGACTTTTGAAGTCCATTTGTTTATAAATGAAATCTATTTGGAAAGAATTTAAAGCATCGATTTTCAACCCGTGTACCGCAAGAATTTTTAAAACATGCAATACCTGACTGTTTAGTCAGGACACTGACCTCTTTTCCCTTAGATTGTCAAATAAGAAAATGACAACAGCCAGCACAATAGCCATTTAATGTGAATGGATTAAAATTATACCTATTCTTTTTATCAGATTGGCAAAAGATATATTTTTTGGTGTTGCGCAGAATTTTAGTAATTCATTTATGTGCCATGAGATGAAAATTGCTGCCTTAAAGGACTTAAAATGCGTTGTGGTTTAATTTGCATGGTAGAAGGAAGCCCACTTGAGCTCTGCTTGGCCACAGACCCAGAGAAAAGTTCATGAGGAAGTAAAAAATAAGTTTCACTTGTAAGAAAAATATTTAATATTCTAAAAATTCTAAAGGAGCATATTTATATTGTGTTCAGCAGCTCTTGCAACCAACCATTTGGCAGTGTTTGGTTAGAAATTTCATAAAACACAAACTCTAATTAAAAAACTAAAAGAAATTCTGATGAGTTATATCTTATTTCCTGCCATTGGTACTTTTGTTAATTTATTTCATAGCTTATATCATGAAATCAAAAAAACACCATGTATTGTTTTATTAAGTGGCTCCTTAACCCGCGAACTACCTTGTGTGTAGACAAAGTCATTATTTGTTAAATAATGCAGTTTTACATGAGAAAAATTATGTAACTTTGTCATGCAAATTACTGATTTCAATTTCCATAAACTGGTTCAGTTTTGATAAGGGAAAAATCTGTTGCAGATTATATCTGGCATTACTTTTCACAGTTCTGGTGAGTTATTAATTCAAGTGTATTAAGTTTAGTATGAAGTGTGTGAAACAAGTTTAAAGACACGTTTTAGCCTAACGCTTTCTTGAATTGGCCCGGGAGTGATGGGTTTAGTATGAGTAATACTTTGCATGTGGGTGTGTTCTCTATATAATTGTGCTAGCATGTCATAAGTCCCTCCTTTCCTTCCTTCTCTCTCCTGGTATGCAGAGTATCTGATTTCTGACAGTGGAGGACAACAGCTCTCAATAAGTGACGCCTTCATCAAAGGTAATTTTATCAAAAGCTGTACATGTAATGGTGTCTCTTTTGTTCATGAGGATATACTTGGGCCTAGCACACTGACTGATGCAGAGTAGGTACTGAAAATATATTTGATTATTTTAGTATCATCAGAACATAGTTTTTAATATGTGTAGTAACTTTGAGAATGTTGAAACTCAAGAATATATTCTTGGACTTGGTTTGAGAGGTTTCTGATCTGAAAAGTAATTCTTTAAAAGGCTTTTTTAATAGAATGTGAATTGTATTCTTTTAAAGGCATAAATAAATTACACTTTCCTATAGCATGAATATAATATTAAGTGTTGATCTACACATTGATTGTCAAACTTGTCAAAAAGCCCACAGGCAGTATGGGCAGTACTGTTGAGGGTGCTGCTTGTCCTGTAGAGTTGGGAAGGGAAGTAGGCAGAAGGGGGGAATAAAGAACTAACTCTGCTGATGAATTTTTGGGGGTCAAAAGGAAGTATAGATGAACACAAGCCTTTTCTTACGCCTTCCCTCCTTAGCTTACTATGGGGTAAAGACGTCCTCCCTTAATTGGTTCATAGCATTTCACAGCTTCTGCCTCAGGTAATGGGAGGGTTTCAAATAAAAGAGAAAGTAGGGCAAGCTGATACAAGGGAGGCCGCTTGCAGCTGATCTTTCAGTTTAGCAGGTTTTCTAAAATCCACCTCCAAGCATCTGGTTCAGCTAGAAGTTTATGGACCACCATTTACTTAATTGAAACATGTAGTTAGTCTTGCACCTCACCTGTCATGGACACCTGATCTGCAGCGTTGTCTGTGGGACTCTGGGTTGAAAGTTTGTTTGGTTTGCTTTAAGAGGGAAAGGATCAGAGAATTTTTGTAAGCATTTCCCACCTCTTTTTATTTAGTCACATTTCAACATTTATTTAGTAAGCATATGTTTTGTAAAGCATTTAATATTGTCTATTAATTTTTCATCTTGATCCACTTTTATCCTTTTTAAAAATTTAAGGATTGTACAATATTTTAGATAAATTGTTATTTATTCTGTTTCAGTATTTTTTATAGTTAGTTTTGGGTCTGGCTTGTAAAAGTTTTGCTGAAGAGAAGGCCTTTGTTCCCATTGAACCGGAAGCATGGCCTAGGATTGTCCGAATGGGTTTTCTGTGTTGTCCTGAGTGGGGTCAGCATGACAGAGCCGAGGTTTTCTCTGGAAAGTCCTGTCCCACACTCACATGCTGCTCCGTCACCATTCAGATTTCTGTTGAATGTAGCTTTCAGTTTGAATTTTAGGGAAGTTTAACCCCCTCCTTTTAAAATGTCCCAAAACAAATAAAAGGATTGTAAAAACCTCATTTTATTTGCCTTTCAAAAGCTGTATTTAAAATTATTGGCTTGAGAGTCCTAGTTGCTTATGGAAATTCCCTTTTTCACAGTTCTGTCTCTGGTTTTAGCTGTTGCAAATATTGATGATCTAACAGATTTAATTCTTTTATTTTGTACTTATATATGTCTTTGCCTTTTTACACCAACAATTTGAATTGGCTAACTTAAAAATTTTAAAACAGTAAGTTGGCAGTCTCTAAACCTGTAAGTTGATGGTATAAAACATGACAGTGAAGTATAATTTCTTTCTTTACACTTTACTTAGAATCCTTATTTAATCGTCGCGTTGAGGAAAAATCCAAAGAGCTGCCGTTCACACCTCTGGGCTGGCACCATAACAACCTGGAGCTGCTGAGGGAGGAGAATGGAGAGAAACAGGCCATGGAGAGGTTGCTGTAAGGCAGTGAGCTTTTTCATTTTAATTTCCCACTTTAGTAATCTTCAGTGACTTGACAGGCATGTGTGTAGTTTTTTTTCTTTATAAAGTAAAAAATGAAATTTTTTATAAAAAGAGCCCTAAACTGCCCTTGTCTGTCCCCTCTGTAATTTATCTGTGAACATTTTTATCATATTAAAGGGGTTATCTTAATCAAAGATATTCATAATTTTATTTATGTGCAAATCATTAAGGTGCAGGAGTAATGAAAGAATAAATTGACCAGGAAGACCTTACCTGTGAGCCTAATTTATATGCTTATTTCTTTTAGACTGCTTATTGCAGCTTCAGAATTATTGCCTCCGGCAGTATTAACTATGCTAACTTCTTTTTTGTAACATTTTTGTAGTTCAGCTAATCATAACCACATGATGGCACTACTCCAACAGTTGCTCCATAATGAGTCATTGTCACCATCTTGGAGGGACATCATTGTATCACTGGTCTGCCAGGTTGTTCAGACAGTCCGACCTGATGTAAAGAACCATGACGACGACATGGACATCCGTCAGTTTGTCCACATCAAAAAAGTGAGCTCTGCCAATGCTTTTCTAATGCCAGGGGCTGATGAAGAGGCCTGATGATCATTTGTCTCTTAACAGTGATCTAATGGTTGTTACTGGAGAAGTCCATGTGACGACTTCAGTGAGCTGGTTGTGTTCTGATTAAAGAATAATGCTTAGAACTTCATATTGTTAACATAAGGGGAATCATGTCCATATTTGAATTCATTGCATCATTTGGTATGCAGTATAATACCATAACTATGCTAGTACATGCCTACACGACAATTTGTGGCGTGAACCACATGTAGTATTTTTTCTAGTTGGTTATAAAGCACATTTGGAAACCAAAATTAACCAGATGACTTTTTATTATGCCATTGGACTGATGTATTATAAGATTTAATTACATACTATTTCACACACAGCTGTGACAAAAAACATATGAGCTCCAAGATTTATCAGCTAAGCTGAAATGGGGGTCTTTTGAGGGGATGATCAGAGTGGGTTGTAAGCAAGAACATCTTCCAAAGCTGGCTCTCCTGGGTAAATGAGAGTCTCTTTATGTGTCCCGAGGCCTCTTTGGTAAATACTCAAATGCCACTTTCATCAGGCTTTTCGAGAGAACGCATTTGCTCTAGGAATTTTTTTACAACAAAGCAAAACAAGCAATACAAAACAAAATATTCGATCCAAATTGCCCTGAAAAGCATCACGGATAGTTGGTGAGCATTCCCTACTTTAATCCCCCTTTTGTTTACAAAATCTTTCAATTTTTGGTGTCTTATTGCTAGCAAACAGCAGGTAATAAAATGCGCTCATCAAACATAAATAAACAAATAAATAAATAAAAGGGGCAGTACCGTGAGGGGTGTAGGTGAGGAGGGGGAGGTATTTCTGTTTGCTGTGTTTGTTACTGATGCACTTAGAGGGCATGGAAGCCACTCAGAAAGTGAGAGGTGAATGGGAGAATGAGTTCGGTGTGGGATGAATTGGGAACCCAAACAAATATAGTTTCTGCCTTGTTTCTTCATTATGATGTGTCATCTATGAGAAGGCCTGTTCTCAGATTACTGTCACTATTCTGAGGAAAAGCAGTTGGTAATTGCTTTATTTAGATTATAATGGAGTCGCTATGTGTATTTATTACCAATGGTATTTAACTTAATAGTGGTTTTAATTGTTGAATGGCACCAATTTGTTCAGGCGAGTGGGTGTTTTAGAGTATCAGTTAGGTCTTAGTCATGCTAGGTGCCATTAATTCTTGGTGGAAAGGAAGAACTATATCCTGAAACTTTCTGTTCTGATTATTACAAAATAGATAAAATAAAAATTGGAAATTAATATATATCTGACTGGAATCTAAGGATGTATCATTGAATTTTATTGTTTTCTTGTTTCATCAGATCCCAGGTGGAAAGAAGTTTGATTCTGTGGTTGTCAATGGATTCGTTTGTACCAAGAATATTGCACATAAAAAGGTAATGTGATCCTGTTCAACAGTGAAGTTCAGCCAGCTATGACTTTGTGCCAAGCGAATAAGTGGCGGTACCCTAATCATGGGCAAAAAGGAGAATGGGCATTGAGGAGCAACTTAGCAGTGTCTGCCACAGAGGCAAAATTTTTGGAGGTTCAGAGAATGTCCCTGTTATCTTTCTCACCTTCTATCTCACCTTCAGGCCTGAGGACACTTTCTAGTAGTAGCACAAAGGAGTGGGGTGAAATAACCTGGTATATTAAGGAAATGTAGAGATCTTAAGGTGTAAGATGGGAAAGGAGAGGAGGCTGGAGGAAGCAGGCTGAGGGCTTTGTAGCCCATTAAGCATCTTAAACTTTATTTTGAAGGTCACTGATTCTCAAATTGTAGTGTACATCAGGATCATGGGTGGACTTCGTTAAAAATGTAGATTCCTGTCCGACCGGCATGGCACAGTAGTTGAGCATCGAACTGTGAACCAGGAGGTCACAGGACGATTCCTAGTCAGACACATGCCTGGGATTGCCGGCTCAATCCCCAGTAGGGGGTGTGCAGCCTATCAATGACACTCTCTTCATTGATTTTTCTCTCCCTTCCTCTCTCTAAAATCAATAAAAACATATTTAAAAAAAATGTAGATTCGTAAGCCCCTCCCTGAAAAATTCTCCCTCAATGGGTTTAGGGGAGTGAGAGTGTGGGGCATAGGGGAAGGGTGGGGCTGCTTTTAAAGCAGGCACTCCAGGTGTTCCCAGTGTCATTTGTTGGGCCTTGCATTTTGAGAGCCCAGTGATGTATCATCGTGTTCTCAAACCTTGCTGTGCTTCGGAATCACTAAGGAATCTTACTGAAAATAGAGATACACTGACCCCACCTCTGGGGATACTGATTTGGTTACAGTGAGAGCTCAGGCAGATTTCTAGTCTGAGGGTCTAGATGGATAAGCCGCAGTCCTGTTTTCACTTTCTAAGCAGAGACTAATACTTTATTTTTTGTAAGGCATTGAGCCTCCTGAAAATTGTTAGTGACAATAGATAAATAAAAGTGTGCCTGGATTCGATATTATTTCATAGCAATGATCCAAAGTCAGTATTTCTACCTGAGTCTTACTGAAACAGTCCATTACCCGTTAAAGTAGTACTTTAAACCAAATTAAATGAACTTCTTCAAACTAAGAGGTAGATTTGTTGAGCTCTTCTCCAGAGTTGAAAATTGTATGTGGGTGTGGTAGAAGCATGCATGGATGACTGTCTTGCCCCACTGACCATATTTAGAGATAGTCTTTACTTTGAAGTTGCTGAAAAAGCCCCAGCTGTAGTTCGCTAGCTGGTGAGTCACTGTTTTCAGGACCATTTGTCAGTCGATAAGCTTGGTCAGTCTGAAACCTCTATTGAAGCATTCAGGCTTTTGCCTGTCTTCAGTTCATGGTTAGAGTACATTGTTTGGCTCTCTGCATCTGGGGATGCTTTAAGGGTGTTTTTTTTAAACTTCTTGTTACTCAATTGGCTTGCCAGTATGTGACTGCTTGGACATGTATTCTATTAGAAGTATATTCAGGAGGCATTTTAATTCATTTCTCCCTCCTCTATACTTCTTGAGTTGTTTTTTGTTTTTTTTAAAAAATATATCTTTATTGATTTCAGAGAAAGGAAAGGGAGGGGGGAGAGAGAGAGATAGAAACATCAGCGATGAGAGAGTCATTGATCGGCTGCCTCCTGCATGTCCCACAACTGGGGATCAAGCTCGCAACCCGGGCATGTGTCCTGACTGGGAATTGAGCCGAAATCTCCTAGATCATAGGTTGACGCTCAACCTCTGAGCCACACTGGCCAGGCCTTGAGTTTTTGAAAGGTTAAATTACGGTCTTTAAGCCCCTCTTTCCCCTACCCAGGACTTGATATCTCTTATGCAGTATTAGAAATAAAAAAATTGTTAAGATTACAGAGGACTAGATTTTAAAAATAGCATTAGTGAAACGAAGCCAATTTTTGAAGAATTTTGCATTGCTTTGAACTAACTTATTTGCTTTGAAAAAATATAAGCAAATATCACAAAAGAACTAAATGAGAGGATTTTAATACGAATATATGAGATAATCTATTTAAGAGGAATTAAGAACAGAATGAATGTAAAGTTATGATTAAAGAAGTTCTATAAAATACAAACTTTAAAGCTTTAACACATTGTTTATTTTTTTTGTAGATGAATTCTTATATTAAGAACCCCAAAATTCTTCTATTGAAGTGTTCCATTGAGTATCTCTACAGAGAAGAAACTAAATTTACTTGCATTGACCCTATTGTGCTGCAGGTAAGAACTTCTAACTGAAACAAGAATGTAGAAGAATATTTGTATACTGTGATGCTTGCACTCTTACAGCTTATTCCAGCTGATGAAATTTGACAGGCAAAGAAACTTGATTGCTTTTGTTTTAAGATTTTATTATAAAAGACATTTTCATGTATTATACTTTAGAAGGTTATCAAAATATCTGTCTCTTCTTATTTTTAGAGTTCAAAGTGTTAAAGGGAACACATGACTTTTGGGGAATATATGGAAAAAGAAGTGAAAATCTAGTTCCTGGTTTCTCTTCTCACTTGGGTCACTGATTCACTTTAAGGATTTCTCTAATTTACCAGGTTTCCAGTGGTAATACCTGGTTTTGATAGTCTTTCTATTTATGCACATGTTTCTAGAACATTAATTAGTTTTATATGCAACTAATGAATGGGAATGTGAGATGGAAGTTGTATTGGTTTCTGTGTGGTTTTTCATCTAAGTGGGCCTAGAATAGCTGCAGTCAGATTATAACCCTCAGCTCTACGGCTACACAGGCAAAAACCCTTTGAGCTCTGCTTTAGGAAATTAAAAGTGAGCTCCTCCTCGAAGGGCTCTCCCTCAGGGAGATGCACCCCCAGCCCTGTTATTGGCTCTGCTGCTCAGAGCTCCATTTCCAGTTGTACAGCTGCAGTTGCTTTTGTACGTTTTGAATTTCCCTTCAGGTAGCCTCCAGCTATGCTGAGCTGCCTGTCTAGGCTGTCCAAGTTCTCTCTCAGGGTACCAATTATTATTTTTGTTAGTGCTCTGCATATGAAGTTGCATAGGTTTTAAAAGTTTCCTGCTTCAACCCCCTTTTCCCCATAAATAATATTAATTTTAATTTATGGTTGTTCAAAATGGGAGGCTTTCAGGAATGTGTGTATCATATTATAGCAGAAACACTTATATTTGGTTCCAGAAACATTTAGGGAAACGTTTTTTGAAAATTCATTGGTGATAGGCACATTTTTCCAAGAGTGGAAGGAACAATCCCTTTTGCACTGAATCCATACACGCCACCAGAGGAAACTGCGTTGTGAAAGTCACCAGGGTTTGTGACATTCTACTCTGTTGCCTAATGAACTCTGTTACCTGGGCCTGTTTCCTCTGGAATTCAGCCGTGTATCAGTGAAAATGAGAGGTTTTGACTGGATTTATACCACCCCTTCTGGGCCTGACTGACTGACTTCAGTGGAGAACTGTAGTGAGGAGGAAGGGCAGACACAGTTACCTTCCATGGAACCTGAGACCCTGAGGCTGGTTTGCTGGCTCTCATCCAGGGGCTCAGCAGAGGGCTTCTGTGGGATTGGATTATAGCCGTGTTGGTTGTAACACGCATCCCGACTGCAGGGATGTTAAAACGTGTAAAACTGTATGTGTCGAAATCGAGGAACTAGGTAATTGAAATCCACAGATACTTATTTGCAAAAAAGTCACACTTAAATGTATCTGCTTTAACTCCATTCTTGCAGTCAGGTTAACAGACTGAAGTCTTTCCATGTTAGAGAGGCATGCTCTGAGCAAATATGTACTTGAGAAACATGGTTGGAAAAAAAAGAAACCTAATTTGATTCTATAACCTAACGCATCTTGTTCATCAGTGCTTTAGGACGTGAATTATTATACCTTCAATTCCTGTGTTATTACAGTTTTTAGTTTGAATTGGTAGAAAATACCAGCTGATTTTTTTCTCCCCCCCTCCCTTTTTTTTTGGCCCACCGAGTGTGGAATAACCAAAGAATCAAAGAAGCTGAAAAGTAGATAGCAAAGGGAGGGTGAGAAAGCAGGGGCAAAGAGAAATTTAGCCTGTCTTCACACTGCACTCACCAGGCGGCCCGTAGGCCTGTTGGTCTGCCATAGCTCCACCTCATGTTCATGACCACCTCCTGATACTCTTGCCTTGTAGAGTTGGGCCCAGGCCTCCTTTTTTTTTTTTTTTTTTTTAATCATAGTGTCTAACGTACAATCATAATAGTTGATTGGAGTTGCAACTGAGAGGAAACGTATTTGTCCTTCGTGTACCAGAGACCAGAAACTTTAATAGAGTCAACTTATTCTAGTTATACTTTAATGGAGTTGCACAATAAAATTAATTCCATTTTTGTTAAGAATGGGAGAATTAGAAAATATGTAGTTTCTATCACGGAAACAGTGAGGTGAGAAGAAATATACTCATAATAGGGCAGGTTCATTGTAGGGAATAGGCTCATGCATCGTTCCTGGCACTGACCGACCATGAATACAATCTTGCTCAGCAGACACTTCGGGCAGGTGGAGCAGAAGTGACAAACATGCTCACATGTTCACTTATTTTCTGTCTGAACCCAGAAGTTTTATAAACCATTAATGAATTGTATTGTTTTAACTCTGGTTATATTGATTTGCTTTGAAAATAAGCCTTTGTCATGAAATTGTATTAGGAATTATGTTTTAATTTTTAACTATCACTGTTTTAGGTAGAGTATGATCTGCTGTAAGACTGAAATTAGGAAGTAGCTGAGAGAGCCTCTGTTAGAGAGTTATTGTGCAGATACTCAAGAGAATAGATACTCTGGTTAGCCTCAGTGCAGAAGGGGGAATCCTTCTATATTAAAAACACTTAGAAATTGCTTTCATCTTAGGGGTTGTGAGATGAGGTTTTCTTGTTCTTTTTTTTTTTAACTTCTGAGAGCTAGCTAATTGGATTCTTGGCTTTTGTAGTACAGGTTATTAAGAATTAAAAATCCTTCAAAGTAAAATTAGTGAATTGAAGGATGGAATTTCTCCTGAAACTCTTTTCAGCATGATCAACAGTTTGGAAAGATAAATAATGTTCTTGGTTGAATTTGAATTAATTTGCTTATAGATTTATTTATGGATGAAGAAAACTTTAAGATTGCTGTTAATAGTCAAACTATGCTGATATTTTAAAGTCTAGGTCTTGAATTGTACCACTATAATATTTCTGAATTATCCTCTTTAGGAAAGGGAATTCTTGAAGAATTATGTGCAGCGAATAGTTGATGTTCGACCCACACTGGTTCTAGTAGAGAAAACAGTGTCTCGTATTGCCCAGGATATGTTACTGGAACATGGCATTACTTTGGTCATCAATGTAAAATCAGTGAGTTTTCTTATTTTTCTGTCATTTTAAATCACAGCTGTTAAATGTATATACATATGTGCTAGGGATGCAGGGACCACTGATTATTTGTTTCTTTGCTGCACCATGTGGATTGAAAGTAGGACAGGAAGCATGGCAGCTATTTCACTATCAGACTGAAAGTGTGATTGATTATGTAATACTCATTATAGGAGTCTACTAGACCAAACATGTACTAGATGTTAGTTACGTGGTATTTGTTGATCCCTCATATTGTTTGGGGACTAGTTCAAGCAGAAAATGCTGTCTTCCTTGACAAGTTACTCTCTTCCAAATAGAAGCTAGTTCCAGAAATTCCCTCCCCCAATAGTATCATGTGCCAGTGCATGATGTGTAAATGCCTTTTGATAATGTTTTCAGTATGAGAGTCATTTATTTCAGTGGACACATTGTTATTTCTAAGCAACTACGTGTAGACTAACCTAGAATCAGAAAAAGTCATATAATTATTAAAATTAAAGAAATTCATCGTGAAGGTTATTTTTTAAATTTTCTATTTTCCAGATTAAATTTGCTAAGAATTTTATTCTTCTCTAATTTTGTAATATAATGCTTTTCTGTGTTCTAGCAAGTTTTAGAACGAATCAGTCGGATGACCCAAGGTGATTTAGTGATGTCAATGGACCAGCTGCTTACAAAACCCCACCTGGGCACCTGTCACAAATTTTATATGCAGATATTTCAGTTGCCTAATGGTGAGTGATCTTTAGCATAGATTCACCTGAGATTGGGGGCCTGAGGACATTAGTAACCTCATCAGTACTACAGTGTTCACTTAGTAGGAAATGTCTGTTAGCAGTGGTTAAATGAAGATAGGCAACTGTGACCTTTTTGCTCGTAGATGTTAACATACTGAATTCATTCTGTCTGGACTTCTGTATTGCCACCTGTTCTTAACTTTCTGTTTGTTTCTTTGTAGAACAAACCAAAACACTGATGTTTTTTGAAGGCTGTCCACAGCACCTGGGCTGCACAATCAAGCTTAGTGGAGGTTCCGATTATGAGTTGGCTCGAGTTAAGGAGATCCTCATATTTATGATCTGTGTAGCTTATCATTCTCAACTTGAAATCTCCTTCCTCATGGATGAGTTTGCTATGCCTCCCACATTAACACAAAACCCTTCCTTTCATTCTCTGATTGAGGGGCAGGAGAATGCACAAGAAGGAGCTGCACAAGAGCCGTTCAGCGCAAGTCCGCTGCCCCGGGAGCCTGACTTCCCATTGGAGATTCTTCCCTCTGATGATGGCAGTTCACTAGAGTCTGGGCTTGTGTTTGAGAAGGGTGACCAGGAGAGTAGAAGTGTTCCACAGGACGTTGCCTCTGTGAAGCACCAGGAGCATGCCGCAGCAGCTTGCCCGGCGGGCATCCCCTGTGCTCTCTTTCCGTCAGTACCTGAATCACTGTTGCTGCTCCATGTGGACGACCAGCAGGGTGCCCTAGGCACCGAGCAGCCTGAGACTTGGCAGCAAACAGATGAGCTACAGGATCCCAAAAGCCAGATGAGAGTCTTTAGAGACCCTCTGCAGGATGACACTGGCCTCTATGTTACCGAGGAAGTTACCCCTTCTGAAGATAAACTGAAGACCTATTCTTTGGCCTTTAAACAGGAATTGAAAGATGTGATCCTCTGCATCTCTCCAGTCATCACATTCCGGGAGCCCTTCCTTCTGACGGAAAAGGGGATGAGATGCTCTACCCGAGATTATTTTGCAGAGCAGGTTTACTGGTCTCCTCTTCTCAATAAAGAGTTCAAAGAAATGGAGAGCAGGAGGAAGAAGCAGCTGCTCAGGGACCTCTCTGGCCTCCAGGGCATGAACGGAAGTGTTCAGGCCAAGTCTATTCAAGTCCTGCCCTCGCATGAGCTCGTGAGCACTAGAATCGCAGAGCATCTGGGTGACAGCCAGAGCCTGGGTAGGATGCTGGCCGACTATCGGGCCAGAGGAGGAAGAATTCAGAAAAATGCAGACCCTTTTGCTTATTCAAAGGATGTATCAGGTGCATCAAGTGGCAAATCAGGAAGCAGAACTGAGGGTGACGAAGAGAAAGGCTTGATTCCTGGTGATGCAGTGTGGTCGTCAAAGGTGAGCAGGAGCGATTTGCATGCTTGTGTAAATTTAGAATGTGCCGAAAACCCTTTCTGGCAGGGTAAAAAAAATCAATATGACAAACTGTGTGCAGATTTATTAAATATTTCTTTCACACTTTTTTGGTGTCTTAGTACTGTTGACTTACGTGTTGCTTTAAAATGGATGGAGCAGTAGGAGTATAATGTAATGAAACTGTGTTTTGAGGGTTTCAAGCTGAGCTCATGGTAAACTAGGGAGAGCTCCAAGGGAGGGGCAAGTGTGGAGCTGCTTAAAATTTCTGGGAGGATGACTTGGGTGTAGTGTGGGGTGTCGTTGATTCTTTTATCGATAGTGAAGGGGAGAGTGAGTGATGGAAGCTTATTGTAGGGAATGGATGTGTTTTTAAAAAAAAGTTAGATTTATTCATTTTTAAACATAAAACACTTTGCATTGTTACTTAACTGTGACAGCGCCCTTTATCTTTTTAAACAAAAATGAGGGCACAGTAAGGAAGATTCATTCATGAGAACATTGTGATAATAGTGGCAGTAAAACTAATGAACAAATCCATCTCTGGATGATGAAATGCAATTGTTTGATAAAACAAATAAAAAGATGTCCAAGTTCACTGGTACTCAGGGAAGAGCCAGATCATAATGGTACACCATGTTTTATTGGTGAGATTGGCTGAAAGGAAAATGGCAAGAGCCATGGTTAATGAGGTACAGAAAAGTGCCTGTAATAAACTTTATATAAATTTCTGTTTATATACATTTATGTAATGTGTGAAAAGTGATAGGTCTCTATTAATTTACATGAGCATGGATACCTTGGATGTAGGATTTCTATCTTTTATAACCGATTTCTGTATGAATAAGTGTTTCATCACAATATATGTACAAGGATGTTTACTGAAGTATTATTTCTTATTGTTTGCTATAAAAAACATGGAAAATGAATCAGATCTTATTTAATGACCCAGATAGAGCCCATGGTATATTTTCAAGTGTTAAAGGACAAGCTGTGTTTTAATAGATGTAGCATTATCCCATTTTTATAAAAACAATCTCCTGCGTATACTTATGTGTGGATTTCTGTGTATGTGTGTGTGAGTTAGCAGCAAGAATGCATGGCCTTTAACCATATGGTCAAATTTGTCAATTTGTGGGGGGTTGAGTGGCCTCAAAGGTGGAGAAAACTCCATGAATGTTTTCATATACCTCTGTACTATTTGAATTTCAACAGAGAGCAGGCGTTACCTTTGTAATGATCAAAAACGTGTATAAAGTACAAATAAGTAAATACATTAGAATTTTGATATCCGTATGATATTATATCCAGCCATTAGTTCAGACTGTTTCATATTAACTGTATATTTCCAAAATAATGCAGTTTTGTAAAAATAAATAGTATTAAGAAAACAAGCTATTTAGGCAAAGATTTGTATTTTAAGTTTAACTTAAACTTTTTGAATTGTTTTATCACAAAAACTAACTGCTCTTCCTTTATATTTAGTTTCTTTGAAATCTTCAGCAGAACCCCTACAGATAGGAGGCTTTCAAAATCGAGTGGGGTGTGCTGGGTTTTAGAAACGTGCATTGGGCCTGGAGTGTGTTACAATTTGTGGGTGCTCATCTGCTCCTCCTCTTGCAGGTGGACTGTCTGAACCCCATCAACCACCAGCGACTGTGTGTTCTCTTCAGCAGCTCCTCTGCCCAGTCCAGCAATGCGCCCAGTGCCTGTGTCAGCCCTTGGTAGGATTCTTGTCCCCTACATTATTGCACTTTACCTACGAACAGAATTCCAGCAACTTTAAATAAAAATTCCGCCCCAAGGATCTGTTTTTAGGTACATGGCATGCCTATGGCCATATATGAGTTAATAGAACTTTTAAAACTTGTGAATTAAATATAAAATTTCCATTTGTTCATGGAAGAAGTAAGTGAGATTACCTTGAGAGTGAACAGAATGCGAGGCTGGAAAAGAAATTTGTTATTATAAAAGCAAAAAAGGTGATATAAAAGCTAGTTTTCAGCATTTTGATGATAATGTGTAATTTAAGCAGGTTTTCCCTTAGGCATTATTTTCATAAAAACAGTCAGTCTTTTTTTTTTTTTGCCTTACATTTTATTCCAAAATTTAATCTTAAGTAGACAAAACACATTTTATAATGTTATAAATGATTTGTTTCAAATGATAGTCACAAAAGCCTAGTTATTACATAGTTTATCTTTAGTTTTAAAGTACTATGGAACATAACTGCTTGTTTTTGGAGCACAGTTTTCATGACAAAATGTGTTCCATATTTTAATTTTGGACACCAGAGACATGCATACCTGCCAGTGAGATCAGGGATTCTTCAGGTATCAACAGAGCTATAGCAGGTGACCAGGGCTGAGGGAGCCCACAGGAATTTTCCATCAGAGTATATGGACTCCTCAGGTCAAGGCTTGAATAAGATGTGGGTTTCAGCAGGGGTCTAGCCAAACTCTCCTATTCGTGGGCATTTATCAGTCAGGTATAAAACTAGGAATTGGCTCTCCTGGAAGAATTTGAGCTGCTGTATACCAGGCTCAGTAAGGTAGCCTAGAGAGCAGGAGACAGGAGTCCCGTTTTATGTTGACAGGGCATAAGGCTTTGCAAAGGGAATTTTTACTCATTTACTATTATAATTTCTGCATCGTGATCAAATAGTTTCATAAGATACTAATGGACTGGGAGTGGATAAGATGCTAATGGATAAGTGTGGCTAGTCTAAACTCGTTTTATCAGCTGAGGTGAAACCTGTTCTGTAACAACAAAAGAATATGAGCTGCATCAACACTGTATCATAAGCACATCTAATAGATAATGTTTGTAGTCTCATGAAATGTCTTTGCTGTGTGGCAAGTCCTATGGTACATTACTAAGAAATGGTCTCTTCCTTTAGGATTGTAACAATGGAGTTTTATGGAAAGAATGATCTTACCTTAGGAATATTTTTAGAGAGATACTGTTTCAGGTAAGAGCAAATTTTCTCTTTATATTTCTATTTATGCTTTTTCGATGCCTAGATTTTCAACCTAAAGCATAGATATGAGTCATTGTTGTGTGCCTTCACTTTCATACCACATGCAAAGAAGTAGTCTCTTTCATACTCAACCCGGGATGTCTTACCCAGTTCCATTCCTCAAGTCTGTGCCCATCTATCCTGCGAACCCTAAGACTTTTTTTTAGGATTTGTGTTTTTGTAGTGATTCATTTGAGAGGCAAGAGAAGCATAGGATCTCAGGTTTAAGTCTTAGTGTTATCACTTGCCACTTACATTGCAAAGAGCAAGTAACTTGATCTTTACTAGCCCCCTTTATAGGGAATAGCAAGCTCCAGAAATGGAAGGAGTTTTAATAGGTAAAATGAGTTGATGTTTTAAAAATGCTCAGCAAATAGAAGGTGCTTAACAAGCGGAAACTGTCATCGTGCTGTAGTTGAAGACAGGATGTCCACGTATAGGCCCCAAGCAGTCCTTTCAAGTGGAGCCCCGTGCAGACTGCCCACCAGTCATTCTTACTCTAGAGAGGATGCTGCCCTTTCTTGACAGTGGTTCTGATTAGACAAATTCATTACACATCGCTCCTCAGTTCTATGGTTAATGTGAGGACTTTCTTTTCATCAAAGGCCTTCTTACCAGTGTCCTAGCATGTTCTGTGATACCCCCATGGTGCATCATATTCGGCGCTTTGTCCATGGCCAAGGCTGTGTGCAGATAATCCTGAAAGAGTTGGATTCTCCAGTGCCTGGGTATCAGCATACGATTCTCACCTATTCCTGGTGCAGGATCTGCAAACAGGTAAATGTACCCTGTGACTATAATATTTCATATAATATTTATTTCTTTATTGTGTAGTACTTCTTCGTAGGTGAGGGTGGTCTGTTATTTTGGATGTATTATTTGTCATTGGCTTTTATTTTGCCTTCTAGTGCTGTGCATTCCATTTCATGTTTGTTTCTTGAACATTCTATTTTAGAATATCAGTCATATAAAATACAGGTACCTTGTCCAGTAAAATATATGGAGATTATGTCTTGACAGTTCTCAGTTATGTTTGTTTATTCATTCAGCAAACACTTGGCCCGATGTATGTTCTGGGTATAATGTAGGACTCCTTTCCTTTAGGGGAGGAGACAGACTGGTAGCCCAGTAAGTACTGTATGCTGGGATGTTTGTGTAAGTTGGAGCTTATATCCACATTTCTATCTTAAAGATATAGATGAGGCCGTGTTTAAATTCATCTCTACTGGTTTTTCATGTACATTCTTGGGAAAAGGACCACATGTTTTATTTCTTCTGTGTGCTTTTCTTTTATAACTCCAGAGGAAGTATTTGGTATCAATAGTATGTTTTTAATATATATTTTTTATCCAGATTGTTTACAACGAGCATGTGCCACATTTCATTGGTATCTTTATTGGCTTATTTTGGAGTGCACATGTGGGAATTACAGGTAAAACAAGAGTGTGATCTACATTGATGTCAGTGGTTGAAGAGGGCAGTCAATTAGTTCCTTCTGCAACAGCAAGCAGACAGCCAAGAGGTCATTTTTTGCAATTATCAGTCTTACTTTTTATGCTTGTTTTTATAGGCCTTTAGTTTCTGTTAGACAGCTGGTATTATATTGTTGTAGAATGTGTGGACCTTTGTAGATTGACCAGTGAACTAAATGAGTGACTCTATATCTTGCATACTTTGATATACGCACTTTATTTTAAAACAGAAACTTCTGCTTTTGGGATTATGTTAGAAATGAAAAGGTAATGTTACATCAAAATAAAAAACTTCTACGTGTCAAAAAAAGTTATAACATATATGACCAAACATTAATACACTTAATGTTAAATTTCTATAAGCCATGAAAACAGAAAAATGGGCAAAAGGCATGGCAAAGCAACTTAATACAAATGGTCAGTAGTTTGTGCAAATACATTTACTTATTAGTAGACGGAGAAGTATAAATAAAAATCAGTGAATGTGTTTCTGTTTTTTTTCCCCCTTAAGAAATCACATTTCAAAGATTTATAACTTCTGGGATTGGTAAGAAGTGGGGGAATTGGTACTTGGATACTGTTGGAGGTGTGTAAACTAGTATACCTGTTTTGGAAAACTGTGTGACAAAAAGTAGCAAAGACTATGTTAATGCTCATGTCCTTTGATCTACCAGTTTCCACTTTTATTAATTTATTTCTAAAGAAATAGTTATGGATATTTATAAGTATTTATATAGAAGGAAGCTTATTAGAGCCTCATCAAAATAAAGAAAAACTTGTGATGACTTAAATGCACATCAGTAGGGATTAGTTAATATAGCCATATAACGGGATACTCTGCAGCCATTAACAACCAATCTGTACAAGAGTATTTTATGTGGGAACATATTTATGATCCATTGCTAAGTAAATATAATAAAAGGTTATGAAACTAACTATGGGAAAGAAGTTTCATCATATTGATGTTGGTGATCGGATTACTGGTGATGCTACTCTTCCCAGCCATCCCTAACTTCACCCACCTTTACACATTTCTTTTTCCAGGTTTCTGCAGTCAGACTATATTAGATTTGTATTAGAAAAGAAAATAACATTATTATTTTTTAAAAGAGATTCTCAATATGTGATTAGATGACAAATGATTTATGCTGAATTTCAGGTAACACCAGTTGTTGCTCTTTCCAATGAGTCCTGGTCCATGTCATTTGCAAAATACCTTGAACTTAGGTTTTATGGGCACCAGTACACTCGCAGAGCCAATGCTGAGCCATGCGGTCACTCCATCCACCATGACTACCACCAGTATTTCTCCTATAACCAGATGGTGGCATCTTTCAGGTGAGAAGTCAGAGCGACTCTATGCAATCACATACTCCCTGGAAGGCTTTGTAACGTTTCCACTATTACTAGATTGAATTAATTTGTGGCATGGGTTGTTCCCCACCCCTGCCTTTGCAAATGCAGAGGGCCATACTCCTGTGCTAAGCTTCTAGTGCTATTATTCTGTTTACTCCTTACCCTAAGAGAAAGGGATTATTATTGCCCTCACTTAGAGAGTGTATTAGCTCACTTGTAAAGCTAGCAAGTGATGGAGTCATGATATGAACTAGTACATCTGCTACTACAAGGTGTTACTCTTAACCAGTGTTTCTGCTTTTGCATCTGAGAATTTGTCAGAATTTTTGCTAAGATATTAACTGGCATAAGGAAAATCGGATATTCTGGGTAGAGCTAAAATCTCTGGTTCAGAGATGGGTAGCTACACTGTGGTATTAAATGATTTGAGAAAGCCTTCAAGCTCTACCTTCAGAATGTATCCAGAACTCGAACACGTCTCACCAGCTCTACTCTGGACTGAGCTTCTGTTACCTTTCACTGGGTTATTTCAGTGGCCTCAACCAGTTTCCCTTTTCCTTGACTCCTGCAGCCTCTTCCCTACACACCAGTCAGAATGATCCTATTAAATGAAAATCAGCTTAGGCGACACCCTCTGATGGTGTCTGTTTCACCCTGAGTGAAATCCAGAGCCCATTTATGGACTGTAAGCTCCTACACGCTCTGGCTGCCCAGTACCTCTCTGTTCTTACCTCCTACTGCTCTCCCCTTGCTCATCTGGCTGCTGCCTCACCTGCATCTTGGCTGGCCCTCGGTTATGCCAGGAGGTTCCTACTTGGGAGCCTCGCACTTGCTCTTCCCTCTCTGAACCGCCCGCTCCCCAGGTATCTGCCTGCTTTTCCTTACTCTTGCATGTCCTAGTTCAGATTTCACCTGCCCTGCCTCCCTCTCACCCCTCGCATTTCCTGCTGTCCTCCTGCTGTATTTTTCTCCATAGCACTTACCATCTGATATGATATATAGTTTAAGTATTTATTTGTCTTGTTACTCAGATCTTATTATTTCTAAATCCTGAGGGCGGAAATTTTGGCGCTTGTTTAATGCTTTATCCTCAGTACCTAGAACAACACTTGATACCCAATAGGAAATACTTGTAATTGGACCCTATTTCTTTTTTTAAGCCCGAGCTTTTAACCATGAACCTAGGGCCTAGGAGGGTTATAGCATTTACTAGACAACATAAACTCTAGGTGGGAAGGAAAGACTTGTGAAGAATCCTCAGGAGCCAAGGTGGTGAATACCTGTGTCTGAGCCAGCTGTGGGAGGGAGTCATGTCCTCACAGAGATTATATCCCAGTCATTTTGTTTTTAAAGCACGTGAGGACAGCCTGGGGGGCCTAAAAGATGACATCACGGTGCAGTGAAAAAACGAACAAAACAAAATCCTTACAGAATTGGGGAGAATATTTATAATGGCTGAAAGTTGTCTTCAGTGTTTTTATGACTGTTTTAAAGCACCATTTTATAGAAACTTATCTCTTATGCCTCATAGGATTTAGTTGACCATCATGATGTGACTTTACTCAAAATAGTAACGTGCTTTCACTTTCCTACTATTGTATTTTCTCCTCTCAGTTATTCTCCCATTAGGCTCCTTGAAGTATGCGTCCCACTCCCCAAAGTATTTATTAAACGCCAGGCACCACTGAAAGTGTCTCTTCTCCAGGATTTGAAGGACTTTTTTCAAAAGTAAGTTGTAGTTTCTTTGATCATCTTTTTTGTTCAGGACTGCCTGTAATCTACAGCTATTTTATTTTATTTATTTTATTTTTATTTATTTTTTTAAATATATCTCTGTTGATTTCAGAGAGAGGAAAGGAGGGGGAGAGAGAGATAGAAACATCAATGATGAGAGAGTCATTGATCGGCTGCCTAGCCCGCAACCCGGGCATGTGCTCTGACCCAGGAATCGAACCCTGATCGCCTGGATCTAGGTCAATGCTCAACCACTGAGCCATGCCCGGCTGGGCTCTACACCTGTTTTAAATATAGGTTTGCTCATTTAGCTTTCTTTGAAAACAAAAATAACTGCATTTTTCTAATTGTATGCTGTATATGCCTGATACAAAAATATAAAATGTAGACAATATATGAAAGTATTATGAAGAAGACAAGCTCTCTCATACATAACAACTGTTAAAATTTTGATGTCCATCCTTTCTGGTCTTTTTTCTGCAAAATGGTATATGATTCTTAATTAGATAGAACATTATCATTAAAGTTTTGTGTGTGGCATTTTTTTTCTGTTTGTGAGATTGGAAAACTTAATTCCACTTCTCTAAAGTGTTTGCCATCCTTTCTACTATTAGAGTGTCACAGGTATATCTTGCTATTGATGAAAGACTTGCATCTTTGAAAACTGACACCTTTAGCAAAACAAGAGAGGAAAAAATGGAAGATATCTTTGCACAAAAGGAGGTAATTTCTTTTACAGAAACCCAAAGTTAACTATCAGCTCACTGGAAGATTGTTGGGGGGTGTCTGATGTCTGAGATGGGGCTGGAACGGTTTCTGTTTCTTGCAGATGGAAGAAGGTGAGTTCAAGAGCTGGATCGAGAAGGTGCAAGCGAGGCTCATGTCTGCCTCTGGGGATGCCCCTCAGCAGCTGCAGTCGGTCTTCGAGTCACTCATTGCCAAGAAGCAGAGCCTCTGTGAGGTGCTGCAAGCCTGGAATAACAGGTGTGACCGTGCATCCCGTGTGGCTTTACTACTATTACAAAATGGGCTCTGCCATGATGTCTTTTTTTCTTAAAAAAAACAAAAACACAAAAGTTTTAAAAATATGTCTTTATTGATTTCAGAGAGAGGGAGGGAGAGAGAGAGAGAAACCTCATTGATGAGAGAGTCATCGATCGGCTGCCTCCTGCATGCACATCCCCCACTGGGGGTTGAGCCCAGAACCCGGGCACGTGTCCTAACTGGGAATAGAACCGCCATCTCCCGGGTCATAGATCGATGCTCAACCGCTGAGCCACGTGGGCTGGGCTGCCATGATATCTTTAACTTAAGTGTCTGTGTTAATTATGCATGTTTTATTTTACTCTATTTGTAGAAGCTTTTATTTTCTGTCATCATTATTACCCCGCATTTTTTCATCTTTTAAAATATATAGGCTAATCTTTAGGTAGTTTGTGAAAATTAAAAAACAAAAATGAGAACAGCCTTCAGTATTATTTCAAATACTTACAGTATATGTGCTTATTTAATCTAATATATCTGAATTATTGTATACTTTATTTAAATATTTATTTTGGGAAATATTTCCCTTTAATACTTATTTAAATGGTCAGTCAGATGATTATAGCACTTATTTATTGAGCACTGGATTTTGCTAGGCACTAATTAAGCACTAAATGGACGTTCACTCTTTTATTTGGTCTTATGAGTCCTACAATGTATATACTGTTTCCATTTTACAGAGGAGCAAACCATGGCTCTCAGAGACTAAGGGATGTGCCCAAGTTATATAGATGCCAGTTGTCAGAGCTGGACTTTGAGCACACGTGTATTGGTCTCTAAAGCCTATGTTTTTTATATTATGTTATTCTGTCTCTTATACTAACTTGCTATTCTTTTATTACTGTAGTCAAAGTAACAGCTCTTGATTAGTTGATTAGAAATAAGACAAAAACTTAGTTATGTGCAGCCTTAAAATCTGTTGTAATCGAGATAGGAAAATGTAATTATTGTGGTTTTGAAGCTGTGAGGAGAAAATTTGTAATGTTATTGAGGATATCAGAAACAAAACCATGTTCTTTGTTTTCTTCTTTTCCTTGAACTGTAGGTTGCAGGACCTTTTCCAGCAGGAAAAAGGTAGAAAGCGGCCTTCAGTTCCTCCAAGTCCTGGAAGACTGAGACAGGGGGAAGAAAGCAAGGTAAGATAATGTAGTTTTGAGTGCAGTTTCCCTTCTGGTGGGAAAAGACTGCATATCCCTGGCTGAGCTGAAACACCGAAGATGTCTCTCCAGAGCAGAGTGGAGCGGACTAGTGCAGCACAAAGCAGACCGGGTGGAGCAGAGCAGAGCAGGCTGTCTAGCCAGAGTGGGGCCTGGCCCCAGGGTGTTCTACAGCCACGCTCTCCCATAGCTGTGCTGTATCACAGTTGAGCTGCCTTGCACTGAATCAAGTTTCCTTCTTCACCACACCCGAGTCGGGGACTCCTGTTGGTATTGAATTGGCACCAACAACCATCAGTTGGCAGGATGAACATGATGCTTTTAAAGAATGGGCTATGCCCGGCCGGTGTGGCTCAGCGGTTGAGCATTGACCTAGGATCCAGGAGATGGTGGTTCAATTCCTGGTCAGGGCACACGCCTGGGTTACGGGCTCAATCCCCAGTCGGGGCCTGCAGGAGGCAGCCAATCAATGACTCTCTCATCATTGATGTTTCTATCTGCCCCCCCCCTTCCTCTCTCTGAAATCAATAAAGATATATTTAAAAAAATTAAATAAATAAAATAAAGTATGGACTCTGGAAGAGGAGAGATGACCTGGTAGCTGGAGAGAAACAATGGGTTATGGACAGATTTTGTTTTATAATAGCAGAGATGTGAGCAGATTTAGATGCAGTGGAGAAGGCGACAGCACAGAGGGGGAGCGAAGGTATTCCATGGGAAAGACTCAGATGAGACAGAGGGAAATCTCGACCTCTAAAATAGGTGCGAAGGAGGCAAGGTGAGGGCAGTTGTGGGTAAATATGCAGGTGAGAAGGGAAAACAGTTTGGTCAGACAAAAGGCAAGGGCACCTCCCGATGAGGAGGGTGGGAAATTTGAGGGAGAGTTCAAGGTTCAGAAGTTAGCTGACTATCCGGTTCAAGTTAGCCACTAGCAGCTGGACTTGAAACTGTCCCATGGATAATAAAAGATTATTAGGCTTCATGGATAAACATAAGTACTTCCTAAGATGTTTTAATGAGCTACTGTTTAGAGCAGCGATTTTCAACCTTTTTCATCTCATAGCACACACACATTAATTACTAAAATTCTGTGGCACACCAAAAAATACATTGTTTGCCGATCTGACAAAAAAATAGGTATAAAAATATAACTTTGATTCATCCACACTGTACAGCTGTTGTTGTGTTGGCTGTTGTCATTTTTTTATTTGACAATCTGAGGGAGAAGAGGTCAGTGTCCCTGACTAAATAGTCAGGAATTGTATGTTTTAAAAATTCTTGTGGTACACTGGTTGAAAATCACTAGTTTAGAGCAGTATCCTCAAAGTGTGATTCAAGGAACCCCTTGGGTTCTAAGACCTTTTCGAGGGCTCTACAAGATTTCACTTTTTCAATTACGTATTGGTGTGAGGTTAGATTTCTTTTTATATACTTCAATGGTAATAATATAGCTCAACAGGTTAAATGCAGAAGCCAGAGATGCAGATGCATTTTTTTGTCTCCTATTAAGCTAGACATTAAAGTATTTGTAAAAGTGAAAAACAATAAAAGATGTTATTTATGTTAATATATAATGGGTTTGCTGTTTTTAAATGAACTAATAAATGTACTTTCTAAAACTTTAAGTTTTAATTTCTAATAAGGTAAAATTGGAAGATATGACTTACATAAAAGCTGAGTGTCTTAATAATTCTTAAGAGGTTGAAGGGGTCCTGAGACCAAAAAGTTTAAGATTCACTTGGTTAAAAATTTTTTGAAAGTGGTTTTAATGTTCCCTTAAGAACAGAGTATTTTCTTCTGTACAGATAAATGCGGTGGATGCGTCTCCACGGAATGTTTCTCCAGGGCTTCAGAACGGAGAAAAAGGTTGGTCCTTGAGCCTGAATTCACCTGCCGTTGGGCCTAGAGACATTTCTGTCTAGTGGTTGTTTTTAGCTGCTAATTTTGAGAATTTTTTTGATGCAGTTCATAGACTTTTTTCCTTCCTGTAGAGCATTTGTGGCACTGTTAGTTTACAGTTATTATAAAGTGTATTTCAAGAAGAGAAATTAGGAGATTGAAATAAATGATAAATGGAGAAGGCTGCTCTTAAGAAAAGAGCGAAGCAGAAAAGAGGTTGAACGTCCGCTTTGCTTGTTCCAAAGTCAGCTCCCAGGTTTCCCTGCAGAAGTCTTACAAAACTTAATTTAGATTTTTATGTCACTAAAATCTTTTTTAGACTTAAACTGTCTTTCACAGTATTGCATTGAATAAAAATTTGGAGGTTTTTATGTAGACTGTGTTTGTAGAACAAGATCTGAACTCATACACTACTTGGCATTTTTCTATTATGATTAAGTGACTTTCCCCCCCTGAAAATAAGCATGTAATTGTTTTTCAATAGTGTCATAATTTCATTCCCTAGTAAATTGATTGAACTGATAAACATAACTTTGCATTATGTTGTATTGCAAACAATATTGGTAGGAGTGAGACTTGGTTAAGATCTGATCATAGTCAAGTCATCTAGCCTGTCTGGATTTTTCTATCCATTCCTAAAATATGCACTAAAATGGCCTAAATAATTTTTAGGAAGCCAAAAGTCTTTGTTTTCTGAAGTAAAACTATGAGTTGGCATTTTAAAAACATTGCTATCAGATATAAATGGACTTAATGTTTTTAAATGACTCATTTAAGTCTGTGTTTTTCATTAGAGGACCGCTTCTTAACCACCCTGTCCAGTCAGAGCTCCACCAGCTCTACCCATCTCCAGTTGCCTACTCCCCCTGAAGTCATGCCTGAGCAGTCAGGGGCAGGGCCCCCGGAACTGGATACAGCCAGCATTTCCGAAGGTACAGCTCCAGTCACTTTCCCTGCACTTCATCCAAAAGAGAAAAGCACACTGAATGCTTTGAAACGATGCTCTCTCATTCCTTAGAATTTACAAATTTTATACTATTGAATGTGCTCTTTTAGATAGAGCTTTTTACTATATCACTTCTTCAATTGCTGTATTTGACGTGTAAATATCTCAGTAACAAAATTCTATTCAGCTTCATCTACTTTCTGGGGATATTACTTTTTCAGATCCCATAAAGCACATGATTGTTGCCTTCTAAGAAGATAGGAAAAATTGCAGCATTTTTCCAACAACAAATAGGTGTTTCACTAATACCAAATTTATGCCTTGCTTCTCTCTTTCCTTGCTTTCTATTTAAGCAGCAACTACTTAATTGTAGTGCATACTTTAAAAATAACTTTTCAATTGCAATTAAACTCACATGTAGTAACCACAGTGCACATAATTGAGCTGAAGTGGTGACATGAACAGCTTGGAATAATTCCGTCATGACTGCTGCCTGGCCTCTGCCATCAGTTGTAGGTGGGTCTCAGTTTCAGAAATGTTAAAATGTAAAGAAATGAACCCCTTGGAGCCAGTGCTCTGTATGCTACTCTGTTGCTTTCTGCTTCAGTTCATAATAGTTATTATTCCAGAGGGAAATTTCACACCATAATTGGGAATTATCATGTGCATATGTCTTGAGTTCCAGAAAGGAAAAGAAGTTGATATGTTATGCTTTTTTTAGTACTTTTCTGAATATTAACATATAAGTAGAATATTTTTCATCCTAGATGTGTTTGATGGACATTTGCTGGGATCCACAGACAGCCAGGTGAAGGAGAAATCAACCATGAAAGCCATCTTCGCAAATTTGCTCCCAGGAAACAGCTATAACCCTATTCCGTTTCCTTTGTAAGTATCATAAAAGCCAGTGGCTGTTGGGCGGTTTTATTTTTACTTAATTAAAAAAATCTCCATATCTAGATTTACTCTATATATTTAAATGAGTTTATTTAACTGTATATCTCAATCCTAAGTTACATTTCATCATAGTAGAAGAGATGTCTTTTGGTATAGTGTAATTTGTACAACAGCATTGTTATTTAGTAGATGACTAGGTGAAAAGGATTAGCTAATGTTTGCTTAATGCCTGTGATTACTGGTTCTGGAAATAACTGTTTATATATATTTAAAGATATACTGCTACACCTATTGATCTCATAATCCTGAAAACATATTGCTGATTATATATACAAGGATGATATTATTGACCCAGTAAGTTATTGGGACATGGTACTTTTCTAACAGTGGCGATGAATTGCAATGGCTCATACAAGTTTTCATGTGATCTTGTTTGTACTGGGCTTGCCACAGTGGGAAAAAATATAGACTGGATGTGAGAGTTTGTTTTTCTTCTGCTTGTCGACCTGTTTGGTTGTCAGATGCTACTTAATAAGGACTTTATTCTTAACTGACTTATGCATTCATTTATTCAGTCAATATTTAAACTTGTTGAGTGCCAACTATACTGCCCCAGGATGTAGAATAAGATTAATACGGGAAAAAAATCACTGCTCTCAGGAGCACTCACAGAATTGGGGGGAGAGACAGGCAGAGACTCACAATACAGTAATTTTACATACTATGGGGAGGGGCAAAAGTAGGTTTACAATTGTTTGTGTGGAAAAATAATACAATAATAAATAATCAAGAATAAACTGTGTTTCATGTACTCACAACTGTAAACCTACTTTAGCCCTACCCTGTATAACAGTAGTATGTGAAAGGTGCTTGTTTTCTCTGCTTTAGACTCAGATATCTTAGTTTCTTGACTGGGTTATGGTCCCTCTTGTTTTATGGCTATTGCACATGCCCTCACTTTCTTCTTAGTTATTAACTCATGTGCATTGTTTCTCAGGAAAACTTTACTAGACCCCCAGCTCCCTGCCCCAATAGATTAGGTCCTTTTGTTATACATGCTTATGATTCCTTCAGTGGCACTTAGCACAGAAGGTAATTATATTTTTTATAGAATTACTTGTTTCTTTACCTTCCTCTACTGTAAACTCTGCCATGCCTGTTTTTTTCACTATTGTATTATCATCATCTTGCACATGTTGGTGCTTAGTAGTAGTTTTTCTTAATACTGTGTCTCCTGCACATTAGGTGCTCAGTAAATACCTGTTAGACAAATGAATGAATGTTTCAGTAGGGGGTTTAGGGTGGAAGTTGGGGGAGCAAGATTTGGGTTAAAAAGGAGTCATATAATTGAGTTTACATGTGCTGATAGGAGAGCAATGGTGTTAAGTTATTTCTTATTGGACTAGTATTATGTTTCCACAATTCCTAGAAGGCTTTTCTTTCAAGCTTATAGTAGGACAAAATCCTTTACACTTGTGCTGTTCATTGTAAATCCTAACTGAGATAAATATGGTCTAAAGTCTTGGCAGTGTGGAAAAGCTTTGTTTGCAGTGACTATTCAGAACCCTCTGATTTGAAAACTAATTCTGATAATTTTAATTGCCTTCAAAAATTTTCTGTTGCTATATTTTTGGCTGTTTGGTTCGAGTTCTGTGTACATTTTGGCTTGGTTAATTATTCCTGTAATTGTGCAGGATGTGGTTAAGATTGCCCTGAGATTTACTTGAAGTGTGTTAATTGTTTGTATATTTAATTTTGTGCTAATTTTGCCTTACTTATTTATGTATTTGAAAATTTTGAACAGTGATCCAGATAAACACTACTTAATGTATGAACATGAACGGGTGCCCATTGCAGTCTGTGAGAAGGAACCCAGCTCCATCATTGCTTTTGCTCTCAGGTATTATTCATAAGGCTTTCTTACCTATGGTTATATTTTAATATTTTATACATATTTATTAATTGCCTTATTGTAGAAACCTGTCACATAGAATAAAGCAAAATGATTGAATATAAGTAAACACATATATGTTTTGAGCGTGATAACTTAAATCTTTGTATCTGAAAATGTACTCTTTTCCCAGTAATTATAGGATAATTCTTAACAAGCTCCTAATAACTAAATTGACTAGGCAAGCTATTTACTGTCCGTATAGCCTCTAACCATTTTCTGTATTATAGTATGTATCTGTCATATCCCTTCCTTCAGTTTACTTATTGACGTAATATTTAGAACGCATCTGCCATGTATCATCTGAGTATCTTTCTGTGTGCTCTTCATTCATTTCCATCCTGCTTCCCACACAGAGCAGGTAAGGTTTCTTACTGAGAGTAATATGCCTTAAACATTTCTATGCCCACAAAGAACTACTGTTCCCTGACATTTGATTTATCTAAATCAGGGGTCCCAGAGTTGGATTTTTTTTTTGGCCAATGCAACATAAAATGTTTTGGGTAACATTTAGGACCTCAAAATTGAAAAACGCTCTCAGACTCCTTTCCTTTCTATTAAACTAAACCCTGAGGCTTCATACTTTTAAATCAGCTGTTCAGCCGCTGCAAGTGTTGGATTTAAATGTTAGCATGTAGTCTTTCACAGTCCTTTTTTAGGATATTGATACTGGTTGGTGTTTGGGTTGTATTTTGTATTTTCTCTGAAGACATTGACCTTCTTCATGAAGTTTCTGCTTGATAACTTTTGTTAGTTGAATGTGTTTGTTTAATTATGAATACTTACAATGATTGTGTTTTTATAATGCAAAACTTATTTGAAAGTATATGATTTATTTTAAAAAGGGAGCTTAACATTTAACATTCTTCAACCTATTTCTACCCTAAGTTGTAAAGAATACCGAAATGCCTTAGAGGAATTGTCCAAAGTGAGCCCGCGGAACAGTGCCGAAGAAGGACTTCCAACAAATAGGTGATCTGCGACTGAGTGGAGTCTTTTAATTTAGCTGTGCCATCATTTTCTAAATTCTCATACTTCAGTTTTATCAGTATGAAAGTTTCTGGGATACGCACTTGTACTTTAGCTAATAATTGATGGAACAAAATTCAAGTATAGCAAAAGATCTTAAACTGTTTCTTTGGATTCTGTTTTCTAATGGTTGCCATTGAAGTTCAATGTGTAGTGCAGATTTAAACTTCCAACATTTTTAATTCTCTTTGTTTTCACTTAAAAAGTAGTAACTTGTGAAATTAGTAAGCAACTGTTTGTCTTTGTAACTTAAAATATTTGTGAACATTCTATAATAGATAAGAACCTCATAGTTAAAACAAAACATTCGTCAAAACCGGTTCTTTTAATATGTTCAGTATTCTAGACATTTGGGTAGAAATTGTCATAGGTTCATTATTTTGATTCTTACTGAAATAGGTTTTCCAGCTTTACTAATGTGATTAAATTTTATCTGAATTATATATTATGTTGACTAGCATGAGAAATAGGAAACTGGTATTTCCAGTAATTGTTTGACTTACAGGTGCTAATATAACTCTAATGGACTTGGAGAAAATATTACTAAAACTTACACTTTCATATATTTTTCCACATACATTTATAATTATAACATTTTGCTTTCTTTTTCTTAAGTCCAATAGACATTTGAAGACTTTTTCTTCCATGTTCTAACTTGTTTAAGTTATAAATCAGATTTATATTGTGAGTGAGGTAGGTGGCAGTAGATTAATGCAGGAATCAGAGTACTTGCTGTTTTCTGTCTGAATAGCATAAAACCAACTTTTCTTCTGTTTTTTTGTTGTAGTGCTTTAGACAGCAGACCAAAGAGTAGCAGCCCCATTAGATTACCTGAGAGCAGTGGAGGACAGCCGAGTCGCACAGCAGAGGCAGAACCACAACCAAGTAAGATACAAAAGGAGAGGTAGTTATTATTAGTTTTGTTTGTAATTGTGGTTTGAAGAAGAAAACAAATAAGAAATGCCATCTGGTAAGGATTTGTTAGTTCTGATCTTTGAAATATAATATGGATTTTTTTTTTTTTTTAAATATATATATACCTTTATTGATTTCGGAGAGAGGAAAGGAGAGGGAGAGAGAGAGATAGAAACATCAATGATGAGAGAGTCATTGATCGAGCCCGCAACCTGGGCATGTGCCCTGACCGGGAGTTGAACCCCGATTGCCTGGATCCCAGGTCGATGCTCAACCTCTGAGCCATGCCCGTCTGGGCTGGATTTAAATTTTTTGGTATTTCCTCTTTTATACATATTTTGCTTTTCTTTGATTCTTAAGTTTATTCACTTTAGAGCTCCTAGAAACTCGTACGTCTATGCAAAAACAAGCACGGTCTCGCTTCCTACCTAGAGCTTTCAGTTTATAGTGTGCAACCTAAGCAATATAACAGCAGCTTTGTTGTTGTTGTTTTTATAGTGTTATTGGCATTGTGAAAAGAACTTCTTATGCATTATCACCTTTCATCCACAATACATGTACAATAACCACATAAGATATTTCACATATCCCCATTTTTCAGAAAGAAAGTTTAAACTTAAATTAAGCAGCTTGCTCAGGATTATACAGCTAGTGGAGAACTGGGATTTGAACTGCGTCTTTGTCAGTTAGGAATGTATCCACTACAGGTAACAGCAGACTCATGGCTATTGGGGTTTAAACAAATGACAGTTTCTTTTTCTTTTCTTTTCTTTTTTTTTTTTATTAAATATATCTTTATTGATTTCAGAGAGAGGAAAGGAGAGGGAGAGAACGAGAGAGAAATATCAATGATGAGAGAGTCATTGATCAAGCCCACAACCGGGCATGTGCCCTGACCGGGAATCGAGCCCCGATCGCCTGTATCCTAGGTCGATGCTCAACCGCTGAGCCACGCCCGGCCTGGCGACAGTTTATTTTTCTAAAATAAGAACATCTGCAGGTGGGCAGTTGCTGGCAATGGCTCAGCGACTCAGCATTGTCATGACAACATAGGGGTAGTTCGTTTTTCTATGATTCTCTTAAGTTTTACTCATGGTCAAAAATGTTCTACTTAATGTCTACATTTGAGGCAGAAAGAGGGGAGGTATAAGCTGCAGCTGTTCCCTTTTCTTAGGAAAGCAGAGACTTCTCCCTTCACTCTCATTAGTTAGAGCTGAGTCTCTTGGCCACCCCTCCCTGCAAAGGAGACTGAGAAAGTGGTGAGCTTATACAAATCACTTATTCGCTGGGGCTACTATATACACGGCTGCCCCCCAACCCCTTGAGTTGGACTTCATTTAGCAAGGAACAAGGTGGGATTAGATATTAAGGAGGCAATACTGGTTCCTGACACCCTAAGTAAGGACCCTAAGTAAATACCCTAAGTAAGTACGATTAACATTTGATAAGGATTTTGTAGATTGTAAACGTTCAAGATCAGCATCATATATACTGAGCTCATAGATCACATGTATTAAGCTCAAAACTGAGAATAAAAGTATAGAGCAAGCTTTAGTGATATTTTTGGCCATCCTTGTACTACTTACTTTCTGAAAAATGTTAAAAACAAAATCTTACATTTTGCTATGTTAAGATGTAAGAACACAAATGATATAAAGATGTTACCTTTAACTTTGAATTCTCATAGCTTGCAACATTGTTTTGTATTAGTTTAATAGTAACGCTGTAAGAATTCAGCCCTAACTTAATCTCATGGCTTAAGATATTATGACTGCCTTGGAAAGATGTTTTTCAAAGGTTTTATCAGAATTTCTCACATTTTGATATGTTGCTATCTGACCACTGTTCTTTTTCTGTTTCTGTTAATAAGAGTGCTTGACTGTCCCCCTCGAAACCCATAAAAACTGAGGAATAATAACCTGTGCAAATGAAAGTATCAGTGTTGCTAATATTGTTACCCTTAGAAAATGGTTACTGTGCACAAAGTTATGAGTTAAAAATTTTAATTTTTCCACCTATAGTGACCTGTACTTACTATGCTGCCTCTATTTTTAGCCAAAAAGGCTTCTGGAATGTTGTCCTTCTTCCGAGGGACAGCAGGGAAAAGCCCCGATCTATCTTCCCAGAAGAGAGAGACCTTGCGTGGAGCGGATAGCGCTTATTACCAGGTTGGGCAGGCGGGCAAGGAGGGGACGGAGAATCAAGGCATCGAGCCTTCAGGTGTGTTAAAGGGGGACCAAACCTGCTTAGTCTAGGCTTTGATTTACTTAGTTTAGTTCCTTAGAGCCAAACAGATGTGACAACCCCTGCATTAGATCATGAATTAGTAGTTTATTTAAAAAACAGCAACTGCATGATAAATTTTCATTAGTATTTAAGATCTCTGTTTAGTATTCTATAGGCTGATATTGGGCTGTGATCTTTGGAAGGTATTGGTGCTTTGAAAAAATAATTTTGAAATATGAAACTTAGAGGTTCTAAAGGTTAAAAAGTATTCCCAATCTACAGTAATTAGAGTGGATCTAGCAGCAGGTTTGCCAGACAGATCAGTCAGATATAAAGCAAAACTAGCTCTGACTTAGACACTAGTATACTTTATGTTTTATATAAATATTTTAGTATATGATAAAGAAAGCATCACAAACGTTGGCGAAGCATTCTCCTCTCTGGGGACACTGGTCATAAACTCTGCAGTCACGGGAAACCTTGATGTAAGAGTTGAGTTAGTATATTGCTCACATAGGAATCACTTAAGTAGAAGAAACATTATTCAACCTAAATGCTCTTATTTTTTAATTTAAAAATTGATTTTTCAAAAGGTCCACACATTTTTATTGTAATAGTTTACAATAACAGTTGTATGCACAGTGCTTGCTTGGAGTGACTTGACCAGGATAAAGAGGGGACTTGGCAGTTTTTATTGTTGTGTCAGGGAAAGAACAGGCAAATGGAGTGATAACCGTTTAAAACTTTGGCTTGACTAATGATGTTAAACCTTTTAGATGAAGTAGATGGAGGAGACACACAAAAGAAACAGCTCACGAATCCTCATGTGGAGCTTCGTAAGTCTGAGATAAAATATTGGTGGTTTGGGGACAGCGACTCTATTATTTGAGGCTTCTGGTTACATGCTAAATAAATAGACTATTTCTTGAAATGAATATTAAGTCTGTGTGCTGATGTAGTTTTATTTAATCTACATTTAGTTCATAAAATGTACATTATAAAGAAAGTTAATTTGTACATTTAACTGAAATGATAATTTAACTCATAAATGACAATTTGATTTAATTTCTAATGTATTAATAATTCCTGTGTAATCTAGAGCCACAGAGTCTTGACAAGGTGTCTAGAATTCTGTGTATATGGATGCTAAAAATGTATCATCCAGAATATTATATACAGTAAAATTTAAGACATAAAAGCACAATGATGGAAATACAGTAACCAGTATAAAACAAGAAATGGGTCTTAGGTTTGAATTTTCTGTGACCACGTAAGGATGGTCATCAGGTGCTTTACAATCCTCCCTAAAGATCACTTTAACAAATGATGATAAATGGATATAGTAGACTTAACAGGAAAAGTGCTGCCTAGAAGAAAATTAAATGGCTGCTGCTGGTGGGGGTGTGGAATTGGGCAAGAGGGAAAAGAGATTTTTGATTCATGAAAGTGTTTTTTTAACACTTCTGTTTATAGAATTTTCTGATGCTAATGCCAAGTTTTATTGTCGGCTCTATTACGCGGGAGAGTTTCATAAGATGCGGGAAGTGATTCTGGGCAGCAGCGAAGATGATTTCATTCGATCCCTTTCACACTCGTCACCCTGGCAGGCCCGGGGAGGCAAATCCGGGGCTGCCTTCTACGCAACTGAAGGTGAGTCTTCCAGAGGCTCACTGATGACATACTGTCCACCTTCCCCTCAGATAATTCCTGAGGGACTTGAACAGAGCTAGTAGGATACTGTCAATTGGCAAACAGGAGTTTCCTCTTTTTATGTTTATACTTTATGCTGTGTCATAAAATATTTAAAAGAATATACGTATATAGGATGTGTAATTAGAGACAAACATCTATCAAATTCTTACTAAATTCTCTCTAGTCCTGAGTTTTCCAAGTGTAAATAACAGCAGATAGAAATGGAAACATTTAACCCGAAGGTAGGAAGGCAGGTTCCTCACTCACCAAGGTTTCCAGAAGATCGTGACCGTTTGCACTTCATGTTCCATTCTCCAACCCACTGAGAGCAAAATCATCGGAGGTAACTCAGTCGGATTGCTTGATAAGAACTATCATAACTATTATGTATTGGATTGCTAACAAAGGAAAACATTTATACAGTTTTAATAAAAAGTAGATCAGCTATGAATTTAGGGGTGGTACTTTCAAAAGTAGAGGTTTCTTGACTGTATAAATCCTCAGAAACCCTTCCCACCCTTCCAATTACTTGAGAACTGTGTTCTGATGAGGATTTTCTCTGTGACATCAGAAAATATCCCTTAAAAACATGAAGCAAATAAGTCATTTGGGGTCTTTGGGGTTTATTGTAGATAACCTGAGTAAATAATTGTGATTGACTAAATACATGCAATTTCTGCCTTTTAGATGATAGATTCATTCTGAAGCAAATGCCTCGCCTGGAAGTCCAGTCTTTCCTCGACTTTGCACCACACTACTTCAATTATATTACAAATGCTGTTCAACAAAAGGTAGACATCTCAGAATTAGATGGTCTCGAATTAGAGTTTACTGGGCTTTTGACGTCCTCAGAGTTAATCCTGAGAGTTTTCTCTGTGGTAAGATGTGGACAGGACATGACTGGATCTCTGTTATGCTACAGAGAAGTGATAGAACGCAGTAATTTCAAACTCCTCCTACTTTTGCCAGCGAGGAGCCAAGCGATCTCAAGCAAGTTGCATTTAATTAGCATATATGTCAGTTAAAAACATTATGCCTGGATGAGGAAAGCTGAACATTTAGGTATTGTTAATTTTGTTGAGACAGAAATTGGAAGCATGTTAAGAAATGAGGCCATGGATCCCTTAGGCAGAAAGAGAGCAGCCAGTGCCCAGGTTGGTCCATTTGTTGCTGAGCAGTGAGGACCTTCCCGGAAAAGTATGAGGGAGTCACGTGGATTTTTTTTCATTATGGTTTATTGCATGCTACTGGGGAAATTCTGTGTCATAATAAAATGTGAATTTGAGTGGTTGTGGAGGATCTAATATTTTTATTGGCATTGCTGCTTTACTTGCTCCTGACATTCAGGGGCTTGAGTTTCTTTCAGGGACCTCTGTTCATATGAATAGAAAATCATGTTTGGGTATTACATGAATAATCCAGATATTGGTATTAAATTACAAATAATCCTTTTTGATAAGAGTTTCCTTTCATTTTTTTCTTGATTAGAGGCCTACTGCATTGGCCAAAATTCTTGGAGTTTACAGAATTGGTTATAAGAATTCTCAGAACAACACTGAGAAGAAGTTAGATCTCCTTGTCATGGAAAATCTTTTCTATGGGAGAAAGATGGCACAGGTAAGGATGTTGGACTATGCAAAGCATTTAGCTGCTGGAACCCTTTGCACTTCTGGTTCCTGAATGTAGTGAATCAGAGAATAGCATCTTCTTTGGTAGTACATGTTAAACTTTGGTTGCTGGGCCAAATTGAACTTTGGGCTTGTTGAACCCTATAGGGAAGAATAAATAGGAATATTGTAGACTGATCCTAAAATTTAACATCTCCAGTATTCTAGAAACAGAATTACAGAAGTGGAAGGCAGATCTACTTCTACCATCTCAGTTTTCAACATGCAGAAACTGAGGCCCATAGAAATTAAGTGCTTTATGGCAGTCACACAGATATTTCTAGAACTCAGATTGGTCTACACTCCAGAACAGTACTCTTCAAAGTGCTAGTCCTTGAACTGTTTCCAGTGTGTGGCAAGGTAAGGAGCTTGTACCAGTATGTAATTCCATGCACTGCTTTCTACGTTGAGAATGTCTTGCTATGAGAAAAACAGCTGCTGAACTAAGCAGTGTGCTTCCTGGTGTAATTGATTTACATTCTGGTGCAAGTTCCTTATGTCATCACGAGCCAGGAACAACCGACCAGCAGTGGTCTGTCCAGTACACTTCAGGTCGCTCTGCTCTGGTACCACGTCCACTCACCTTTGCCGCCACCCAAAAATTTCTCAAGATAGGCTGTTGCTTCTCCGTTGCCATAGTAATCATGCAGAGTTTTGGTATCAAAACATTAAGTTTCCTAAGACTATTTGCATCTGTTTTTTAAACTGCATTTCAGTCCAGTGATGTGTTTTTGGAGTTACTTGTCAATGTTTCTTAAAGTGGATTAAATGAGTCAGTTATTTCTGAAATGTTTCAGTAACTGAGTACTTGGTATTAACTTCATATGATACAATTATATCACATGTATTTTATGTATTATACAGTTACAATGCATGCATTTAATGACATGTTATATGTTAAGTATTTAAATAAAATTTAAACTATATATTTAATGGTAGTAGCTATAGGGAACCTTTCTGCCTTTTTAATTAAATGGCATTAATCATTTGCAGCAACTCACATATTACCGAATTTTCTTTCTGCCAGGTATTTGATTTGAAGGGTTCACTTAGAAATAGAAATGTAAAAACTGATACTGGGAAGGAGAGCTGTGATGTAGTCCTGCTGGATGAGAATCTTTTAAAGATGGTTCGAGACAACCCTCTGTATATCCGCTCTCATTCCAAAGCTGTGCTGAGAGCCTCGATCCGCAGCGACTCCCACTTCCTTTCTAGCCACCTCATTATAGATTATTCTTTGCTGGTTGGGCGAGATGACACCAGCAATGAGCTGGTTGTTGGAATCATAGGTAAGTCAATGAGCATACCTTACTTATAGTTCATGAGCGAAATCCGTCAGATTTGACGATTATACTGAACCTGGTCTATAGCTTATTGAATATTTTCATTTAAAAATTTTAAAATAATAGTTTTAAATTCTGTTATATAAATAGTACTTTTTGTTCATTTTCCTCATTTACATTTTCATTATCTTTACCAAAAATACCTATATTCGAAAAGGCACTTAGAAATGAAGCCCTGGGATGTGGGGCTGTTGTGAGGACAGAATGAATAAAATGGGGAAGAACCCTTAGAGCACCTGGCATATTGTCAGCACTCAGTAAATGCTAACTATTATAGAAGTAATACAATTAATATTGTCCTTTGCTTATATTCATTGACATAACTTTATTGCTGATTTTGTTCCCTGCAACAGATTATATTCGAACATTTACATGGGACAAAAAGCTTGAGATGGTTGTGAAATCCACAGGAATTTTAGGAGGACAAGGTGAGCAGACTTTTTGTTTTGTTTGCTCTTTAAACTATACTCATGTTTTCCTTATCAGTTAATATTTTAAAAATTGGATACTTTTTTTATTCCAAAATATTAGTGATTATCTCTGATTTTATTGTACTTTCCAAAATGGTCAAATAATAGGAGTTGTGTAGGTGGGGAAATACGGGGTTTAAATTTGTGTTAAAATGCCAGAGGTACTCAAAATGAAAAGTTAAAAAAAAAAGGCCAGAGCTTCTGGATAAGAGGTTGTCTTTAATTAACACTTGAAATCTTCTAAGTTCTCTGAGCACTGCTGGCCCCTTTGTGCTTTATACATCTCTCTAGGTAAGTGCTAGTCTTTTAAAATAAAACTCCTACCAGGAGGGCCCCGTCCCATGTTGTGGCTCAGTGAACAGCACCCCTTCCCCTTTCTGAGACGCCTGGGGGGTGCAGAATGTGACTTTATGGCAGTTTACATGCAAGAGCGTAGGTGAAGTCAGCTGCCTGATCACTTACATGACAGTTTTCTTTTCCCTTTCCTCTTTTGTAATTTTAGGTAAAATGCCCACTGTGGTCTCTCCAGAGCTGTACAGGACTCGATTTTGTGAAGCGATGGACAAGTATTTCCTGATGGTACCGGACCACTGGACAGGTTTAGGTCTGAACTGCTGAAATGAAGCACTTACCGTGAAACGGACCGTGAAGGAAAGGGGGCTGGAGCAAAGGACCAAAAATAAGCTGCATTTTACTTGTTTGTCACATTCACCACTGTTTGCCAAGGCCTTTCAGTTCTGCGTTTCATAGGCCCTCTCACACTGAAGGGTTAAAATTCCGTAGATGTGCACTGTGGTTTTTGATACCTACAGATTGGCTATCCCTGGGCTGGAAAGTTGCATGGACATTTTTTCACTTAAGCAGAAATATAGACCCATTTCAAAGGGCTAAGGACAGATGTATGATTAGAGATGAGATTGGGTGAAAAACGGGTTGATGTGTTTGCTAACCATCCTGCTAAGAAAACAGTGCTCCTAGGTTGTGACTCTTGGCGTTGCATGTGACACATTCTTCACTTAAAAAGCATTTGTAGATTTGGTGAGCTTTTTTGGTTTGTTTCTCATGTAACAGTTTAATGTTGCCTATTATCACAGTTTCTGAAACCTTTAAAAATTCTGAATTATTCTGTGAATAGCCAGTTAAACAGATGGACAGAATCTGTTCTTGTTTTACAGAGGAATTTGACTTAAATTGGGAATCCTGCCATGTCCTGTATCTCACACTGCTTTCCAGTATGTTTGATGTTTGTCAGGTTCTGTCTTTACTTCTCTGTGGAAGGCAGGAAGCCACCACCATTAACTTTAAGCCTTTTTGTCTGGAGCTATTTTTTAAGCTTGTTTACAACTTTTGTGCAGTTATTATGTAAAACAGCACTTATCTGCACATGCTCTTATTCTAAGTTTTTTCTCTTTCAAGGGCAACATTAGTCAATGAGTCTACAATGACTAAATCCCCAAAGGGCGAGTGGTTAATGAAGGATTTTTTAAATGTAAAGTATATTTCAGGCCCAATCCAAGAAATTGGGTGAAAGGGAAGCACTTGATCGCGTTTTGTAGAGGTAATGTCTTTTTCAATATAACCAGCAATTTAAGTGACATATATATATATGAAATTTCTAGATCTGATATTCTTGTTTCCTAACTTTCTATACCAGTTTCTAGGCCAGACCTGACTATCAAGAAATGTTAAAAGATACAATGTTCTTAGTAAGGAATTTCTTGTTTAATAGAGAGGTTGTTTAAAAAGCGATCAGAAGTATGAAACATGATAATAATGTAACCTTGAATATTTCCTTTTGGCTTCTTTGCATAACAAGGATAGTTTGGAGATTTTTTAAATTGTAAGAGTTCTCCTCTTTTCAGGCTTCCAAGGATAGCACATTTCTATTGTAACTTTCACATAAGGAGGAGAAGTCTGGATACATTTCACTTACAGAGGCTATAATACATGAAATGGGAACATTTTGGAAAGTTGTCTTTAGGGAATGAAAGCATTAGTTTGGTGTATGGTGCTTATTGGAAACGTGATTTGTTTTGAACTAGAAACAGGTAAGTTGACCAAGGACTTATGACTGATCTGATGATAAGCATTTTAAAAAATAACATGTGGTGTACCTTTTGATACAAAACACTGGTGATTTTAGTTTCAGTATCATACAGCAGTAAGGAGTTGTACAGCAGTGACACATAGAGGAGCATCAGCTTGTGTGTCCAGGAGCAGTGGGTTTTGCATCTGATTTTGAATGCAAATACTGTTTTGATCATTTCTTCTGTGAAGATACTCTGGGTTATTCATCCTGTCCATGTCCTGCACCCCGGTCATGAACGCTTCCTGTAGAAGGTGTCTCCCCCCAGCTGTAACCAGGGTGTGTCTTTGTTTTAGCCTCAGCGCCATCTGTGTACCTTGGATCCTCTGCTGGAGTAGCTCCGGACAGTAATTAAGTATCTTGCTGATTTTGTTTTTCTTGTCCATGACGTTAAGAACTATTTTTTTAAAGTACTGCTGCCTCTTAGATAGTTTTGTGGCTAAAAAAAGTTCCAATATAATATAACCTGTAGTAATACTTGCTGTCCTTTTAAAGCTGTCTTAAAGAAGGGGAAATATAAAATTTAATTTGCTGTGAGTGGTAGGACTATATTCCTGGCCCCTTGCTGCTCCTGTGTAGGCCGCCCACATATATAAGGCGTTTCAGATGTTGTGCTACTCAGTGTTAAGCACTGGGTGACTTCACCTCTCTTGAATTCCCTTTCAAGTCCCGGAGAATATTAACAAAACAGTGGTGATTTTAGTTTCAGTATCATACAGTAGTAAAGGAGTTGTACAGCAGTGATACATAGAGGAGCATCAGCTTGCGTGTCCAGGAGCAATGGGTTAAGAATGGGTTAAGAATGAAAAGTTAAGAATATGGAAGAAATCTTAATACTTTAGTCCTTCGAATAAACTATGAATCCTGAAAATAATTGACAGTAGCACAAGAAAACTATATAACATGTTGCATTGTATAAAAAATCTTATTTATAAATTTGAAGCTTTTTGATGCCATCAAAACTTCGTTAAAAATAAAAAGGATTAACCTTTATCTTAACCCAAGCCTAAGAAAACTAAGGGGAATAAGCCGTTGTAAGCCCTTTTATAGTCTATAGAATGTTTTAGATTTACAGATATTCAAAACTTCCTATAAAATGTCCTGCTTATAATTTTTCCCTGATCCAGCAGTAAGTGGTTTTCTAGCTTTGGCTTTTTTGGGTAGTGTAAATAGTAGGGTTGTATTGGTTTTTGTGGCATCAGTTTCTCCTTGGCATTTTACCCATTAGTACTGGGCTTGTATAAAACTGCCAAGGAAAGGAATCTATCTGTAGAAAGTCTCCTTAGTTACCAGAGTGGAAACTGTTGTGAATGAGCCTGTCGGTGAAACAGATCAGGCCATTCATTACTCCTCAAGTGTTAACATACTGACTTATGCAGTATTCAAAGCATCTAGTGCAATGCCTTTTTTTGTTTGTTTTTATAACGTGGGTGCAGTGTATTATAGAAAAATTAAAATTATAATCATGAGCATTTTTATTAATGCTTCTGTGCTGGTTTTGTAAAAAATGTACATTCTGTCTTTGACAGGTTTAATTTTAACTAGAGAAATGATATTGTAAATCATAATAGCCTCTTTTAACTTAGTATGAAAATTCAGTTAACAGTATTGAAAATACCTGATGTATTATATTGTATATATTTCTCTACTTTGGTTCCAGCTGTTTTATATGATTGATGTGTTATTTAAGAAATGAAACTGCCTTGGCCTTTTAAAGACTTATACTGTAAATAAAGAAGACTTACAAATAACTGAGAATCATCTTCACTTAGTTTTGAATCTCTTTGAGGGAATTAACAAGGGGAGCTGGAGTTTGGTGTGCAAGCCCAGCCCCTGGCCCTCTGTTCATTCTCTCCCCTTTTGTTTTCTGAGAATTTAAATCTCTCACGAATAAATAGCCCTTCTCCTTACATCCCAGAAAGTGGGTCTTGAATGTGTGGGTCGCTTCCATCAGTAAGAAGCTGCCCAGCCTTTTCTGCCCAGAATGCTGAGCTCGCTTTAGTTTCTTCCGAGTGTTCAGAGTTTACCTAAAGTGGATCCAACTATGGTACAACCTGCAGCTGTGGGTGCGGCTGCTCCCCTCCCCTCCCCTCCCCTCCCCTCCCCTCCCCTCCCCTCCCCTCCCCTCCCCTCCCCTCCCCTCCCCTCCCCTCCCCTCCCCTCCCCTCCCCTCCCCTCCCCTCCCCTCCCCTCCCCTCCCCTCCCCTCCCCTCCCCTCCCCTCCCCTCCCCTCCCCTCCAGTACTAAATCCCAAGTAAACAGCCCTGTTTCTTCAAATTCACCTTTTGGTATCCACATCACATCACGTTTCATCCATATCACATCACATCACTCCAACAGGTAGTTGCTGCCATAGCTCTGCACTCGCAGACGGCACTCCCTCCCAAGTCTCCAGCATACTGTGTACTCTCTGTCTCCATCATCCCAATTGCTGAAGCTTCTGCTTTTGCTGCTTTGATTCCTTAAATAAAATTCCTGGGGCTTCAGAAATGAAGAGCCACCTAATTAAACTAGAATTTACCCCCTACTCTTTAAAAGTGTGCCTCTGTTCTTTGCAATTAGATGATCATAACAAAAACGATCGTGACAAAAATTTTCATAGCAAAAATGACTGAGACAAAATAGCATTAGTTGGTTTTGCTTCTTCATTCTGCCGTTATACTACTATATCCAGAGGATGTCCCAGTTCTGTGACCTTTCCATCGGTTATTCTCACCACACATGTCCCGACCGCTGATTTCATCATTGCATAATGTGGAAATGCTTTCCTTATCTCTGAATTTAAGCATTAAAGAGTGTTACACATTCAAGGTATTGGAAAAGACTACCTTTCTAATTACTTATTTTCCATTACTCTGAACATTAGGTATATTCCATATTTTATAGAATAATACATTAAAATCAAGTTGTGTGTACACACACATGCACACACACAATTTATTAGGGGGAAAAATCTTCAAATAGATTGTCTGCACTCCTTGGCACAGCTCTACAGCATTTTGCACTGTTTCATTAAAATTCTTATTATTTTTAGCTCTTGACAATTGTTTTACTTAATTAAATCAATCATAGATTACTGCCAGTTATATATGCAGAAACCTGGGAAGTTTATTAACTCATAAATGCCAAAAGATAACAGAAGCACTGGAGGACTGATAATTAAATGCATCTTTTAATTTCTAGCCTATAAGTGGAATTTAGCTCATGTTAGCTTGCAGGTTTTTGTCAATGTGTAGACTCTGGTATAGCACCTTCCCTTCAAGTCTAGGCTGCATGTGACCCATGAGGGGAAGTCATGAATTATGGTTAAGCTGCCTCTTCCGTTCCTTCTGATACAGTTGCTAGACATTGATGTCTCATCGCAAACCATCAACGAGCAGTTTTAAGATCCTCGAAGGGAGATATTTTTTTTAACTGCTATATTGCTACAACCTAGAAAACCATCTGTCTTTGATTCTTAATACTCCTTAAGCCACAGATATCATGGATAAAAACTGAATTTACTACCCTAGACATTTAGTAAAGTAAAAAAAAAGTTTCCTTTTCTCTCAGAATGAAGTATTCTAAGTCCTAGAGCAAATACATCTTGATTATCCTAAATGAAAGAGTGATGTTTCTTAATTTTCAATATAGAGTCATGCTTAGCACTCCTTGGTATTCTGTTCAAGGATCTGATGCCAGAATGGCCATATGGTCAAACACAGGTCTCATGCAGAAAACAGACCAACAAGCTCACTGTGGGTTTATAGTAATTGCTGGTTGGGAGCGTTTATTGTTTGTGGAGTCCATGATCAATACTCTCTCCATTTCCAATTACCGTGATGATTTACTGAATGAGAAAGATGGGTATTCTTAGATCAGAACCTGTAAAAGGGGGTAAGAAAGACAATCACCCCAGTTTATTTTGTTCATTAAATTCCACATATGAGTGAGATCATGTGGTACTTGTCTTTCTCTGACTGGCTTATTTTACTTAGCATAATACTCTCCAGGTCCATCCATGCTGTCACAAAGGGGGGAGAGGGTGGGCAGAGATTAATCGAAGAACTTTTATGCATATAAGCATGCCCATGGACAAAGACAATAGTCTGGGGAAGGCCTGGGGGTGGGCAGATGCAGGGTGGAGGGGATCAATGGGGGAAAAAAAGGGGGGACATCTATAATACTTTCAACAATAAAGATAAATTTTTAAAAAATAAAAACAATTATAATTTTTTTAAAAAAAGAAAAAAGACAATCACTGTTCAAAATGAAAAAATTCTTTAGGGACATTATCTCATTATTTGGAGAATCATTTTAGAGTTTACATTTGGGGTATATGGATATGGTTTGGGAATGTAATTAGACTTATAAAAATATTTAGAGGGACTGCTCTCTCTCCCTCAAAGTTGTTATAGCACTAATTAATTTATTGCTATTTTGATTTGGTGCCATTTGATACATGCCTAGAACAAGTTCAGTCTAAGGCAGAGTAGAATTGTCTGATAGACCTGTCCCTTGTGATAACACAAGGAAGGCTTGAATTATCAAATTAAACTCTCTCGAGTTCCAGCTCTTACCAGCACCAAACTTGACAGATGACTCAAAGACAGTTTATGCTAACAATGTGATCTATGGTGAATGTCTGATTTTGCTCCAGGTGGGGGGGAAGCTAGAGTAGGCGAGGTCAATAAAAACCCTGTCACCAAACCCTGGGTGGGCTCCCCTGGTTGGCAGTGCTCTGCATGAGTGGTCCTGCATCACTGCTGGGAGGATTGAGCATGTCTATGTAATTCCGCTGGAAGCTCGTGGGTGGTTTCTCCTCTACTTTATCCCATGTGCCTTTTCCCTATGTTGAATTTAATCTGTATCCTTTCACTGTAATGAACCA